>NC_136863.1:28004660-28703146 GCF_951799975.1 Gobius niger | reverse complement strand
TCTGGTTTTCTATCATCTGGATAAAGAATCTGGCTGATGCACGTCACGTTGAACCCGCCCCCGACGAGGCCAAGGGGGCGCTGTGTCTGCACAGTATTTCTTTGCACGCTTTTCGGAGAGGCGTTTTAAACTTCACGAGATGATTAAAAGTGAAAAGTTCAGACTAAACCAAGCGCCTCGTTTTACGTCCCGTTGTGTCTTCTGAATTTTCCTCGGCGACATTGTGTGAATGCATTTTAATCTGAATGTTAACTTTTGATGGAAAATATTGTTATTTCAATGGCGCAATGAAAAACAATGTCCGATATTTTTTAGGATATGAAGGCTGAGGAGTACAAAGGGGTGTTTTTCTTGAAGGTATGAAGCGAATACATTAACGCTGCAGGTGAAAAGTGTCGGAGAGGGGAGCAGGGCTGATATGTGATATGCATCGGAGACACAGCCACAGCCGTCAGAGCAGCGCCCCAGGCCAGTCCACCTCTGTCTGACAGCTTTTAAGGAGAAGAAGAGAATTTCAGCAGAGCCCTCTCTCTGTTGGAAGTTCTTTGTTTTGCTGGCAGTGGTTTGTAAACCACAATGTTCATAGAATTTCAATGTTTCCACTGCAATTCCACTGCTACAGCATTTATGGCACAATAGATACGATTAGGTCTGTATAATCCATGATTCAGGGACTCGGAATGTGGAGAAATGTAAATTCCTGGCCGTGACTCTTTCCCATGACTTGAATTGGAACTTTGACAACGCTAACATTGCCCAGGAAGCGAGATAAAGACTAAAAAACTAGGATTATTTTGCGGAATTGCAAGTGTCCTAGACAGTTGTTGTAATCTCACTCTGAAAAGAAAATCAGACTTTGAAGAACGCTCAGTCAGCGGGACCACTGGGACAGTATAAAGCAAGACTCTTTAATCGGGCTTTACAAAGAGTTAATGACGTCTCAGGCTGCGCCGCGAGGGCCATTTTTGAAACGCTTCCTTCAGGGAAAAGACCTCGTTCTACTGATCGCCATTCTAACGCTTTCTTTCACAAGCCGTGATGACTCTAAACAACGCAGTTTCATATTTTAATGGACTTTTTATTGCTGTGTTAACCCATAAAGGGATATTTCAGGATTTCTGACATAGGGCCTCATTTCCTAGTTATCCATTTATATGGCTAGTCTGGTGTTATAAGTGATCTGCCTCAGGTGCTCTGTGGAGCGGGTCAGACTGTTTTTAATGCAGGCTAGCTGATACCATAGAAATGCGCTAGCCTAGCACAAGCCTAGCGCCGCGTAACTCTTCAAATATAAGAACTGAATGAATTTGAAAAAAAATATCTTCCGAAATCAGCAACACTCTGGATAACATCTCTGTCTTTATGAGTTTAATGTACCTCCTGTCCTTTAAATGAAGATAAAACTAAAACTAAAAAGATTAAAACATCTGTTTTTTTTTCTAAAAAGTATTTACAGTGGTTCCTCGCTTTTGTGGTCTCGCTGTTTCGCAGATTTTTTTAGTAGAATTTTGCGTGCCTTTTTACAGTGTATGAACGCCATACACCCAGTGTGTTCTGCGTCCTGATTGGTTAGACAGAAAACACTGTGACACCAGGTATAAGGAGAACCCGTGTGAACGAATGAGAAAAGTGTATAAAGTGTGTGGTGAGAGGTTTTACGGCCTTAAAACATACATAATAATTGTAAAAAATAAAGTTGACTACTTCGCGGATTTCGTTTACTGTATTTCGACCACTGTATACTAAAGACAGTCTGATTATTTATTGAGCGGCTTGTTCAAAAATCTCGACTGTAAGCCGCTAGCTTCAAGACACCAACCGTGATGAGCAGCATGGACGTTTCCTTTGATGTTTTTAAATGATGCTGGGACTGTCCGTCAGTAACTCACTGCCGGCTATGGAATCTTGAGCTATTATTTATTTGGACTAGACAGCGCTGCTAACTCATAGGGAAATAAGAGGACACAGAGGATATACCGCAGCCTATATCTTTATGCTTTTGAAGGTACAAAGTTGAGAGGAGATTCACATTTATTCAGAGCAGTTTGTGACGTTGCAAAGGATCATGGTCTTTTCTCTGTAACTCCTCAACAGAACAACACCTTCTACTTCCACGACTTAACATTTCAATACATCAATACAAAAGTTTCTGGTAAAGTTCAGCAACTCCCTTTGATTTTTTTCCTTGGCTCGCGATGCCTCCAGACCTGCCGCACCTAAATGTGTGTCATTTTTCACTCCCCATGCAGAAACTGGCCACAGCTGCGGAGACGTTCCAGATGGAGCACAAGTGGAAAGACGAGTTCAGGGTAAGAGAGCCGCCACACTCCGCACACACTATACAGCACATTTGTTAGCACTGACACCTCACAGAGAGAAGGTCCCAGGTTCCATTCCAGGACCACAGGGTATGGTATAGTGTCTTTTCTTTGTGGCGGAGTCATTTTTTGCCGCAAAAGTGGTTCTGGCAGTCGCATTTGAATGACTAAAATGACTTTTTTTCTGCTGACAAACTGTATATTGGGGGTATGAACCGATTTGATACAATTCACGATACATGGCATACATATCATGACTGTATGAAACATATGTGATTTTTTACCTTTTTTTAACATTGTTACTTTCCAATTACATGCTCCATAGTTCATATGATTAACATTGGTTTCATGCACATTGTTTCTTTTGCAAAAATTGAATGAATAGCTGATACCTGAAGATGAAAATGGGCTGATTTACTCTCTGGTGTCAGTGGCATTATTTCATTTACATTCAAATACACAACAAACTAGTCCTGTTTCCAAATGTAGTACATGAACCATAACAACTATAAGTTAAAAGTAATACATTTGTGTGACAGTGACAGGTCCAAATGCTTAACATTGTAGTGCTGCCTTCTTCTGAATGTGTTGTTGAGCATTATTAGCCTATATTGACACTGCAGCTTCATCAATATGCACGACATCAGTGTTGTTTTAGGCAGCCCTATACGTTTTAGTCTGCGTGGCGATTGAATTTCGATTGAATTCTCCATATTCTGCACTTCAGACTGACATGCAGCATGTCCATATTGACAGAGGTTTAGTGAAACTAATATAGCCGATATTGTAAAATCCTCAAATATATCGGTCGATATGTTGGTCGGCCTCTAGTAAAAAGTAATAATACATTTCGATAAGTATTGGAAATTGGGATGAAGGTTAACAGGCTATTCTAACCTTTTCAAAAATAATAATAATATTCTCTTAGATTTATTTACACCACAATAGGCACTGTCAGAAGTGTCATTGTGAACAGGACTTTTCCCCAAAGCGACGGCTCTCCTCGTCCTCTGATCATCGCTTCAACACACTCGTCCATCAACATGCTTTCTGTGTTCATACTACGGTATTTAAAACTGTCCTGAGAAAAGATACAGTCTCTGTGACATCGCTGTCAGACATGACAGTATGAGGGGGATGGGGAGAGAGGGGCGCAGCCTGCAGCACGTGAGTCCACATGAGATGACGTCGCTGCTCCGTGTCACATGTAGCTGGTGTGTTCTTTAGTCCCCAAAGAGCTGTTTTAAGTTTGTCACCGTTATTGTCATCAAAAAAAGGTGTGTCAACGAAATGATATCGTTATCGTCTTCGAAAACAACACTGGTCTTCGTGAATATGCGTAGAGTCATTCAAGGTATTGATCTGAATAAAAAGTATCTGTATAATAAGACAACTGATCACATTCTACAAAGCTACATTCAATATAGAGAGGACTGCAGAAGGTACAACTATGAAGGTGCTCAGTGTCAGCCTCAGATCTTTTAGGATTCATTCATCGAATCCATGTAGGAACAAAGCACTGTTTAAAGCGGTCGGATGTGGAGCCGTGGAGCCGAGGACAGTGGGGGCCGAGGGCTGCATAATATCGCAATATATCTCAAAATCGATATATTGATGCACCCCTAGTATGTAGTATATGTTTTTAAGAGCAATGTCAACTGTCCTTGATTAACAACAGCCTGATATTGAATAATGATCAGACCAATCATAGGCCAATAATTACTTTTATTTTGTACTGTGGTCCTATGCTCAAAGGAGCTCCAGTGGGCGGGGCCGACTCAGTCACGAGCTGCTCTGAAGCAGGACCATAGATGTATTATATTACAGGGCAGGACATCAATGCACAGTCTTTAGCGCTAATTTAGCCACTGTTTGCTGTAGATCACGCTCCTTGCGTTTCCCGCGGCCGGGCACAGAAACCTGCAGCACATCCGTGACATCCGTGTTTTAGCTGCACTGAAACGCTGCGTTGAAACTGAAACTTTATATTTGACACTTAAGTCACATGACCAGCGAACCGGCTCTGGTTCAGGGCTTCAAAGCAATCTGCTTCAGGAAAAGCGATAACTAACTTTCCTTACACATCCCAATTTGTCGTTTTGGACGAATCATTGAGCACGTTTTCACAATTTCCATAGAGTAATAGTGTCACAGTAATGCAAACAACAACAATAGCAGATAGTTTCGCCAATGATAGAAAGACATCCAGCACACAACGCTCTTGAATCTCTGTCTGTTTTTACAATATACTGGAGGACAAAACTAATTTCATTGCACAACCGGAGAAACCGGAACCAGAGCTTATTGCGAGAAGCCTTCTAGCCTTTAGCATTGTTCTAAGTGTAAAGTACATCTATATTATACCCTCCCCCTGTTGCGCTGAGTAAACAGGCAGCGTGGAATCCATTCTCCCTCGCCTTTGTGTGGACAGGTTTAATTCATCATCACGCGGCTGTTAGCTCTGATTACCGCCCCGTTACTAAACAGCTTTATTGGACATCATACAGGCCCATCTCTCATCTCCGCTGTTTTATTATCATCACCGCGGAGGAGGAGAGGGGAGGAGGGGAGGGCAGGTCAGCGGCGGCCATGACACTTCACCACAGCCGCTCAGATGGATGGATGGAAATTGCACGGAAATGTGCCCCCGGAGATCAGAGCAAAGTAAATATCTGGGCTGCGTTTCTCGACCAGTGTGGGGCTTTGGGGCGAACGCTCAATATGAAACGGTGTAAATGCTCAGTCGTCCAGGAGGTTCATTCGAACGCATGGATGCATTCATGCAACAGTCAATGTTGAGATTGTTATCTAGTTTTCTCCCTTAAAGGAACAGGCCACCGTTTTTTCATACTGAGATATGTTCTTACCTGAGCTTAGACGAGTTGATACGCACCTGTCTGGTCTGTGTGCCCGTGGAAGAGCTTGGTCCCTTCTAACATCACCCTGTTTGGAGCTATAGGAATATACTGGGAGAGGCCAAATGCTAACAACATCTTTGGTCATTTTGCGTGACTGAGCGCATGCACAAAGACCAGACAGGTACGTATCAACTCGTCTAAGCTCAGGTAAGAACATATCTCAGTATGTAAAAACTGTGGCCTGTTCCTTCAAAGACAATGGCCACACAGGATATGATTTGATCTAGCGTCTGACCCGGAAAGTGACTTTGGAGACGAACGTTTGACAGTTCAGAGGTTCAGTGTTCACACCGAAGGGGCTCTTGCCTGAAAAATAACTGTGGTTTGGAGGCTATCTAGTCCCTCTTTGCTACTGCCATGCCCTATGGATCTTTGACCCCCATGGACTACACCAGGATCTCCCCAGGGACATTATCTGTGCAGGTGGACAATGGTCATTTGAGGTTAGCCCCGTTAGCATGTTACATTCGCTAACAGCTCATTGTTGATGAAAAGTCTGCAATAAACCACAATTGTGTAAAGCCAGGCTCATTGTGTGATCATCGTAAAGGCTTCTTCAAGTAGTTGTTCACTTTATTGACGTTATTTGTGCATAATATGCTGCTTGTTTTCAGTGAATCGTTCCGAGCTAGCTGTTAGCTCCTCGCCGCTAGTAGCTTGTTAGCTCCGGGAGAAAACCACTCGGCTACGAAATGTGAACAATAAACTTCAAAATCAACAAGCCAAGCTCAACATCTTTGTTTCAAGATTTAAGAGTAAAGAAAAAACTGTAAACTTTTGCGATGCTTCGTTTGTGACATTTTGTCCACAAGCTAGTTTTCCCGTAAATAACTTAAGCTGCGAAAGGCGACTGGGATGACGGTTTAATCCAATTCACCTTATTCCGGAGGCTCGCGTGGGCGCCGCCATGAATTGTGCCCGCCCCTTTTCTCCTATGTGTTAACATGGGACTGGAGAAGGCCACATAAAATCAGTCACTACACGAAAACAAAGCCGTTTTCAGGCCGCACAGAGAAACGCTGCAGTGTTGACATGTTGGTGCAAATGAACATTGGCCATATTACACAAAGCAATCAACTAAACATCAGATTTTCCCTCGTTCTTAGTTAAAATGAACAGGCTTCGCGCCTGACCGGAAGTGTCTGGACAACGGAAGTGACCAGACAACGCAAAAAGTGGCAGACTCCAAACTTTCAAGTCTTGGACTTATAGTTTCAAAATTTTGAAGAGTTTTTCAGAGGATTTTTTTAAATATATCATTCCTGCCTGAATTAGTCAAAATTTGAATTTCTACATGTTTGTTTTTTCTATTTATAAATATCTTATTAAAAAACTGAGCAACATGCTAATAACAAAATAAACCATACATTTAAACCTGGCTTGATCCAACATTTGGATTTTGTCACTGAAAAAACAGGTAGTTTGTAAATTTTTAAGCTTAAACTGCATAAACATTTGCATTCATTTTTCCTCATATTTACAGCACAAGTTTCACAATCATTTTTCCCCTATTCACCTGCAGCCTCTCACCTTAAAACAATATAACTGAACTTACAGTGCGATTCTTGCCAGATGCCATCGTTTCACTCTCCATCCAGCGAGGTCTCCAAATGAATATGCGCACAGAAATGATTGATAAAACATAAAGTGAACATTTCGTTGAGTAGACCCATATTTCATAATGAAAGGAAGTGAGGCAACTGTCTACACTGCAGAGAGCGCATTTCACTGTCAGTCCATCAGGTTTGTAAACGTCACTTTTCATTTTCATTAGCGACATTGTGAGAATAAATGTGAAATAATGGCAGCAGATAAACCAAACATTCTCCGTCGTTTACAGAATATTTCTAGCTTTGACGGGCAATTCTGAAGGCCCCAGAGGGGAACGTATTGTACAGAAAATATGCACTGCATCCCGAGGGTGCAAGTGCCATCTTCCTGCAGCTTTATTGTGTTTATATTGGACTCTATACAACACGGAGCCTCAGCCGTAAACCTCTCCGCACGTCGCTGACTGATAACCAACATTGTACTTCCTATCTGTAACATCTGTTTCTTCTTTCTGCAGGACGAAGACATCTCCTATTTCAACGCCAAAGACAACGTAAGTATCCCTCTCCTCCTTGTCTCTCTCTCTCTTTCTCTTTTTTCCTGTTCCTCAAATCCTTTTAAGCCCCAGCCGCTCGGTCACACCCTCTGTTCTTGGAAATGATTCCCTACACGGCTATCTCGATCCGCACCCTCTTCACCCTTCTATTGCATTCACATCTGATTTCTTTCATTCCGCCTTTTCTACTATATTGCCTCAGCCTCCCACCTCCCACCGCTTTTTTTTTTTTCCTTTTTTTTTTTTCACCATCCAAACTGCAGCTCTTGTATCTCTCTGTCTCCCCCCCTCCCTCGCTCAGGTGAAGAGGTTTACGCCATGTTTCGAGCCTAATTGACAGATGAGATGTATGAGGCTGGCTACACTGTTGCTTTATTAGGAAGAAACACTTTTTTTTTTTTTTTCCCTACCCCCTACTGCCTTCTCTCCTCTCCCTTATATCTTATGCTTTGCTCCATATGTGTTTTGCCGAGTATTGGTGTGAGAATAAATCTCCATAGAGGCTTTTAGTTTTATGTCTGCTGTTGGTAAATGAAAGCAGTAATGCGAGCTGAAATGCGAGCAAACAGTCGGCATTGTCCGCAATGAATCTGGAGGCTGTAATAAAGAGGTAATGCCGGGTAGGGTTTAATGAGAGCGGAGTGACAAGTGTGGTAAATGTAGACGCTGTTAATGTGGCGCTACAGCAATTAGCATGCAGCTCTAATTGATTGACTGCGGAATTCTTCCGCAGTCAATTATTGGTTTTCATGTTCTTTATTATTATTCCTCTTCCATCTTTTTTCCGATTTTCTAGAGCTTTCAGCACCTTCATGCTTTGTGCAATTTATGCAAGTTATGCATCAAAACGTTCCGCATGTTGAGGAGAAGGGTGCTATTACTTTTGGGACTTCTGCAATTTACGTTTTTTCCGCAATCGGCCAAAATGTCGGAGATTTTTCCCATTGACTTATAATGGGGCTGCCGCAAATCCATGCTTTTCTGCACTTTTTTCTGCATTTTATGCAATTTCTGCACTTTGTGCATGTTCAGCTTCTGCAACTTGTGGGTTTTGAGAAAAAAATGGCCTTCTGCAGTTTTCCATTTTTTTTATACGAGAGTTTGAAATTTTTGCATTAGTGTGTATGGGGGAATCCAGCCAATGGGGAGACTCCAGGCCTTTCAGCCATTTGTGCAGCTTCTGCCAATCAAGCACTGAGGCCATTTCAACAGTTTGACCAGTTTATGGAATATAAAAGTTTATGCAACATTAATAATTTATGCAAATTAACCACTTTATGGATTTTAAACCGTTTATGCAACTTGAGTTTATGCCATTTAGGATTTATGAATTTTAAAGAGTTTATGCAATTTACATAATTTATGCAAATTAACCCATTCATGCATTTTACCACTTTATGCAGTTTATACAGTTTATGCAACATGACATTTTATGCATTTTACCAGTTTATGCAAAATAGATTATGCAAATTAACCACTTTATGGAATTTAAACAGTTTATGCATGTTAAAGCACTATTATGCAACTTAATAGGGATTTTCGCAGATAACCAATTTATGCAATTTGAACAGTTTATGCAATAAACTGTAAAGGGGCGACAGTGGCACAGATGGTAGAGCGGGTCGTCTCATGATCAGAAGGTCGGGGGTTCGAATCCCACCACCTGAAAGTGCACACTATCGTTGTGTCCTTGGGCAAGACACTTCACCCACATTGCCCCCAGTGTCTGCGTACATTGGTGTATGAATGAGAGTATGAATGGGCGAGTGGATCCTTGCTGTAAAGCGCTTTTAGTGCCTAATGTAGGTGGAAAAGTGCTATATAAGTTGAGACCATTTACCAATATTAATAATTTATGCAAATTAACCACTTTATGGGATTTAACCAGTTTATGCATTTTAAACCGTTTCTGCAACTTAAGAGCTTATGCCATTTAGGATTTATGAATTTTAAAGAGCGTATGCAATTTACATAATTTATGCAAATAAACCCATTCATGCATTTTACCACTTTCTGCAGTTTATCCACCTTATTCTGGAGGCTCGCGTGGGCGCCGCCGAATTGTGCCCCTTTTCTCCTATGTGCTAACATGGGGCTGGAGAAGTCCACATAAAATCAGCCACTACACGAAAACAAAGCCGTTTTCAGGCCGCGCAGAGAAACGATGCAGTGTCGACATGTCGGTGCAAATGAACATCGGACATTTTACACAAATCAATCGACTAAACAGATTTGAGCGGAGAATATTTTCACTCGTTCTCTGTTTAAATGAACGGGCTTCGCGCTCGACCGGAAGCGTCTGGAAAACGAGGTGCCGAGACAAAGCAAAAAGAGGCAAAAGTTGGCGGGGCAGAAAAAGGTGAATACAGTTTATGCAACATGACATTTTATGCATTTTACCAGTTTATGCAAATTAGATTATGCAAATTAAGCAATTTATGCAATTTGAACAGTTTATGCAATTTCTGCATTCGCTTCCCGCAATTCCGCAGTCAATCGCAATGGCGCAGCCATTGCATTTCTAGTGTTAGTTTTTTTTTGCAATGGGTTATCAAAATATGCCTACAGGCCTAACGGCTAATGTTAGCTGAGGATCTAAAGCTCTTTGGGCGTCATTTTAGACCTACACCAAGAGGCCCCGCCCCTCCTGGAACCGCCACCTTAGCGTGGTGGAGGGGTTTGAGCACCCGAATGATCCTAGGAGCTCTGTTGTCGGGGGCTTCATGCCCCTGGTAGGGTCTCCCATGGCAAACAGGTCCTAGGTGACGGGTCAGACAAAGAGCGGTTTAGTGGACCCACCACCTGCTGGAGGAGCCATTGGGGCTGCCCCCACGACCCGGCAACGGACAGGTGGAAGACGATGGATGGATGGATGGATGGATGGATGGATAGATGGATGGATGGATTCAAGGATGGATCGCATCAGCTGCAAATATTAATTGTAACTATGTTGATTGTATCGTCCCTGATAAATAAAAAATAAAATAAAAAAAAAGATGGATTGATGGATGGACGGACCAAGAGCCCCCCACACCTGCAGCACAGTGGAGGCATCACAAGAGGTGCTACAGCAAACAAAAAAGGGGCAAACGAGGAGGTGATCCTCAGTTGAAAAAAAAAGGGAGGAGAACAAAGATGAAGATTAGAAGGAGCACTGAAGGCAGCACTCCAGTTTCCCCGACCTCCAAAAGCATGCTGGTCAGAGTGGCCCGCAGCAGCACCGGATTAACACAACAACAGATATACACACTTTTTGAGTACTTAACTGGATATGGCATCACCCCCTCTGACCGCTTATGTTCAACTGACCTCCAGCTTCCTAAAGGTTGGGTATTTGGCGAATAGTATCTATCATTGACTTTAATATGGTTAATGTCAAGAGGGTTTACGGTTAAGGTTAGAATGAGCAAAATGGATGTGTTTTAGTTAAGGAAAATATTGGGGGCATGTGTTGATGAGCTCTTTTCACGTGACAGTGGATGAGCATTCACACTAGCTGTTAGCCATTAGCTCCAAGATACAAACAACCTTTGGAAGCCCTCACCTTTTTAAACGTAACGTTTGGTGACGCCTCCTCCATGTTGGTATACAACTGATAATGGTGGTCCAGCTGCTGAATTCCTTTAGCCTTACTGTTGGACCTTAGCAGACGTTTCTGCGGCATATAAGTGCAGATGTTGATGATTGGTCGTGTCCTGGAGGATGTTTGATTTCCATATATTATTTATTTTGTACATTGTGGACGTTCAGAGCCACCTTATCCAACAAGCGAGCAGGGACTGGAGCCCAGGGGCCTACCAGAGTCAAGGGCCTATCAGAATTAAGAGAAAAAAAATGACTAACCGTATGCGCTGATTGTGCTGCGCTCCTGTGTGTGTGTACCTGGAGAAGGCCTTCACTACCCCGGCCACCTACCGCTCTCCCCGGCCGTTTCGCGCTCAGCTCCCCAGCCGCTTCGCGTTCAGCTGCCCGGCCGCTTCACGCTTGCCTGGGGTCTAACTTTACGGGGGCTGGCCTGTGCTTCTTCCGCTCTGTGTCCGAGTCTCCTTTCTCTGCTACTGTACCATGATTTGGCAACAGGCTTTTGTCTGACAGATAAAAGCTGCGGGTGCGTTTACATTGCTTGTGTTAAGTGCTTTCTTGCAACGTATAGGCTATAGCCAACATCCAGGAGTTACAATGCTGTTGACCAGGTGGACGAAGCAGCAATGAATGACATAAACAGAGCGTCATATCTTCTGTTCTCGTAGCCTTTTTCAAGGCTGTATTTTGTACATGTGTTCATGGAGGGAAGGCTCAGAGCGACAGGTGTCTTGTCTGCCCTCCCCACAGCCTCAGCTGAGCGGGGGACGCCCACGGCTCTATTTCTATCAGCTTTATCAGCGCAACTATTTTATTCATCATTGTCCCTTTTGTTTAAAGGGACTATACAGAGTTTAAAAATGTTAAAATTAAGTTATTAAATGTGTAGAATGAGCTCAGACCTGTTCACCACAACTGCCTCTAAAATCCTGCACTGTCACTAAAAAAGGTGTTGCTTTGGGTCCAAAGTGTTGTCGTGCATGAGCTTAAAGGGGGGGGTATTATGCAAAATCGACTTTTTCAAGCTTTGCATCATGTTATTATGTCATTCCCTCATTAAAAACATGCCTGAAGTGTTGCCTTGGCACATTCACATATTTTTCAGTAATCTGTAAAAACTCTGATGGCGGCCATTTTAGGGATAGGTTTGCCTGAGTCCTCCTAGGAACGCCCCCACCTCCTGGAGACGCCTCCGAGCTTTCGTCACCAGCCGAGTAACCAACCACTGCTCCTCAGCAGAACCCCCTCCCCACTGATGCCACAGACAGCGTGTGGAGGGGGCGTGTCGGAAAGGGTCAGAGGTTCTTAAAGAGACAGAGGCCTATTTCAAGACATTCGGTACAGCCATTTTGAGAGAGCAATTTTATACAAGGCAGTTATTCTAATTTACTGCATTTACAGACCAACAGATGTTTTGGTCATCATTGTAGTGTGCTATAGACTGGTGCTATGTAATTGAAAAAAGCATAATACCCCCGCTTTAATATAGTAGTAATTGATATAGTAAGACCTGAGGTGGCAGTAGAGAGTATAAAAATGACCAACTTGTATCTAGTCCCTTTAAACTGCAGTAAAATGCTAAGAAAAGTGGGCTAAACAGATTTGACAATGGGGCTCATAGTAGACTGGCATTATTTTGTCCACATTAAACATGTTGCGCTGCTGCTGCACATGTAAACAAACAACTCCTCGTACTGCTCTAATCGGCCACGGCTCGGTTTGTTTGTATAAGTGTGAGCTCGGGCCGTTCGGGGCATCCAGACCTTTCCTCAAACGAGCTAGAGAATGGCACGGATGTCAAGTGTGAGTGTGCCCTTAGATTTCCAATGTCATCAGTGTTAATCACACTGCCCAGATATGTAAAGTTGTTTACTTCCTCCAGTTGTGTTTGCGCTAATGTTATCGTCCCACTGTCTGGAAGGTTGTGCGTGACTTTTGATTTCTTCTTCTTTATCATCATTTCCATCACCGCCATGGTCTTTAACAACATTCCTTCTGCAGTGGTGTTACTCACATATCAATTGCAGAATTCTAGTAGTTTGTTTGTTCCACCCACCAAACCAGTATCTGTTTCTGGTTTTTATCTCGTAATGACATCTGTGGCTACACCAAACAGAACAGGTGAAAGTACACATCCTTGGTGAACTCCATTGCTCACACGAAAAAGTTTTGTCATTTAATACTTTACATTCAGTATTCTGATAGTGCCTCCATAATGTTGATGATCTTTCATTTCATACATTTTCATTCATGCTAGTGTTATGAGTAGGTCGATCCTCCATGTACTCGACATACAAGCTAATGTTGGCAGAAGGTCTAATTTTTTTTATCGATCCAATCACAGACCACAGAATGAACCACGTGTAAAATGTTTTCTGAAATACAACGTGACTTGACAAAAATGTACCTGCGTAATGCTTTTCCATGTGACTAGAAGCTGAGGGCGACAACAAATCTGTCCTCTGTGTTTTCGACACTCTCTCTTATTACTCTCAGAGGACGGAGATGTTGATGCCTCATCTTCTCTAATTGTGTTTCCTTGTTGTTCTTATTGAAATTATCCATGTCTCATTCCAAAACTGTTGCACATATGTTGACCTGTTGTTAATTCTCCCACAATCAAAAATTCGAACCGGGTTGCTAATGTAATAATGTGTATCCTCACGTTTTTTGTAGCAAAAAACGACATACTAGATATATACCATTCCTGGATCTGCCACCTTAACGTGGTGGAGGGGTTTGAACACCCGAATGATCCTGGGGGCTCTGTTGTTGGAGGCTTTGTGCCCCTGGTAGGGTCTCCCATGGCAAACAGGTCCTAGGTGACGGGTCAGGCAAAGTGCTGCTCAGAAGCCCCTTATGAGAGACCAACAGGCCCGGTTAGAATGATGAGGCCGTCCTTCTGTGGACCCACCACCACACCCCTGCCCCCATGACCCGGCAACGGACAAGTGGAAGAAAATGAATGAATGGATGGATGGATGGATGGATGGATGGATGGATGGATTGTTCATATTTGTCTTTGCCCTACTGGCCGATACTGTCCACTAACTTCTGTACTAAACACACAGCATGCCGCTTGCAAATTAATCCATCAGCTTTTCTCTGATTGGTTAATAGCTTGTCAGTCACGCCCATCGGGAATTCAAAGAAATCACACTCAGTCCCAGACTACACGTCTTTGTAAAGAATGGGAAAAGCATGTAGTTTGGAATGAAATAATATCAATTTCTATCTACAGTAGTTAAAGGTAAAATTGCAATGGTTTATTTTTTTGTCTTTTCTTGTTGGTTAACGTGGCCGCTTTAAATGCTGCTTTGTTCTTCATTTTCAAACATGCTGTATCATAATTACCAAATAATACATATCATTTGGCTTCACACAAATCCTCAACCCACCCACTGTCTCTCCTGATGCGTCGCACATTCACATCCATTCCTAACCACAATTCCGTCCATGCGCGTTTCCCATTCCCCGGTAATGCTTAACCATCCATTACAGTAAAAACCCCCTCATTGCTGTGCTAGTCTGTGAGAAACGGCGCCTCAGCAAATATCACTTTTTTTTTGTGTGTGTGTGTGTATGTGTTATTTTAAAGTCAGCATTCTGTTTTCGCTCACAGCTGGACCCCAACAAGACGAAGGGAAGGATCCGGCCCGATTTCAGACACGATTCATCATTTAAACGACTGACGGACCACAACTACACAGCGGTGCACATCCCCACAGATATCTACAACGGCTGTGAGTCTGCACCACGCACGGCCCGAGCGCACACGGTTACCATGGCGACGCGATGCACACACACACACACACACACACACACACATGCACACACCGGCCTATTATACAATGTTGTTTACAGATAGAGCCGGCGGCAAATTCGCCCTTGGCTAAATGATAGTCTCAAAAAAAAAAAAAAAAAAAAAAAAAAGGAGAAAAAAGTGAGACGGCATAATGGGAGATACTCTGCACACTCAAGGCTAAGCTACATGTCCTTGGGAGCGAAATGAGCGCTGCAACAATGACTAATGTAAGACTTTCAACTCAATGAAATCTTTGCATAGAGGAATTGAACAAATGTCTATATTTATTGAATTATAGTTGATCTACCAAACGTCTTTTAGAGTTGGAAAATGTTCTGTCTGTATTTTAGTTAATAGTATTAGACATTAACTAATACTAACGGTCCTAATATTAACGGTCCTTTTCAAAACTCCTCATTTCTTCTTTAGGCAGATCTCTTGCTGACTTTGAAAGTAGCTCGCAAGCAGAAATAGTGTGGGCACCCTGGTGTAAAGTATTTGAAAAAAAAAAAAAAACATAATGCAGGGTCTTTGAAGTGCATATGACAGATCTATTTTTTTCCTACCAGAAGAGATAAGAGACGGTAAGATCAGATTTATTGATCTCGCAATGAAATTCACTTGTTACAGCAGCTCCTAAGAACAAAGAGTGAGGAGCAAATAAGTGGAGGAATACAAGAGAAAAAGATATATAATCATAATAATAGCATATGGTGACTTTTGTACAATGAATAAAGAACTTTAAAATGAATCTAAATAGTCCAAAAAATACGTATATATAACAAATCAAGGTTGACAGTACAAAGAAATAGAACAGAGTTAATACAAATGTATTTAACACATTGAGTGCCAACAATCCAGACCATTTCTCATGATATTTGTTGCATCACAGGTAGGTGAAAACAGTTTAATTCTACGTGCCTCCGTTCCATGCGAAAGCTTAACAGAGGTTTGATCAAAAACACAGATTTTTTTTAAAGAAATGGAGATATTTCATATTTTATTAAACACTCTCCTTTCTGATTAGCTCCTCTCTCCTCCTCTCTCCTCTCTGGACAGACACTAACGTTATGTTAAGAAGCAAATGCTAAATATATTAGTTTCAAGTCAATTTTCAACGACAACATTGTTGACACGTTCTGAAACACCGCGTGTTGCCGCAGATTGATCACTTTTTATTACGTGTGCATTTAAACAGCCTGGTTCTCAGATTGAAGACTTTAACAGGATGTTTCTCAGCCGTCCTTGGAACGATTTTGACCATTTAAAAACTCAGAGAAACGTTCAAATCTCAGCTGTTTGGATTTTTCCATGGGAAGCCTGTTCGCTACGCAACACCACACCCCCTCTGAAAAAGAAAGAAAAGAAACACAATAATATATATGAAATGTCCAGTTTATGACCGTCATTTATTTCACTTCTGTCCATCGCAGAGTTACCAAAATCACCCATAAGGTGTATCAGAGTGTCTAGTTCCGCATATAAATAAACCCTGCAAAAACATTTTTTTCCCCCGATTTTGGCACTGACTGTGTTAAGAATCTTCTCAACATTTTTGTAAACATCTTTTTGACTGTTTTTGTACCTAATTGTTCAGGGGCACAGAATGTGATAAGAAGAGGTGTTATTTCCATAACTGTTCCAGTGCAGCTGCACCAGTGGGCCATGAACGAGTCCCAGTTCATTACTCCAATTATGAAGCTTTCGCTCTTCCTATGTCACTAACATTTTAAATAATAAAATTGCAACTTTCTCCAACTTCTCTATATAAAATGCCCATGCCACTGGTGGAAACTTTAATTAATCATATCCTCTCAAGCTGAAGATTTCCAAAAGACATATGCAACTTTGCAAAATCTACTTTATTTGCCGAGTTTGCAAATTAGTAGCCTTTGTTTTTACATTCCCCCGTGCTTGGAAATACAGACACGCGCCCTTTGCTTTGTTGTTGAGCTACTGTTCAGGTCTAGAGGTATTTTAGGCACATACTGTACATCATTATTCACCACAGAAAAAGGCCAATGTGGATTACTTTTAAATAACAGAATGTGGTGAGTGCCATGTAGGACCTTGTGTGCATTTTGCAAAGCTTTACCTGCTCTGGTCTCGAGGGAAGACGTGCAGTTTCCTTTTCACTCCCACAGCCCGCTGAGATCACATGGTTCCGTTGTGATTTGGTGACATTTACTTGGAGTGGTCGGCAGAAATTTGAATCCCCGGAGATCGTCTGACATTACTCAAGCTGAATGTCACTGTCTTAAAGATGACCACCTGCATATATCAGTTGACGTGTGTCCCCGGTGGTTCCACCATTTCTGTTTTGTCACTTGAGAAGGGATGTTGTGATACGTTCTGTTCTGTTATAGATCTGTTACTATTTATTTGTTTTCGCTCCATTCTAGAATATGAGATCGTCAGTTCAGATTATATGCAAGGGCCCATGTAACTCTATGGAATTATCCTTGTCTTTGAGAAGAATAACCAAACATAAAATCCACATGACAATCACAATCACACCATTTTGACTGAATATTAAAATCTGGTAAAAAGCCTCATTAATATTACATCACAGTGATGTGAAGTTGGAACGGCTCCCTCTCAAATTGAAGAGGACAAACCATTTGCTGAAGATTGGCTGAAATTCAATGCGCTTGATCAAATCAAGTTGTTTTTGAATAGTCCAATAACACAACAGGAGTCGCCTCACAGGGCTCCTCCATCCAATCTCAGCCATGGCCATGGAGGAACTAAACACTAGACCAACTATATACGGTTAGTATTGCTTCTGCTCCCAGTCAAACATTAGTCATTACAGTGTTAACTAGTGTAATTTGCATTATTGTGGTGTAAAACCAACTAAAACTATGTGTGTGCACCTCTTAAAACGGCCTTTCAGAGGTCATTTTCACACCTTCAGGGAGGCTAAAGGGGCCGACCAGCTCTCTCCCCAGGATTCTGTCCCAAAACATGACTCCGCCCCCTCCTTACTGACGTCACAGCCTTGTTGGAACATGGTAGCCATTCACCAAACATCCACTATACCATCCATCTGACCATCCAGGGTTACACGGCCTCATCAGTGAACAAGACTGTTTGAAAATGAGTCTTCATGTATTTCTGAGCCACTGCAGCCGTTTCTGTTCATGAGCTTCAATTAACAGTTTAGGGGAGGCTGGATAGAAAGTTTATGCTTAACTGCAGCCTCTGGAGGGTCCTGCACCTTGATCTTCAGGAGACTCCAGAGGCACCAGCAGCTTCACATATCTGTTTGCAGCTTTGTCGCAGCTGTTCTCTTAATCTGATGTGTTTGTCTGGCAAAAACCGTCCTCACTGCCTTTATCTGCACAAACCTGTGTGTGCTCTGAATCTGCCACAAATCTCTTAACAGTACAATGATTACACTGAATCGTTTGGGAAATATCGAAGGTTTTCATACCTAGACCAAAGCATTCAACTATTTCACGCTTTTCATCAGCAGAGAGATGGTCTGCTTAATAATGGTGATTCAAAGAGCCCTGAGACACAATACCATTCATGAGTTCAATAGATTTTTGTTTTGTTTTGACCTTTATGGCACTGAAATACAACTTGCTTAATAATTCTTAACATCAGACCAACAACAAGAAAAAAGTTTACTCTTTAGACGGCAGTCAAATAAAGACCTAACAGTGGATTTACCCTCAGCACAATGATATGTGGTAAAGGAGTCGTTCATGTCCTGCTAAAGTTAACAAAAGCTGAACCCGGACAGATGTGAACCGTGGTGTAAACCTGGACTCACCTGTAGCATTGAGGAGCATCACGTCCTTATGTCTGATTGAAACTTCAGAAACACATGGCAGCTTCCCCACTACATGTGTCGCCAGCAAATAGTCCCGTTGCCAGGAGTCGTCCAAAAAACAAAGAATATCTGAGTAATCCACCGGTGTTTGCTAGTTTCCCCATATAAGAGAGCATGTGCAGCTTAAGTGAAAGTAACCAATGAGGAGTCTTCAGCGTGGTGTGCTGCTCTGTGATTGGGTCCGAGGCTCAGAGCCAAGTGTATATGTGTGTATGTGATGGAGGCGGGACCTGCGGCACTGCCATCTATCGACCACGGTCATATTCATGTGCGTTCTCAGGACTAATCCGAACTAGAACTTTTATTTGTTCTTGTGGTAAAATTCATGGTCAGATGTATAAAAGACAATTGTTGCTACGACCAAAGTTTTATTGTAGTTTCAGCTTCAGAAGGTGAGTGTTTAGCTCAGGCGAGCGCCACATAAAGCAGTGTTGATTTTCGCGAAAAAAGTGCAGAGAAAGTAAACGTAGAGTCATAGTCGGACCCGCTCATGCCCAGCCTGTATTGTGCCACTTTGGACCGCCAACACATCAACGCACACCGCACAGATCCTCTCTGACAGGAGGGGCTGAGCCCACCTAGCTCACTGATACCAGCCGTCCCTGGCTATGTGCCTTTGCCACTTGTGAGCAAGAGTCGAAAGAGGAGGTGACTGCTCTGATGGGAACACCGCTGACATTCATTTCCTCGTTTACATCACGCTGCCTTGTGTTCTTCCTTAAGCCAAAACAATGTTCATGTCTCAAGAGAGAGAAGCTACAGCGTCCGCTGTGGCGCGGATCGTCCACTGCCCCTTCCCGGTGTGGAGTCTGGTTGGAGGAAAAAGGCTCTTGTACATGCACTGCCATTGGCCATGAAGTAAGTGCCAGCCCACATATTTCCCACTCAAATGCACTAAGTCTGGAGTGGCAAGATGTCAAAGTGCACTCCTAATAAGCACAAAATGTTACGCTATAGTCCGCGTTTTGAAACACACGATCGGGCCCAAAGTGTCTGTATTTGAGCATGAATCAGGAAAACATCAGGTGACGTCACGAGCACGAGCTGTTAGATAACACGTCTATAACAGCTCTGAGAATGCTGTCTGGATGGGCAGCAAAACTGTCAACTACATAGTTTGTACTTGAGCTTAGATCTGCATTAAACATACAAATCACTGAATGACAATATCACCAAAAAGCAGATCATCACAGGGATCAGACTTTGCTCAGCTCTATAAGTGGATGTAAAAAGTATAACCCGATATCAGGACCCCACAGTGATCTGATAAGTGGTCATTCCGACCCACACCCCGATCACACACACAGCAGTACATCCGAACAGCATCAGGCGAGCGTGTCCTCAGCTCTTACTGCACCGTGCAGGAGTTGGCTGCTCTATGACAACTTTGTGTTTACCCACTTTGTCAGGTGTTCAGCTCTTCTTTCAGATGTACTTATGAATGAATGAACTTTTTTATGCTGCTGCCTTGTTAATTTGTAGAGATTGTTGTTGGCTCATGGGAGACCCAGTTGCCTGTAGAGGTGACTGTCGTGCTCTCAGAGTAATAGTTGCTGAGTGGGATGTGTCAGGTGGAAGTGGAGGGAGCAGCGTGCCTGCTGGGTCTGCCGTCTGCCCCAAAGTCACAGGCCCTTGCCTTTCGCTGACCTCTGACTCAGGAGGTCCACATCGACATGGGCACCCGCTGGCTCATGGGAGGGATTACAGACATTTGTTTGGAGGGTACAAGTCAGCAAAATATGGTGTTTTGTTTTTAGAGAGAGAGATATTAAAGAAGACTTCTGCAGATGTTTACATACACTTTATGAAAAGACACATTTGCATTTTTCGTCAGTGTCTGACATGAAACTAGAACTAACTTTTGCTTTTTAGGTCAATTGGACATTTTAGCAGTGGGCAGTGGCAGTGCTGCGCCCGGGGACCCATCTCCATGATGTGGAGCCAGGCTGGTGGTCATAAACACCTGGCTGGAGGATTCACCTATTGCACATTTTAGTGGTAGGGGAAACCATAGTACCCGCAGGAAACCTACGCCGACATGGGGAGGACATGTAAATGCAAAGGATTGCGTTTAGCGAGCGCTGGGAGAAGCAGGTGTAAACCTTCACGCAGAACAGTATAATGGAGTTTGTGCACCAATGTGGTGTCCTAAATGTCTACAAATGTTTGTATCTGGCTCATTTACAAAGATAAAATAATAATTGGGTTGCTTTAATGGTTATACGGAAAGTACGTTACCTGCCACCTTGTTTCCCTTGGCTCGACCTGCAGTTCACAACCGCTGTCCAGACAAAAGGCTCCACAAATCTGTCCCATGTCCTTTTAACGTCCTTAATCCTAACGAAATGTGTACAGCAGTTTGTGCACAACAGTGACGGCGTATTGATGATGGACCATAGGAGGCACGAGCAGTATGTTTGCTGTTCACCTGCCGCTCATCCCTGGGCGTCTCCAAAGTGCGAGCCCGTGTGCATGTGTTTATTCCTGCTGGATCAATATTCTCTGCTTTTGAGGAGTCCATGATTAAAACCTCATAGTTCTCGGACAAACATCCAGCAGCGCTGAGCTCTTTCCTGCGAGTTTCCATCCCAGATATGACCGTGACCAGTGCGTGGAGACCACTGGATGAGCGCGTGAAGGGCTTGGAGTTGTTTTTGTTTTTCTTCCTGCACCAAGACGTGCATGTACACAATTAAATAACTGAAGGCCATATCCATAGTATCTATGTCTTTTAAGAAAAGAGTATTTATTTGCTATAGGCTAATAATAATTAGTTATTATTATTGATTGTAGACATCTGTCATTTATCCATCATAACTTGTTCCCTCATAGGCTCAGTCAGGAATAAGAGCCGCAGCAATTTTGCGCAGTAAACTCATTTGCATATCACATTTGCGGCACTAATAATACACACAGTTTCTCATATTCAATTAGTACTCCTCGCAATTTAGCACCTGGCTTTGAAAATGACCCCCCAAGTGTACACAAGAGTGCAAATGAATGAGTGGTTCCATGACAGAAATGTGCTTTTAAAGCAGGTAAAGGTGCTGTATAAAGAAATACTTTTTTACCATTCTGAGCATGTAACCCAGAGCTACAAACAATCAGAGGAAAAAGAGTAAGTTTCTACCTTATGTAAGGTGTCTCAGAGCGGGTCAAGGAATATTGTGCTTCATCTCTGCCTACTGTTTGCCAACACGCCAGCTCTTATTAATGTCGGAGCAAAGACAAAGCCTTTGTTTACAATGAATCCACTCAGAGAGAGAGAGAGAGAGCGAGTGAAGACGGTTCATGTTACTGCTGGTTTCTGATTAGGAGGTGTGAAAATGAACCGAGTGCACTCCTTCTACAGTAAAAGCAAAGATTCACTGATTCGTGGGCAAAAACTTGAACCCCCTACTCAGACTTTTGAGGCATGACCACAGCAGATTGTGATTGGCTGAGAAAGAGGCTGTCGGAGATTGGCAGTGAACAGTAGTTTATTTCACACTTCATCAGGAGCAGAACATCTGTGGCCTATTTCAGCAGTCTTCATTTTTAAACACTGATGTAAAATTGAACTCTGTAAACATTAGGGGGGAATGACTTCGCCAGCAGCCTCTTCCAGACTCGATTAATACTCCGAAATGATTATACAAATGAGACGCATTGAAGGGAAAAAAACAGATTCCATGCATGTTCCTTCCCAGCACTTGCTTTGATCATTCCAGCACTCAAATTGCTCAAACCCTTTTGTTTAACTTGATGTTTACTTGATTTGACTTTTAGTTTAATTGCCTCAAGTCGTGTTGTTGTGCTTTTGCATTACTAGTTACAATTATGTCGTAGGAGTATCAGTAGTAGTAGTAGTATTTGAGTTATAGGTTTACTAAAATGCATAATTAGTACATAGAGAATAAGCATATGGCTGTATGACTTTTTTTTTCTTTACAATTTACAAATGCAGCCCATTTAAGGAGAGGTCAGTGTATCATATTTCCTCTTGAAGTACTCCATTATCGCGAAGCTAGTGCAAAAGCAGTACTGCAAATTAGAGTGGCAAGAAGGGACGAAAAAAAGAAGCCTTTTTTAGCCTTTAGTTCTGATTGATAGAGATGCGAACCAGGCCACAGTACATCACTGGGTCACGCTTCAAAAACATGGACAGAAAAAAGGATTTATAGCTTATTGAGGTCTCATCTATCCAACTGCATCTCCAGCCAGTAAATGTTCCAGGAATAACCGCTTCTCGGCTGAGGAAAATTGGATTTCGTGGGTAAAGTGTGGGGGCTAAGTTTATGAAAGCCGCAGATCACGTGTGAGGCCTTTGTGGGACTGAAACTGATTTTCACATGATAGAAAGGACCACAGGGGCCGCGCAGGGCCATAAAGAGGGCAATAGGTCACCGCATCCTCATAGCATCATATCAATATGTGTCAGAATTCTGCCGCTGTAATGTGGCATCTGAAAACACCTCACCACTGCTTTGAAATGGCCAGAAAAGTGTGAACCCGACCACTATAAGACACATAAGCTAAAATGTTTAGAATGGGCCAGGGAATGACCTGAAGACATTTTTCATGGCTGGATCAGTAATGTTCCCGGTGCGTGTTGGTCTCCGCCAGGGCTGCCCTTTGTCACCAGTTCTGTTCATTACGTTTATGGACAGAATTTCTAGGTGCAGCCAGGGGCCGCAGGGTGTCCGGTTTGGGAGCCTCAGGATCTCATCTCTGTTGTTTGCAGATGATGTTGTTCTGTTGGCTTCAACGAACCAAGACCTTCAGCTGCTCTGGGGCGGTTTGCAGCCGAGTGTGTAGCGGCCGGGATGGGGATCAGCACCTCCAAATTCGAGGCCATGGTTCTCCACCGGAAAAAGGTGGTTTCCCCTCTTCAGGTCGGTGGGGAGTCCTTACCTCAAGTGGAGGAGTTCAAGTATCTCAGGGTCTTGTTCACGAGTGAGGGACGGAAGGAGCGGCGTCAGCAGTGATGCGGTCGCTGTATCAGTCTGTCGTGGTGAAGAGGGAGCTGAGTCGGGGGCAAAGCTCTCGATTTACCGATCGATCTACGTTCCCACTCTCACCTATGGTCATGAGATTTGGGTAATGACTGAAAGGACAAGATCGCGAATACAAGTGGCCGAAATGAGTTTCCTTCGCAGGGTGGCTGGGCGCACCCTCCGATCGGGTGAGGAGCTCAGCTACCCAGGAGGAGCTCGGAGTAGAGTCGCTGCTCCTTCGCCTCCCGCGGGAGGTGTTCCAGGCATGTCCTAGTGGGACAAGGCCTCGTGGAAGACCCAGGTCACGGTGGTGGGACTATGTCTCCGAGCTGGCCTGGTGTCGCCTCGGGGTCCCCCCAGAACAGCTGGAGGAGGTGTGTGTGGATCGGGAAGTTTGGGCATCTCTGCTGAGACTGCTGCCCCCGCGACCCGACCCCGGAAAAGGCGGAAGAAGAATGGATGGATGGATCAGTAATGGGCATTAAGCTCTACTACTTAGTTGGACCAGAGCCGGTGCTGGTCCTTCTGGGGCCCTAAGCAAAAATCCACTCGAGGCCTTACAGCATGCACCCCAAGGCTGTTTGATGAAGAGTGAACTCATTTACGATCAAAAACAGTTATACTGTGCAGTAGTGCAGGGCAGAACCTTTATTTAACCTTTATTTGGGCCCTGCCCCACTAACCACTAACCCACTGTGGTTTAGGACGCTACTAGTCTATTTCCCTCACATTCTCTCACCTCCGGTCCCTGACCCAGTTTGGGAACCACTGACTTCAAACTAACTGAAACCTGCACCTGATGGTTATATTTTTATCATACCACTGAGAATTAGCCTGATAATAATTCGTTTTAGACCAAGCACATTCTGAGAACTAGAGTTACTGAAAGTAACTGCGCTCATGAGAACCGTGTGGATTCAACTCCCATTTGAGACAAATACAACGGCTGTTTCTGTCTTCTATTCACCAACTACAGGCCTGACACTCTACTCGAAACATCAAGAAGATAGTTTAAATAAGTGTGCAGCCGCTGCAGCCCAGGTCCGAGTAGCCCCGGTCCGATTAGGCGAGTGAAGACGCGAGCGAAGAAGCGCTCACTCGTTGGGAGTGACAGGGGGAAGGCGGTAGGTCTCTCCTGCTCATCTACTGCAGCACACTGCTCCATTTCAGTGTTGTATGTGGCAAAGTAGGCGAAGAGTGAGCGCTGCCTGTCAGACAGCCTGTCCATGTAACACCGCGCTCATTAATCTGCGAAACAACACCGTCATTTCACTGAGATGCGGGGCCCATGTTGCGGCTGTGGGGGCCCTACGCAACTTGCGTAATCTGCGTATTGGAAAAACCGGCTCTGAGTTGGACCATATAATGTTGAAAGTGGAATTGAAACTCCGCTTCCAAACCTCCTGCCAGTATTTAGAGGATCCTTCTTCAAATGGTGGTCCAGGACAAAGTCCATCCAGAGTCACTCAGTTCTCAACCGTCCATAAAGCCTTTGAAAGATCTGCCTTTAGATCATTCCTGACCCAGTCTAACCATTACCACATACACAAAGCACATGTTGGCACTTTTCTCACATTGGCAATGTCTCTGAGCTCTGAACTCCTTGTCCTTTTGAGGTCCCGTCCCAATATTTTTTGGGGAAGTTTCAAAATGGTTACATCCCTCTGACCAGCTGTGAGTTTCTGAGTTGTTTTTCCCTTCCCAGTTTGTATGAGGCAAAATAGTGGCTTAATAATTCTGCACTTGATTCAGAGCGTGCCCTTTGGTATACATCATTTGGAGTTTGAAAATGATTTTCTCAGAAATGACAATAACGACAATATTGGTCAGTAAGAAAGTACTTTCAGCCAAAAGATTAACATGTTGGGATTTGGACCCAATCTCTTACATGTTTTTCCTTTTCTGTTTGGCACTGTCTTTCATAAACTGTCTCTCTCCCATATAGAGTTGTATTGCCCCTGACCTCCATTTAAGATTATGACTAGGATCAAATCCTATATGAATTGCAATTATTGGTTTCACAGAGAAGTCCGTTGACAACAGTAAAGAACTATAAAACAAAACTAAAAGCTCTCTAGATATCTTTTGAATAATAATAATTAAAAAAGAAAGCCTCTAAATGACATCCATAACAAAGGCCTGTGACTTAAACATCTATATGCAGCAGGAGACGGTATGTATAGATGGCATGTGCTGGAGCGTAAAGCTACTTGAAACAGAAATGATATTGTCGTATTGCCCAATTTGTTGCCCTGGGGGGAGATAACAAATCTATCATTCTTTCTTAACCACATGACTGACATCTCTCTCTACCTGTCAGGGTCTAGGCACATGTGTCCAATTAGGTCCTTCCTGGTTGATGTCCTGCCAAGTGTATGCCTATAGTGGAGGCATTTATTTATTTTTATTTATGATGTCGCTCAGACGTTGGATTTCACGTTCCACTTCATGAGCTCTCTCATTGTTTGTGTGGTCCCAAGGTAATTCAATCCATCGTGTCAGTGTTTAATTGGATAAACATTGCTCGGCATCCACTCATTGATATGCAAATAAGTGTGTCATCTGCATAATTACGGTGTGATACATGATACACATCTAACACATCCCGGCAGTGCATTAACTAGTTCATAAGAAGATAATAAGATAAGAATAAGTGAGGTCCTAAGATTGGTCCCTGAGGCCCTTACTTTGTTCAGATACCGGATTCATTTATTTAAGAAGATTTTGCTTTAGTATAAGGGTTCACCTATGCACAGTCTCTGGAAGGTATTAAATTACCCATAGTATATGTCATAACTTTGATGCTCAAACATTTTATTGAATTAGTATGTGAAATTTTATTGGAAATGATTTTTTTTTTCTAATCATTGCTTAATTTAATAGAGTAATGTGCACTTTATTGTATTAAGCAATTGGCCCTGCAAGTTATGGAAATTCTACAGATTTGTTTTCCCTCTCTCTCTCTTTGAATCAATACGCTTTCACTTTTTGAAACCCGGCTTTAATCTTGCCAAGCGTGGACTTTGTATTTTTTGGAGAAGATAACCGACCACCCACCACATCCAAAATGAGCGTGGGCAAAAGTTATTGACGTGTAGATTAGGTCCTTGGCAAGTGTGAATTCAGTCTGACATCAAAGCTGTGAGCCTTGTGCAGACTGGGACTGTGTTAGTGTCATTCCCAATATGGCCGACTGGAGGATACTGCATATTATCACAATTAAGAAGAAGCTGTTGCAACTGCTGTTTTTGTATTTATTATTATAATTTTTTTTATATGGTCCAAAGTACATTCAACTGCATTTTTTGTTTTTTACCTCTGTTGTCCCTAAATTGCTTTTTAACATCAAAACATTTGTCATTCCTGGATGTGATGGAGTGTAAATCGTACTTGCTACAGTATGAACCCCCATTGTTGTTGTTCTTTTGGCTCTTATAGTACAATTAAAGTTGTGCTCTTTGGAAAAGTGTTCCTTCTAGGCTCCAAACATATATAGGTAATTATGAAGTAACCACAGACAAAAACAAACAAGACACTCTGTCCATCATATGTACATTTCAGTTGTATTATTATTATTATTGTTATTATTATTTTTTTTCCAAGAATCCGTTTTTTCTACATTTGTCAACCTTTCTTTCTTGTAGCTGCACACATTTCACAAATAGCTTTTTTTCATTTTGGAATCCCGTGCAACTTTCAGTGATTGCTTTTAAAAGGACAAGCGTGCGATGTGTTCCATTGCACATTCCCACATGAAAGAGGAGGAATAGAGTAGGCACTGCTGGTACTGAGGCTTCATTAACTGGAGTCTCCAGAGAGCTGCATGCAAATGAGCTGTGTTTGCTTTACACATCAATGGCCATGCAGTCAATAACAAAGTAGCAATTTTATAGGCATCGTTTTGGTATATTTGTCTTATTTTGTACTTCCTCTTTTCATGCTTTCAGTTTCATTTCCCACTCCATCAGCATTTAGCGATTTTCGTTGACGTCAAGAATTCCTTTCAGAATACATTTTTTTGATCAGTGTCTTTCAAAAATGTTCATGTATACCCAGCTTGCCGTACGCCATAAATACATTTCGAAAAGCATGTTATGAATAGAAATACAAGAACTAGTATCACGCTGATATATTGTCTAAACTGTCTTCGAGCCATTGATTATTGACCTTGAATTACTCCCCTTTTTGCTCGCAGTTTCGGATTTATTCTATTTTTCAGTTTTCTGTAATCTGTCAAGTAGAGGAAACAGATTTACAGGTTTGATTTGTTACTACGACACAGACAGAATATTAAATGAGAGAGGGCATGCAGCATTACCATCAGAAAGCATTTCTGACATACATTGTACAAAGGGGTTTATTTTAAGGATTTAGATCCACACTCCAGAGCAGTAGAGGGCAGTAGTGCACTTTATTATGCCGGTTACCAGCGTCTGTATGACAAAAAGAACTTTGTGTGGACCAACAACGGATGGAAATTCCCATGTGTTCATTAACTTGTTTCCTGACACTGCCTTCAGAAGAACGAATTTGAAGGGATATTTGACATATAATAGGGCCTCATTTCCTAGTTATCCAGAGTGTTGCTGATTTCTGGAGATTTTTTTAATTTATTTTTTGTAATTCATGCAATTCTTATATTTCAACAGTTACGTGGCACTAGGCTAGTGCAAGGCCAGCACATGTCAATGGTAACAGCTACCCTGCATTAAAAACAGTCTGACCCGCTCCACTGTCAATAGAATGTTTTTTGGATTATAACTGACCTTGCATCACATGAATGATCGCACTTAAATGCAAAATGGTTAAAATTATTATGGACACAGACATTTATATGGTTAGTCTGGTGTTATAAGTGATTTGCACATAAGAACAACATAAGAACTGCATGAATTACAACCTATGACCCTATGTCAAAAATTCTGAAATATCCCTTTAAGAAGATGTTCGTGAATTAACTTTACCATCGTAACATAACTGAACATAGCCTGTGCTGTTATTTCTCTTCTCTGCAAACATTAGCACAGGTTATCTATGTCCATAGCAGAGCTGACTGATCAGATAACTAATAATTCTGCTTTTTTAATTCAACATGTCATTTATGTTTCTGCGTTTTTTAATTCAGCCTGAGATATTAAGAATATTTAGAGGATGAAAAACCTTTGCGGGTCTGCACTAAACCCTCTGGTGGTCTGGATTTGTCCTTTCACAAGTTCCGTAGACACCAAAGTGCACTTTCACAGAACAATGACTTTATAAGAACTTTGAATTGGGGGGGCCTTGTTTATTGCTGGACACGGCCCTCTGAGCTCCACTATAGGCTATATACTGTATGTCTGCGATGCGTCCGCCGATCCATCATACAGCGAGGTGTGCGGGCTCCGAGCTGTCGCGTCGCCGTGTCATTACATCCATAATGCCTGTTCACTCCCAGCGTGCACGTGATCGATCACGCACACCGGCACGCTTCACGCGGGTTATTAAAGCGCGCGGGTAATCGAGCAGTTTGAAGCCAGAGCATGTGTTTTGTATTTGGCGTTATGGTGACGTATCAGGATTGGAATGACGGCTGAATTCCAGGAAGACGTTGTCTGTTACAAGGCATCTCCATGGTTACACGGCAAAAAGGACTTCATTTTGGTGTAAGAAGAAAGTCATTGTGTATTATGAAGTATGAAAAATGTATTCATACATTTTCATACTTTCCACAAGTCCTCTGTTTACAGGCATTAAAACAGCATTTTAAAGCATTACATTTGACGTGCTGCTCCCGGGCACTGTTGTTCTGTCCTTGGGCAAGAGAGACACCAAAGTTGTTTAGCGTCGCCAAGAATTCAGAACCACCCGGCTGACTTGCATCCTTTTTTCTTCCGTCTACAGCCACCATAGTGCTGAATGAGCTGAACTGGACCGAGCGTTTGGAAGACGTCTTCAGGAGAAACAAAGAGGACGACCCAACGCTGCTGTGGCAGGTGTTTGGCAGCGCTACAGGCCTGGCTCGCTACTACCCAGGTAAACACCAGTTCCTTTTCCACTGCTTCAGACGGGACAGCAGGGGTGCATGGACGAGGCACGAAACGCATTGTAGTTATTTTAAATGGGATAATATTCTTTAGCTTTGGTCTAGTCTTTAGTGGGTTTGTTAGTTGGAGTGAGTGTCTTGTCCTGTATATCACATATACATGCTTTACAGTCATGTGACTTTTGTTGTTATGGTGGCAATTTTGAATACCGAAGTACAATTATGCAGTACTACAACGTGTAACAATATCTCTATACTCATGAAAATGTTAGACAATTGATTGACAGTGACATTGCTCAAGAAGATAACAGTAAAAACATGTTTATGTGAAGAAACTAGTGAGTCAGTGTTTAAGATGTTAGCTTGAACAGCTCAGCACACTCCAAACATCTAGCCTTGGATATGTCATGTGACAGAGGTCAGAGGTCAGAGCTGCTACTGTATTTCCTGAGCCACACATGTGTTTATTGTGTTGAAGCCATCGACAGCTGATTGATGACAGTTGCTAACCAGTAGCATGCTATCATCTTGAGCAGCTTAAACACTGATTCAGACTGAGATTCTGTTGATATGACAAACTGTAAAAATCACAGAGAAAGGTTTTCTGTTTCCTTTTTGATGCATTAATTTAGTCTACGGAGTGAAGCAGATCTTCCTGCTTTAGCCATAAGGACAGAGATGCTACGTCTGTATTATTTTTGTGACATGTTGTAGTACTGCATAATTCTGCTTCGGTATTCAAAATGGCCGCCAGAACTATGCGTGATGTCATTGAAAACCCATGTATAGACACCAGACACGAACAGTGAGCTTGATTTTTGAACGTCATGTTGAACAAGTAAAAATGAATGTGCTTTTTTGAGATTCTCCCTTTTGAAAGACATTGAAAGAACTTTCAAGTGTTATTTTAGGGAGTTTTCGGAGTTCTACCTCGGTGTTGTTATTGTTGTTACGTTTTTCCCCTGTCATGCACGTTTAAGGCATGAACAGAACTCCAGTAGGGCTGAAAGATAAATCGTTATCGTATTGATATCGAGATATGAACATTCAAGATACTCGTATCGAAAAAGCAAGGATATATCGTTATCATACTGATATCGAGGTATAAACATTCAAAACATTAAAGGAGCTATACCTGATTTTACTTCTAGAAATGGAATGAAATTAATTTTGTCCTCCTTTATTATTGTAAACTCAAACATTTGTGGGGAAAACAGAATGCATCAAATTCTAAAACATTTGTATCAATATAATGAACTTTCAGGCTATTTTTCTAGCATTTCTGTGAAAATGACCCTGAAAAGTGACCCTGCAAGTTGTGAAATGTGCCGGTAAACTTGTCCCTGTAAAGAATTTGGATGCTACAAATATATTAGTAAAGTTCCGAATGAGTTTAGACAACACAACTAACATTTTAATTTAGTGGCTTCCTCTTTAATTATTTGCAATAAAAAAATCAGGTATTGGGCCTTTAAAATCGAAAAAGCAAGCTATAAACGATATAGATTTTCATCAATAAAACAGCACTCTGTATTATTATGTTTTTATTTTTCTGAAATATGCTTGGCTTTCACCAAACCCATAGTTATATCGTATCGATATGGAGATATCTGGCATGAATAACGCTATATGAAATTTTGTCCATATTGTTCAGCCCTGGTGTCCAGGCATTACCCAAATCTAAAAGCTTCTTGAAAAAGGCGTCCAAAAAATTGTGACAAAAAAAGTTTCAAAAATGCAACTAAAAAGTTACAAAAAGTGATGAAAAAGAAAGAAAAACGCAAAACAAAAAAAGTTACCAATGAGAGCTAAGACCTACAAAACAGGCCTGTCGGCTGGAAGAAGCTTTTAGGTTTGTGTAAAGCTGAACTGGAGAAAATGCGCTCTTTTACAGTGGGGGTTAAGAGGTTAAATACTTTACCACAGGCCAAACTGTCACATTTTTAGTGAGTTTTCTACCTTGACATCTTAGTTTTAATGTCGGGTATAAAAACTTACCCTTTGTGATGCTTGTTTTATGATGTTTATGATTTCCAGAGAGTAACTACAACATCGCGCCACAACAGCCATTTCTCCCACGCTTATTCATTCAAATATTAATATTTATTCTGATTGTCATTGCTGCTTCATATGACGACACATTGACTGGACAGTGTTTAGTGTTTTGCTGCAGCGTGTTACATCCACTCCTGTGTGATTTTGACACGAGAGGACACTGCTTTGTGAATATGGTCCCAGAGACTGTGTGCTATATGTCAGGAACAGTGCCTTGTCAACTGAGGGAAACTGTAATAAGAACAGTGCTGGCAGAAATATGAACCGAAAACCCAATCAAAACTTTTGGAGTCCTTGGCAGCGAATTCTTCACAAGTATTCTAACCTGGCCTCCAGCTCAATCTGAAGCTCCAGGGCCTATAAAATGTTGTTTATTCGTGGCAAAGGAAGGGCGGTATGTACAAGTTGTGATGCAGTAATTCTAGTGCTTGGAGTAAAAAAAAAACACCTCAGCACAGCAGAGAAGTGGTGGCTTTTATACGACGGCGTTAGACAGGAGGACACTGGAGGATGGCCACGAGCAGGGAGTCGACAAATGCATTAGTGCGGCAAGTCGAGAGCAGCAGCCCCCCCCCACCACCAACACTCACATACTTCACTTTAGAGTAAACACCAAAGGTATTTAAACCCAAATGAATACGCACAGGTAGGTTCAAAAGGGTGAGATGAGGCTGATTACTCCTTTAATGATGACTTGATTTTGAAAGTAACTAAATTAGATTACATTACATTTAGCAGCTGCCAACTATAGTGAGATTAGTTTACTGTTGTTTGGGCACGTGGCCACTAGAGGGCACTACATTACTGCTATTGATCGAGTCTGATTCACTTCAATGGGCTGCTGTTCACCTCGTGCTGTGGCTAAAATCAAAGCATTTTCCATGAAGATTACGACCCATGCCTTACCTTCGATCAGGGGGGGGAACACGCATGCGGCTCTTGACCAATCAGAGTGCGGCTCTTTGCCTGATTGGATATGTTTAATGCAATGCAGCTCTTTGCCAAAGAATTGGTACATACAGTATTTCCCACAAACTGTAACAGTCTTTAAGAATCTTGACCAGTAATCAAGCCACAGGCCTACAGACCCTGTTTCCATCTCTACACACATGAATGTGAGTCTGTATCTCCCTCCTTTTGGAGGCGGTGTGCAAAAGGTGCAGCAGCCTCACTCACAGCGGGATGTAGGTTAAACAACAGGCCGATCGTGGCTCTGGGATCAGCTTCTGTGCTTTTCAGGTTTCTGATCAGCCTACTCTTTATTTGATGAAATTTGGCCTCACATTAACAGAAAAAGATCAAAATTAGGAAATGGGAAAAAGCTGAGTTCTTTTGAAGCATATGATGTGAAGCGCAACATCGTAACGCGGAAATACACAAAGTCATTGACTTTTCTTTCACATGTGACTGTAACTGTAACAAATGCGACATAAAACAGAATCTCAGAAGTCCTCCAGAGGCTCCGGATTAAAGTTTATGAACTTTGTGCAGCCGAGAGTGCGTTCTCTGCACAGTCCAGTCAGGACCAAGCTGCAGGCACTGAGCGCACAGGCCAGGGGCGAATCAGAGAAGGGGGCTCAGTGGGCAGGGCCCCACATACAAACACACCCCAGCATTAAAAATCTAATTCTGTCCCAGTCAGAACAGAGCAGCACAAAATGTCAGTTTATTTACTATACATTTATTTCAATCTTGGTGAGGAGTAAAAGCATTAAATCTAATACAATTATTGAAAAGAAAAGGTCCAGGCATAAAGTTATAGTTAATTACATTATATTTAATCACATTAATCTACCGCCCCTGGATCTCGCGAATGCTCGGTGCCTTTGTGGCTCTTCAAAGGATCAAGGTTTAAAATTTGGGCTCTTGGTCTCTGACTAGTTGGCCACCTCTGACTTAGATCCTGACACTGACATGAACCGACTCCTCCTGCATGAGTCTCTGCTTCACATCATCACCTGGTGGGACTTTCTCTGTGAGTTTGACTGTCATGGTGCAACTTCAAATGTTTCTTCATTGAACATAGTGTTTTTGAAGCTAGATAACACTGTCATCAGCAGAGAGTGTGCAGCGAACCTTTATATTGTCACCTTTAGCTGACGCAAACTCCTAATAGTGACTATATAGTATTTCCAATAAGAAAACGTGCATCTTTCTCCGTTTGTGTCGTGGTCCTCATGCTGAAATCGTGCCTATGTTACGTCACTCCTTGAGAAAAGCAAAAATATCTTTTGAACAAAGGAAAAATACATAATAGTAACGCACGGTGACTTGAAAAGTAACTTTAATCTGATTACTGATTTGGAAATAGTAATGCGTTAAAAAAAAGTAGTCAGATTAGAGTAGTGTGCTACTAATGGTGCGTTCCAGGTAACTGGTATCTTTCCAATTGAAAATGATGACTCACGACCTCACAGCGTTCCAGGCGAATAAACTTCTCAAACAGAGTGGCTAATGCTACAACAGTTAGCTCATACGATGCTAACGTTTTATGAAAGTTTCTCCAAATCAGATATAATTAATGCAACAGAACTGCTGTAGTGGTTTTGTTGCGCTCCTACTGTCTTAATCTTGCATTGGAACTCGTAGCAGTCTGGAGGTCTCCGAGTTGGCAAGTTGTTATAACCACTTGTTGTTCACCTTTTTAAGCTCTCACTGGACAAACAGCAGAACAGACGAAGGTACAGCTAAAAAAACATGCCCGCCGCTTCCCAAATCTTGTTTTGAAGAACGGAAACAGTTCGGAAACCAGCAACATAGACATCAAGGCGTCCCCCCGTCCTTAGACCCTCCCTCACGGCAAAAAGGAAAGACTCGGAATCCCGGCGGGAGCAAAGAGACGGCATCCTCTGCATTTGTTACATCGAAGCAACAAAACCTGCAGATGGATTCAGGACTCGGAGGCATGACTCGGCAGATAGCTTGAATACATTTCGGTCTGCGTTGATTTAATATGCTGTGAGCTGTAGATAGAGCCGTGTAGCCTTTAACGGCCCCACAGCCGGCCTTCTTTATCCCAGGCTATTTCTATTCATGAGCGGGCCTGTCATCACCGCATCATGGAGCTTTATGGGAACAGCTAACACCGTATATCTATGACTTTTTTATACTTCGGAGTTATTGTCTCGGCTCATATTGTTTGTCTTCTTGCCTTGTGCATTTACCCACGCGCGGCCAGTGTATTAACATTTGGACTTCGGTAGTTGTCAGCGTTTTGGAGGAGTATTCTTATTTCTTTTGTCTCAATGCAATATTTAAGGGCCGATTTATATAGCGATGCTTTAGCTTGGGTAACATTTCCCCTTTTTTGTTCAAAGGCACATTTAAAATATGAAGGATGGACAAATCCAAAGCAAACACCAGCCCTTAAGCCCTTGCTCTGTCTGTGAATGAGTTTGTGTGAGTCGGTAGATCAAGCACTTGGATGTACTACAGACGGTAAAACCATTGGGGGCACAGCAGCATCAAGCTCATGATTATGGATTATTCATCTCAGAAGCTAAGCAGGGTTGGCCCTGGTTAGTACCTGGATGGGAGACCGTGAGCGTATACCAGGTTCCTGTGTGCATGGCGTGTGAGGGGCTGTTTTCTTACCTGGAAATACAGGCTCTGAGTGACAATGGCTCTGCGTTCTGAGGTGCAGCAAACAGTAAGTGCAGACCTACTGTCTCGCTCTCCCGTGCCCCATCCATGGATTGTTATTGTTCAGACTGATATTTCATTGTATAAAAGGGTCTCATTCTGGGCTTGGGAATCTTTTGCAACACTGACCCCGAAGGAGTTCCATGTATCAGCAGGAGGCCGTTTTCAGAATGCAGTTTGAAGGCACTGAGGCCCTGTCCATACAAAGTCCAGCTGAGGACCAAACGTAAAGATATTTAATCAATCCAGTGTATCGTCCATACGAGCCCGGCGTTTTGGGGGTCTATAAATGAACATTTTTCAAACTAGGTCCCAGGAAAGATCTCAGAACGCCGTTTACGTGGTGCCGTTGTTACGACGTCTCCGCAACTTTTACTAAAACGATGACAGAGTGGTGTCTGTGATCCATAATCTACTGACCTGATGATGAGTTTTAGTCATGGATCTTTGATGGTTTTACTCCGCTCCTCTTTGCTCCGCTGCAGTCCACAAGTAGAAAAACACGGCCGAGTCAGTCTGTGTTTTTGGACTGTGTTTTTCTTCTTTAGTCCCGTTACGTCTGAAAGATAAACCTCATCACCTCTTCTGTAGATCCTAAATCCTTGAATCAGTTTCATTTTCACTGTTTACATTCCACAAAAGTTTACTCCGCATACTCCTATACATCTTGTTCTATTATCTGTGTTAACGTCACAGCGCCTCACACAGGCCTGGAAGATGAATTGCGCCGTTTTCACAGACCCGAGTAAACCCATGTGGATGTAAGCTTCGTGCTTACAAAGAAAGTTTCTGAAAACAGAAGCGTTTTGTCTTCGTGTGGATATAGCCTGAGTTGCCTCAGACTGTTCAAACAGAGGAAACTGTCTTCCTCTGTCTTCTCAGGCATGTGTAAAAGCGTGTGTTAGGCACATAGCTCCATCCGTTGGACAAAGGCGTGCACTGTAGTTTCAATGTTCTAGATGAGTTTTGTTGAAACCTCATCATTTTAGTGTAAAAGCTGATTTAGAGACGACATCATTATGGAGTTTTCAAGGAGACCATCATTGTGTAAAAAGTCAGAGTAGGCTAAGTGGTTGGTGGTGGTCAGAGAATCCGTTGGCTCAGATGTGTCAGTCTATATGATGTACCACTGTAGTGAATAAAAGCAAATAGAAAAACAATCCTTACCTTGTGTGAAGCACTATGTATACAATATTCTGCTCCAGCCTCAATTAGTTTTTGAAGAATAATAATGAATTAAAACAATTTATATCCAATTATCAATGGTCACACTGGAAGACACTGGAGGCGAGGTGGGTGAAGTGTCTTGCTCAAGGACACGACAACTGTGTCCCTGAACTGCCGACCTTCTGGTCACAAGACGAGTACTATCTGCACTACTACTGTCGCCCCAAATTATACTTGTGTGATTGAACAATCTGCCAACTCTTTTCCTACAGTATCCTGTACAAAAGAAGTCTTGAATGCTAAAAATGTCATCCTGAAACGTGATGGTTGGAATGAGTTGTGAAGAGAGTCTCTGACACTCCCGTTTTCCAAAAGAAAGTAGCTGCAGATAGAAACCTCTCATCCTACATCTCGCTCATATATTTCACTAAAGGATGAGACATTTTGCTATTGGCTTCATTCAGCCACTTTAAATCACTGAATATGCTTCCCTTTGCCGCGCTCTGCCAGGCTGACACTGCAAAGCCGCTCGATTTCGCACATTGGAGAGTAGGAGGGAGGTGTCGGGGGTGGGAAAAAAAAAGATTTACAGCTTTTTTATTTATTTATCTATTTGTAATAATACTGTGTTTTGTCAGCTCAAACCATGAATGAATGGGCTGCCATGTGCTCTCTCTTCTTGCAGCGTCTCCTTGGATGGATGTTCGCAAAACGCCCAGCAAAATCGATCTGTATGACGTTCGGAGGAGGCCATGGTGAGTCAATATCCAATTGACTTTTTATCTTATAATTAGGGCCCGGCCAGACCAATATCATCAGCTGCTATGGATGCTTAAAGAAACCATCAACCATCCACCGACAGGTTTGCTGAAATCAAACCATGTTATACCTGGACTGCATGCTTACATTCTTCACAATTCAGTGGTTTAAGTCTTTGTAGAGACAAAACAGCATCGAAACCTGTGTAAAATCAGCTGACAAGACATGTCATGGTAACATCATGTGAGCAACTCTGAGGGAGATCGCAGAAAGTGAGGGGTTGAATGAAGAAAACACACTAGGCAAATAAAAGAAAACGTTTTGCAAGTCGTTTTGGTCCTGAAATACTCTTCTGTTTAAGTCTTGTTTTTGCCTACATATTTAGTACAAATGCTTCAGGAAAATATATTTTTAAAAAAAGTAATATTCAAGACAGTTGCAGGGCTGGACTGGCCATCAGGAGCACTGGGAGTTTTCCCACTGGACCGAAGTGTTGTGCCAGTCAGAGTAGATGAGTGAACAGGTTCTGACTCTGAGACCATTATTAAGATGCTATAGCACAACACTAGGCTGTGTGTGGTGCTATATAAAGATACAGCACCAATGCAGCTCTGTTGGCGCTGTAATGAGATGTGGTTCCCAGATAATGGATATTGTCACATTTTTGGCACTTTTTCCTCAAATTTCTGTCACTTTTTCATTACATTTTCATCATTTTTTTCGGCACATTTTTGTCACTTTTTCCTCACATTTTCCTCACATTTTTGTCATATTTGTATACATTTTTTCCTCACATTTTTGTCACATTTGCATCGCCTTTTCCTCACTTTTTTCCTCACATTTTTGTCACTTTTTCCTCACTTTTTTCCTCACATTTTTGTCACTTTTTCCTCACATTTTTCCTCACATTTTTGTCACTTTTTCCTCACATTTTTCCTCACATTTTTGTCACTTTTTCCTCACATTTTCCTCACATTTTTGTCACATTTGTATCACTTTTTCCTCACATTTTTTTGTCACTTTTTCCTCACATTTTTCCTCACATTTTTGTCACTTTTTCCTCACATTTTCCTCACATTTTTGTCACATTTGTATCACTTTTTCCTCACATTTTTTTCCACATTTGTATCACATTTTCCTCACATTTTCCTTACATTTTTGTCACATGTGTTAAGTGATACAAATGTGACAAAAATGCGAGAAAAAAGTAATACAAATTTAACAAAAATCTTTTTTTCCCACATTTTTTTCCTCACAGTTTTGTCACTTTTTCCTCATATTTTTGTCACATTTGTATCACTTTTTTCCCTCACATTTTTGTCACATTTGTATCACTTTTTTTCCTCACATTTTTGTCACATTTTGGTCATGTTTTCATCTTTGCTTAGTCACTTTTTCCACTACACTTTTATTGCTTTTTCGTCACAATTTTGTCACATTGTCATCCTTGCTTTTAGATTTGGGTAAAGCCGAACTGGAGAAATGTGCTCGGTTGAGGTGGAGGTTCAGAGATTAAATTAGAGCGTTAGTTCGTGCATTCTTCTGAACAAAGTCTGCACATTTAGTGGTAATGTCTCACAGTAGACTGAAGTGAGCGCTGCAGGGCCGGAGCTAAGAGGGGAGTAAAGGGACCGGAGCCCCTGAAATCAAACTGGCCCAATATATAAAGAAAACATAAATGATATCAAATGCGTTCATGCCTGTCATTGTAATGCTGTCACGTCTTTTTTGTACATTTTCATTCAAGGTACATCCAAGGAGCCGCCTCGCCCAAAGACATGCTGATCCTGGTGGATGCGTGAGTGCCCTGATAATTCCATTGATCCATAACAGACTAATAGCAGCCATGATTTCCCCTGATCGTACGCCGCGGCTCCAGAATGTGATGGATTTCCCCGTGGTGGACGCAATCTTAATTACAGAGTGATTCTCATGGGGGGCGGGGACAGAAAAAACACGTTTTACAGAAAATGATCTGGCATTTCTAAGTGGGGCGTGGAAAGTCAGGCATAAATTTCATATCGTGATTTTCAGAAATGAATGGGCAAACGTTTCTTCTTCAAGGGGAAGTCAGTTTCCAATCCTATTTCATCTCATTTTATTGCTATCCCCTGTTTGTGTCTGTTATTAATTTGTTTCTTTTTATTTTTCAGGAGTGGCAGCGTTTCAGGCCTGACGCTCAAACTCATCCGGACGTCGGTCAGCGAGATGCTAGAGACTCTTTCGGACGATGATTACGTCAACGTCGTCTATGTAAGTCCTGATTTTGTTTGTTCATTGAGTGGGGATTTTAGTCCTGGGGAAATCGGGCTTGCAAATAAATAAGAATAGCCAAATAAGAAAATGCCCTTGAGTGTTTTACAAACAGCTTTGTCATTGCCAGGTGACATAAGCAAAAATATTCAGTGATGCCACAGACCTGGGGTCAGTAGGTCATGCTGGTCGAACCCGTTATAGCTTCAAACTAAGCGGTTGAGATATGAAACTATAGGTTTGTGTGGTTTCTGACTGGAAACAGCTGCAGTTCCCTTAACACTTGACTTGTAATGTTGCACAGTGGTTTTATCATTAGGTGTGAGCTTATTGCTGCGGAGAAAATAACTTCAGAATGTTGCTAATGTTGGATTAAACCTTGTGCGCCTCTTTCCTGTTCGCGTGTGTCCTTCACTGGTTTATGCAGCTGTACAAAGTTGCAGTATTCATGACAAACTTGTATTTTTCTAAACTGCGAGTCGTTTTATACTGGACTGTCATGAATGAAAGATGTCCAATTTGTTTGTACTTTAAGCTGGGGGGTTCGGTCGTCAAAATCACAAAGGCGAGACACGGCATGTGGAATCACAGATTCTTCATGTAGGTCATTGTTGAGCTTTTTAGCCAGTTTTTACCCCTTAACATCTTAGTTGTAATAAAAAAAGATGAAACATCACCTGTTTGATGCTTATTTTATGATGTGTTGTTGCTAGTGAGACACAGGGGCGATTTTAGAGTTTCAACTTTAGGGGTGCTTTGCACCTGAGGGGGTCCTTGTTCAGAAAATTTCAAACCGAACATATGTAATTTCCTGTAATCTGATGCATTTTAGAGGAACTACATAACTTTCATAATTGTAAAAATACATGTATTCAAAATGAGACATTATTTGTTACAACAATTTATAAGATGCTAATCAGATTGTGGCACAATTGTATTTCCAGAGCATATGACAGTTTTAACTATTTATTTTGCTTTCCTGTTGTGCAGAAGTGTCATGAGTGAGTTAAAGCTGCATGAATCTTCTTGTGTCACCGATGAAACAACTTTTTCATACGGATATAATATGATCAAATCAATAAAAATAAAAACCTGTAATATGCACTTTAGTCTGTGTTAGACACATATCCAGTGTTAGTGGTTCTCATGATTCTATAGTGACTCATTCACCTGAAATACAGTGAGAAATGCGATGCGAGTTGCCGCTCTATTGAATGTACAAACATCTGTTTATCAGCTGGTATAAGTCCGTGTATATGAGATGGATTTTCAAGAATTAAAAACTGGCCAAAAGCTTAGGATGTGGAGAACCGCTCTATGACATTTATACAATTCCTACAGTCATTATTTACTCCGTATGTGCTGTTGAAGACCAGCACCAACGTTTAAATTCCAGGGAGACACAGAGCCGAGTCTAAAATTTAGTGAATTTGTTGTGTGTTTATGCTTTATTTCTATAAATAAGAATATTTTAATAAATCAACCCAGAAATGTATTATAGAAGTACCCAGTATGTTTTAGTGTGTTATTTCTGTTGCTATATTTTTGGCCTGGCATTTTTAGGGGTGCTTCAATTAATTGTAGGGGTGCTTGAGCTCCCTTAAAATAGGTCCAATAAGAACCACAGCCACTCGGCTCCTGTAGGTTTAGCTAGCTAGCTAACTTAAACATGCTCATATAGATTTTAAGGCATGCTATGCAACTCTTTATGTGAAAAAAATAAGTTAATATCATTGTGTATTTGACCAGTGACCCAGCAACTGTGTGGGTGATTAACCTGGCCTCTTCACTGCTGATAGATCTGTCTCCATACAGTCGCTGGGTCACTGAAAGGTGAAATACTTTTTTTTTTTTTTGATAAAAAGTTACCCAGTATTGCATGTGAGGCCGGTGCTTTAGCCTCCACTGTCCCCTTTGTTGCACATTTCAAATATATTCCGCCATCTGGAGGATTTCATGCTGGAACTTCTCCAAAAAGAGTCACTAACTCGCACTTCTCCCGTCTTATGACATGTGTTAACTCCACTTATTGACAGAGCGAGCTAGCAGTTACTCATGGGACTGGGCTTTTGCCAAAGGTCAATTCTTATCAGCAAAACCAATATTTCATTTGAAAATTCCCATATCTCATAACTTACCTATATCTTGGGACATAGAGTCATGTTTAAGAAACATTTACAAAAAAAAAGCTTACAAAGCCAGCCAGAATCGCCCATCAGAGTTTCCCATCTCTCCAGGAGCTGAAGCCCCGCCGGTGCCAGACAGAGATGGAGTAATGCAGTATAGATCTGTGTCGGGCCTGGGCGCTCTGTAACAGGACCTAAATGAAATCCCGCTGCCCTATTTGGAGTCCGGGATTAAAGTGTGTGTGCCGTGGCCCCGCTCCACCTCTTTACTGTCAGAGGCGCTGCCAAAACAATCAACGCTGCAGCCCCTGAACGCCCCACAGCAAAGACCCTTCTGTTTACGGCTCATTCTCAGATACATCTACCTTCATGAGCATCTTTAGGATCTTCAGACTTTTCTCCAGGAGGTACTTAAGTCATCATTTCAGAGTAGTATATCCTACTGTTAGCATTTTAGTATTATACAAACAAAAGCAACGATGCATTTCCGTGAGATTGTTGTTCATCTTTATTCTACTGTTAAAGCTGCGATACCTCAATTGTTGAAGTTGGAGGTAACTCTTGTGGACCGTCACGCACATCCCACTTGTTCACTTGAGTTAATTAGAAGCACATCTCAGCCGGAGTTTACAGCGAGACAGAGTGGAGCCCAAACTAACGCTGTGCTAAATTAGCCTCAGACTTCCTGGTTCACACTGGTCTGTTTCATCTGTCACAAATGCTGTGTTAACTACGTAGATCTATGGTGCTCAGTGAAGCTTACTCTACTCCAAGGACATTTGTGTTTTTCAGTCTACTAGTGACGGGCAGATGAGACCACAGATTGTATCGCGATCTGCACTGTATCACACGGTGCTGGTAGGCTACTTTGTGAAGGCGTCATCTGGTGGTGCAAAAGCATTTAATTAATTAGACCAGTGAGCCTGAAAAAAGTGAACTCAACACTGACTGAGCTCATTTAGTCTGGTCCAGAAATATGAACCAGATCGTCATGAAGTGATCAAAAAGAGTAAAGCTGCTCAGGATTATGAGAATAGAAACAATGAAATGTGTCAGTGATAGAACTATATCAAAATGAAGTCACTGACCAAGATTTAATGAAGGAAACTTCTTCCTTAATAAAGGATACCTCTTCCTGTGTCTGTCGAGTGCGGACGTGTTTTCTCACTTCTCCTGACTTTCGTGCTTTTTTCCTGCCTCTGCGAGTGTCTTGTCTGACTTAAATTTTTCCTCTTGGAGCCCCTGCTTGCTGTCCTCCCAAACCGCTAAACTATAGAATTGATTAACTGGAATCTCAGTGCGATTTCACAGCTCGGTTTGCGATGGATGTCGTTTGCCTAGTGGTCCTGTCGGTCGGAGACATCAAAGATATTTACTTATTTGGACTCTTGATAACCGGGTTCCTGCTTATTGGATGGAATTATACCAAAAAGTAACGCACAACAACGATGGACTGTTATGTACGACCTGGCAGCTCGCTGTGGAGACGGACAATAGATGGACCATATCTTGGGAGGAAAAGGGATGAGCTGTGAAGGGAACTACCTGCTCTGGAGAACTGAACTAATGCTGAGACCAAGAAAAAAGCAAATTCATTATAAATTTATAAACTATTACTGGAATAATTCCCTTCCTCCTGAGAGAGGAGGTTTGAAGCAGCTGGACCTCTTATCCCTCCTACTCCATCAACACTTTCCCTTCAAGGCCAAGCCACGGAGCTAAACCACATAAGGACTGAGCTCTCATATTTTGCACAACACTGACTTTCAGACTGTGAATAACCACACACACATACCCCGCCCTAGCCACGCCCCGTCGTTCTGCATCTGCCTCAACACGTTTCTTCAGCCCCGCCCCCCCGGTCAATGGCCGGTCATCGTGTATTTTCCATGTCTTGACGTGCTTTGCCATAACTTAACCTGATTGTAATTTCGCATATCTTCTTTTGTGAGGCGCATTGAGTTGCCTTGTGTACGAAATGTGCGGTATAAATAAAGTTGCCTTGCCTTGCACAGCGTTTATCATTTACCAAAAGGTGTTTAGTCAAAATAAATGGACGACCATCTGACTCGAACTCACAAGCTTTTAACTACTAACACTTACCTACAGAGCTAAGCAAGCATCAAACAAACAATATACCAACAGAACAATACACCTACTATCCTCCTTTTGCACCACCCACCCCTCCTGGCCTAGTGTACATGTTTTTAGTCGTTTGGGGAATGTGGAGAACCTGGAGCAAGTCTACGCAGACATGGGTAGAACACGTAAAACTCGACAGAGATCAAACCGCTAAACACATTTTTCTTCTTCTCTCTTTTTGAACCGCACACGCTCATTCATCTTTCCGTGTTAATACATTTTTTCCCTGTCCAAAACCTTTCACCTATTTTTCTACACGATCCACAAACCTCCCCCCCCCCCCCCCCATTTCCAATTTGGTTTCTTTTCGTTTCCGCTTTCCTCGGTTACCAATCACCTATAGCTGTGCCGTCCGTGGCTAGCTTTTCATTCAGTCCGCGCCTTTGATTTTCAGCACAAAAGTGTTGAAAGAGGAGGGAAAAAAAAACCTGCAATTGGGGCGGCGATGATGTGGAGAAAGAGTGAAAGGTGTTTAGTGAGATGGTTGTTTATAAAGACGGGAGGCGCGGGATCAGACAAAGCTTCCAGCGCGTCCGCCGAGGCCCATTGTTTTGGACACAATGCGTTTTTGGTTTCGGCGTTTCCCGTAATTATCGGCGCTGGAAGCAGACTGTGCCTGTCTCATCGTCAGCCTGAACGAGACGTGTTAGTCAAAGAGAGCGGAGATGGTCCAAAGTCATTTTCACCCCCAAGCGCTCTTCTTCTTGGAGCTAATTTAAGGCGAGACACTGCAGGCGAGTCGGGGGAAAAAAGAGAGATTTCAATTATAAACTTTTGCTGTGGCTTGTTGATGTAGATAGGAGGAACAAATGTTTTCGGGCAAGTTTTCTTTCATTTAAGGCGAGACGCTGCAGGTGAACAGGGATTCTTTTTTTAATTCAGAGATATCATTTTTGAAAGTTTTCTGTCATTTTCTGCTTTGTATAAAAAATAAGAAAACATTGCTAAGTCCAAGACTGGAAAGTTTGGAGTTTTTAAGAACTACTAAAGAGATCTTCAATGAAAGTTCTCGAGTCATCTTCTGTGCTCTGCGGTTGAAGTGTCGAACTTTTCGCCTCTCGTCCGAAAGGCTTCGTCAGCAGACTAAAGTTTCAGCTCAGCAGACTAGATCGAGACCACAGGGAGAAGTTTAGCTTGGCCAAGTCCCTCCTCTCTATTAACAGCTACTCTCACCTGTAGGTAGACATATTTTTTTTTCCAAGTCTTTGTCCAAAATTTCAGTCTGAACCGTCCTTGTCTCAGATGATCACTGCTAATGACCTGCCTATTGATCTGTCCTGGGCTGAGTTTCAGCCTCATTAGCATTAGCATTAGCATTAGCATTAGCGTGACAGAGCTCTCCAGGCCCGGCTCGTAGGAGGCCCGTTCATGGAGGGACTTACATAAAGAGATGCTGTGTCAATAGTGGAATTAAAACCTCATTTGGAGAAAACCGGCCCTAAAGTTTTCACTCTCGCCACACCATCTCCACTTTAGCAGCTCCTACAGACTCCAAAGTTGCCAGTGTGACTTGGACTTATCAGTATATTAAAGATTAATTAAAACACAGAGAAATTAACTAGACACAATCCAAAATCATTCTAAAAAAATCTTTGTTACAAATACCATCATTTCCAGACTATAAGTCACTATTTTTCCCACCCTTTAAACCTTGCAGTTTGTACAATGGTGCACCTAATTTATACATTTTTATGATCATACTGAAGTTTGTGTCATGTGTCGCCTTATCACTGTCTACCTCCATCTGTCCACCAGAGCGGGGACAGCAGGATGCCCTCCCACGCTATAGCAAAATAAATGTGTTTAATTCTCTCACCACTGAAATATTATGGAGGCCACGAGCGGTCACCACTGACCCAGCTCAGAGCAGCTTCGAACACCGGGAAACTCCCAAGCCCCCGAGGTTGTGTGCACTAACCATAGACTAGAAGGGACAGCTTCTGCTCACTCCTCCCCGTTTGCCATAATGACCACGGTCGTGGGGGAAGTCATGGAGGATTTACAGACTCCCCCTCCCAAGCTCTGACGAAGCATGTTCCTAAAAAGGGCATAAGGGCGGGATCTTCACTGTAAATGCTTTTCAATGGGGCACTAGCGGTGATATGGATGTACTACAGCAATGGCGGCCCCCAGTGTCGTGGGCATGAAGCAGAGCAGCCAGTGGCCATTGGCTCTAACAGGCCGCGGCTCTAAACACGACCACACTCCCGAGGAGGAGTCACTGTGCGGGCAGCGCTTTGGCGTCACCGAACACATGTGTTGGAAATTTTGAAATGCCAGGAAACTTGCATTACATTTTGTTCTCATTCATATCAGTAATCTACAGTAAAACTCTCTAAATTCATTTTTTGGCAGTGAAGTAGTGTGGTTAAAACTGTGTAATGAACAGCTTATTTCTCACTTTCATCCGTATTATGTTGCATGGCAGTTTCCCGTTCCGGAGCTGGTGGAGGATGTGGGCGGACAGTGTTCAGTGTTCAGTGTTCAGCCACTGACTCAGACTCAGCAAAAATCAGCCCCGAGACACGAGACGCTTTCACACAGTGTTTTAGTGTTCGGAAAAAGTTCATGACTTGAGAAGCTTCCTATGATACGCGTTCATTGGCTTTTACAACCTACGTATTTAAAATGTGTGTTTACCCCATAGTTATAAAATTGTTCCTCTATTTTTTTCTGTAAAACTTCAAATTTAGCAACAGTTAGCGACTAACAGTTTATCATTAACAGCATTATGAAGAAATGTCAGTTTGTTCATTAATCCAGTACATCTACAGGAGCTGTCAGGTCTTTTTTCCTCCTCATGATCACAAAGTAAAGCAACACCGGAGGAGAGGCTGAGGCGTTCAATGGGTGACTGTAAACTTAGTTCTGAAAGGAAGTATTATGTTCTAAATGCCAAAGGGGACCGACTTTCATGAAAGTTTAGCAGTTTAGCAAATAAATAAAAATCTCAAAATGTTTACTTTGTACATATCTTATGTAGGCTGAATGTGTGTTTCACGAAACAAGATTATTGACATTTTCGTATCTCATTGAATGCATTCAGAGCAGCTTGTAAAGTGTGGAGGGGAGTTGGGGCGTGGGTGACAGGAGGAGGGTGGTGGTGGAGCAGAGTTCATTTCTCTATCTACTGATGAAAAAATTCAAAAAGACATCACTCAAGGCAGCTTTGACAATATTTGAATGTTTCTTTTTTTTAACCTCTTAACCCCCACCTTAAAGGAACAGGCCACAGTTCTTCCATACTGAGATAAGTTCTTACCTGAGCTTAGACGAGTTGATATGTACCTGTCTGGTCTTTGTGCCCGTGGAAGAGCGAGATCGCTTTTAGCTTCACCCCCGTTTAGAGCTATAGGAATATACTGGGAGAGGCCAAATGCTAACAACATCTTTGATCGTTGTGCATGACTGAGCGCACGCACAAAGACCAGACAGGCACACATCAACTCGTCTAAGCTCAGGTAAGAACATATGTCAGTCTGTAAAAACTGTGGCCTGTTCCTTTAACCAAGTGCCTTTTTTTCCCCAGTTCAGCTTTACCCAAAATCTGTAAAACTCATCTAAACGGGTCATTTTCCTCACGCTGTTGCCTCATTTTAGTCTCATTTTCATCACTTTTTGTCACTTTTTTGTTGCTCTTTTATGGCCTTTTTTGTTGCATTTTCCTCACACATTTTCATCGCCTTTTGTCACTTTTTTTTTTTCCGTTTTCGTGGCGTTTTTGTCATGTGGTTGCATTTCCATCCTCCTTTTTGTCTCAGTTTTGTTGCTATTTTGACACTTTTTTTTTAAAGAACCTTTTAGATTTGGGTAAAGCTAAACTGGAGAAAATGTGCTTGGTTCAGGTGGGGGTTTGGAGGTTAAAAAATACATACCATTCATGCCTGATTTGTTGAGATTTTAGTTCAAACAAGATCCGAAAACTAATATATCAACAAAATAAAACACACTTAAAACTGGCTCCATCCATTATATAAGTCATCTACAGCAAAAGTTTCATCATGATGTCTCTAAAAAGTCACTTGTGCGTGTTGTCATCCTGAAAATGAACACAAAAAAACACACTCTCTTGTCCTCGCTCGATCTCATCCCACTGCACACACGTAAGGATCCGGCAAACAGAAGTATGTGCCGAGCCGGAGAGAGACGGGGTTTTGGTGTCGACACGTTTGCGCACAGATCGGCTTGAGCTCTCTCACGACTCGAGCGCGTCGTACGCAAGGCCAGATTATGCTGTTGACAGGATGGAGTAAACTCGTGCGGCGCCCAGAGACCGAGGGAAAGCTGTCCTCTGTACGGGGGCCGCCTCTCACTGTAATTGGTTTCCCCGTCCGTCAGTCGGGACATAGAAAGCAGACTCCTCAGACTCCTCAGACTCCTCAGAACCTATACGTGACTGAACAGGTCAAACACAGACAGGCTCTGATTGGCTGATGCAGTCGTGACGGCACAGGTTTTCAAAGGCATCATGCGGACTTCCTTCAAATGTTATTTTTATAGTCGGGGGGGAAGAAAAGCATTATGGATGTGTATTTACTGTACCCTAATTAACCGAGCGCACTGTCTCCAGTTTGGCTTAACCCAAATATTAAAGGGACTAGATGCAAGTTGGTCATTTTATGCTCACTACTGCCACCTCAGGTCTTATGTGTAGCTGCAGTCTCTATATTAAAGGGATATTGCAGGTTTCTTGATATTCCCTAGTTATCCAGAGTGTTGCTGATTTCTGGAGATATTTTGTTTGTAATTCATGCAGTTCTTATATTTGAAGAGTTCTGTGGCGCTAGGCTAGTGCAAGGCTAGCACGTTTCTATGGTATCAACTAGCCTGCATTAAAAACAGTCTGACCCGCTCCACAGTGCACCTGAGGCAACTCACTTATAACGCCAGACTAACCATATAAATGTCTGTGTCGATAGAATCATTTTTGGAATAGAACTGACCTTGCATCACATGAATGATCGCATTTTGAGGGACTATTTTCTAGCAGATCACTCCGCCACTGCGTAACTTATACCAGTGTTTTTCAACCTTTTTTGAGCCAAGGCACATATTTTTCATTGAAAAAATCCCGAGGCACACTACCAGCAGAAAAAAAAAAAAAAATGTAACTCTGTAGCCTATATTCAGTAGGAACACCGTATAGTCATACATCACAAATGAGCTACCTGCGGCCACTTACTGATATGGAAGAGTATTACATGGTTACTCTGCCGAAACACTAGAGGGCACAGACATTTGAAAACTGTACATTATTTGCGGATAATAATGACTTTATTACAACAACAAAAAAACCTAGGTGAAATTGCATAATTTCCCAAGGCACACCAGACAACATCTCACGGCACACTAGTGTGCCACGGCACAGTGGTTGAAAAACACTGACTTATACAACCACGAAGCCGTTGGTGCTCAAATATGAGTTATTTTAAATTCAAAATGGTCAAAATTATTCTATCGACACAGAATTTGAAAAGAGTGCCCTGTGGAGCGGGTCAGACTGTTTTTAATGCAGGCTAGCTGGTATCGTAGAAATGCTTGAATTACAAAAAACAATATCTCCAGAAATCAGCAACACTCTGGATAACTAGGAAATGAGGCCCTATGTCAAAAATCCTGAAATATCCCTTTAAGCTCGTGCATGACGGCACTTCTGAGTGACAGTGCAGGATTTTAGAGGCAGTTGTGGTGAACAGGTCGGAGCTCATTCTACACATTCGGGCATGGCTGGAACATGTAGGGGGAGGAAAATACTTAATTTGAGCATTTTTAAACTCCCTTAAAAGTCCCTTTAAAGCTTCTCGACTGGAGATTGAACAGTGTAATGCCTCATTTGAAAGAAAACTGATTGTAACTTTTATGTTGGCCCGGTTTGTCAAATTTTTTAAGCGTTTTTGTCATGTTTTCGCCACGTTTTTGTCACTTTTTTGTTGCTCTTTTGTCACTTTTTAATTGTGTTATTGTTGCTTTTCTGGCACGCTTTTGTCGGTGCGTTGTTGTTTTTTTAACCTCTTTTTAGACGCTTTTTTGTTGTGTTTTCGTCCTGTTTTTGTCGCTTTTTTATTGCTTTTTTGTCACATTTTTGTTGCTATTTTGACACTTTTGTCAAGACGCTTTGGGTAAACTGGAGAAAATGTGCTGGGTTCAGGCGGGGGTTTAAAGCAGTACTAAATCATGGCTTTTCACTCAACTTTGGAGTGAGACATCAGTCGGTCCTAAGCTGGGTGACCGTTTTCATGGCTATAGTGTCTCGTAATCGACCGAAATTCAAAGCAAAAAAATAAGTGTATGCATTAGGTGACGGAACACATGAGGAGCTGCATAGACAAAATCCATTTGTACCTTTAAGTATGTGTCAGAGGGGGTACTGCACCAACCAAAATGGCTATTAAAAGCTATTTAAAGGGGGTTTGGAGGTCTTCCCCCAAGAAAATGTGTGTCTTCAACCGCTCTGCATTGTGTGTCCTTACTGTTACGCTAAATTAGCTCCAAATCAAACCTTTTCTTTTTGTCATCGCGCCGCTTGGCCATGCTTGCTTTGTTGACATGTCGACTCGGAGAGAGCAGCGGCAGCAGCACATGCGAGGGGAAGTGGGGCGGGGCAGACGCCAGACCAACCAATAGCGCAAGAGGAACGCTCTCACATACACACACATGCTAAGAGAGGAGCTGCGGCGCGGACAGACACACAAACATGAAAATAAAGCGTTGACTGCCGCTCACTGCTAGAAGTCAGGGATATATTTTGGTTGAGCGTGAGATGTGAGGGTTGTGGCGCGAGAGCACGTGATGGCACTCAAATGCGTGTGTTCCACGAGGAAAGCGTGAGAGTTGACAGCCCTGACTAAGTACCTCTTGCCCCTAGAGGCCATAAGTGCAACTCCAGGTGTCGTAGCAAGTTTTTTTTACTCATTAATTGTCCGTGAGAGTAAATACTACGCTGACAGAAAAGACAAAGGGACAGAGGGATATTGTACATCCAGTTACACAATGTAAATATTTTTTTTTCACTCAAACTTGGCTGTAAATACTGTTTAAAGTGATGTCAGCCCGCAGTTAGCTTCGCCCGTTAGCATGTTAGCTTCTTCTTCGTGATTCCACTAGTGTGTATTGGTGGCTCTGGTCCGGTGGCAGCGAAGTTGCAATTGTGGTTTTCTGGCCAGAGACACCAGGGGGAGATGAAAGACCCCCCAATCATCCCATTAACACTTGTATTACCCCCAGAGGGACTACGAAAAGGATATATTAAGGTAAACACATTACTTAGTATTGCTTTAAGAGGTTAAAGAGAGACATGGCAGGTGAATAGTGGAAAAAATGTATTCAATATGAACTTTTACAGATCTCTTTATGTGAAAATTGTCTGTATTTCAGTGACGTAATCTAGATTGTGAATAGAGCCAGGTTTAAATGTATGCTTTTATTTGTTGATGTATTAGTTACAAAGTGAAGCCCCTTATGAGATACCAACAGTCCCGGTTACGACCAGTCGTGAGGCCGTCCTTCCGTGGACCCACCACCTGCTGGAGGAGCCATATGGATCTGGCAGACTCGGCATTAGAAGAGTTTTATTGGCCTTGTTTGGCGCTCAGACCTCAGTGGAAGACAGTGAATCAACAGTATAAAATACACGGGTGTGATAAATGAATGTAGGAGTAGTCTTCCCCTGGAGTCCAGACTCTGGAGGCGGACGGCGGACGACGAGCCTCCACGAGCAGAGTAAAGGTTCATGTATGCTCTCCGTTAGCAACGCATATGGATCCACATGTAGCGTGTGATTCTGTCCGTGAGCTCCGGATACATTTCTTAAAAGTGATTAAAATAACTAGCAAACAAACCATCACTGCTTTACCTCGTTTTCTTGTTCTTCTCCAGTAAATGTGATGTAAAAAACATCGCAGGCTGAACCACACTGTTTACTCTTTCTTCTCCCCTTTTGTATTTTCTGGCACACTCTCAGCGCCCTCTGGTGGTAGCATTCGATAGCACATGCTAGCCACTATAAACGTGTGGAAGAATAAACACGATGACAGTAACGATACGCTTGGAAAAGACGGATCTATTTATGAACAAAATGAGAGCATAAATGAGCCTTAAAGGTGAGGCCGGGTGGAGGAGGCGTGGAGGAGCGTCGCAGCACAACTGGGAAACAGCCGAGGCAGTGAAGAGGGGAATCTGTTGATAGGCTGAGGCACAGGTGCAGTTTGAGATGCTTAAGCTTAATTAGTGAAAAAAAAAAAGTGTAAGTAAATCATTTTATATGTAGCCTTGTACAGTTAAAAGCTCAATAGATCAGGCTCGGAACAAGATATTAACAATAAAAAACTTGATTTAACACTTTTCTCACTTTTTCCCACTGCTGTCTCCCAGAAAGGAAATGCCTATATGTGGATTGCAGTATCACCTTACGTAACTCACCTAACATGTCAATAATTGTGAATGAACAAGTGTGGAAAAGACGAGGGAGTGCCCCAATGTTGGATGAGTTTAGTCTATTTATTCCTCTGACATTAAAATTCAGACGTTATGGGAGAAGATATATCCATCAATCTATCTTCCTTGTCACTTACACCTTTCTAAATCTGAAAGAGGCCATTGGAGACAAACTATTCCCTACATGACCGTCCTTATCCGTTCAGCAGTCTGGATGACTGCTTTTTCAAATCCTTTGCACACACTTGTGACTTTTTTCCTCCTGTGAATACTGCTGTTAGCAGGCACTGGTCAGTCCCACCTCATCATTTCCTCCTAACTGCAGCTCATAACTCAGCCTGCCCCCGCCCCGCCCCCGCCCAGTGTCCGGCCCTGGGGTGGGCGTCCTGACACTCCATCATTAATCTCTGATATCAGCCATAAATCTAGGGCCATTACCACCACGGTCCACAGGGATCTGCCATCTGCCCAGGCACTTCCTTTGACGCCGTCATACTCAAACAATATAAGTTCATATGACTCATTTTTAGAATAATATCACAATGTAAAGAAACAGGCCACCGTTCTTCCGTACTGAGATATGTTCTTACCTGAGCTTAGACAAGTTGATACGTACCTGTCTGGTCTTTGTGCGTGTGAAAGAGCGTGGTGGCTTCCAACTTCAACATCTTTGATCGTTTTGCGTGACTGAGCGCACGGACAGGTACACATGAACTCGTCTACGCTCAGGCAAGAACATATCTCAGTATGGAAAAACAGTGGCCTGTTCCTTTAACTATACTTAATGACTGACAATGTGACATAGTCCATTTGGAAATTTTTTGTTTTTCTGACTGGTACAAATATATTTTCTTGCAAAATTATCAAATGTATTATTTAATTTTATGAATAATAAGTAAATGAAAATAGTAAAATCTTGTTTCAAATGTATTCCGCAAGAGAATAAGAGATGAATCCTGTTGTTTACACCTACACATTTAACAGTGTTCAGCTCTAAGAAAAGCTTTAAATGCAAGTAGTGGTCATTTCCTTTGCAAATGGGCCAAAACTATTTTCAGACTCAGTGGGGCCAACAATTGTTATGAAATGAAATGATTGTGTATTAACACAATTGATTTTTTATTTTATAAACCACTTGCAACTCATGTTTCCGTACAAACTGATTTTATGTGATTGTATGTGCGGAATTTCCATGCAGGAAGCAAAATGAGACCTTGGTACAGCAGTGTTTTTTTCCCCCTTTTTCTGAGAACTGCATTTGTGGTTTCTGTGTTGATTTACTGGATGCTTTTGTCCGTCTTTGCCGTGTTTTTCTGGGGCTCAGCTGATGATTTTACTGCGGAGAGTCTATAATGTCCCTCCTGGAACCGCTACTTAAACGTGGTGGAGGGGTTTGAGCGCCTGAATGATCCTGGAGTTCTGTTGTTGCGGCCTTCATGCTCCTGGTAGGGTCTCCCATTGCAAGCAGGACCTAGGTGACGGGTCAGACCAAGAGCGGTTCAGAAGCCCCTTATGAGAGACCAACAGTTCATGTTTTGTATCATGTGGACCCACCACCTGCCGGAGGAGCCATAAGGAGCTAATGCACTGTGATTACGACCCAGAAACGGACAAGTGGAAGAAAATGGACGGATGGGTGGAGTCCATAATGGTCCTGAAGTTTACAAACAGCTCGCTCATGAGCTAAAGACATTTGAGACCAACACCCTTCTTCTTCTGAAACACTGAAGAGGCACCAAGAGCCTCCACACCTGCAACACATAGGCGCTATAGGAAACAAAAAAAAGGGACAAAGGAGAAGATGGTTGGAACTGTTATGGAGCAGTAGCTGACCAGTGCAGGACGCCACGCTCTGTAACAGGGACAGACTCAGGAGGCGCTGCACCGTTTCAGAGGATCAGAGGAAACTGAAGGCAGTATTACGGTTTCCCCCGACCTCCAAAGACATGCTGTTCAGGTCGCAGTGGCTCAGTCGCAGCGGCTCAGGACTAACACCTGAACTCTTGTATGGTTGTACAATGACAAATAAAGCACTTACTTAAGAGCCGAAGGAGCACTGGGGGCCTTGATGTGGCCCTTGAGCAGCTGTTTAGTGAAGCTTCTTTGTATTTAAAGGGAAATACATAGAAGTTCTACTTGCAGCTTTTGCCGCCTGTCATGATCGTATGCCTATAGCCTGATCATTTACATATTAATCTGCATCAATACTTGGATTTCAGTTTCGTTCCGGTCTGCACATAACGAACAGCCTTTTTTCCAGCGTACTGTCATGGAATTGTAATGGCGGTTTCCTCATTGAACGCCTTCTTCCCTTCCATCCTGTCCTCATCTGCTCTCTCGGTGTCTCTCTCTCTCATCCCTCCTTCCCGTCCTCTGTCACTTTGATGGGGCGCACTGAGCTGTGTTGGCCGCCGCTGTCAGTCCGCTCGGCAGACCTCAATACTGGGTGTAGAGGGGGGAGAAGAGTCCGGCTCGGTGGGATTAGTCTGCTGGAAGATTAGCCTTTCTCTTGTGTCTTGCTAATCCCGACACTAGCCTGGAAGAGCACACGGGCCATGAGCTGCTGTAATAGGATCACAGGGGAGCAGCCAGATTTGTACAAGCATTAAGGCTGGATTCCCCCTTTTTTCATGATGGACTGCTGTGCTAATGGTTGCATTTTCTTAGCTCCTTTCTTTCTCGGCTCAAAGGCTTTTTAGACATGACGGTTCGGTTAAAGGGGTTGAGCAACAGGTGAGATGTTTAGCACATTGTCGGAGTTGGATCATACTCAGTGCAGAAGCAATGGGCGAGGAAAGCCATTCGCTTTGGTCCTCATGGCGGGGAGCTGACATTGTTGCAATACCAACCCCCAGGGGCGACTCCAAAAGACCCTTGGTGAACAGGATTCCAATGGAGACTTTGCACCGCTTAAAGCCTGAAATTGCTGTGACCCACGTGACAACGCTGGGCTGGGTGTCATTTTTTAACCACACTGGTTATTGTGCAGCAGAATTAAAATGTTTAAGGACAACACACTGCATGTGAATAGGGAAAAAATACATTTAGAGATATCAAAACTTTTGCTGAACATTACTGATATAAATATGACCAAACACAATGTATTGCAAGTTTTCATATAAAAATAAGGTTGCTGATAATATTTTCGCTTCCTGAGAAATCTAGGCTAAACAGAGGTTAGTTTTGATCAAAATCACTGTTTTTTTTTTTTTTTCTACAAACAGAGATATTTCATGTTTTATGAAACACTCCTCTCTCCTCTACAGGCACTAAAATTATGTAAAGAGGCAGTTTCAAGTAAATTTTCAATGACAACATTGTTGACACGTTTTGTAACACTGTGTGTTGCCGCAGATCAATTGCTTTTTATGGCGTGTGCATTTAAACAGCCTGGTTCTCGGATTGAAGACTTAACCTGGATGTTTCTCAGTCATTCTTGGACCGATTTTAACCATTTAAGAACTCCATGAGACGCCGGTCTGCTTTGTCGCTCCAGAGAGCGAGAGAGAAATGTCAGCTCTACAGCTTCACTGCTCAACACCACGCCTCCTCAGACAAGAAAGAAAGAAAGAAATATCCAGGTGTGACTTTTTAAAAGTTTTTAATCGTCATCTATTTCAGTTCTGTTCATCACAGAGCTATCAAAATCACACACAAGGTGTATTAGAGTGTTAGGTGTATTAAAGTTTTTTCAGTTTTTGGCACTCAATGTGTTAATAATATAATCATAAGTGAAAAAATCTGTTAAAAAAAACATAGATATAACATAGAAGAGATAATCGGTGTTCCATTCAGCTCCATTCATGGTAAAGTGCTGATGTACAAAAAGCAGCGTGGTTTAAAATATGACACCAGCCCAGCGCTGTCACATGGGTCATAGCCATTTTAAGGGAAAACAGCCAGGCTTTTAAGCAGTGCTAGGGAGGTGTAAAGTCACCATTGGAACCCTGTTTGCCGAGTGTCTTTTGGAGCCACCCCTGGCCACAAGGGGGTGGTATTGCAGCAAAGTCAGCTCCCCACCATGTAATTCTATTTTCCCCAAACCGTAAGTGTGTATGCTGTACTCTACCTTTAAGCTTTGTTCAGCTTTGATCAATTATTGTGACATCTCTTACCACTAATGACAGGATATGTCAGTTTTCAACTTTATATTCCCTTCCCCCATACACTCCTTCCCCACTCTACTCCCAAGCCTCCCTTATGCCCACTTCTCGAACAGTCGTATTATAAATGAAGCATCTTGCCGCTCATTGTTGGCATTTTTCAGCGTTTCTGCTGCCTCTCCTTAATGTCTTCCCTTTGTCCGTCTGTACCTTTCAGTCGTCCACAGATGTGCCTGCTTTTATGGCAGTAAATGGAACTTCAAGGCTACGGGAGCTCGCCGCAAACACGCACACATGCACGTGTTTAGGCACACAAACAGCATGGGCCGAGCTGCTCCCACTGGCCCCCTCACAGCAGCCCATTGATCACATAAAATCAATACGGCCGGCTATTGTTTTAGGCGGAGACAGCCGGGAACACTGTTAACCCACTTCTGTGAACTTAAGGGCGGCATACGCCATCATGCAAAAATAATGTCCTTCACATTTTCCGAAAGCCCACGATCCATCAGGGAACCCGTGTCTGAGCGAAAAATGTGCCCATTATTTGAAGTTATAAACGATATCAACACTGTGGTGCCAAGCATCTAAAAGCCAGATTGATATTCCAGTGCAAAGTCTCTGAGCACAGTAATATCAATCAGGAAAGTCTCCGGATAAGTTCAGTAGGCAATGCAAGGCAAGGCAAGTTTATTTGTAGAGCACAATTCATAAACAAGGCAATTCAAAGTGCTTATTAACTTTCAGTTAATATGCATTTTTAAGTCCTGTTTGGATTCGCTCTGTCTTGAGAACTATTTTATGTCTTGTTTTGACTCGCTCTGTCTTGAGCACTATTTCACTCTGTCTTGAGCACTATTTTTAAGTCTTGTTTTGACTCGCTCTGTCTTGAGCATTATTTCGCTCTGTCTTGAGCACTATTTTTAAGTCTTGTTTTGACTCGCTCTGTCTTGAGCACTATTTCGCTCTGTCTTGAGCACTATTTTTAAGTCTTGTTTTGACTCGCTCTGTCTTGAGCACTGTTTTGCTCTGTCTTGAGCACTATTTTTAAGTTGGATGGACTTTTAGCTCAAACCACCAGTAAACAACAACATGGCTAATTTGCTCAGCGCAGGTAATTTGAGGATGGACACTCATCACTCAAACCTCAAGCCCATTCCGAGTCCTTTGCTGACTTTAAACGCCGGTGCCTAATACATATTTTATCCTCCTAATCTTGACAGCTGAATTGAGTGGTGTTATTATCGTCACTGTGAGCCAATATGCTCTCCCTGTGCGGGGCGGGGCGGCTGACGGGACGCACATGTGCTCTCCCACGTTTATAAAAAGACGCTCACACTTCTGGATGCGCTCGCAGCTTGTTTCCATGGGTACGTCACGGCGGAGCGAGCCGTGTGAAGGAATTAGCGCGGCGTGATGAATGTGACGGTTTATACCTCACAGGCTCAGGCGTCGGGACAGAGGGACGTGTGTGTGAGGGGATGGACGTGGCTCAGAATCATCAACACAAACAGTAAAGCCTCGTTTTTTTTTTTCCTTTTTGTTGAATCCAGTTTGTTTTATCTCAACCGAGCACATTTTCTACAGTTTGGCTTGTTAGGATCACTTTTGTAGGTCTTAGCTTTCAAATGAGGCCTTACACTTTTGCTCTCCAGTGGTTTGAAGGTTTGGGTATAGACGAAGTGGAGAAAATGTGCTCGGTTCAGGCGGGCTTTAAGGCAAGGCAAGTTTATTTATAGAGCACAATTCATACACAAGGCAATTCAAAGTGCTTCACAGTTAAAGCAGCATAAAATATAAGAAAACCAAATACAATCAATAAAAACATTAACATACATTAATCAATTACAGTAAGAGGCAAGAGTGTAGATAAAATACTGTACTTTCAGTTCTTGAGCATTATTTAGCTCTGTCTTGAGCATTATTTCGCTCTGTCTTGACACTATTTTTAAGTCTTGTTTTGACTCACTCTGTCTTGAGCACTATTTTTACTTGCTCGTTCACACACAGTTACCTAACCTCTGTTTTGTCGCTCCTTCTCCTCTGGACATCAACATAAAAATGTATCAATTACAGTAAAAGGCAAGAGTGCATATAAAAAACTTTCAGTCATATGCATAAGAGGTTTAAATATATGAGAGCATTGCAGTGTTTACCTGCAGCCATGATTGTTTCAGCAGAAAAGTGAAATGAAAGCGCCGCAGCGGTCTGTCCATGAGTGGGGATTATTTTATGCTGATGATCCGTCTGATGAAGATTGTAATTGCAAAGAGAGGATGGCTCACTCTGCGCCCAGCATTCCAAATGATCAGACTGAAATGAACCGTGTTGACCCACAAAGGCAATCGCATTGTTACAGTAGCTTAACCTCTTAACCGACGCCTCAACCGAGCGCATTATCTCAGCTTTACCCAAATGTAAAAGCTGCTGGAGCTTGGCAGAGGCCAGAGTAACGCCTCATTTGAAAGCTAAGACCTAGATTTTGACCCGCGTTTTCACTGTTTTTTTAAAATGTATTTTTTGCGCTTTTCTCTCACATTTTTATTGTGACAGCAGAACAATAAAAATGTGCTGTTTGGTTTTTTTTTTACTTTTTTTTTCTCCCTGTTTGTCACGCTTGTGTTGCATTTTTCATGTGTTTTTATCGCCCGCTTTGTTGCGTTTTTTTGCTTCCATGGTTAAAGGGACTATAAGGACTTTAAAAATGTCAAAATTAAGTATTTTCCTCCCCCTACATGTTCCAGCCATGTCCTAATGTGTAGAATGCCTCTAAAATCCTGCACTGTTACTCAAAAAGGTGTTAATTCGGGCCCAAAGTGGTGTCATGCACGAGTTTAACATAGAAGGTGCAGTTACACGTATGACCTGAGGTGGCAGTAGTGAGCATAAAATGGCCAACTTGCATCTAGTCCCTTTAAGGCGGGGGCTAAGAGGTTAATAAATAATCTTACAAACAGCAATAGAATACCACTAACACAACCAATAATATGAAAAAATATAGTATTAGTATATACATATAGTAATAGTAGTAATAGTAATAGACATAGCTATCAAGTGTCCTGTTTTGGCCGGGAAAACGCTTATCTTGTATTACTTTTAACCTGTAAATTTCCCGTATTATAATAAAATATTTAAAAACCACTCCTCTGCCTCCGAGCTGAACTGTGCCTCGTGAGAGCCGCCGCCTGCAGAAGCCTGAGTGGCAGTTGTCGTGAGGCTGCGTAGCTGTCAAAGTCTCCCGTTTTGACCGGGAAACCACCGTATTTTGACTCGTCTTGGAGCTCGGTCGGGCTGATGGGACGGCTCGCAGCGGGCGCCGGAAAATGTCCCGTATTTTCAAACTCAAAACTCGACAGGCATTAAAATAATTCATGAAAATATCACGTAATAGGGACTTCTGTGAATAAGTGCACATTTACAAAGTATAGTCCATTTACAATATATACAACGGCGTCACAACCTGATACCAGACACAGCTTTAATGTAGTTCTTCATCCCTGTCTTTGGCCTCTTGTTCCTCCAGTGCATATTGTCCTCACCCCAAACCTCAGCTCGGGCTGTGATTGGTCAATCACAAAGTAAAACGTTTCAAATGGTGACTTTAATGTACTGTACATGGAGGAGGTCAGGCAGCCGCCGCTTACACAATCGCTCAAAGCTTTACATTCCGTTCTTGTGTCCTTGAGCAAAACCTCAATGTCTCTTTTGTTGATTTTTTTTTTTTTTTCCTCGTAAAGGTTCTTTATTTGTGATAAAACTGTGAAACTGAAGTCAAATCCATTTGATCCCAAAGGAGTGAGTCAGTGACTACGTTTACATGGACACCGAACATCTGATCATAATCTGATTTCTGCAGTTCTCAGATTATTGAAGAGACATGTAAACAGTATAATCTGATATTCATTTAAGCAGGTGGCACAGTGGCGCAGTGGTTAGCGTAGGTTTCCTCCGGGTACTCCGGTTTCCCCTACCACTAAAAACATGTACAATAGATTCCCCTCTGGGGCCAGGACTCCCATGAAAAAGAGATTCTTAATCTCAGTGGGACTATCCTGGTTAAAAAAGGTCAATAAATAAAAATAAATAAAATCTGATTTCTACCTGATCTAACCAGGAAAATACTGCAAAAAGCAGAGTCATGTCAAAAAGATTAAAAGATACAATAAAAATACTTCTTCAGAAAAGTAATCCATGAAAAAAACGTCAAATGAGTTTGTAGAGTAAGTGTGCTGTTGACTGTCCAATGGTTAAGGCGTTGCACATATGCAAAACACAGTGAAGCACAGTGGCGCAGTTCAGATTATTGAAGAGACATGTAAACAGTATAATCTGATATTCATTTAATCAGGCGGCATGGTGGCACAGTGGTTAGCGCTCACGCCTCACAGCTAGAAGGTTCCGGGTTCGATTCCCATCTGGGCGGGGCCTTTCTGTGTGGAGTTTGCATGTTCTCCCCGTGTCTGTGTATATTAGTGGTAATAAACATGTGCAATAGGTGAATCCTCCAGCCAGGCATTTCTGACCACCAGCCTGGCTCCTCATCTGGAGATGGGTCCCTGAGCGCCGGCCCACACTGGCAGCTCACTGCCCCGTTGAGGATGGGTCAAATGCAGAGAGTTGATAAAGTATAACATAACTCAACATTGCTTCCTCCTTCGTGTTGTGAGTTCGAGTCCTTGAGTATTTCCTGAATCGTCTCATTCTCCTCACCTCTACATTTTGAATAGAAGTCAAAGCACAGTTTCCACAGGGTTACTGAGCACAAGAAGCTGCTGCCACATGAAGTCCAAGTATGGAGGTCAGTCATTCTCCACCTGGTTCTGCTGTGGGTCTGACTGAAGAGTCCAGTTTCTCTAAAAATGCAAATCACTTCTGGCTTTTTCCATTTCTGAAGAGAATGCAAACGCTTCAGATCTGATTTCTCCAGTTTCTGGGACCATGTAAACGTAGCCACTGATTCTGCTGCTCATTTATAGAAGACATATTTTTGAATGGCTCTCATCTGTTTTTGCGACAGAGCTCTTCACATCTCTTTTACTACGGCTGTAATCCGAGTCACCTGTTGTGTTCTGAGCATGTGTATCGTCCTGTGTGTTCCAGTTCAACACGCGTGTGAATCAGACCGCCTGCTTCGACCATCTGGTCCAGGCCAACGTGAGGAACAAGAAGCTCCTGAAGGACGCGGTGCAGAACATCCAGGCCAAAGGCATCACCAACTACACCAAAGGCTTCGAGTTCGCCTTCCAGCAGCTGTCTGCGGTAACTCCAGGCTTTCATCCAGCCTGCGCTCACTTCCTGTAGGGGAACAGCTGCTTCCTGTCCTTGTGTCATTAGCCACGTCTAACACGTACAGGAGATAATCGCTCACGCCTCATTTTCTTTTTCCATATAATCCCATTTTACACTTTGTTGTTTAGAAAATGTAATATTGATCTGAAGCAGCTGAAACAAAATAGGTGTTTTTTTTTTTTTCATTTGTGGCATTAAAGATGTCGTATTTAGACATTAAAATGGCATTAAAAAGCATTACATTTGACTTGCTGCCATCTTTAAAAAATCCGGTACTGGTCATTCTACAGTAACTCCACATTTTCCAGCCAAGAATGTATCAAATCTCAAGTGCTCAAAATGTTCTTAAATTTCACATGTATGTCAACACTAATCTGTATTCATTAATTTAAAAATCAGCAGTGATGAATTTCAATATTTTCATATTTTTCTTAAAGAGGGGGTATTATGTTTTTTTCAATCACATAGCACCAGTCTATATCACACTACAATGATGACGAAACCTTCTGTTGGTCTGTAAATGCAGTAAATTAGAATAACTGCCTTGTATAAAATTGCTCTCTCAAAATGGCTGTAGCGAACGTCTTGAAATAGGCCTCTGTTTCTTTAAGAACCTCTGACCCTTTCCGACACGCCCCCTTCACACGCTGTCTGTGGCATCAGTGGGGAGGGGGTTCTGCTGAGGAGCAGTGGTTGGTTACTCGGCTGGTGACGAAAGCTCGGAGGCGTCTCCAGGAGGTGGGGGCGTTCCTAGGAGGACTCAGGCAAACCTATCCCTAAAATGGCTGCCATCAGAGTTTTTACAGATTACTCAAAAATACGTGAATGTGCCAAGGCAACACTTCAGGCATGTTTTTAGTGAGGGAATGACATAATAACATGATGTAAGGCTTGAAAAAGTCGATTTTGCACAATACCCCCCCTGTCATCTACGTCACGACACAATTACAACCTTCTAACAAGTGCTAAATAGACTCTTTGACACTCTATAAACTTACATCTTGGTTGCCTATCAAGTGTTGTTAATTGATCACTCATTAGACTTTTCATAATATGAAAATGAAGCACCAAAATGAGAAACGCCACTAATGCTGCGTGCTGTAGATGACCGTGGCGTAGATGATATAAACCTTGGGACAGCATTTTTTTTACCCTGTTTCCAGCTATTTTCGAATATTAAAAATAAAAAATTCAAACCGTAAACATTACTCGTGATATAGATTTAACATGAAGATACAGATACATGAAAAACACACATCCTATTCTGTGTTCAACGTAGTTTATATCCATTTTAAAAAACGGAAGTTACCAAAGGGACATCCAAATCAAGAGAACTAAAAAGAACAAGCTTAAATATTGTTTCCTAATGATCAATTTATTAATTATTGTCTTGAAATAATATGTTCAGTCTATAAACATGACTATCTTTAACATTTAAAATAAAAAAGCAAATGATTCAGGGTTAAAGCCAGCACTTAAAGGCGAGGGACAGCACTGTAGAATGACCCGTACACAGCCGTTTCAATAAGAAGTCAAAAACAAAGAAAAGAAGTCTGCGTGGCTGAGGTTTTAAAGTACTTTAAAGTAATCATTTTAACATTCTAACTCATAGATTTAAAATTAGAGATGCAAGTAATGAGTTAAAAATAAAAGTAGTTGATAATGCTGTGTAACTGACAGTAAAAGTCTGACCTTTGTTTCTGCAGTGATCTAAAATAATAATGAAAAAAAAAAAAGCTGAATCTTTGAGTAAATATCTCTCATGTTAAGCTAAAAGTAGCTCACAGAGAGAGAAAAGAAAAGGGCGACTCCTGATTTACAGTCTCGGAGGAGTTTGCGAATCCAGTCTGAGGGTCAGGCGGGTTAGAAAGCTGTCATTTGGCGCCATCTGCTGGTGTGTTTGGGTAATGAAGGATCACATGATGTCTATGTCTTTATATAGCTCAATGCTCTTCACTGATGACCTCACAACCACAACACAAAAGCAGACATGTGTAAAGATGAAAGGCAGAAAACAGATATAAAACAAACTTAATAAACACGAGCATTTGTTTGTGACTTTTAGACCAACGTGAGTCGAGCCAACTGCAACAAGATCATCATGCTGTTCACAGACGGGGGCGAGGAGCGGGCCCAGGCCATTCTGGAGCGCTACAACGCCGACAAGAAGGTACTGAATGCTGAATTTTAAATTTTGAATTATTCCAATGAATATGCTGTTTTATGATTATGTTTTAACACTGTGAAGCGCTTTGTGACTCTGTGTCTGTGAAAGGCGCTATACAAATAAAGTTTACTTACTTACTTACTGCTGCACTGCAAAAAGTAATTAACTAGATCAGTATAAACATCTCAATTTGAGCATAATAATCCAAATTTTAGTTGTTTTGACTAGTTAAGAAGTTGTTGGGCATTTGTCCTAGATTATTTCACTTGTTCTGAGATGTTTCTGACTCGTTTCGATACATTTCGTCCTTGTTTCAGGTCATTATCTTTGCCAATGGGGTAAGAAAATTAGTCTTATCTCATTGGCAATTTTACTTTCTTATTTCAAGCGAGATTTACCCTAGAACTGGTCTGAAATGTCCTCAAACAAGCAAAGCAAACTCGGTCCGATCAGTGTCTAAATGAGTGAAAACCGCTCAAAACAAGATACATTTCCTCAATTCAAGTCATTTAAGCCAATGCTTGATATTTACTTGTTGTAGTGTGAGCGTTACTGAGCACCTTTTCTCCACTTTGGCTTTACCCCAATCTAAAAGCTTTGTGGAGAAAATCACCAGAAGAGTGATAAAAAAGTGACAGAAACGCATCAAAAAAGCCACAAAAGTAGCAAAAAAGTATAGCTGTATTAAGCAAGGCAAAGCATGTTTTAAATACAAGGGCTTCTCTTCTCTCTCCTTACTTGACATACTGTGCTGAAATTTGGAGTAATAATTATATAAAACTATTTTACAGCCATTATTCATCCTTCAAAAAAGAACAATAAGAACAATTTAGAAACACTGGACACTGAGACCACACCAGCCCATTGTTTATTAAAGCCAAAATTCTGAAACTTCATGATCACTTTTAAAACTGCTCAGTTAAGGTATAAAGATAAAAAATAAACAACTACATCTAGAAATTCAGCAGTTGATGAAAATAAAGGGAAAAATAAAAATGTTTGTCCTAAGATGTAAATGTATTGAGCCACACATTTGATATCGAGCTCACAACTGCCTCGATCATGGCAGGTTGTATTTTGAGTTCATATATGTTTTTTATGTTTTGTTTATGGTCCGAATGAATATTTATTCATTCATTTATTCAAAAAAAGCTGCAAAAAAGAATAAAAGTGACAAAAAAACCATCAGAAGTGACAAAAAAAAAATCTATAAAGTGTATAATAAAGTATATAATCAATATAAAGTATTGAGGAATTAAAATGGCATAAAAAAAAAAAAACATTCTATTTGACTTGCGGCCACGTGAAGAAACCCCACTGTTGCAGCTTCTGGAGATTCTTAGCTTTCAAATCAGCAATGGTATAATGTGTGCATCCAAATATACAACTTAACCTCTTACCCCCCCGCCCGCCTGAACTGAGTGCATTTTCTCCAGTTCGGTATTACCCAAATCTAAAAGCTTCTGGACTGGAGTTTACAGTCTATAGGCCAGAGTAACCCTTGATTTGAAAGCTAAGACCTACAAAACTGATGGGAACTTTTTGGCCGCCACGCTTTTTTGTCATTTTTTTGCGTCGTTTTTTTTATCACCCCCTTTCTCGTAGCTTTTTGTGGTGTTTTCGCGTCGTCATATGTGTTTGAGCGCCGGCGTCCCGTGCCGCCATTGTCCCGGGCTGACAGATGCTCGTCCCGCGCCCTCCCTCGCGATGAGGCCGGGATCATTACGGAGCGCTTTGTCCCTGCTTTTTAATGGCCCGGCGGTTCCTGTGGGTTCGGGGAGCTGCTGTGTGCACGCGCTCATTAGCCGCGCAGCGTGCAGATGGCGGCCAGATGAGCGCTTTATGAAACGGCTTCAAAACCAAAAGACGCGAGGCTCATTTGTATCTGAGAGACTGTCTACTTCAAACAACGATGGCTTTAATGGGGACGCCGCGGCTTTTAGAAAGGGCTGTGGTGTCAGATCTCCTGCCGATATTCCACGTATCGGAATCGGCGAGTGCCTAAACTGATCCAGCAGTCCAGCGCCATACTGTAGTTTTCTTTGCTTCCTGTGTGTGGCTAATGCTAACGCTAACAGTCAGAGCTGCTTAACCTCCTGACCCCCAGCCTTAACTGAGCACATTTTCTCCGCTTCTGCTTTACCCAAATCTAAAAAGCTTTTCGACTGGAGTTTACAGCGTTTCAGAGTACCGCCTCATTTGAAAGCTAAGACCTTCAAAACTGGTGCTTTTCTTTGACGCTTTTTCTGCACTTTTAAAGCGTGTTTTTAGTCGCCAGTTTTTTGTTTTGAAGAAACTTTTACATTTGGGTGAAGTCGAACTGGAGAAAACGTGCTCGGTTCGGTTCAGGTGGGGGTTAAGAGGTTAAGAAGCACATTTTCTCCAGCTCGGCATCACCCAAATCTAAAACTTAACTGGCTGGAGAGCTTACAGCATATAGGCGAGTGCAATGCCTCATTTGAAGAAGACCAACAAAACTGATCTAAACTTTTCTTTATTGCGTTGTCGCTGCGTTTATGTCAGGCATTTTTGTCACTGATTTGTTTTCATTGCTTTTTTTCCATTTGAAAGCTAGGGTCTTGAAGTCTCTAAATATTAGGGGTGGGACTTTAACGCGTTAATTTCGACAAAGACTTAACGCGTACATTTTTTTTAACGCAATTAATCGTATTTCCCCCGATTTACCCTCCAAGCCAGAAGGGGAAATCTAATGTTAGCATTAGCCTCAAACAAACGCTTTTATTTAAATGTGGCATTATTATTACTGTTTAATGAACTCTACTAGTTACATGAGTGATCAATAGCTATAAATGCACTTTGTCTCTGTTACTTGAATAACTATACACATTAACAATAGTAAATACATTTGTTGTTGAACTCATGTAATTATTGAACAAATTAGGTGCAAATAATGTTGTTTTTTGGTTTTCGATTAATTGCGATTAATTAGTTACAGACCTGTGATTAACTCGTTTAAAACAATTTAATCCAGTTGCACCACTACTTAAAATATGTGTAAGATCTGTAGGTAGGAGGTAGCTGGCCGTGGAGGCTCTGTATGATTTAGAACAGTGGTTCTCAACCTGGGGGTCGGGACCCCCAAGGGGGTCGCAAGACGAATTTGGGGGGTCGCCAGATCATGTAGATACAATATACATGCATTTTTTTGCGTATATTATTATATTTTATTGTTGCATGTGTGTGCTATGTTACCAGAGTGCCATCATATGTTCATAATTTGATGAATTTTATTTTAGCCATTTGTTTTTTTCTTTGTTTTTTACGAATTATATAGGATAATGTTCCGATTTCTCACGGTGTGACGCGGGCGGGGGGTCACGAACACGTTTAACTGTTATAATGGGGGTCGCGGCTCCAAAAGGTTGAGAACCACTGATTTAGAAACTGATTCAAGTTTGCCATTTTATACTCACTCACTACTGCCACCTCAGGTCATATGTGTAACTGCAGCTTCTATATTAAGCTCGTGCATGACGGCAATTCGGACCCGAAGTAACACCTTTTTGAGTGACAGTGCAGGATTTTAGAGGCAGTTGTGGTGAACAAGTCTGAGCTCATTCTACACATTAGGACATGGCTGGAACATGTAGGGGGAGGAAAATACATCATTTTAACATTTTTAAACTCTGCATAGTCCCTTTAAAGTCACACGGTAAATACTCATATTACCTCTTTGTTGCCTTCATTCAGTCTTTAGAATGAAAGAACAAGCATAATCTAGGGCAGTCTTGTGTCAGGACCTCTTGGATAACAAGCAGCGACCCAAATAAAAATGTAACTTATTACATAACGTGAAATAATGTGTTTTCCACTTAATTAAACAAGCCGTGAGTATGCCGTTAAAACTGGAATTCTGACAAACTACAAACTTTCTTTATCCCACTGTGTCCTGAGAGAAAGCATATACCGATGGTCCCGCTGTGGCCCTGGTCTCAAAGAGCGCTGAGCTCTCCACACTGCGGAAGATATTGAAGTTTGGTAAGACGAATAAGAGAATAAGGGGGACAGCTGTTCTACAGGGAGTCTGTCCAGCCCACGTCCAGCCTACGTACTGCGTCAGGTCTGAGCTGAAGAAGGCTAAAGGCTAGTGTACAGCCTGCATTTAGAAACACAAGGTGGCGCTGTATTTCTCCATTGTGGTTCCCTCTGTCACCCTGCTCTGGTGGGCTTGATCCGCCCCTGGCCCTGCTCCCATCTTCTCATATATGCTTGAACTGTCCGCAGCGCCTAAGCCTGTGTGCACAGAGCCTCGGGTTGTTTGAATATTTGATCACGCTTTTATGATGAGGTTCTGAGGGAGCTGAGATCAGAGGGAGGTTACTGTTCGCTCATACTTCTCATCTGGAGGAGTGAGATGTATGTCAAATAGAGGCTGGTTAAGAGGAGTTTGTGCTCTTCTGTGTGCCTTCAGTTAGCAAAGGGGTCCTCATCCTTTTTTACAGCTTTTTTCTTTATACTGTACTATTTAAGACAGACTATTTCCCCTGTATAACATTGCCAATCCAGCTGCAGCATATTGAACTGGTCCATCCAGGTCACATGACTGATCTGACTCAGAGCTCGCACAAACAAGATCTCTGTGCTATCAATACGGCCATTTTCCTTAAAGTGATAGTCTGGAATCTAAATGTTTTACAAATGTTTCAAAATTGTGCAAAATCGACCCTCATTTTCCGGATCTCAGCGACTAATCAGACTCTAGTGTCCTCCCCTGTTGAGCAATGAGACGAGCTTTTCCTGTGAACCAGCCTGTCAGGTCCAATCAGGAGGAGAGGGGGAGGAGCTTCATTGATTTATGTGTTAAACATGAACATAGAAATACCATTGGACGAAGTGTTGTAGCACATGTGCTGATTACAATAGATAAAACACATTATTTAACAAGACACATGGGAACAAGTCTGGCCTGATTTGAGCCACTGCTTGATGGTTTACTTTTGAAAATTCCTGCTCTCCTCATTTTGTAAATGAAAGCCCTATTCAAACGGTATTAGACTAGAGTATTCACCTGGGGACCTTGGAGTTTGCCGAAATACCCCAAAGGCAAAAATCGGGGGAATTTTTACCTTCCAAAAGACTAACATGGCAGATTCGCACACAGGAAAGAAAACTCAGTCATGTTTACTTACCTGAGGTCCCTCTTTATTCTAATCCCGTGTGAATAGGGCTACGAAAGGGCTTTCTGGGCCAAGAGGGGAGGAATTTCCAAATTTCCCTCTATCTCTCCTCACTAACAAACTTACAGACGATCACTTTAATGTGTGCTTGACATCACTGATATTGTTTTGTGTTGACTCTTTGCGCCAGGTGAGAATCTTCACGTTCTCGGTGGGACAGCACAACTATGACAAACGACCCATTCAGTGGATGGCCTGCTCCAACAAAGGTGAGATTCACTTTGATGAGTTCAGGTGGAGCCAGTGGTCAGAGTGCGCCACATAATTTGTTGTAAACATCGTAATATCAATTTAAGAATGTTTTAAATGCATACAATCAGTTTACTATTTATTTGCATTTTAGTTATTCATACGCCAGAGCAAACATAAATGTCCAGTAGAATATTATCAAAAACTAATAACCTGGATAATGCAGCAGAGATTGTATTATTATTGTTATGATAACCGTCTAACAAGGGTACTTGGAAGTATTTCAGATTTTAAAAAATGAAGCTGAATAGAATGTCAATATTAATTTAAAAGGAAAGTTAGTTTTAATGATGTTTTCCAGTATTTTAGCTTCATTTAGAACCCAACACACTATTAAATACTGGACAATCTGAGTTTAGCTGGTCACTTTGTAATAATAAGATCCTCGAAGTAGGAGGTACTTGGACGTAGATGTAGGCGGGGCTGCTGCCGAGAGTACTGAGACTCGGAGTTCTTCAGTTTGTGCACAATGTATTGGTCAGGAAATATTTGGAGATTGAGAACTGGCCGGATGTGGCCCACGGGCCTCATCTTTGGAATCCTCAGACCTTGAACCTTGTTAATAATGTGAGAGAAACAAAAAACAAGGCAGTCGTCCAGCATCAAAATGTCTGTTTACTTTGTCTCTAAAATGCCTTTATCTCAAGAGGCTCGTTGATTGAAAAAGCTTTTTCTTTTATCCCCATCCATGGCAAGAGCCTTCTTCAGGAACTGCCCTTCAGGGAGTTCACCGGAGAAGAAGGAAGAGTGCTTGTTTTTTTTATTTTCCTCTATAGTTTTTTGCTCGTAAACACCAAAGAGCACTTTCGTCAGAGAACATTGTCTGACTGAAACTTGTAATTTGACTTTTAGATCATTGTCCGTGTATACTCTTATTAGACTGGCTGGATGACGACGCGCTGCACACTCCTATACTACCTCCCTACTTATCTAACTGCCTTCATTTAAATGCTGTTTGGAATAGGTTTCTAATATCTGTGGAATTGAATGAATAAATTAAATGGCAAAACGTTCTTTCCAAGCGAGAGTCATTTGTTGTGACTTGTCCACAGTTAATCACTGAAGACCAACACTAGCGTCTCTAATTTGCATAGTCAGGCCAAAGAAACACAATTTATATCCCCCCAGACAACTTCAGAGTCAAGCAGAATAATATGATTCATTTGCTTCGGCTGTGCAATTATTCATGTGAAACTTATCGGTGCTGTTGTTATGGTTTTGCAGGCTACTTTTACGAAATCCCGTCCATCGGAGCCATCAGAATAAACACGCAGGTACGTCCAAACATGTCGACATCATTCTCTACATTAGAATTGTTAATATTAACAAAAGCAAGAGGTGGTTAGTCACAAAGTCAATGTCTTAAGTCGAGGTTTCGAAAATCTGTACTTCTTTAAAATCGCCTCTGTTAAAAAGCATCTTATTTTTTCCCATTTAGGTAAGGATTAAACAATGAGGAGCCGTGCATTAGACAGTTTTAATGCACGACGCGGAGTCAAGAAGTGCATTATAACCGTCTAATGCACGGCTCCTCTTTGTTTAATCCGCTTATACCACGGTCCCACAAACATTTTATAACAAATGTTATTTTCATTTAAACTGGCTATATATGCCAAACTACATTCTATTTTATGTGGGTTTTTAGCCGGTCTTATACTGTCTGAACCTTATATTATTATTAATATTATTAATATTATTAATAGACCGTCTTTCCTCACACCTTCCCATTGACCACGATGGAAGTAGACACCTGGGCAGGAGTTATTTCACTTTGGCTGTGTAACCTGAAGCTAGCTAGCTACCTGTGGAAACAGCTGCAGTGGAGTCGCTTATACCTTGGTCCCACAAACTGAAACTTTTATGTTTGACCAAACTTATCCATCCAAATATGTTTAAGTGCAGGGATCATTCAATGTAGGTCTGACAATAATTAATATATTCAATTTTAGTGCCTTTTTCAAGAGAAATGGAAAGCTCATATTTTATTAACAGTTGGGTACAAACACACAACACTGAGAACATTTGAATAAATTACAAATAAAACGTAGGGAAAATACCAGAGCCAATGGGGCAGACGTAGCTCACAAATTATCAGCCTATTTACAATGAAGCCCATTCAAACACAGCCTGCTCCTCTTCTTCCCATTCATCAAAAGTTTTGTTTTGAACAAAAATGTTGAAATTAAACACACACAAAGTCCATCTCATCCGTACTGTCAGTCACTCGTCGAGTCAGCCGACTCGTCATCCATTAGCTAATTAAGCGTTTATCTGATTCAGCTGTGTTATGCGTTGCCCGCGGAGTGATATCCCAGTGATTTAACATGTGCGGTTATACGAAAATAATGCACGCTGTTTGCCTTGGAATTCTCACTGACCGTGGTATAAGTAAGGGATAATGTACAGAACGCTGGTCATTATCGGGAAAATAATCACTGACAGGGCGAACCGGACTTGTTTTGCCCTGAAGGTGCTTATTTTCCCATAATGACCAGCGTTCTATACATTATCCCACTTATTATACGGCCATTTGCCAACTGAACACACACAACATAAACTTCGTACACTTTTATAAAGGCCGAAAGGTTTATTTAATGACTTCTGCCGCAAATAGTTCCCAAAAGTTTGTGCGTTACTTGGCAACGTTTGGCTAGGCTAGTAGCAGCAAGGCTAGTAGCTAGCCAGAAGGTGCAGTTGGACGAATGGTGGTGAATCTCTGGGTAAGTTGAAAGTTGGACTCCCGCAAACTTCACGAGCGATTACTCCAACTTCTCTGGCAGAGACGGCGATAGTGTCCTCGACTACTACGTGAGGAATGATATGAAAGACTTGTATTACAAGGACTTTCCCTTTCAATTCAATGGAGCGTTCTACTTACGTTGTGAAGAGCCGTATAGTAAATATATTTATAATATTACACAATGTCAAACAGTAGGTGGCGCTGTGCATTCTGTCAATGCCACTAAGTCACAACAAGGAAGGTTTGTCCCTGTCGTGTTGCCGTATGGAGGTAAATCTGGGTGTTTTTGAAGCTGCAAGTTCACAACACTTGCATAAAATGATTCACTTTCTACTTTGAATACCTAAGTGTTTTCAAAAGCAAATACTTCAGTGCTTCACCAGAGGGAGAGTGCTCACCGGACCAGCGCAGTAGAGTGAATACAAGTGAAATAGCCAATAAAGTTAAAATGAGGGTCCTCTTCAGACTCCTGGGCCAGGTTACTTTAGAGGAGAATGAGAGGATTTGTAGCTGTAGCGTCACCAACACGCTCCATCAGGGCAAGTCTTGTTTTTAACCCACAAAGCAGCTGAGAGTGTACACTGAGGACAAACCAAACCGACGAGGAACGACAGCAGAGGGATCTTAGTTATTTATACAGAGTGGAACATAATCCGTATCACAGTCACGGTTTCAAAACAGTACAAGACGACAAGCTGATACAACACTTTACATTTTGGAGTGAAAACACTACCACCCCTGAGATTAGAGAAAGGAAACCTGGGCGGGTCATTCATCGCCTCGAGGCGGTCGATCCAGACGTCGCCTGTAGGGGAGGTGTTGCTGAGTGAGTTAGGGCTGCTATGGCCCACTTGTGTAGTGTTTGGCCACAGGGTACAGTAGGTTCTGAGTCCTGATCGCATATCTGTGTTCAGCCAATCTGTCTTTGAGCTTTCGTTTGGTGCGGCCCATGTAAAAACAGCCACATTCACATCCAAGCCTTTACACAACAAAGGAAGTATTGCCTTGACATATAAATACAGACATGAATGAGTCTGTACGAACAACACTGCTACAATGGCTCCAACTGCAGCCTCTGAATGTATGTATGAAATATGTCACTTTTTTTTCATATATACGCGTTAGGGTTGTGCCGATGGACGATATCTTCGTCCATCGTGATGGATGAGCAACATCACGATGGAGAGCCACCATCGTGATGCCACGCCCCCTCCTGTCAGAAACACCCACTGATCTTCTGTAGGCCATGTAAACCTACAAACTGTGCAGGGATTTCACTGTAAATTACATCACGAATATAACTAATATGCACGCTAGTTTCAGTAGCCTGCCAGAAGCCATGATGTGCTAGCCGTAATTATTAAAGTAAAGACGCAGTGCTGCTCTATTTCTGATGCGCGGGGCTCTCTCTCTCTCTCTCTCTCTCTCTCTCTGCAGCTCAGAGTTTAACAGCGCGTGGTTTTGCTTTGCTGCGTACGGAAACTTAAACCGTTTTAAAATGACGAGATGGCTCTCACATCGGAGCTAGCTGAGCACGCAGATTATTCTCACGAAGAACTGAGAGAGGAAAGAGAGAGGAGAGAAAGAGTCGGTGCAGGAGTTACGAGGTTACGAGCTCACGGACCGGGCGGCGCGTGGAGCAGCTTCAAAAACTTAAGCTACGACGCAAACTTCTAAATATTGTCCCGTTAACCCACTGTTTCTTAAACATTACGTTAAAACTGAGCAAATGCAAATAATAAGCTCCGATTTACATTCATGTTAGTGTGATAAGAGCCTTGGAGTTCACGCTCTGAATAAGTCGTTCTCCTCTCGGACTTTTACGCACGAGTTTCACACATTTCTTTTGCAAAAGTCGTGTCCGTGACTCTGTTCAAATCATGTTTAGTTTAGATCCATTTATCCTGCAATCTCACATTTTCCTAACATAAATAGTAATATGCAGCATATATATAGGCTAAATGTCTTTTTAAAAAAAATGCTTATAATGAGAAATGGACGATATCATCGTCCATCACGATGGTTCACTGTAAACATCGTCAACGGCCAATTAAGGGGACATCACCCAACACTAATATGCGTGATATATTGTGTGGTGATAATAAGCTTTACTAGGCTGTTGGTTAGATTGTTCAATAGATTTAGCCAGGACCAGATCCAGGTTGCTTTCATTGTTTCTCCTGACTTGGTACATGTCTCGGTACTGTGCTACTTATCCTGTATTGGAGTAATATTTGACCTGTAGTATCTGTATGTCTACTCAGTTAATGAAACCAAGTGTTTATTTATTTTTTACTTTGCAAATGTGCACTCTATTCCCTATATCACATGTGTCAAGGTCAAGAGGCGATGATTTAATGTGGCCCTTTTGTGGAGCATGAATTCCTGAGCATGTCAAAAAAAAAAAGTAACTCTCTAGCCCATTCCTGTGCAGAGTTATGGATTTTTAAAGAAATAACCAGTTTGCTTACTCCAGCCACTAGGGGGCAGCATGCATTTAAAAAAGGTAATAATTCCACACGTGTCCAGCAGAGGGCACTGACATCATAAGAGATCAGGATATAAACAGCATATTATAGCCACGTGGTAAATGGTCAGTCTGCCCCAGGGCGGCTGTGGCTACAATAGTAACTTACTGCCATCGAGTGTGGAGTGAATGAATAATGACTTCATGTAGCACTTTCAGAAACACGTGACACAGGCTGATAAAGCACAATAAATGTACGCCGTTATTTATGAGGCCCGCGAACCGCCATGGGGGCTGAATTTTGGCCCTTGACCCACCCCTGCCCTATATAGTAGTACACGATATAGTGGTCACACATTTTGTAGTGGATGTCCTGATAGAAATAAAACGCACTGATGAAAGTTGGGGTGGACTAACTTTGCTATTCCTGGTCCTTATATAAAAACAAAACTGACATCAAGTTCAGTGTCTTGTCTGTCAGCACAAATAAACAAAAAGTCAAATTCATTTATAATAAAATAATAAGATCCTGAATCCTGAACACAGCTTCTTCACTGTCCCGGTAACCCCGAGGACTGACTCCATGTGGATGCCATTGCAGGAGTACCTGGACGTGCTGGGCAGGCCCATGGTGCTGGCTGATAAACAGGCCAAGCAGGTGCAGTGGACCAACGTCTACCTGGACGCTCTGGTGCATATTTTCATCACCAAAATCAAACAGTTCCCTCGTTATCATTTTTTTAAATCGAGGAGACACTGTTTTGCTGTGTGTGTGTGTGTGTGTGTCTGCAGGAGCTGGGCCTGGTCATCACTGGGACACTGCCGGTCTTCAACAAAACCAAGACCAAAGACGACCGCAACGGAGAGGTGAGGGGCGCAAAGTGGAATGGAGAATATCTTTAGATACTATTTTAGCCAGTTCCTTGGTAAAGGGGCTAGATGCAAGTTAGCAATTTTATACTCACTACTGCCACCTCAGGTCATACGTGTAACTGCACCTCCTTGCTTGTGAATGGCGGCACTTCGGACCCGAATTAACACCTTTCTGAGTGACAGGGCAGGATTTTAGAGGCAGTTGTGGTGAACAGATCTGGGCTCATTCTACACATTAGGATATTGCTGGAACATGTACATACATCATTTTGACATTTTTAAACTCTGTATAGTCCCTTTAAATTCCGGTAATTTAACAACTCTTTCAAATGCGTCTTTACATTAGCAGCAGAGCCTGTGGTGCCGATTTTCAGATATAAAACTTTGTCTGTTTGCAAAGTTCCAGACGGTCCTGCTTTTAAACAGATACAGAAAGCTGGAGCGGACAACCAAGCAAAGTATTAGTAGTAGTAGTAGTATTTGTTGTAGTAAGTGAGGCGGGATCCTGTCAGACATGGGGCACAGATTTTTTTTCTCTCTGGGTACCTCTGGTTTAGGATCTAAAAGAAAAAAAGTTGCCAAAACATATATTATTTCAGGCGTCCCTTTAAATAGTTTGTGCAGTATTAGCTTCACTAATGAGATCATATGAAGTCATTATGTGAAAATAGATCTTGTTTTGTTTCCTGTGCACGTGTGGCAGCATCAGAACCAGCTGATCCTGGGCGTGATGGGCATCGACGTGTCTCTGAAGGACATCAAGAAGCTCACCCCGCGCTTCACTGTGAGTCCGGCCTCCACGCCACGGTTAATACATAGTGAGACTCCACCCACCAGATTGGCCGATTCAAACAAATTAGCATAAGGTAGGGCTGGGATGATCCGATCTGTATCACGATACTCAGGGGCTGATCCCACAGTAAGTCATTATGATAAGTATTATATTTACCTTAAAATGTGTAAAAATGTGTCCAAAGTTGATGAATTAATGTCAAATGTGTGATAAGATTGAAATGGTAAAGGTAAATGGTCTCAACTTATATAGCGCTTTTCCACCTACATTAGGCACTCAAAGCGCTTTACAGCAAGGATCCACTCACCCATTCATACACCAATGTACACAGACACTGGGGGCAATGTGGGTGAAGTGTCTTGCCCAAGGACACAACGACAAAGTGCACTTTCAGGAGGTGGGATTCGAACCCCCGACCTTCCGATCACGAGACGACCCTCTCTACCATCTATGCCACTGTCGCCCTCGAAAAGTGCATGAACACATTTGTGCTGTTCCTGGAAAACTAAACTGCCTCCAAACACAAGTATTGAAAGTATTGTGATAATCGATTAAGTATTGCGATACTTGATGAAGTATTGTGATACTTGGCATTGCAGCCCTAGCGTCAGGTAATTTCAGCACAAAATGAATGTTTGGGAATTTGTGAACTCCAGTTTCTCCTTTTGATGCCCAACGTCTATTAGTTTATTATTTTGTTGTTGTTTTTTTGTTTCAAAAGCTCAAAGCACAAGAGTTTTCTTGGACACCTCTATATCCAGGGCAGCTGCGAGGCATTTTGGTGCCCTATAAGCTGAGATGTGTGCCCTGCCACCCCACCCAAAAAATATTTGATAAATGTAGGGAAAGGGGATGAAAGCCTATTAAACACTGGAAAATAACTGTAAAAATGAATAATTAATCAAGAGTTTGGATGAAATGGTGTAAGTGTTGAGTGTTCCAGCCGAGCCACGCTCCAGCTCAGATGTGTTTTCTCTCTCCCTCACTCTTTGTGCTTTCCTCCCTCTCTTTTCCCCTCACAGCTGTGAGTGCAGGTGTTCCACAGAATGCTAACAGGCTGCTAGCAGTCTGTCGGGGCACCTGAACTTAAAGTGCATATGACAGGTTTTAATGCTTTTGTAATGAGGACTTGAGAGAGAGTGAGATGGATAACGTCTGTTGTAAATAATAATTGGACTTTTATTTCAGTGAAGTAGCAATGTAATGAAGAAAAGTTATTTTAGGTTTTAAGTGAGTGACATAGATAGAGGGGAAGTTCCACAGCCGATGGAGGAGCATGTGATCAGTGGAGCTCCACTTCTCCACAGGAACTGATTAAGATAATCCAAACTAACCCTAATCCTAACTAGAAGTCGATTGATATTTGGGGATTTTACAATATTGGTTATTGGCCGATCTAGCACCGATAAAAGCCGATATATCCAGGACCGAAAGAGATAAAGACTTCCTGGGTTTTAAAACGAGTTCTACCACAAATTCTTAAGTCTCAGGGGAGCAGAGAAACTTTGAAAATGAAAATTGGTTAGCTACAACTTTGACTTGAAAATTCAATTGCTGAGCTAGTTTTAACCTCCACAATTGTATTTTGATCACCGCGCAAAATGCCGTGGCTAGCAACAGTATGCAAATGCTAACGGTAGCATGCTAATGATTTAATCACCTAAAGTAATAAAGTAAAATTGACCACTGCTGGAGTGGCAAAGTATTTGAGTTTTTGCTGGAATATAGACCAGACATTTGGAAACATCTGCCAAAAATAACCCATATCGGTTGACCTCTAACCCCAACCTCAAACATAGTGGAGTTTACTAAAAGCGTCTTTAAATAAATGTTGCAGGAATAAAACTGGAGGCGACGTCATTTCCTGTGGAGAAGTGGAGCTCCACTCCATCTGCTGCATTCAGAAATCTCTTGCTCATTTCTCATTGATATAACACGGTTGGCACGGCAACAGTTTGAAATTGTTTACCTCTATCTATGTCACTTCCTGTCATTGTCCTATCAGGAAGTGAAACAATTAACATCACAAAAATGGTCAAACTAACGGAAATTGGCAAAAAATGTGTCTACAGTAATGTGTCATTACACCCATCGCCATCATCTGCACATGTTTGTATTTCATTTAATGATATTATTTCATAAGTCTTGTCCCATCTTTCCAGATTGGTCCAAATGGATACTACTTTGCCATTGATCCTAATGGGTACGTGCTGCTGCATCCAAACCTCCAGCCTAAGGTAGGAACCTCACAAAGGTCTTATTATTATTAAATGTTATATTCCATTTCACTCTCACTCCAAAATACTTCAACAAACTGAATTATGAACATATATTTCAGTGATGGGATTTGCGGCTCTTGAACGGGAGTCGTATCTCTGGGATTTGTTCATTTCAAAGAGCCTCATCTTTTTAATATCAAAGTTTAATAACTCCAGCAAGACACACCATATCTAAGACATGATCAATAAAAGACACTTTTTAAACTTTTATCTTCTAAAATGACAATGGTACAGATACGGGAGTGTTGAGTAAAATTGACCCAAAAAAAGATCCAGCCATCACACTTGAGAGCTGGTTCGAACCGTTCACCTTAAAGGAACAGGCCACCGTTTTTTCCATACTGAGATATGTTCTTACCTGAGCTTAGACGAGTTGATGTGTACCTGTCTGGTCTTTGTGCCCGTGGAAGAACTTGGCCGTTTCTAACTTTACCCCGTTTGGAGCTATAGGAATATACTGGGAGAGGCCAAATGCTAACAACATCTTTGGTTGTTTTGCGTGACTGAGAGCATGCACAAAGGTCAGACAGTTACACATCAACTCGTCTAAGCTCAGATGAGAACATATCTGAGTATGTAAAAACGGTGGCCTATTCCTTTAAAGAGACGTTCAAAGGAGCCGCCCGGTCATCAATGTCATATCACTAATATATTTCTGTGGAGAAGAATATATTTAAGTGGCTCAAGCCTCCAGCTACACACTGTAAGTTAACGATAGCTTCCAGTGACGGTTTTGAACTTCTAGTAGACAATCTGCTGTAAAAAAAAAAATCAGCATGGATTGATTTTGACTTGACTTTGTGTGTGATAAATACGATCGTAGTTTGCCAGAAAACGCCAACAAATTGATGAAAACAGCCCAATCTTTGGAGTGCTCTTACCGGGACATTATATGCAGATCTATATGTACTCAGGGGATACACTACAGGCAAAAGTCAATGTTTTCAGGTTTTGGGCCAAGTTCTCTGAACATAAACTTTCAACCGGAAATAAACATTGTACCTAATCTGAACAATTAGATATTTAAATATTGCACTGATTGAATGTTTCTCCCTAGATTTATATGGGAAATCGTAATTTCAAGGGCCATTTCCTCAAAAGGCATTTTTCTCTCATTGGGGCAACAACATCTCCACGTCAGGAGCTCCCACAGACTTCACATTTTCCAGCCTTGGATTGAATAATATTTGGAAGATTTTTTCAGAGGGATTTTTTAATATCTACTTCCTAGCCTGATTTATTGAGTTTTGAATGTTAAAAAGGCAAAATTTCAATTTTTACAGATTTTTTTCACACAAAAATCCCCTCTGAAAAAGTCGTTGTAACTAATATATCAACAAAATAAAATCATACATTTGAATCTGGCTCAATTTATTATTCAGTCTTCGGCCTTTTTAGACATAAATGACCTCATTTTTAAATGAACACATAAAATGACAGTAAACATGCAATACATTTTTTTCTTCATATTTACGCCTACAGCAGAAGTTTCAAATTGATATTTTTAAATGAAAAAAATCCCCTATTCACCTGTAGTGTCTCGCCTTACAGTAAAGTTTGTAAAAACAAGGTTTTGAACAGTCAAAAAAAAAGCTATTGAGCATAGAAACTGTAAACTTGATTACAGCATATGCAATTCCCTCTGAAATTAAACCTCGACTTACCTGCCTTTTAATAACCTTGTAAAAGTAATTAAGGCTCCAACCAAAAGAGAAGTTATTAAACCCTGTCAACAGAGTAGTTTATTCCGTACTGCCTTTTTTCTAGATTTGTGAAAAGTCTAAAACCTTTTTAAGTTATCGAGTGTGTCACCATGAAGTGTCCTCTGCATAGTTGCAATGTTCCTTTTGACCACTAGAGAATGCTGACGTCCTCCACATCGCTCCCTGAAGTGCAGCCTATCATCAAAGTCAGGAGGGATTCTTCAATATAAAAGCCGGATTCTTTTTTTTTTATACGTTGAGATATTGATAATGCCCGAGGTCAGATTGGCTACGTGCTAAAAGTCAGTTGGTATATTTGCTTTGATAATGTATGCGCACAGTTCAAACTTTCATGACTCTGATGGGATTATTAAGTATTCCTTTGCAAGTGCGAGTTAAATGCCTGGTAAATCTTGTATTGCCAGTGGGTAGAAGTCTGGAATCGTTGCAGCAGCTCTTCAAACGGTTTCAGTGGAGACACAAGATTTGGATTAAGTCATTAAAAGTGCAGATGAGGCGTCAGACCACCGGTTTCTCCAGCGCAAAGACAGCTCAGCCATGTTTAAGGTTTTGCTCAAAATGTTTACCACGTTTATGGGGTGCTTTTTTTGAAACAAAGGGAGAGGCAGACTTTACACAATGATGGAGGCTAAGGGAGATGGCATAGGGGGAGCTGCTAATAAACCATGTCATTTAGTTGATTCTTAGCTTAAAGTGCCAAAAAAAGACAAACCACATCTGGATTTTCAGAGGAAATCAGCAGGCACTGGGTTTTCATGAGCACCCCCAAAGATTTTCAGAAGAAGAACTTTTTTATTGTTTTTATACAATTGTGCAAAATTACATAGATCTGATGTTGGGTTAGTCCTAAATTCTAGCCACTAAAGCAGTAGTTCCCTTTAAAAATATTCCTCGGACGTCCATCCATCCATCTTCTTCCACTTGTCCATTGCCGGGTCGTAAATCACGTTGCACCAGCCCTATGGCTCCTCCTGCAGGTGCTGGGTCCATGAGTCTAACCGGGCCTGTTGGTCTCTCATGAGGGGCTTCTGAACCTCTCTTTGTCTGACCGTTGCCTACACTGCAAAAAGTAATTAACTAGATTAGCATAAACATCTAAATTTGAGCATAATAATCCAAATTTTAGTTGTTTTGACTAGTTAAGAAGTTCTAGGGCATTTGTCCTAGATTATTTCACTTGTTCTGAGATGTTTCTGACTCGTTTCGATACATTTCGTTCTTATTTCCGGTCATTTTCTTTGCCAATGGGGTAAGAAAATCGGTCTTATCTCATTGGCAGTTTTACTTTCTTATTTCAAGCGAGATTTACCCTAGAACTGGTCTGAAATGTCCTCAAACAAGCAAAGTAAACTTGGTCCGATCAGGAAAAGTGTCTAAATGAGTGAAAACCGCTCAAAACAAGAAACATTTCCTCAATTCAAGTCATTTAAGACAATGCTTGATATTTACTTTTTGCAGTGTACCTAAGACCTGTTTGCCATGGGAGGCCCTACAAGGGGCACGCAGTCCCCGACAACAGAGCTCCAGGATCATTCGGGTGCTCAAACCCCTCCACCACAGACTGTTTTGACATGAAGAGTAGCACAAGTAAAGGACGGGGCATTGTCCGAGGCTCGTTGCTATGTTAATGCGACTGTGCATCAGAGGCACGATCGGCTCCGGGGTCATTATTACACTTGAAGTTACACTGAAGTTTGGCTGGTTTTATACAGTCAGACACTTCTCCCCTGGCCCTGAACAGATATCAGCGATTATGCACGTGTTGATTGTGTGTGTTATGTTGTTTTATGAGTTTTATGAAAGAGAAGGGCACTAGCCTCAGAGTGGCCTCCTGTGACGGGAGATGTGAGCTTACTAAATTGTTATTTCTTATCTTATTAGGAGTTTTTCTTTCTCTTTTTTCACTCATTGCCTCGTGCATGCTCTCTTTGAGCTCCTTGGCGGACAGGAGCCACGACTGAAACCGCATGTAGTAGTCGCTCATCTTAACAGCCTCTTCACTTGCCTTAATGGGAAGAGTTGGCCCGTTTGCAGGTTGGCTCCCGATTGTGCATTGTGTTAAATTTACAATCTTAGTGCTGACGTTCAGAGCGCTGCGTGGCCAGTGTTGACTTGATTAAGCCCTAAACATCGACTCAGAGTCCGAGAGCCTCAGTGCAGCGGATTCCAAACACCTATTTCAAAACTTAAAGTGATAGTCTGTAAGTTTACTGGAATATTACTCACCGCCTGTATCTGCAATTGAACTTAACGTGAATAATTTTAATTGATGGAAGCACTGATTAAAGTCCCTCCTTCTGCTAATCACAGCAACTAATCAAAATCCCAGATGCCATCACTTTGACCAATCAGACGAGCTTTCCCTGTGAACCAACCTGTCAGGCCCAATCAGGAGGGAGAGGGGAGGGAGCTTGATCATTTACTTTCGAAATTACGGTCCCTCTCTGCCCATTTTGCAAACTCAGAGTGGCTTTCATTTCTTTTCATCTTACTTCTAGGCTATCACTTTAAGTACATGTGCTCATAAAGTTTAAAGGTGCATTATGCAACTTTTGACGCGAAAAAAAAGTTGATATTTGTGTGTATTTGACTTTGTAGCGACCCAGCGGCTGCATGAGTGGTCAGTATGGTGGCTTTACTTTCCGTCATGGTGATCTCTACAACGCTCCAGGATCACTTGTTTTGTAGGTTTTCCGGTGAGAGGCTCCGTCCGCAGTGAAAGCCTTCCAAACAATTGATCCTGGAGCGTCCTAGAGGCCACTGTGATGGAAAGTAAAGGCACCATGCTGACCACTCATACAGCGGCTGGGTCACTATAAGGTCAAATGCACACAAATATCAACTTTTTTTTCCACATAAAAAGTTGCGTAATGCACCTTTAATTACTAACTACTCACTTTTTAAAGCACCAGATTACACACATTTACAGGTGTTTAGATACAGTTCGATGAAAATGGGCCGCGTCTCTGTGGCAATAATGCTATAAAGTTGCTAGATGCTAAATGAGTACCTGTTGTTGTCTTGTGGTGGCAAATAAGCGTATTATATTTAATTGTGTGCAGGGATGTGGGGACTATATTGTGAGGGTAGGGGCTCACCTTTTGCAGATCCTCTTGCAACCATGACCACAGTACAATGTGTTTCCATAACTCCCACAGAAAAGGATCCGAAACAGGCGGCTCAGAATCAATAATAAGTACGCGGTCACGTTCCATGAGGTGAGGACACAGCTGCTGTAGAGGGTAGACAATAGAATGCAATGTACAGCCACATCTTCCTCAGTCTGCCCCGTGGCGACTGCGGCAGAGCGGTGGTAGTATAGTCCTGTTAGTGTTAGTTGGTAGTTTTTGTATTAGTTGACTGTCTGCTTTAGCCTTTAAATAACGATATTAACCAATCAGTCTAGAAATATATATGACAGGTGCATGTTTAAGCGTATACATGTATGTAGCAATGTTGCAATAATACAACCATTTATTGTAGACTGTCTTTGTTTCCTGGTGAATGTATTTACAGTATATTGAAGAAGCCAAAGTATTTTCTCCTGCAGTGTCTCCCCTTACACAGCCTCCTCTCCTCCAGCTGAATACAAATACTTAATGCTGTTATACTGTAAGCACAATGTCTCAGGTTCGGGTGTGAAGCTAATTCCCTCAGTGAGAATAGAAACACACCTTGACCTTGACATTTACAAAGTTCTCTTCCCATCTCCTCCTTACTTTGTGCTACGTGCTTTCGGTCCTTCCATTCTTTACGTTTCTCCTGCTCTTAAAACCTCGCTGTCTTTCCACTTTTCCATTTGATCCTCTCTTCCGCTGCCTCTCTCCGCCCGTGTCCTCCTGCTCTGTGTTTGATGTTATATTCAGAGTAACCTGCTCCATTCTCTGTTCTTTCTCTCTCATCTCCGCATGCTGAGACGCCACATGTTCACCGTCCTCCTCTTCTGTTGCATGTTGTGCTGCATCAAAAGTAAGCCATGAATTCGTAATGTGTTCACCTGTAGCGTCGGCCTCTCCTCTTTTTGAAGGGGACGCATCATGCAAAATCGACTATTTTTGAGCTGGTTACGACGTTGTTCCCTCGTCAGAAAACAACACTCCTGCAGTCCAATTCCGCTTCGTTCACCTTTTTTCTTTTTTTTTTATCGTGGTCGTTTCTTCTTCTTCTTCGCTCCTGGATTTTGTTGGGTGGAATAAACCTAATAGCGTCCTACACATTTTAAAAGCAGCTGAATCGTTTATCGCATTTGCAATGTCAGCGTTCAGTTGCGAGTGAGATCTTTTAGGTCCTCTGGGTCAGGACTAACTCAATGCTAACAGAGAAAAGTAACATTATAAGTATATTTCCACTGTGCATCCACGATTCACTGTGCACATTAACTAGATGGAGAAATAAACAAAAGCACAAAGTTTAGGTCAGTTTAATGCCTCAGTTGAACGCTGCAAAATTGATCAAAACTGAACCTTTTTTGTTCCGTTTTCCTCCCGTATGTGACTCATCACAAGAACAACTTGGTTTTGAGGCATTTTGAGCAGGACATAGCTTGTGAAAGTTTAGTTTCCAAAGTTTCCAACAATGTAAATCTGATAATATTTGGAGAAGATGTGGCATGTTGAATTTATGAACTGGAAATATGTCAAAGAGAAGAATGGGCCTCTAAACTTTTGGGCTGTTCTCACCTCTCTGGGAGTGACAATAGACTCATGTACATGTCATTTAGAAAAGCCATCCCGCTGTAAAGCTCCCCCTGTCGTGTCATGTGTGTGGGGTTTCAGAGTTCACTCACTCAAACACTCAAACACACAGAAACTGATCCACAGGCATTTGTATAACACTGACTTTTTTGCGTGGCTGAAGCTGCGTGGTCAAAGTGTGGTCCTGTCTGGGGAGCAAAGCAGAGTCTCTGTCCCGCTGTCGCTGCTTTGCTTTCAAGGCTCTTCATGAGGAAGCGGCGCCACATAATCCGTGATTAATAAATCCACAGTTCAGCTCGTCTGATACAATCTTTCCAACACGACACAGACAAAGTCACGCTCCCAAATCTCAATAAACAAGCCGGTTTGAATCTTTTAAATATACAAATACTGCAGCTTAAACATGGAGAGGCTTCTTCATGGCCTCAACTGAACGATTCTGCAGAAAAGATCGCTCTTTTGTTGCTTTCCATGGCACTTTTCCATTGCTACTTTTGCCACTTTTTTGTCGCTTTCTTGTTGGGTTTTCATCACATTTTTGTCACAAATGTGGTCATTTCAGGCGGCGGTTTAGAGGATAGATCAGTGTCTGAAAGTGTTCAAAACTAAATCAGAAAATGTCTCTTTAAAGTCTCCATTCATTCAAAGTGGTTGGAACGGAATGGAAGCTTATTTGTATATCACAGGACACAAGTCACCCAAAGCGTTTCAAGTGATTTTGCTGTCGTTTCCTTCATCAAACTAGAAGAAACAGGGTAAGCCATGGTTGGGCAAGTTTGCAAGCACCCATCCTCCTAGACCCACAAAGTTAGCGGCCTGTTTTTTGGGGGAATTGACTTTTGGGAAGAGTATATTATTAATTTTTTTCAAGTTCCTAAAGCTGTTTATACTTGTTAATCATTTCAAACCTTACACTTTGTTGGTTAGAAATTGCTATTGATCTCAAACGGCTTGCTCTAGGTTCCTCTTGACCTGTCATTACAATTTTGTCTATCAATGTGTCAAAGACCAAGGACATGTTGATAGATTTCCTCAAGGCGCCCCCTAGTGGCACCAACACTGTGATCCAGGGAAAACCGGTTGAAGTAGTCTCCGAATACAAGTACCTCGGGACTATTATTGACAAGGACTTGCGCTTTGAGTCTAATACTGACGCCATCTGAAAAAAGGTGCAGCAAAGACTCTTCTTTTTAAGAAAAATGAATTCATTTAGAGTTTGTAACGTCCTCATGACTATCTTTTACCAGTCTTTTATTGAGTCAGTTTTAACATTTTGTTTTGTATCTTGGTTTGGGGCTCTTTCTGTGACCAACACAAATTGTTTGATGAAGTTGGTCAGAGTAGCAGGTAAAATCATTGGTGCACAGCAAACTCAGCTGCATGACCTTTACAGCCAAAGGGTTGTACGTAAAGCCCAATAGATAATGGAGTGTCCGGACCATCCGCTTTTTAAGGAGTTTAACTTACTCCCCTCCAGACGCAGGCTGAGAATGCCCTGTACTCGAACTCGTCGGGCCAGGGCCTCTTTTATTCCAGAGGCTGTTGCAAAGGTAAATGATCATATGTTGCTCAGTGAAGCTGTTGCAAATTAGGCTTTACTTGATCTTATGCTGATTGTCTCTAAGCTTCAGAGCCGGACTGATGATGCTGTATGATCTTTGTCCCAAGCACAATTGTTGTCTCACTGTGTTTTATTTGTTTGTTTTTGCTTTACTATGTGTGGACTCCTGCTGCATAATAATTTCCTTCGGGACATTAATAAAGTTGAACCTTGAACCTTGAACCTTGAACAACATTATAACATGATAAAAAGCCATATATAGTCCTTGCTTAATACCCCACCTTGAACCTTTCCTGACCAGCCATCCACTCCTGCTTTTTGTATCTGTTCCAAAAGTTTTTTATCCAATCAGAGACCATGATGTCATGACATGAAACCAAATCAACCACCAGTAGCAAAATATGTTCTTAAATGTGCTTGACAAAAATGTACCTGCTTCATCTTCTCAAAGAGGATTGTCTTCTTGTTGCTTTTGTCCAGTTCCAAACGTACATTGGTTGAAACAGACGTTGTGCATTCGTGCTGAATACTCCAACGCTTAAAATCTGAACAGCTGCTAATGACTCCTTGCATCGTTCACATTTGTCTCCGCTCTTCTGGCAAACGCCTGTAAAACCACTAACCTCCTTGTTTACAAAATACGCCGCATGCATCCAGCTTTCCTGATTGGTTAAAACCCATGTCAATCACGCCCATCTGGAACTTCAAGAAACCTCCCCTGATCCCAGATACACGTCTTTGTAAAGGATTGGAAACCAGGCTACCATAAACCTTTTCGACCATTGGGACGAAGTTAGCCCGACCCTGGACTCTGGCCCGACATCGGTGACCAAGGCTTAGTGGAGACTGCCCATAATGCTCCCTTCAGGAGCAGCAAAGTGTTCCTTCACCTCGTGCTAGCTCTGGGTCTAAGGGTTGAGTCCTACTTCACCCACCGCTGTTTTATGGAGACGCACTCCATTACGGCTGCACTCTATCCCTCTGTAAAGCCACTCAGCCCAATGAGGCATTTATACGAGACATTCATGAGCTCATGTCACTGTGGAGCAGACAGGACCAGGCCGAGTGCTGTCAGATCCAATCCATATGGTGCTAATTGTAGTGAGAGTAGAGTACCAGTGGCAAGAGTCGGTGTAGTAGGAGTAATAGGAGTATTAGCAAAGTCCCCTAATGGCTTGGAGCTGCTGACATTTCCCCAATGGCACTACCTCAGCGGGCTGGGCTGGCGGTGGTGGTGGAGGAGTGTGGGGCACCAAAGTGACTACAGCAGCTGTCGATCCAGGTACGAGTTGTCGGACAGGTTGTTAAAGGAGTCGCATGTCATATAATAGCAATGACCTTTAGGCCACAGTCCGAGCTGATTTATCAAGATCCATTTAACGGTTTTAACCAGTCTATTTTCCCTCTATTTGACCTCTATGACACTCCAGGATACATTGTTTTTAGGGTTTCTGGTAGGTTTCTTGGATGGAACATAGGCACAACCGTGGATATGGTTCCATCAGCAGAGAAACCCTGTCAGAAGCCCCCCAAAAAAAACAAGTTGTTTGTTGTGTTCACCACATCCTCGAATGTCACGTCATGACCGATACGACTCAAAGGGAATAACAGTTTTTGCAAGAAATCTCCACAAAGCAAATGTTTCCCCCTGATCATTATTTGGAAGTGTTTGGATTCACAAACCTGTCACTTTCATCTCATGGCTGTAAGTCCTTTCCTGACCAACATCAAACACATGATTTTCAGTATTGTCTAAACTTTTGGACACATTTATGAGAAAGTATTCTGACGTTAGTAAATGCTTGCTGAGAGATAACACTTCTTTCACACCTTTCTCCTAGTTTTTGTTTCATGTGGATCGGTCCAGCCATTACAGAGATATTAACCATAAACAAAGTCGAAAATACAGTATTTTGATGGTTACCATAATTACCACAATGGCATTCTCATCTGTATCAGCTTTCGCATAATAAGTTCCACAGTTCTGGTTTAGTCACTATGGAGCAGACATGTTGTTGAAATGATTACAGTTTCACAGAACAACGGCGCGAACTAATGAATGTGGGTTTACTTGATTTTTATACAACTGCATTGTCCATCCATCCATTTTCTTCCGCTTTATCCGGGGGCCGGGTCATGGACGCAGCAGTCTCAGCAGAGATGCCCAGACTTCCCGATCCATGCACACCTCGTCCAGCTGTTCTGGGGGGACCCTGAGGCGACACCAGGCCAGCTCGGAGACATAGTCCCACCAGCGTGTCCTGGGTCTTCCACGAGGCCTTGTCCCAATAGGACATGCCTGGAGCACCTCCTGAGGGATTGCATTGTTTTCTTGGAAAAGATACTTGACTTTTCCTTTGTGTCCGTTGCGTCTGAGTGTGTTCTGTGAAAATAATGGTGGTTGTATTAATAATAGCAATGGGTAGTATCATTTGTTGAAGTAATAGTCTCTTTCAACTTTGGCAGAATGCATTGTAATCTTCATTTATACTTGTCTTCAAAGTCACCTGAGATGATTGTGTACTTTTGTCTCCACAGAACCCTAAATTCCAGGAGCCGGTCACATTGGACTTCCTGGACGCTGAGCTGGAGAATGACATCAAAGTGGAGGTACATTTTTCTTCGGAAAGAGAGAAGTGTTGTTTGGTGGAAGAAGGACTGTATGGCGATTCTCTTACCGATGTATAGCAGCAAATGTGAACTCAACATTTCAGAAGTTCTTCATTATGCCTTATAATTATGCCTAGTGGTTAAAGAATTTTGAGAAATTAAGCTTATGCGTAAATTCAACCTGGAAGACCTACCAGCTGCATTCATTCATCACCTCATCACCGGCAGCGCACTCCAATCATCCAATCGCTCAGGATCCCCTTTTTAAGCTCCCTGGTCAATCACTCAGTTGTCTGCCAGCCGTGCTACGACCCTCCTCCACCCCTTTCTCCGCCTGGCTCCTCCTCGGCTCCGCTCATCAAGTGGCCAACCCAGGTCTCTTCCACCACCACCAGGGTCCAGGCTCTGGGGAAGATCATGGCTATCATTCGTCAAAGCCATGCATTCCATATCGTTCGTTCAGTCTTCCGCCGGGGTCTGAGCCCCAATAATGATTCATGTTCGTTAATAAAACACTCATACCGTCATTCCGTTACTGTGAGTCTTTGCGGGTTGAAAATAGTGAAAAGGAACTGCCTGAAAACATTAGTTTAGAGCTAGTAGAATGCAAATTGAGCAGGTGAAAGATCAGTAAGACTTTGGTCCAATGATATCATGATTGCTATGATTGTTTTTCGGTTGTAGATCAGGACAACCATGATCGATGGAGAGACCGGCGAGCGCACCATCAACACCCTGGTCAAGAGTCAGGACGAGGTAAGACATGCCCAAACTCGCCCACGCTCAGGGGGGCTTTACATCCACTTTACAAGCAAGAAATTCTTAGAGAGTGGGCGATCGGAATAAAGGGAATACTGTAGAAACTAGCTATCGTAAGTACAACAACAACATCAGAAAGCCCGTTCAAAGAGCAACGAGGAAGCAGAATATAAACACAGTAATAGAATCACACACAAAACTGAGGCTGAGTACATCCGGAGGACAGAGTACTACAGGAGGAAAAAACCACGGAAGAACCACATACTCTTACTAAATATCATTGAGGGTGAAAAGCTGATTCCAAGTTGTTGTTGTTTTTGGGCAGAGATACATAGACCGCGGAGTACGAACTTACACGTGGGCACCCGTCAACGGCACCGACTACAGGTGAGGATTACTCATGTCTCCCTTATCAGCGGCTTTTGTGGTTAAAAAACGGGGCGAAAACGAGTCGGCTCATTTGTAAGGCTCGGTGATCTTGGATAAAAATGCTAATGCCTCCACATTCGGGGAAGCAGAGCCATCCGCCATTGAGCGAATCCATTTGGCATTCTCATATCTGCGCGTTCACAAAAATGTCCTCGAGGAGTGTAATAGCCTCGTAGCTCTTTTCACCGATATAATGGGAGCGTGAATGGAAGTGTTTTAGACTGTGACTCAGTTTTCTAGTATGGCAGTCACATCCTGAACATTATTCTGATGGATTGCTTTACTGGGCCAACAGGGGGCACTGTTGTTTATATTATCGCATGAAGAATCTGCTGTACCTCAAAGAAATGTGACATCCACAATGATATTTCATTATATTTTAATGTATTATGTGCTTATATGTTTCTGCTGTCATTGGCCAGTCACATAAAACAATCAATTAGAGAAAGGATTTTTTTGAAGTCCAAATGAAGATGAGTTGGAGTTGTACACCCAGCGTTGCCAGGTCTGGGATGCAGTTCTCTTGTGTTGATTTTAAACTCAGCAAAATTATCTGCCGAGAGGAATTTTTCTCATGATGGGCTTGTGATTTGATAAAGATTTGGAGTTTCAGAGCTGCTTTATTCTGTTTGAACACTGACACACTGACTTATTGTGACTTTTCATCTGCAAACCGAAACAAATTGATCTGTGCAACTGAAGTTTCGAGCAAGACTGCAGTTTTTCAATTCAATTCAGTCAGAGCTTGTTTGCTGTATAGCTCTCCATATGTTTCCCATGGCCAGGCGGTTGCATGGGGAAACTGGGGGAATGCAGCACACATTTTTTGACATTAAGATTTAACATCGCCAAAGTAAGGGCAAGGAAATATCGGTGGTTTAGCGCCTGCACTGCTCGAAACTGTCAAACCAAGGCAACACACTGAAACACTCTGAGCCAATGAGCCGCTTTAAAGCAAACCTTAATAAATCCTTTCCGTAGCCCCTCTGGAGGTAATACAGGTGTTTCTAGCCAGAAAACCACAATTGCAGCTTTGTTGCCGCTGGGTCGGAGTCACCAATACACACTAATGGAATCACGAAGGAGAAGCTAACAGGCTAATGGATAAAGCTAACAGTAGGCTAGCGCCACTTAAACAGTATTTACAGCCAAGTTTGAGTGAAAAAAAATGATCTCCATTGTGTAATTGGATGAACAATATTCCTCTGTCCCTTTGTCTTTTCTGTCAGCGCAGTATTAACTCTCACGGACAATTAATGAGTAAAAAAAACGCAACATGCTACGACATCTGCAGTGGCGCTTATGGCCTCAAGGGGCATAAGTTATTGACACTTTGATCATGTGACCAGCTGTAGTAAAACAGGCTCCGGTACAGAGCTTCGAAGCAATACAAGCTCAGTCGCTCCGGTTTATTTACATTTTTTTGACCTGTCAGTCATCTCACTCACCGTGCAGACTGTCCCGCTGTGATCTCTCAAATGTAAAGCTTGGTAAAATAACTTTATTGGGGTACAAAACAACACCCAGCTGACGATAGACAGAGCTGAGAGGTTGATAGCGAGAGAGCAGCAGCAGCAGCAGCAGCAGCCTGCTTGAGACACTTACAGCAGTAAGAAGTGACACTTGTGCACATGTTCTTTTTACCGCTGTTAAATCGAGTGAGATGGAGACATCGCGTGCACTGTGCCCATCTCAGTGAGACACCGATAAAGGCTCCGGGAGAGACAGGAAGAACATCAGGCTCAGGCTGAGAGCGTTTGTGAAAGAGGAATGGAGTTTAGAAGGGCAGCTCTTAATCCGTTTAGATCATATGTTTTTAAAGCACATGTTTTAATGAGGCTATTTCTTGTGGCTGTTCATATGAATTGCGGTATATATTTATATTAATAGGTCATCATGGCATGAGGGAGAAGACTGAACTGAAAAGAGAGAAATAGGCCATGGGGATCATAAAGGAAAAGTGATAAAAGAACAAACATATTTTCATTGACCTATTCTTTTTTTTTACTTCTTGGACCACTGATGCCCTGCTCCTGACCAGAAATGGAGTAACTTTTCTGATGCTTAAATAATGTATTAGTAAATCCTTCCTGCAGGAAACTGGGGTACAAAACAGACAAAGGGAGAATACAAACTCCACACAGAATATCCAAAAGGGTCAAAGTGGAAGTCCTCGAACTGACCTCTCCATCTGTCTTCACAGTCTGGCCCTGGTTCTGCCCAAATACAGCGAACACTTCATCCAGGCCCGACTGGGGGACGACATTCAACAGGCCATGGGTGAGTGCTGGACATCATGAAGACTCTCCTCTGCTCTGTCTTTATCCAGTCTGTCTGTTCTACAAGATTCAAGTCATTTATATCCATTTGAAAGGTCATTACACCGTGCTCTGCAATAGTAATAAAAAGTGAGAAGTCAATTACTAGTCATCACTTGATATTTGTTTTAGAATGATTATGGAAATCTTACAAATGGAATGAATCTGCACATTGCTGAAGAACTCAAATTGATTCATTTGACTTAATTTGAAGGAAATGGATCCATTTTATTTCTTCTGTCCAGAATGACGATGAATGAGTTGACATGCAGGATCCTTAATATTGTATTTATTCTTCTTGTTGACAAAGTTCACGACTGTTCAGTGTTTTCGTTTGAAGGTTCTGTACTATATTCGACACATAGTTCCACAGAGATCACCCCCATGTTATAATGATAGTACAAATGTTCCAGTGCACTGAATGTCTTTGCCTTTCATCTAATCTCTTCCTATTCTCCACCTCTCGTTTCTGACCTGGGGATTTCACAGCGTCCACTTGGGGCAAGTATCTGTCCTTTCTTTTTTGACCATTGTTCTGTGTCCGCACGCTATCATTCCATACAGGCTCCATGTGCACTGTAGTGACGACGAGTCGGACAGGCCAAATTAATGAGGATTTATGGAGACGCTAAATGTAGCGAGCGCCACTTTGATCATGAGATATGAAAGTAACCGAAGCCAGTGCACATGTTTTTTATGAAGGGGATTTATGATGCTTTGATTGTGGCTTTGTAAAATACTTTTGTACTTTGACATTGCTATTTTATGTTTTATAATCAGCTGTGTTTTTGGGTGATTGTGCAGCAGTTTGCCTTATTCATGTGCAGTTACGGCGAGGCAGGGCATGGTGAAATCATGTGGAGATGAGTTGTTTTTCTTACAATTTTGTTCGCTTAAGATTAGCTTATTCAAAAACTAAATAAGATCCAACATTTCCTCTGAAAAAGAAACACCTTTGTCACTAATATGTCAACAAAATAAAACCATTAATTTCACCTCTTACCCCCCTCCTGAACCGAGTGCATTTTCTCCAGTTCGGCTTCACACAAATGTAAAAGCTTCTCAACTGGAGAGCAACAGTGTAATGCCTCATTTATAATAATAATGCCTCACACAAGTATTGCGCTCAGAGGCATAGCTTGCCATAAGGCAAAGCAAGCAGCTGCCTGGGGCTCCCAACAGTCAAGGGCCCCCATGAGCCAACCCGTTATTCAGAAGCCTGCAGCAAACGCTTGATATACAGTATATAAAGTCTTCCTAATGAATTTGGTGCTGCAGTTACATCATCTCTCCACCAATGCTCTGTGGCGCTGTTTATCCCCATCCTGCTGCTGCTTTAGTGAGTCAATGCTCCCTAATGTTAACTTATAATGAGCAGTGGACAGACTTTTTTACTCACGGCTCCACCTGATTATATTTCTAACAGTGAAACCAGTTTATTGTAACACTCTTCATTACCTAAAGAACCTCAGCTTCTGTTCTGAGGAAAACGTACGCAGAGAACTGCATTATGGGAGTTGTCAGGTGAAAAGCTCCTGCCCAAATGACGTCCTCTCTCCACACCGAGTACACCGGGCCCCCTACCGACGTTCTTGGGGCCCCTTGGTACCCTTGCTACGCCACTGATTGCGCTTTACAAGCCTGTATTACCAAGTTTCTCAAAGCGCTGCACTGTGGTCATTATTAATTCACTCCATACTCGTGGTGGCAAGCTACTGTTGTAGCCACAGCTGCCCTGGGGTAGACCGACGGAAGCGAGGCAACCAGTCTGTGTCATCGGCCCCTCCGACCACCACCAACCACTCACTCACACACCACATTCACCCAGGCTTCCTGGTGTTACCAAACAGTCTCCCATCCAAGAACTGACCAGGCCCTTCCTGCTTAGCTTCTAAGGCGGGATGGCCTTTTGAAAGCTAAGACCTACAACAGTCATTGTAGCTTTGTTGAAGCATTTTTGTCGTGTTTTCGTCTTTGTTTTGACGCGTCTTTCGTCAAATTTCTTGTGACTTTTTGTGGCAGAGGTTAAATCTCCATTACTGAGATTAGAGGAAATATCGACAATTTTGAACACCTGCAGCGTCTCGCCTTTAAAAAGAAAAGACAACATTCTCCATGAATTGTCCAACACGAGTAAAACAAAATGGGGGTCAAAAAAAAAAAACGAGCGGTCCGAGCGAACACCACGCCGGTCCCGTCGACCTCATCATGTCCCGTTCCCCCCCCTGATGTATTACAAGGGCCCCACATTCAGATGATGGATGGCCCGAGACAGACACGCCAATGCTGTTTCCCCACTACAAATGAGCTCCAAGTGGACAACATTGTGACAAAGATACACATACACACACACACACACACACATACACAAGATATCCCCCATCCCCCCCCCCGGCCGGACCGTGAATCTGTCTCTGAGGCTTTTATTGTGAAGGGCACAGTTATTTTGTCACACTCGGCTGCGTCTCCGTCTCCAGCGCGCCGTGATTGTTTTAGCAGAACCCCGCTGCTCCGCTCCCAATATATTTTAACAGCGCTGTCCGGACTGTCCGTACGGTCCCGTGAGTGATGGCCAGTTATGCCCGTTGTGTCATTTACAAGATGAGGATTACCATGGCGATGTTTCAAATCACATCCAGACTTGAAGCGCTTGTTCTATCGGCGCGTTGGAATCGCGTGGAAAGTCACGCGTTAAACCTTTACTGGATCATTGTTCTTTCAACGCGACAAATTGAGACATTCTTTTGAGTAATGGGTTCCCTTTTTTTTTTTGCTTGACATGAAGAGAAAGACATGAAACACTTTCTATAAACACAATAGACCCATTTCTCTCAAATATAGTTCACTAATCTTTCTAAATCAGTGAGCACTTATCCTTTGTCAGAGAATCCATTCCCCCTCAAGATGCTGATTATTGTCTACAATAAAAATCAGCTCAGAAAAGTCAGAAAAGTCAGTGAGTGTGTTTACATGCGCTGGAGTTACCTGGTTATATGGCATATCCCGGTTATGACAGTATTCTGGATATGATCATGTGTCTGAGAAACCAGGCCACTCATATCCCTGTTAACATGAGCAGCCACCTGGATGTTTAGGCTCCAGAGAGGGGCGGAGCTAATCACAAACATGGTAAGGAGCTAAATACTTTAGCAATGTTGCTAACGCATCGCTTTTCTGGACATTTCCCAAGAACAGGGACAATAACTATCCAGAGAAGTTCTTAAAGGAACAGGCCACCATTTTTCCATTCTGAGATATGTTCTTACCTGACCTTAGACGAGTTGATGTGTACCTGTCTGGTCTTTGTGCCCGTGGAAGAGCGTGGTAGCTTCTAACTTCACCCCGTTTGGAGCTTTAGGAATACATTAGGAGAGGCCAAATGCTAACAACATCTCCGACCAGACAGGTACAACAGTTCTTTCTTTCAGCGACAGACATACGAATTGATAAATATGAAAATAAGAATTGGTTTGATTCCAGAGCAGTGCTGACTTCCACTGGAAACACCACGGAGCAAAACAAGTTTTTTAAAGGCACACTGTGTAACATCGTAGAGAGGGAAGACACGCACATCCCACAAAATCTGAAAAGCGTGCCGGACCGAGAGAGTACGAGAGAGTAAATAAGAAAAGGTCCGCACAGCTCACTTAGCTCCCAAGTAGAAGTAGGTTTTATTTTTGCTTACTTTATTTCTGCTTACTTCTGCCACTCACAGCAAAGGCACATGTTTGTACATTTATGAGGTCTTTTTCAATATCTGCTTGTATTGCTTGTTTATCAATTTTATTTATTAGGTAAAATTCTATGTGGTGTGGCTTTAAGGTTACTTCAATGTTTTGTTGAAGATAAAAAGATTTAAAATCCTAGGTACCAGCTAAAATGGCTGTAGGAAAGCTTTTGCTCCTGCCGTATAACCAGGATACAGTTTACATGGTACAGTATCCTGGAAACTGTGGGGATATCCCAGTGAGAATATCCTGGTTTTTAATAACCTGGATATTGGCTTATCCAGGAAACTGAAACCAGGATTCCGTGTTTACATGAACCAAACAAAACCAGGAAACTTAAAATCCCCATTAATAACCTGCATACTTGAGTGGCACCATTTGCCTCGGGCAGTGCAGCACATGGCATTCATAGAGTTCACCAGGTTGATGACATGAACAACAAACACAGGTGCATTTTACTGATGACATTTGGAATGCCCTGAGAGACCGTGACGAGGTCCTGAGGCCCATTGTTGTGCCATTCATCTCAGATCGCCGACCATCACCCTGTGTGTCAGCGTGATAATGCTGCAAGGATCTGTGCACGGGAAACGGAAGACTCACCGGTAGTGTTAATGTTGACATATTTTAGCATATTTTACTTTAGTCTTTGTCCTTTGATGAAAATGTCATTTCATTTAAGTCGAGATTTAGTCAAATAATTCTCTTAAATTTGAGTCTAGATTTAGTCAACTTTAAATTTATAATATTATAATCATAATCAAGGTCCTGCGTCATTTTGTTTTCCACATGAACAAAGCACAGAGCTGTTCCTTCCTGTCAGTGGAAGTTTGGATTATTTTAGATTTTGACCAAAATTATGACAAAATATTTTAATCGAATTTAACACTTCTCACCGGACACGTTCGGGACGCTCTGGATCGGCCTGTATGGCAGCGGGTTCCAATTCCTGCCAATATCCAGAAGTGGAGCCACATTGATAGGCCACAATCAGAATGTCCTTTTATTGTAGACAGCCTAAGCCACCTGTGCACTATTCATGTGTCTAATCAGCATCTTGACATGCCACAGCTCTGAGGGAGGATGGATTCTCTGACTCACTAACACAGATTCAGACAGATTTTCTGTCAGAGTGTTTCCCACTCATGAGTAACATGCTGCATGTGAAGAATCATGTAGTAAGCCGTGTCATGTCATTTATGGTGCAAGAATCACCAGAGCCACACATGACATGTGTTTATCGTCTTGAAGCCATCGACAGTTGGTTGACAGTTGCTAACCGGTAGCATGCTAACGTCTTGAGCAGCTTAAACACTGAGTTAGACTCAGACTGTTGACATGACAAACTGCAAAAAAACACAGAGAAAGGTTTTCTGTTTCCTCTTCGATGTGTTAATTTAGTCTGAGGAGTGAAGCAGATCTTTAGTAAATCCTGCTGTAGCTCGACAGACAGATCTACTACATTTGTGCCACATTTGCTGGTTATTTCACATACGTAGACATGTTTTAACTGTTATCTTCTTGAGCAATGATTACAAGAACAGAAAAATGCCACTGTCCGTCAGGCGGCACGGTAGCGCAGCGGTTAGCGCCTCCGCTTCACAGCTAGAAGGTCCCGGGTTCGACTCCCACCAAGGACGGGGCCTTTCTGTGTGGAGTTTGCATGTTCTCCCCGTGCCTGCGTAGGTTTCCTCCGGGTACTCCGGTTTCCCCTACCACTAAAAACATGTGCAATAGGTGAATCCTCCAGCCAGGTGATTCTGACCATCAGCCTGGCTCCACATCATGGAGATGGGTCCCCGGGCGCGGCACTGCCGTCGACCACTGCTCCTTACGGGTTGCCCCAGCGGCATCGAAGGATGGGTTAAATGCAGAGAACAAATTTCCCTACGGGGACAATAAAGTTAACAAACAAACAAACAGTTGTCTTTCATTTAGTAGAGTAGAGATATTATTGCATGTTGTAGTACTGCATAATGCTACTTCGGTATTCAAAATGGTCACCGGAACTATGCATGATGACATCAGAAACGCATGTATAGATATAGAGCAAAACTAATCAACTAAATCAGCTAGTTGAGGAGTGACGTCACATGCATGTGCTTCTGAACCAGAGCCAACTGGAGGGCAAAATGAAAACCCTCCGTGCTCCATTGTAAATTAGCGGTCTAAGCTTTAGTGCCAAATATAATCAATCAGCCTGGTCGACACACATGCCGCTGTGGGCTACACAAACAAACACACAAACAATCAAATAAGCATAAAGAAAGCAACAGCTAACAGCGTTTATGAATTTGCTCAGTGTAAAGCCTTTGTTCACATATTAAATCATAGTAGTAGATGTTCCCATACTGAACCAGGACAGTCCAGCCACATACAGTACCAGGTTTATGAAACAGATTTGTTTTAAGTCCTAATTGTGGGGATGGTTTAGCATTAGGTGGTCAGACGATTCGGCCTTCCGGGTCGCCTCATGATCAGAAGGTCGGGGGTTCAAATCCCGTCTCCTGAAGGTGCACCTGGTGACTGGTTTGCTGCTGTAAAGTGCTTTGAATGCCTAATGTAGGTAGAAAAGCGCCATATAAGTTCAGACCATTTACTACCGTCCTACTTGGAACCTTGTTAAGATTCAACCATGAGAAATGTGATTGTGGACTGTATCAATGTTGTGTGGGTTACATTCATTTCTCTATATTCCACCAACAAACCAAAAGTTCCAAATAGTTGGATTCACCAAAACACTTTGCTGAACTAACCTTTTTCATCCTGCCAGTATATCCCACTGCTTTTCCACATTACTACAAGACGTAAAATACTTTGTTCGATGTCCTCCAGTGTAATGCCCGTCATGTCATTTACGAGATAAGAACCACCGGGCAGCACAGTACAGTCCATAAAACCACATTAAACACATGTTGTAGAGCCATCACTTCTCCATATGATATCCCATTACCGCCGGAGTCCTTCATGACGTTCTGTGGGAAATATTTACAGGCGTTTGTCACATGAACAATGTGTTTTATCAGCCTTCTGTCTTGACTTTGATCTAACACTGCCCTCTCTTTCTCTCTGTCTCGGTGTTTCTCTTTGTGTTTCTTTTTGGGGGTCTGAACAGGTAAAAAAGGCAAGTATTTCCCGTTTCTCCTTTGTATGTCCCGCTTTGTAAAAAAGGTTAACGCTCATAACAGTTCAATTAAACTAGTTTTCTTCCAAACCCTGCTCCGGGCTAACCAAATGCGCTAACTGCTTCATTTCCTAGTTATCCAGAGTGTTGTTGATTTCTGGAGTTTTTAAATTTTTATTTTATTCATGCAGTCCTTATATTTGAAGACTTTAGTGGTGCTAGGCTAATGCTAGGCTAGTGCATGTCCATGATAACTAGTAGCCTGCATTACAAACAAATGGTCATATTTCAAAAATGATTCAGTCAACACAGACATTTATATCGGTAGTCTGGTGTTATAAGCAGTGATGCCAGTGACTACTTACTTAGTAACCGACTACTGTAATCGGATTACTTTTTTCAGTAGCTAGTAATCTAACGTGTTACTATTTCCAAGCCAGTAACCAGATTTAAGTTACTTTTCCATATCACTGTGAGTTACTATTTTGTCATTATCCTTTGGAAAAAATAATAATACAAAAATAAATTTATTTTTGCTTCTCGGCGAGTGACGTAACAAAATGTGACAGTTCAAGTTTTCAGCCTAAAAACACGAACACTGGTTGGGGAGAGAGATGGAAAATACATCACTTTACTGAGTCTGTGCCAGCTTTGTTGATGCTACTATTAAAACACTTCCAGCAAACATGTACAATAGGCCAGGATGAATGATGTGCGTGTGAGTGAATGTTTGGTGGTGGTCAGAGGGACCGTTGGCGTAGACGTGTGCAGTCACGACAAACATAGTTTACCACCACAGAGTGTGGAGTGAATGTACAATTGTCTCATGTAAAGCGCTTTGTGACTATGTCTGTGAAAGGCGCTGTATAAATAAAGATCTTCTTCTTCTTCTAAATTGAGTGTTGGTAAAAGGGTTTGTCAAAATGTGTTGAGGTGGTGGAGATGTTGTCGGCCGCAGCTGAATGTAACTAATAAAGTAACTTGTAATCTAACTTAGTTCTTTTCATAATTAAGTAATCTGTAAAGTAACTAAGTTACTTTTCAAAGGAGTAATCAGTAATTTATTACTCTTTCAGGTGCACTGTGCTTGAGTCAGACTGTTTTTTTATGCAGGCTACTAGTTGCCATAGACATGCACTAGCCTAGCACTAGCCTAGTCCTGGCCACCACAAAACTTTTCAAATATAAGGACTGCATGAATTAAAAATAAATAACTGAATGAATCTTCAGAAATCAACAACACTTTGAATAACTAGGAAATGAGGCCCTATGTCAAAAATCTTGAAATATCCCTTTAAAGAAATGACTAATTTGTCACTAAGACTAAAACGTACTTTCATCTAATAGACTAAGGCTGCCAAAAACAACTCTGCTCACACCATAGTTTAATGAAAGAAATGTAACTCTTGGCCAAGGATAAATCTGTAGAGGTCTGTTGCTTTTACTCAAGCATTAAAATGGCATTAAATTTGACCTACATGAACCCTGTATAATCACAGCACCATCTCTGTACACTCTTGCATGCACTAATGCTGAACTATTGCTAACCATCTGTCATGTTGTGCTCAAGGTTTTAGTTTTTTTGAAGTCGTGATCCTCTTCTTAAACTGTGCCTCTGTGTCCTAAAGCCATGGACACCATACAGCTGGAGCGCTTTGAGGAGTTCGGCTACACCTACATCGCCCCTCGGTGAGTACCCGCTCCTCCCACGATACCTCACTCTCTATAATCCGTCCTAAACCACGGTATGTGACCACTGCTGTGCGTCTGTGCAGGGAGTACTGCAAAGAGCTGAAGACCTCCCACAACAACAGCCAGTTCCTCCAGGACTTCAACATGTTCATCGACAGGAACACGCCCGACGCCTGTGAGTGTCGCCCCACCACACTCAGATCTGCTAAATAATGTCTTCTGATTCACATTCACGGAAAAGAGACCATTATCTTTTCTTTTCTTTTAGTTTTTAACCATTAACAGTGAATCAAATCACAAATGGGATGTCCAAATGAGCAGGGGGCCGGGCCAGGAAAAAATTTAAACATCAAATCATATAGAAAACGCAAAAACAATTGGAGAAAAGTGGCATCCCTGGAGGGGACCCACAGGGAGGACAGGTTATAGATTTACCCAGGGCTGATGGGAGTTCCTCTGCAGACAGGGCTGAACCCCACCTGAACCAAGCCCATTTTCTATAGTTTTCCCAAATCTAAAAGATTCTCAACTGGAGAGCAACAGTGATAGCTAAGACCTACGAAAACTTATTGTCACTTTTTTGTCACATTGTCACCATGTTTTTGTCACATTTTGTATATATGTATATATATTTGAAATATTTTTTTGTTGTGTTTTTTCGCCACTTTTTTATTTTTATTTTTATTTTTTTGTGTCACTTTTTTATTGCTTATTTGTCATGCTTATTTTTGTCCGTTTTTGCTGCTTTTTATCGCTTTTTTCATTGCTTTATGTTGCATTTTTGCCACACTTTTGTCACTTTTTTGTTGTGTTTTCATGCTTCTTTTTTTTTTAAGCTTTTGGATTTGGATAAAGCCAAACTGGAGAAAATGTGCTTGTTTCAGGTGGGGGTTACGAGGTTAAAAAAGCTACAAAAACACAACAACAGAATGACAAAAAAAAAGTGGCAGACACAACAAAAATATAACAAAAACTCGGCAACAACATGACAAAAAATTTACAATCAGTTGTGTGAGCTCCAGTTGTGAAGCTTTTAGATTTGGGTAAAGCCACACTGGAGAAAATGTGCTCGGTTAAGGTGTTTAAATTCTGTTTTTTGTCTACACTAAAATCATTCATCATCGTGGCATTTTTTCTGCTTATTTAATCTTGAAACTCGACTTCAGGACCCCTGCTCTAAAACATGTCTTTAGCCTTTATTAGTGTTTTTTTGCCTCTGTGCTTTAAGCTTCGCTGCTCTGATTTGCATTTCCTGGATTTGCTCCATAAAGCCCCTAATCATCAGCTCCTTCTGAGTCGTTCTGCGCTCAAGCTGCCCTCATTATGGGCCCTTGATTTGAGGTTTGTTGATAAAATGTAAAAGCTTATATTTTCTTTTAAAGCAGAGGGTGCTCCGGCTCCTTGATGTAAAGCCCTTAGAGCGGCTGATGAAGGTAGAAAAGCGCTGTGTTCAATGTGACCGTTTAACTTCGTAATCAAGTCTTCTGTTCATGCGCAGAAAGTAAGTTAGAATGTCAAATATATGTCGCTGCGCTTGATCCAATGACAAAGCTGAACTTTCCTCTTCCTCCTTTTCTTTCTTATTAATCTTATGAAAATGAAAGGAATGAAAAAGTGACTGTATTCTAAACATCAGAGGTGGGAGTAAGTCACTAAATGCTCGAGTCAAGTCCAAGTCACACAGGCCAGGGTTAGGCCTAACTTATTTTCAAAATATCTTTAATCTGCTTGAAAATATGCAAACAATAATCCTCCTTGAAATGTTGCACTTTTGAAAATTTAGCTTAATGTAAAACTTTCGCTAAACCTAATGCATATGAATTTTAAATTTAGCCAATATTGAATAGTCACAAATAAAAGAAATGCATATGTATAATGTATAGTCTGTACCAAAGTTGTTAAATATAAAGGGGGCCCTGGGGGGCTACTTCACAAAAAACAAACAAGAGTCTTTCATACATGAATATAAATAGCTTCCAAGGTCTGATGGGAGTGGGCAGAGCAAAGGCGGTATGGCCATGAATATAGTATAGATTTTTTTTTTTTTTCTACATGGCCCCAGCCCCTGTATGTTCTGAATCGCCCCTGCTCAAAGTACATTCTGCACAGCCTTCAACCCTGCTGTAACAGGCCTCTGTGCGGCTGCGTAAAACAGCCACTCAATGCATTTCAAACTTTTGTGAACGTCTGCACGTGTGTTTATGCTCAGCTAAGAGAGAAAAGGCATTTTCATTGCGAATTCTCGTCACCTACACACATTTTTTGCGCCGCAGCGTAAACGAACGTCTTCCTGTCCTCAATAAACGTGTCTGAAGTCTATTGAAGTCACCTCTTCAGTCACTGTTAAAATCATTGTAATGCTCAACATCCTGAAAGTAAAGAGTAACTGTACCAGAATAAAGTTAGAGTATTCTAAACACGTGTATTATGAATATCAATGCCAAGGTCCCCACTAGTAAGTTTCTAAGCCACCTTTATGCATATGTCCACTGTAAGGCCCTATATAATGTATTTATTGAAATCAGCAGCACATGGACAGTAAAACCTTGAGAAACTTTGCATACATCGAAGTGTGGACTAGCATTAAATTGCGGTGGAGGCAGACGGACAGAATATTACAGACTCATGCAAAAGAAATAAAACGACTTCACGTATGTTTTTTGCTCAATATAGGCGCTTTAAAAATGGGTCAGAGGATTCAGATAAAAATACAAAAAACAAAAGAGACATGACCTATTCCAGAGTTCTGCTTGCCATACTTTGACAATCTATTTCTGAGAAAGACTGTTTCATGACCTCACTGATATAGAAGGAATGAAAGTGATGTCACAGTACAGCAGCAGGAGCCAATGATGTAAGTGCATACCCTCTGTATTGCGCTTGGAAATCTCATCAGGCCGGCACACGCCATCCACTTAACTTGTGCAGTTCGCTGACTCATCACGGTGTCCATTTCCGTGACACCTCCGGTCAGCGGCGCCCAAAGGTCCCAGCCTGGCCATTCCATTAAGCTGGGTGACACCGGGGTGACATCATCAGGGTGAGCCACGCTTTTTCCCTGATGCTGAGGCTGACAGGTCGCCCTTAGGCTGAGTCATCATGCGCTCCTGTTGTCGCCTAATGCAGCTCATACGACGGCATCAGTAAAATGCCCTTTAAGAAGTTTGCCAAGGTCAGGGAGGAGGCGTCTGTTTACCACAGCTCAGGCAGTCCAACCATGTAACTATGCTACGGTACAACTGCACAGCATATCGACAAATATCTCTTATATTAGGCCACGCCACATCCATCACAAAAACCTCAATGTATCTCAGAGTGAGACTTACATCTCCAACATGTAGATGAAAACGTTTTAGTCACGACTTTTCAGATATACTTCAACATTGTTTTGATTCATCATTTTTGTAGTAAAATACTGAATATTGCATTTTGTCTCATATTGTCCCATGTGGTTTTGCTCTGCCCTTCCTGGAACCGCCACCTTAACGTGGTAAAGGGTTTGAGCGCCCAAGGTCCTAGGTGACAGGTCAGACAAAGAGCAGAAGCCCCTTTTGATGTGGGCCCACCACCTGCAGAAGGAGCCATAAGGGCAATGTGATATGGGTGCGGAACTGATGAATGTTGCAACAGTAAAAGGAGGATGACACTATTTCACTGTTACAAATGCAAACTGGAGCTTATTATTTGCATTTCCTCCGCTTTAACTTGGCGTTTAAAGAGATATTTCAGGATTTTTGACATAGGGCCTCATTTGCTAGTTATCCAGAGTGTTGCTAATTTCTGGAGGTATTTTTTTTTGTAATTCAAGCAGTTCTTGTATTTGAAGAGCTACGTGGCTCTAGGCTAGTGCAAGGCTAGCACATTTCTACAGCATCAGCTAGCCTGCATTAAAAACAGTCTGACCCGCTCCACAGTGCACCTGAGGCAAATCACTTATAACGCCAGACTAACCATATAAATGTCTGTGTCGATAATTTTAACCCTTTTGCATTTAAAAGACCTTATATTTGAGCAGCATCAGCTGCGTGGTTGTATAAGCTACGCAGCGGCGGAGTGATCTGCAAGAAAATGGTCCCTTAAAATGCGATCATTCATGTGATGCAAGGTCAGTTATATTCCAAAAATTACTCTATCGACACAGACATTCATATGGTTAGTTTGGCGTTATAAGTGATTTGCCTCAGGTGCACTGTGGAGCGGGTCAGACTGTTTTTAATGCAGGCTAGCTGATACCATAGAAATGCGCTAGCCTAGCACAAGCCTAGCACCACAAAACTTTTCAAATATAAGAACTGCATGAATTACAAAAAAAAATAACCCTTTAAGAAACACAGTGAGGAACACGCAGGGGCATATTCAGCGCTTCACATCATGCGTATTTGAAGCCTGCATTATACCCACGGCCAGGTTAGGGTTAGCCACGCCTCCTCTCTCTTCTCTGTCGTTTGCGGATTTATCCAAGTCAATGTGCTCAGCTGCGATGTGAGCGTGCATCATGTCGCAGCAGTAAAGACTGTGTATTTAATGGGACTATACAGTTGCTTGCAAATGCTTAAAAAATAAGTATTTTCCTCCCCCTACATATTCCGGCCATGTCCTAATGTGTAGAATTAGCCCAGACCTGTTCACCACAACTGCCTCTAAAATCCTGCACTGTCACTCAAAAAGGTGTTAATTCGGGTCCAACGTGCCGTCATGCACAAGCTTAATATAGAAGGTGCAGTTACACGTATGGCCTGAGGTGGCAGTAGTGAGTGTAAAATGGTCAACTTGCATCTAGTCTCTTTAACGTGCAAAATGCAAAGCAAAGAGTTCATGGGTCTCATGCATGTAAACGCACCACACCGGATTGTAGCCATGAGCTAACTTCCATCCGTTGTCCCACACTCGGAATGGCCTATTGTACATGTTTTTAGTGGTAGGGGAAGCCGGAGTTGCCGGAAGAAACCTACGCAGCCATGAGGAGAACATGCAAACTCCAAACAGAAAGGCCCCGTCCAGGTGGGAATCAAACCCGGGACCTTCTAGCTGTGAAGCACGAGCGCTAACTGCTGCGCCAACGCTACAGCTTTATTTTCAATCCGTCACAATGCGATGCGGCCTTCCAACCTTCTCATGAAAGCTAAAAATATTATGTAAATGACGGAAAATGTCTGGTTAATGTAACGTCTGGTCCAGCCTCATGTGCAGATCAGTGGAAGCCTGACAAACCTAAGATGGAAGATCAGCCCTCACCAAATCGAAATAAACAATAACCAACCTGACTCCCTCTCATACTCTTCACCCGACCAGGTTTTGGAGTAGTAAAAGGAAGTGCGTGCTGTCAGATCAAGTGCATTTATTCAAACAGCATCAGGCGAGCGTATCATTAGCTTTAGAGAACTGAATAAAATTAAATCACAATTTATCATTATGGGAAATGGCTGTTCGACAGTGGTACAACTCAAAATGATTAAGAGCTACTTAAGTTGATTCTGTTCTGTAAGTGTTACTGAATACTGTTTCCTAATGCAGGCTGTAGACTGAAGTGTTCAACTCAGAAATGACCCAGTAAGTGGGTTGAACAGGGGCTGGCGAATGGCAATGTACAGCATAGTGGTTGCCACAGTTGGAAAGTGACTGGACCTCTGTGGTGATAATAACTGTTTTATACTGTAGTCTGTAGCTGTGTGTGTAAAGCCAGCGCCACATGTGAGATGCTCTTAACACACTTATGCTTTCAAGCTCACAGTTGTACAAGGGCTTTCCACTGCGGACAACACTTCTCAAACCGTCATCTCTTCTGGGTTGTGCTGGAGTTGAAGACGACAACTCCTTAACTAGGTGGCAGCATTAGGCAGCACAACTAAGATTTTAGCATGCTCAAGGCTTTGCTGCAGCTGTTCCCATTGAAAAACCTAATTGACGTCTATAGATGTCATTGGCAGTCAATGAGTTAAAAGGCTTCATCAGTGACTTTCTTTTAGCAGCCAGCATGTACAGATCTATTAGAAAGAGAAGCCCGTCTTCACTAGATCTGGATAAATGTTACCTCGACACTAACTCCAGAACAGAAAACAACCCATGTCTATGATTAACATGAAGCTGCTCACCTCCTGTTGATCCTGCTGATTAATACTCTCTCTCCACACTCATTGACATCACTTTCCATTTGCCTCCTCTCTCTGAGCCAAAACAAAGCTCTTCCAGTTCTTCACAAAGTGCAAAGTGTCCTCAGGAGATGACAAGAACACTCCGGGGAAACAGGCTACACTCTTGTACATTTCTTGTCTATAGAACTCTGGGGGAGGCTTGCTCCTACTTTTCACACCACTAATCTTTCATGCGCACTTCCTGGCCACCATCACTCAAAAAGAAGCCCACCTCGCACCGTCTTCTCGGTTGGACACCTTCATGACGAATGCTGCGAGGCGGCGCTTGCGTCTTCATTTCTCCAGCCTAAAGACTTGGCCCACCACAAACGCTGTTCCTCACCCGGCGCTAATATGATTCATCAGGACGCTCGGAAACCCTCCGCGAGTCCCAGGGAAATAGATTCACTGGAGTTGCCCAGGATTAATGCCTTGCACGGCGGCACAAGGGCAATAACTCACGCAGGCTTGTTTGCTTCCCTTGCCCAGATTAAAACTTGCCAGCTTGTAAATTCACCGCAACCAAGTAACTGCTGTGTGAGAAACTCGAGTTTCCTTTTCGTAGCTTTAACAATGCTGTAGTGTTCCCTCATTTACTCCGTTTTGAGGAATCCTGTTCACTTTGGCCATGTCTTCTTCTGCATCTTTATTTCCTGGATTTTGTTGCTTCATGGAACACGAAACTGGCCTCCATATTTTGAAATCCATCTGGGGTTGGTGTTTTGCCATCAACGATTTTGTGCACAATGCCATACAATACGTAGACTTTTACTGTCGAGTTGAAAATGATTGACTGAATCCTTGAATATGCCGAGGAATACAGTGAACACAGTGCGAAAGTTTAGGCAGCATGGATCAAAATGTCTATTCATGTGAATCATGAAGCCAGGGCAAGATGACATGATCTCCTCAAGGCATGAAGTTACAGACGAGACATTCCCTCAACATTTCCTCCCAAAACATCAGGTTTTATTTCCAAAAGTCTCCCAGAGCTGAGAGATTTCTGGTCTGCCTGTCACGCACTGCTCTTTTGAGGTCCATCCAGAGATCTTTAATGATGGTCAGGAGACTGAAGAACTGCACCTCTTGATGGCATTCATTGTCATTTTGAGCTGTGTTTACGATCATTACCCATTCGTTTTTTTTTTAACTAGGGCTGTCAAAATGAAAGCTTTAACTCACGAGTAATAAAAAAAAATCGTAGCATATGTTTTGACCAAACACACTCCTGGATCTGAGCCACACATGACCTTAAAGACAAAGCTCTTGTATTTATTACACATTGTAAGCCAGAGGTTTCCCTTTACATGATGATGTACTTTTATGTTAGAAAAGCGACAGATTAATTCATTATAGTGCAGTAATTATACTTTTTCATTGAAAATGACTTTCAATTTTGTCCTTAAACTCTACGTTATGAACCTAAAAGTTTGCAGATTCTGTTCGAAATGTTCAACCCCAAAGAAAATGTGTCCCAGAAACAGTGAATATTTGGTTAATGAAATGTGAGCAAATGTTTTAAATTTGAGTGTTTTATGTCGGCAAAGTATTAAAAATTAATATAATTATTAGCCGCGACTAAGCAAATTTCACAAGTGCAATAAAAAAAAAAAAGAATTCACTGACAGCACTATGTTCCCACAGATGCAGCTGCGTTTCCCACACAATTTGTTGGAAATTAATTGGATCTATTCTTTGTTCCATCTAAGAAATGTTCCCTGCGCCAGCGTAAAGTTGCTGAGTCATGTTTGTCTCCTCCCTTTAGGTAATGTGTCCCTGGTGAGCCGCCTGATCCTGGACGCGGGGCTGACGGCGGAGCTGGTGAAAGAATGGAAGAAAGAGAGCGTGTAAGTTGCTCCGTGATGTATGAAGTTACTTGTTTCCATATGGATTTATGTGTGTAATCGCGCACTTTTTGGCTTGATGAGCGAAGCTAGAACATTTAAATTGGACGGAAGATTTCAACATCATCACAACGAGGAACCATTCACGTGTAGGTCTGCTTTTGCACTGCAATGGACTTAATGGTTTAAAAGGAGGTGTATGTTGAGGATATAAACACATAGTATCTCACAACGTGATTTGAAGGCACATATAGCCTCTAGAATTAAAGTTAATGAGCATTTATTTAATTTAAGCTTGGTATTTATTTATTGATGTCATTTTGTAAAAGGAAAGTTACTTTAGCATAGCTCTCTAAATGTTCAGCACTAAGGATTATAAACAATGAACCAAGATCTTGTGTTGATGAGAGAGTGACCACTGCACAAAGCTTTCTCCAGAGCTCTAGATTCTCACTAGGGTTAAGATTTGGATTTGGGCAGCTGATCTATCTCATGCTCCCAGAGCCACTCTTTCATGTGCGAAAATGATGTGTTATGTGAGCCCGATGAATCCTGGCATTGTCATCTTGGAATATGCCCGTGTCATGAAGGAAATTGATGGAATAACCTGGTCATTCGGGATGTTCAGGTCATCAGCTGATCTCATTCTTTGGGCACATAGTGTTGCTGAACCTAGACTTGGCCTGACTAAGTCCAGGTTTGATGCCCAGACCTTGATGGGCCTGTGTGGTGTTTGGATGTTCATCCCAACCTGTCAGATTTCCTAGCCTTTCCTATGTTCTTTTCAAACACAGGAGTGTGTGGAATAACTTCCATGGCTAATGATCATCACCCTTGGTTTCGGATCAAATAACTGATATTCTATAGACAAACCAAAAGACTATCCAATGGTCCTCAGACTGTGCAGGTCCCTTGGTGGTACTGGGACTTCCTCAGGTGGTCCTCTGCAGTTTAGGCCCCTGACAGGTTCCACAGGATGGGTTTAATGCAGATGGTCAGACTGCTGTAATTTCAGGACTAAAAGACGCTTCATTTTCCACCCTTTGAACCTTGCGGCTTTGCGTTGAAATTTTTATGATCATACTGAATATTGTGTCATCATGTATCATCCTACCGCTGTCTTAGTTCCTCCACATCTGTCCACCGGCAGGATGCCCTCCCGCGCTATAACTAACGTGGTTTCAAGTGCAAAATAAATGCGTCTAATTCTCTCACCACTGAAACAGCTCAGAGCGACTGTGAACACCGAGAAACTCCCGAGCTCCTGAGGCCGTGTGCGCGAACATGCCGCACTGAAATGCAGCTCCTGTGCTTTGGCTTGGAAGTTCTTAACACGCTTTGATAAAAGTGAATATACCTGTACGGATGGCTAAATCTGGCACATTTACACAAAGTTACTGTACTGAGTGTTCATTAAAGGGGATAGATGCAAGTTGACCATTTTATACTCACTGCCACCTCAGGTCATACTGTACGTGTAACTGCACCTTCTATATTAAGTTCGTGCATGACGGCAATTTGGACCCGAATTAACACCTTTTTGAGAGACAGTGCAGGATTTTAGAGGCAGTTGTGGTGAACAGGTCTGAGCTTATTCTACACATTAGGACATTTTTGGAACATTAAGGGGAGGAAATTAGATAATTTTACCATTCTTAAACTCCGTATAGTCCCTTTAATGTGCACTGTCCTCTACAAATAAACAAATAAAGTAAAGTAAAGTAATGTAGGCCACGTTCTCTTGGTAAATCTGACCACACACGAAGAGAAAAGTCCAGTATTTCCAGTGCTGATGCCACTTAAATGTGCTTGGAACAGCTGCAGCTAATAGACCAGTATACCATATACTGGCTTATAGACCAGTTTATGACCTATATATTATATATTATAGACTAAATGTCAACACACTTCAAACACTTATATTATGTATGATGATGATTTTATAATGAATAATAACATGGTGAGATATTGGGTGTAGGAATTAATAATTATACACTCTTTATAAAGTGCAGCATTTTGTGAATGTTGACTTAATGTAATGCATTGTTGCATCTCATGTAAACATGTAACTAACTTAATTGTTTTGTTACTACAAACAGCCAATGACTAAACTAAGTTAGTTCAGCAACCACATGATTTAAATTATTTAGAATATATGAATGGGGTGAGGGTAAATAAGTTTGTCTTCTTCCCACTCCTTTGACCTAAAATTGTCTCTATTTATTTATTTATTTTGGCTAATTAGGGGCAAAGGAAGTACGTTGTATGAAAGGTAAAGATCTTGGACAGAGCCGGCATGTCTCTGTATTTGTTCTTGAACACTCTGTAGTTTTGTTTATATGGCTCAAAATTAAATATTCAATTCAAATTCAATTCCAATGTTGATGGTGCAGCTTGTGTTTATATGCGCTCAATAGTCCGGCATTTACAGTACATTGTTCTTTACAGCAGCAGTGTTGGCTCGCCTTTAGCCAGGTGGACACTTTGAACTCAAAACTGTAGAGCAGGGGTGCCCAAACTTTTTGTCTCCGAGGGTCAATATTAAAAAGTGCCTGTGAGTCGCGGGCCAAACACAGCGATGTCAAGCACGAAAAACACATATAACTGCAAATTATAAAGTTACTTTTTTGCATTTGATTCTATCTATGAAAATAACATGCTATGTGAAAACAAATGGTAACTATGGCAAAAGCCTAACTTGAGTAAAACAAAATCAACAATTGCAGCAGTTTAGTACAAATTACGATTATTTTGAAAGTGTCAGTTCAGCATCAATTCTTTTATAAGTCATTTTTTAACATGTACTGTTGTTGATGTCAACAACCTTTGCAATAAAAGTTGGAAAACTGTGAAAGTTGATGCTACAACGCTCTGTAATTGATAATACCAAGACACCACAACAGCGTTTCCTTAACTTTGTGAAAGGAGTGAAACAGCGCCCCCAATTTGATGCTGGTGGTCAAAAGGTGAACTGCATCCATATTTACCATTGAGAATGAATGGAAGAGAGTTAGTATTAACCACACCCAGCACAAAAGTAGGTCACTCTCTGGCAGGCCAACAGAATTGTTTCGGCGGGCCATATTTGGCCCGCTGGCCCCACTTTGGGCACCCCTGCTGCAGAGACTTCCAATGCTTGTAGCCTTTTGAAATGTCTGTTTACCTCGCGTCTCCCAAATCCCCCGCTGACTTTTTTTCCTTTTATGCTCTGACAAACTTAACGAAGCAGGTTCACACCACCGCGAGCGCTGCCAACACGTTCGGTGGAAAATAAAAAAAACACAGAACAATAATTACAACAGCGTGTCTCTTTAGCGCTGTGCCTGCTTGTCTCCAATAATCTAAACACACATTCACATGCAACGCGCCGTGTCTGGATAGCATTAACGCCTATCACAAACAAACACGAGCCTCGGCTGAAAGCCCTCGCGCGCTCGGCCGCTGTTGCGTCACGCAGAGAGGCGAGGCAAACCACACGTGGGGAGGAACAAATGCTTTTAGAACCGTTTGGCAAATTAGCTTTTTCCATTCACGTCTCGCAACCAGAAGCATCTCTTTTTTTTTTTTTTTTGCAGGGCCGTGTTTGAACAAGCTGTGAATACCAACAAGAGAAATGATTTCAAGATGAGCCTGGGAAGAACATCACCGCTGTTTGTTCCAACAGCGCTGCGTGTTTCCAAGTTCACTGTATAGCAACAGTAACAGGAGATTAGAGGGACCCCACCGCTGGAAAAAACGGACAAATAAAGTCATGAGCAATCAACTTTTTTACGATGACTAGACATTTGTGTGGAATACTCTGCTTTGAAATGACAGAAAACAGTAACAAGTTCAGGAAGTCGTCTCAAACTCTCTCAATCTGGATGTGAGGGCATTGGAAGAAATACCTTTTGTTCATTTCCAGTCTTTTTGGAACAGTGGGAGTAAACAAAAGCCCTTTTGTTCAGTTCGGTGCAGCGAACAGAGCAACAAACCAGCGTCTGAACGCCAAGAAGAGTCAACACTTCTCCATGTGATTGAACTACAGATGTAGCAGCGCAGCCAGGACAGTGGCCTCCACCGTCGCTACACTGCCTGATCAAAAATAAATGTAAAAAAAGGGTCTGAATGTCAGTACAGCTGTGCCAATGAGTTTACACACCCTGGTGGATTTTTTATTTTTGTATTTGGCCATTTGTCAAAGAAAATGAATGAAAGCACAAAAACTGTTTTTCACTCATCGTCAGTGTTGTGAAGCCATTTATTGCGAAATTATTTCAAATCATCATAACAAAGTAAAACACCAAAATGACCCTGTTGAAATACTGTGCATCGCCCCCTTTAGCATCAATGGCAGCTCTGAGTCTTTTGTAGTAGTTGTGGAGATGGTTCTGTATAAAATCTAATGGTAAAGCGGCCCATTCTTCTTGGCAAAAAGCCTCCAGCTGTCTTGCGTGACCACACATTTAAGCTCTCCCCATTGGTTCATCCATCCATCCATCCATCCATCCATCCATCCATCCATCCATCCATCCATCTTCTTCCACTTGCCGTTGCCGGGTTGTGGGGGCAGCCGTTGGAGCTGCCCAAATCACATTGAACCAGCCCCTTATGGCTCCTCCTGCAGGTGGTGGGTCAACGGAAGCACGGCCTCACGATTAACCGGGCCTGTTGGTCTCTCTGAACCACTCTTTGTCTGACCCGTCACTTAGGACCTGTTTGCCATGGGAGGCCCTGTCAGGAGCACGAAGCCCCAGACAACAGAGCTCCTATGATCATTCAGGTGCTCAAACCCCTCCATCACGTGAAGGTAATGGTTCCAGGAGGGGCCCATTGGTTCAATGGTATTGATTTCAGGAGACTGAGATGGTCACTAATGGGACCTTCACTATTATTTTCCCCGAGCGCCACTGCTCCTACGGGTCACCCAATGACATTGTGGAGGGGTCACATGCACAGAACTATTTATTTACAGAGATTTCTCTACTGAGGTTAATAAAGTATAACTTAAACTTCTGCTGGAGCCAGTAGTATCAGTGAAACACCTCCATAGGCCTATGATGAAACCATACCTTCTGTGAAGCATGGAGGTGTTTCACTGATACTACCACAAAAAAATACAAGCTGTCACTGATGCCAAAGGGGGTAGTACACTGTATTAGGAACTGGGCTATGTAAACTTTTCACAAGTTTTTTCACAATAAATGGCTTCACAACATCACTGACCATGAGTGAAAAAAAAGTGTTTGTGTTTTCATTCATATTCGTTGAGAACACTGTAACTGCTCTGATCTGGAGTGGCTGCAGTTGGTCAGGTCGAGGTTCAGCAGCCCTATGTGCCCAAAGAATGAGGTCAGCTGATGACCTGAACATCCTGAATGGTTTGTCCATCAATAGATTTCCTCATCCCTGATGGCACGAGCATGGCGATGCCAGGGTTCATCAGGCCCATGTTGTGAAAGAGTGGTTCAGGGAGCATGAGGTGGATCGGCTGCCGCAGAGTCCAGATCTTAACCCCAAAGATGTCGTTGGGATGTGCTGGAGAAGGTTTGGATACAAGATCTTGGTGAAAAATGAACTCAACACTGGATCTTTGGACATTGCAGAAGCTCATTCCAACAATGCCACAGCGAATGGTGCTGTAATCAAAGCTACACAGCATACAACTAAATATTACTATTACTACTTTCTAAAGCAAATACTTGAGTACTTTCACATAATTTGACTGAGCAACTTCTACTTTTATTGGAGTAATATTTGTGTTTGACCAGTGGTCTTTCGTTATGAAAGTACTTCAACCTCCTCTGGTGAAGATGCATGCGTCTGCGTTGGTTTCCTCCGTCACTAAAAACATACACAACAGGTTCCCCTTTGAAGCCAGGAGTACCCTGAAAAAAAAGAGAATCTGAATGGAGCTTTTCCTGGTAAAAAAGGTTCAATACAAATCCAGATGTTCCCACAATGGTTTGAAAGATAGCCCTGGAGAAGCTCAGGCTGGTGAGCTGATGAAGAAGAGGGTCGTGAGGGTCACATGTGTCAGAGCATTCTGTGGAAACAAGGCTTCCTTCAGCAGGAGCTGTTACTCACTTGGCAGAGGCTCCCCTCGCCGTGCAGCGTTTTAGCGCTCCTCTGTGTAATAGGATTTGCTGACTTTAGGAGGCATTACCAAGCATCCTCTAATGAGAACAACAGGTTTAGCCCCTTTCCACAGCGGAGCGCAGGCAAGACGAGCCCAGTGTCACTGCACACACAGGGTTCTACTTTCCTTTATGGATGCTAATGTCTGCTTATGTCTTAACGGGATTGTTTCATTATAATATGAATGCAAATATTACAGAGCCGTCCTTCACTAAAAGACACAAGAGCCAAATCAGGTTGTTGCCTTGAACTTTCAGCCTCAAATATTTACCACAGCCTGCATTAGATCCTTGATCATCCATTGTGTTACTTTTAGTAAGAGTTCATCTCAGTCCGTTACAAGATCCTAATCTTGGACCAAGATCCAAAAACATTCTACGTTTAAAGGAATTACAATTGACTCATGCTCTCATACTGTGTTATAGGGTTTTGAAATATTCTTACTTTAGGAGAATAATAAACTTCACTGTGGTTAACAAGTTGGAGTAAAAGGTAAACAAATGACCATTGAAAATTCAATTTTGTTTTTTTCTATTGGACGTTTCTGAGCTATTAGGGCTAAAAGCATCTATACCAAATAAGGTGTTTGTATCGTGACCAATTTTGTGCTGATTCTGCTTCACTAAAAACACATGTTGGAGAGCTTTGTGGGCCGACCTAGTTTCAACTGTATTTACCTTTCCTTTCCTTGGCCAGAATGACTTAGAGAAGGCTATGCTGGCTTTTTATAAGCTTCTGCATTGATTACTGCAGAGCACTTTATGTGGGTGTGACCCAGGGCACCCTGCTGCTCGGCTGCTCACAAACATCACATCACTCCAGTGCTGCGCTCCCTGCACTGGCTCCAAGTACATGCTAGAGTTCATTTAAAACTTTGAATGTTTGTTTTTAAATCAATTCATGAACTTGCACCATAATATCTACGTGAACTGCTCGTTGCACATCAGCTCAGTCCAGCGCTGTGCTCAGTAAAAGACCTGCTGGAGCAAACAGTGGATGATGGTTCTATTTCAGCAGCTGGGCCGAGGCTCTGGACGCTCTGCCGTCAATGACCTGACACGGTTTAAAGCTACATTGAAAACTCACCGATTTAGATCTGCTTTTAGTTTACTCTTTTGTTTTTCTCCATTGGTTTGGCTCATTTCTTGAAACAGAAATTACATTTTCAAAACAACGTGGACAAATCTCCAAACCACTTTGCAATTGTTCACAACAGAACTGAATTTCTCGTTAATTTCATCAAATTGCAAATGTTTAAGTCTATGTCTCAATACCTCAGTACATCTTTGCCACTGATTAAGCACATGTAGCCAACAATTAGCACAATTTCCAAGTGAATAGATCTTGTTGATCGAAACTGATTGTTGATTCTCAGTCTAATGGTTTTTCGCTCCAAAACGTGCCAGCGTCATTTCATTGTATAAGTCATCACATGCACAATCGTCTGTTCAATTGTCGAAAATGAGCCAAGAACACAATACCATGAATACCATATATGAATCCCTTGGAACATTTGATACATTTACATTTACAGCACTGTAGGCTGCATATAATTTTCATTGTCTTTTGTTTGTGTGTTATGTTACAGTATGTTATGCTAAATTTTCTTTTTACTCTGATATATGGAAGTGACTTTATTTGTGTGAATGATAATGGTTACCATATCCTTGGCTGTATGAGTGCAATGTGTGATGTCAAACCTTGGAGGAAACTCTTACGATAAGATAAGATGAGATAAGATAAACCTTTATTGATCTCACAAAGGAGAAATTCACTTGTTACAGTCGGCATTCAAGAAGATCACTCAGAGTTAATAAAGTGCAGCTGATGCAGAGATTATTGCACATGTTACTTTACAGTCTTATTGTACAGTCTGACAGCAGTGGGGATGAAGGCTTTGCGGTAGCGCTCCGTCCTGCACTGAGGGTGTCTCAGTCTGCCACTGAGAGAGCTGCTCAGCTCTTCTACAGTCCCGTGCAGTGGGTGGGAGGTGTTGTCCATGATGGAGGTGAGCTTGGCTAACACCCTCCTGTCCCTCACCTCCTCCACAGAGTCCAGGGGGCCCCAGGACGGAGCTGGCCCTCCTGACCAGCTTGTTCAGTCTGTTCTTGTCCCGCTCTGTGCTGCCCGGGGCCCAGCACACGGCAGCGTAGTGGAGAGCAGAGGCCACCACAGAGTCATAAAAAGTCCTGAGCAGAGGCCTGCTCACTCCGAACGACCTCAGTCTCCTCAGAAGGTGGAGGCGACTTTGGCCCTTCTTGTACAGGGAGTTGGTGTTGTGGGACCAGTCCAGTTTATTGTTGAGGTGAACACCCAGGTACTTGAAACTGTCCACCTCCTCAACTTCAAATCCTATTTCTTTGTTGTTGTTGTTGTTGTTTTTTAGTTTTATACACAGTTATATTCTGTTAGCTAGACAAAAGAAGTTACAGTGACCATCGTCAATGAAGGACTGGGCTAAGACTGAAAGGTGGACATGAGGGACATTTTATTGGTCCTCTGCCATAGAGACAAAACATCTAAACATTTAGACTTGCAGTGCTCACACAAGGCCAAAGGGATAAAGCACTGACTGTTCAAATGACACGGAAATGTAGTTTTGACACAAGTGAACTGTTTTGGTAGAGTTATGAGCTTTTGCAGGTAAACCATGGCGCTGTGCCGAACCAGCCATGTTATTTTGGCAAAAGCACAAAGAGTGTTGATATAGTCCGGTCTGTTTAAGAAATGAGCCAAAGCAGTTGAGAAGGATCTTTGCCATTTTGGGGGCACTGACTGTTTAAATGAGAAGGAAATTTAGTTTTGAAGCATGAGTGAACTGTTTTGGAAGAGATATGAGCTTTTGCAGGTGAACCATGGTGTTGTGCTGAACTGTAAGACTGTTTTGCCAAATGATCTCAGAGTTTTAAGAAATGAGTCAAACCGATGGAGAAAAACTGTAGTACTAACTACTGCATGACAACCTGGAGAAATGTAAAGGCACTTTGGCTTTGATAGCCAGCTTTAGGAAGATGTAAGGGTGTTGCTGATAACCAACCTGAGGACTACCAGATGAGCATGAATAAATAAGATCTCAGACAGCCCTGTACAGCTGATGACTCTTTTCGACAGCAGAGACTCATCGGGAACTGCCATCTTTTTAAACCAAACGGCAAAGAAGCTCCAGAGAAAGAACGAAGCGAGGATGCTTTTGAGGCTGATTTAATTAAATGAAGTTCCTTTGCGTCTTTGTTTTGCAGAGACGGAGTGGTGGCCAGGTTTGTAGCCACAGATGGAGGGATTACCCGAGTCTTTCCAAAAAGGTATCGTTCTCTCTCTATCTGTCTTTCTCTCTCCCCCGCTCTGTTCTTCTCAGTTACAAAGCGCCCTGAACTCTCCGGGTCTGGAAGTATGGGATGTAAATGGATCCTGACTGTCTTAACACTCTTAGCTGGGGATTTCTTGGCTGCCCCGCTCACCTGCTCCACTGGACCGGTCCAAAAGCACGTTGGATTAGAGACTTTTAGCACATAACTGCAGAGCTCGCCAAGCCACAAGGAGATCAGAATCTGCAGATGCTCACCGAGAGTTATTCACTCTTTTTTTAATGTTTTATACGCATTTGGGATGTTGCAGACTAATTTAAGACGACGCACGTGTCAAGAAAATGCCCCTAGGACTTAAAGGGATATTTCAGGAGTTTTGACATAGGGCCTCATTTCCTAGTTACCCAGAGTGTTGCTGATTTCTGGAGATGTTTTTTTTTTTTGTAAGTCATGCAGTTCTTATTTTTGAAGAGTTTCGTGGGGCTGTGGCTAGTGCAAGGCTAGCGCATTTCTATGGTATCAGCTAGCCTGCATTAAAAACAGTCTTACGCACTTACACACCATATAAATGTCTGTATCGATAGAATAATTTTTGGAATAAAACTGATCTTGCATCACATGAATGATCGCATTGTGAGGGACTATTTTCTCGCAGCTCACTCCGCCGCCGCGTAGCTTATACAACCACGAAGCTGATGCTGCTCAAATATAAGTTGTTTTAAATGCAAAATGGTGAAAATTATTCTATCAACACAGACATTTATGTGGTTAGTCTGGTGTTATAAGTGATTTGCCTCAGTGCTCTGTGGAGCGGGTCAGACTGTTTTTAATGCAGGCTAGCTGATATCGTAGAAATGCGCTAGCCTTGCATTAGCCTAGTGCCACGAAACTCTTCAGATATAAAAACTGCATGAATTACAAAAAAATATCTCCAGAAATCAGCAACACTCTGGATAACTAGGAAATGAGGCCCTATGTCAAAAATCCCGAAACATCCCTTTAAGATGTGTAAGAATATAGTTACTCAAAATGCCAGCAGAGGGCGGTCTACTGCTGCAGAGAAAGGGAGGCTAATATAATGATAATGGGGTGAAGAGAAGCAGTAGCACTGGCACTCATGCCTTATAGTATGAGATGAGACAAAGTATGTACAGCAGGGGTCTCCAACCTTTCTCACATAATGAGAAACTTTTACATAAAAATAAAAGGTCAGAGAGCTACTCAACACACTGCTGGAACTGCTATTTCAACATAATTAGAAAATGACTTGATTGTGGTCCTAATTTTACTTACTTTACTTAATGCTCTGCAAAAAGAAGTCACATAAGTGCTGTTCTTCACATTAATCAATTTGTCCCTCATTTGAGCAAATGATGTCAATAAATGTTGAATAAAGAAGAAAGATCTCATCACACTCAGAATGTGATAAATATTAAATCTAAAAGCAAAAAGAGTGACAAAAGTGCGACAAAAATGTGCTGGAAAAGCAAAAATAAAACACAATAAAATGCGAGAAAAAACAACATGACTAAACAGGGATGAAAAAGCGACTAAAAAGTGACAAAAATGCCATAAAAGTAAAAAAAAACAAGAGTAAAACACAACAAAAACACTCCCAAAATGTGACAAAAAGCAGCAAAAGAGTGAGTGAAAAAAACGTGCTGGAAAAGCAACAATAACAAAGTGACAAAAACTAAAGAATGATGAAAAAAATCAACAAGAAAACCACGAGAGAGATGGAAAAACTGACCAAAAAACATGACAAAAAACTGCAAAAAACTCGATAAAAACATGTTTTGTAGGTCTTAGCTTTTAAATGAGGTGTTACTCTGGCCTGTAGGCTGTAGGCTCCAGTAAAGAAGCTTTCAGATTTGGGTAAAACTGAACTGGAGAAAATGTGCTTGGTTAAAGTGGGGTTAAGAGGTTAATCCACTAAAAAATAAAACAGATGGAGCTGTAGTGTAGGAAAGAAATGTGCCTCAAGAAACTAGTTCCTCTAATCAAGGACATATTTACTTATTCAAAATTAAAATGCTACCTTTGTCGAGATGACTTCCGACAGTGTGTACCTAAATATATACATAAAAATTTGACCAAGAAAGGCCTGGGGAGCTGCTGGTTGAAGATCCCCAACCTACAGTATACAGTATGAAGAATTCTCGAAACTTGCACTTAAAGCAGAACTTAGTAACTTGTTTACCTTCATGAATCCTTTTTGTAATCCCTCTGGGGGTAATACAAGTGTTAATCTCCAACTGGTGTCTCTGGCCAAAAAAACCACACTTGCAGCTTTCCTGCTCCGACCTGGAGGACCAATACACACTAATGGAATCACAAAGAATAAGCTAACAGGCTAATGTTTTCCATCGAATTTATGATAAAGCATAAATTCGATGCATAAATTCGATGCATGTATAAATTTCATTTATACATTAGAAATACTGTCTAATGATGAACATATAACATATAAGCTATATCTCACTCTGGATTTATGTGATTTTTTTAGCGCCGGGGCAGATTGGTCTGAGAATCCGGAGCCGTACGAATGCAGCTCCTACAAGAGGGCCCTGGACAACGAGATCTACATCTTCACCGCGCCCATTTTCAACGGTACGTTTGGGCAGATGCACTGTGCACTTTCATATACTGTGTATTTTGTTAGTCCTGTCCTGGGTGTGAAGGTTCTGAGTGTGCTGCTTTGTGAACTCGTTCCTCGCAAAATGAAACAGTGAGCTGTGTCTAATGAAATGTGTGCAGTGAATTGGTTCGTGTTCGCTGCTGCCAGTTTATTTTCATTTTGAAGATACAGATGGCATCTCTGGAATTGCCCATATATGGTCATGTTTGAAAACAGTTAAGGGGGAAAACAATTTAGAAAAAATGTAAACTTTCTCTAATTACTCAAAAACTACTTTAACAAACACTGAATTATGAGCATAGTTTTCTACTAAGTAAATATACAAAGACATGGAGAGGAGCAAAGTGGCTCAAGAGCCCATAAATACATAAATAACGGAGAATGCTAACATAATGGTACATGTTAGCATCGGGCTAATGCTAACGGTTAGCTAGCGCTAGCTAGAACTGCCGTTTTTTCACTTCTACAAAACAATCTGCTGTGAGAAAATATCCATATGGGCCCGATTTACACTTTATTCATGTGTGATAAATAAGTTCATATTCCACCAGAAAATGTCTAAAAAGAGTGAAAAATATTGTGTTTCCCAAAAGATTCTATTTCCCCCTCATCTATGATGAGATGCCGTCTGTATCTATATGAAATGACAGAAAAGCAATGTTCATGTTGCTTTATTTTACTGGTTAGTAAGTTAAGAATAAGATTGGTTTATGTTTGTTGCTTTCCATCTTCAAGTTGGCACAATTAGTTCACATTTGTGAGAGACCAGGGGCGGAAGTGAGAGGTCAGAGGGCGAGTGACCTGAACAACGCACTATTTATAGGGCGACGCCATGGTGCACAGTTAATAATAAAACAGAAATATTAAAAAAGGGGCTAGATGCAAGTTGGCCATTTTATACTCACTACTGCCACATCAGGTCATACGTGTAACTGCACCTTCTATATAAAGCTCCTGCATGACGGCAATTCAGACCCGAAGTAACAACTTTCTGAGTGACAGTGCAGGATTGTGGTGAACAGGTCGGAGATGGTGACCGGAACATGTAGGGGGAGGAAAATACATAATTTTAACATTTTTAAACTCCGTATAGTCCCTTTAAGTGGCAGAGCTTGACACTTTAATGTTTAAGTGGCAGGCTCTACTACTTAAACGTTTAGTGCTCGTGCTTCACAGCTAGAATGTCCCGGGTTCAATTCCCACCTGGACTGTGTGGAGTTTGCATGTTCTCCTCCGGGCATTCCGGTTTCCCCTGCTACCAAAAACATGTACAATAGGCCAGGATGAATGTGACTGTGTGTGAGAGTTTTTTTTAGTTTATTGCTTATTGAACAGGGGCAATGTACAGAACCATTAGTCTTTGCAAGAGGCGATGGTTTGTACCAGATTTAACTCAGCAGCTATTTTCCATCCGCAGTCCCTGAGAGTGCACATGGGGGACGACGGATGGAAATGGCGTGGTGTGTTTACACGCATGAGACCCATGTATGTTCATTAACATGCACTGTCGATGCCAATTAATCCAGCACCGATACCAGCGCGCCATTATCTCTCATGTTGCTCACCTGCTTAGACTGGTCCCTAAGTACATAACATTGATCCATCAGGAAAAAACAACGTGTTATTGTTCATATAAAGATGTTTCGGACCTTTATTAAAGTAGTTGTATGGAAACTCTGAAAATGAAGAGAAGCACGGTCCTTGTGTGCAGAGGTAGAGCTGTAGTGGCGGCGCGCTGCCAGACCACACACCAACACGCTCCACACGGAGGAGCTGGGATTATAGGCTTAGTCCAATTACAACCCGGGCTTTACAATGGAGCACGCCGAGTCCAATGCAGTCATCTTTCCTCCTTCTGCCTAATACCTCAGGAGGATTTCATTAATTTTTTATGCCTTTTTTTTGGATGCAGGTACAGCTTAGTCATCGGGTAATCAAGGCTGAGCGCAGATACGGAGATGAGAAATGGCATGCTACGCTTTTCCAGTCCATATGTTGTTATTGAGACAGATGTAGAATAGAACGGGAAAAAAAAACAAGCAAAAGCTCTCTTCGTTTGACATGATGTGGGAACACTGAACACAAAGAGTTCTGACCACTGTGCAAAGCCCTCTCCAGCACATCCCAAAGATTCTCAACAGGGTTAAGACGCAAATCTAAAAGCTTGTTCCTCATCATGATTGGCAGGTTTTCCTGTCCTTTCTGGTTGTGTTTTCATCAGGTTTTTTGTTGCTTTTTTTGGACATGTTTTGGTCACACTTTTTGTGGCTGCATCACAATTACATTCACAAATCAATCTACTAAACATCAGATTTTTCCACTCTCTACCGGAAGAGTCAATACACTAGTAGTGCCGATCCGTGGCAAAAAAGAGGCAAAAGTGGACGGAGCAGAACATGGCCTACAGGCTGTAAACTCCAGAAGCTTTTAGACTTGGGTAAAGATAAGATGATACTTTATTGATCTCACAGATGGAGAAATTGCAAAGGCGTGATGGGCTCAAACCACAGGTGGCAGAATCGGGTTGAGACGTCTGTGTAAGATCTCTGTCGTACAGGAGTCGTCCATTCTATGAAGGTTCTATCATCTGTACTCTGTAGTTCAACTATGGTCAACTACAGAGTACAAATGATGGCTCAATAACCACGCACTGCAGTCGTCCTCTGGGACCCGCCTCCAGACTTGGAGCCAGGCTGACGGTCACACGCACCAGTCTGGAAGATTCATGGATTTTTATGAACTCACAAATATCACAGCAGCAGAAGTCATACCATCTCGAGTATGTTGGTGTGGGGCAATTGTGCTGTTGGTCAGGCAAGTGTGCTGTTGGTCAGGCAAGCTGATGACACAGAATGGCTGTCAGGTTGCCACCAGTCTCTAAACACCGACGAGGTAATGAATCCATCCTACATAGAACTTTGAGCTGAGTGGCATATCAGTGAATAACAACGCGGAGTCTATTGGACTAGGAAGAGTTACTCAAGTAAAGGTAGCGCCCTGTTCTCTTGACAGGTTGACCCATAACAGTGAAGGATGGGTCAAATGCACTTGACCTGAGCCTGCATAACCACAACCTTCTACAACTGTCTGAAATCATCCTGAGGCATTTCACAGAATGAGGCCCATCTCCCCCTCGCCTTGTGTGGAATTCCCCTGGATGAGCTGTCTCCATTTGAACAGTGATTTACAGCGGACTGTAATCTCTCCCATGGACAGGACTTTTGGCGGATTTGCTCTGACTAACCCCCCCCCCTCTCTCTGCTGCAGCGGAGGGCCGGGAGCTGGTCACCGACACGGGCATTCTGGTGAGCAAAGCGGTGGACCTCTCTCTGGACGAGGTCACGCTGAAGCCGGCAGGTGAGGCTCCTCGGGATACGTCACACTCGGGCATTCTGCAGTAATGAAAAATGCTGCATTTTTCATTCTGTCCGCTGAAGCTCTGTTCTGTCATTCGTAGTGGTGGGAGTCAAACTCAATGTCACACACTGGATGAACTCTTTCATTAATGCTACTCTAAAAGTCAATGTAAGTGGTGTCCTGTTGTTCTTGCATGCACCGTAGAGACACGTAGCATTATGACCTGGTTAATCACAGTATCTGATCAAACCATTCATGACATGTCAGAGATGGTCTGTTACTAAAGGCCATTCCCCTGAAAGTCTTTGCGGAGGCAACTACTTTCTCTCTAAAGCCTTGTGGGTGATTGGAGCAATCGCCAACAGGTGACCAGGTCATCCTCTCAAACACCAGCATGTTGTTAACAAAGTGATCACGTTTCAGGAAGATGACTGAAACATCTGGCTGGACGAAAGACAACATTGGTTATCATAATGCTGTTAAATAGCCGGCCCAAAAAAACAAACGCAGAGTTATGCTTTATGATGAGATAACAGTAGTGTAGGAAATAAGTGCAAACACGGCTCCTTCAGTGACACATTTGGAATTTTTGTGCAGATATTTCTATATGATATGTTTTGAAATAGGTTTTCCAAATGATTCCTATTCTGTGAACGGGCCAAGCATCAGACTCTTCATTCATTCATTCAAACCTTTATTTAACCAGGAAAAAAGCCCACTGAGATCAAAAATCTCCTCCATGTGTACATATTTGTTTCCTATTTTAGTTGTGTTTCCAAAATCAAGACCCTAAATGTCATTGAAAAGCATTCAGCTGGATTCAAAATGATCATTTTGCAGTTTGACACTGAACCGGAGCCATTTCAACAAGCTCGTGAGAAAATAACTAAATCTTAAAGCTGCCCTCAGCTATGTCTGGTGGACTTTTTATTGTCAGTAGATGTCAGTAGTGATCCCTGCTCTGCCCCACTCACCCAAGCCCCTCCCTCCTCCTGCACACGCTAATGATGATGGATTCAATAACAAACGCAATCGTGCTGTTTCGAAGGTGGTGCATCTAGCGATGGAAGATGGGAATGCAACAATTCCGGCAAAATGGAATATCTGAGGGCAGCTTTACATTTATATTGTGAACTTTAGATTTATTTTTGATCAATCTTAAATTTGATTGTCCACTGCTTCATGGAGCCTCTCCAATTTTTGCAGTGTATTTAAATTTCAACTGTGTCACTGGAAGTTTTGATGCTTTTAGTCTCTTTTTTCATTTTATTATATGTTTTACTAGTCAACACAAATATTCGATTTTAGTCATAGATCATTAACTATTTTTAGTTTAATTTTAGTTTTAGAATCATGACAAAGATCTTTAAGAGCCAACATTGTAAATCTCTGCTAGCAGTAGTTAGCCATGTTTACAAAACCTTTAGGACTCTGTTATGGAGTTCACACAGAAACCTGCTAGTCCAAAGGTCATAATGTTATGGCTTATACCTGCATCACGGCTGTTCAACGCGACTAGTGTCTCTCTCCTCTTACAGTGCAAGGATGAGATCTGTGGCTGCCTTCGGAATGATAAGGTAATGCTCATAGGGAGGCTGACATGTTTCTTTATAGTTTTACAGGACCGATAACCGTGTTTGTGTTTCTCACCTGCAGCACATTGACTGTGTGATCCTGGACGATGGAGGGTTCCTGCTCATGTCCAACCAGGATGAGTACATTTCACTGGTGAGGTTCCATGGCTGGAATTGTGTTTGAACTTCATGCCCAAAGCCCTCCCTGGTACAACCTACTGTACTGATCCTCAGACGTGTGTATTTTATAAAAGCTCGCCACAGAACTAGTGATTGTATTATTGCTATTGTCAGAGAAAACGGTGTAGCCCAGGCTAACCGCCATGCAAAAGCAAGAAACTTTCAATATGTCTGTGTAGGCTCTCAGTCATACAGGAGTTGTCCATCTTCAATGAAGGTTCTTGAGGCACCTTCTGTACTCTGTAGCTGAAGTGTCGAACGTTTCACCTCTCATCCAAAAGGCTTCGTCAGCTCAGCTCACAGCCCAGATAAAGACCACAGGGAGGAGTTCTGATTGGCTAAGTCCCTCCTACTTGCGGGTACACAACTTTGTAGTTCTAAGTCCTAACAACCTAACTCACACCTGAGTTTCAGTCTGAACGATCTCAGCTGATCACTGCTCATTACCTGCATATTGATCTGTCCTGGGCTGAGTCTCAGCCTCATTAACATGACAGAGCCCTCCAGGCCTGGAGTGCTGAAGGCTGCTCTCCAGAGGAGAGAGGTGAAGTCATCCATTCCTGTTCATGGAGGGATTTAGTTTCTTCACAAAAATTGCTTCTTTGACTCCTCTTTCAAACCAGCGTTTTTCTTTTTTAACTAAAATGACAACCTCCCTGTCCACAGGGGACTTGTGCGTTCCCTGCGGTGTTGATAAAGCCTCTTCTGTAACACTTGTTTGGTTTCTCCAATGTAATGCTCCTCTTCTTTGCAACAAATAGAATGAACCACATTGCTTTGTTTGTGGTTCGGGGTTGTGTCTTTGGGATGAACGCATTTTTGTCTGTGTTCACTTGTTTGTGGTATTCTGTGTTGTCTAAAGACAGGGTCTCAGAGAAACTTCAGAGAATCTGAATTCTGCCCATTAATGAACATTTAGGCTTTTTATTTCAAAATCAACCATGAGGCAGCAGTTATTAAGACATATTTGTTAGTTTATGTTATTATTTACTAGTTTATTGTTGTACTTATAAAGTAGGCGCAGCGAATAAAGAAGAGGGGGCAGATATATTCAATTTCCGGTTTGTTGCCCTGGTACACTGTGCACCAGTTTATCGGAGCACATCATTCCTGGCATAGGGCTTTTCTTCCCTGTTATTACTCCTCTCACCAACATGAGGTTTTTTGTCATGGAAAATTAATCAACTTTGTCTTTGCTGCTCTGGCAAAAGTTAACGGAACCAAATGAATGCCTTGAAATGGCAACCCTTTTCTGCAGTGTGACCCAAATGATTCTGGCCAGAGATGACAGAGATGTGATCAATGGAGTGCGGAAGACAAACTGGATTAGAGATTTAATGGATTCTTGGACCATGTCCAAGAGAGACGCGTAAAAGCTGTTAACCAAGAGCACCTGAGGTGTTGACCATTGTTTGGACTGTTGTCCAGCTCTGTTTTGTGTCCAACAGAAAGAAGTAAACAAGGTTCCACCATGTGAATTAAGTTTAAGAACTGTCCAACCTGCAGAGGATTCAGTGTAAATGAAGGGATAGGGTTATAGTTCATCTGCACTTGGTTGCTTTTTCCTCTTGCTACCAATACGAGCACATGAAAGGGAGTCTGAGGGCTGGGACAACTAAGCTTTGTCACGATTTACTAATCCCAATATTGTGTTTCAATAAAGAAACACAATATTTTCAAGAAATTCAAATTCTAGAATCTGAATGAATTTAAAAGCAAAACACAAGTGAAGTTTCCTGGAGTTTTACATCACATTTGTTTGACTGTTTGACACTGACTCAAATATTCTGAAAAAGTGCTCTAAGCTGGCATTAGCAATAATTGTTAAGTCGTAGTGAAGCTTAAATTGTCAACTGGACTGGGTTTGTATTAGTTGAGGATGTTTCACAGAAGCTTCTTTTTAGCTCTTGTGGTCAGAATAGCACCCTGTACCAAAAGCTAGAGTGGTTTTATTTAAGACTCCGGGCCCTCTCAGGAGGAACGAACCAAAACTCCCAACACCCACTTATAAGCCTTAACAAAGGATGGTCGCCTGATCTCTATAGGCCGGTATAGAAAGGTCTCAGTCCCCCACCCCTGAAGATAAACTCTTTATTCTCAAATGTGTGGTTAGTGGCTTTCAGATGGAGCTGAACAGCCGCCTGTGGACCACTGCTGTTATCTCTGCGATGCTGGGCCATTCTATTGAGATGCTGCTTGGTTTCCTCTATGTACTGCTCCCTGCACTCTGCCTGACAATGGATGGAGTACACTAGCTGGGTGTCCGAGCTCTGTGTTGTTGTGTCCTAGTCACTTGTAACTTGACCTTTACAGCCCAGTCCATTCAACAATTTAAGCTTCACGATGAGAAATACTTCCAGGATGAACAATATGCAATATGAAGGTTTCTCCAAAGGCATTTCGTGAGATATCGTCCCATCCCTAGATCCCTGGTATCTAATATCCAATAAGTTGGCTTTTGCTAAATCTTTCCTAAAATAGGAAGAATGTTAGTCTTCCTTTTATGTGTGAGAGTATTAATTGTAGATCAATATGCTTATGTCTGTGCACTTTGTATCATGTTTGGAAGTTGCACAGAACTTTAAAAGTCTTTAGTTTGTCCCCGACAAATTACACTTCAACTTCACCAACCATCCCTTACCACCATCCGTGTTTGATCTTGTTTTTCTCAGATCGGTCAGTTCTTTGGTGAGGTGGACCCCGTGCTCATGATAAACCTGGTCAACACGTCTCTGTACTTCTTCAATAAGACGTACGACTACCAGTCCGTGTGCGACCCTGAGGAGGAGAGCAAGGCTGCAGCCGGGCTGCGCTCAGTCTATGTGGTGAGGCGATCGGTCATGCTCGTCTCCTCTGGGAGATATTTGGAGGCAAAACAACCATCTTACTCAGTGTTCCTTCTGCTCTCCACAGCCGACTATTGCAGACCTGCTGAGTATCGGCTGGTGGGCTTCTACAGCTGCCTGGTAAGTGAACTCTATGCTAGAACTCGCCAGATGCATGAAACAACAATGTTTACTAACCAGTGGTATCTGATCCATATGAAAACAAGAGGTCCAATTGTGGATCCTTGAGGAACTCCTAATAATAGTGACCCAGAAGGGCATTTTTATCAAGAACATTTTTTAGAGGGAATATTATATTATTAATGACACAGATGCTCATTTATCTTCCGGTGCACATGTCCCAAGGAAGTGAAACAATAAACGTTAAAAAAAATGTCAAAGCAGGAAAAACAAGGCTGACTTTTAAAGGGGGGGTATTATGCAAAATCGACTTTTTCAAGCTTTACATCATGTTATTAAGTCATTCCCTCATTAAAACCATGCCTGAAGTGTTGCCTTGGCACATTCACGTATTTTCGAGTAATCTGTAGAAACTCTGATGGCGGCCATTTTAGGGATAAAACGCCTGATTCCTTCAGGAAACGCCCTCGACCTCCAGGATACGCCTCCGACCTTTCGTCACCAGCCGAGTAACCAACCACTGCTCCTCAGCAGAACCCCCTCCCCGCAGTGTCTAGCCCTAAGATGTAAACAGAGTCATCATGGAGGATTAGCTTCATGTGTTGTGAACCGGAGCCACAGCAGACTTTTACAAAGACACACATCAGTGTTTCTGTTACCTAAACACCCAGGATTAAAAGCGGTGACAAGAACACTTATTTCAGTGTCTGGTTCTGCGCTGGGCCTTGATGATGCACAGAGCCTCCGGAGAAAGCTAATGCTAAGCTAAACCTCGAGTCATCACGTGAAGACGAGAAATATGCACACATAAAGTCAATAAAACCACCACACACATAAAGACTCGTTTAACAATGATCATACACAGAGCCTGGCTTGTTGATTTGGAAGTTTATTGCTCACATTTCATCTACAATGGGTCATAGCCGAGTGGTTTTCTCCCGGAGCTAACAAGCTAGCCGCGACAAGCTAACGGGAAAATTCACTGAATACAAGCAGCATATTATGCATTGAAAACGTCACTAAAACAGGCAACTGCTTGAAGCAGCCTTTATGATGATCACACACGGAGCCGGGCTTGTTGATTTCGTAGTTAATTGCTCACATTTCATCTACAGTGAGTCGTAGCCGAGTGATTTTCTCCCGGAGCTAAGGCACTATTAGCCTTAGCTCCGGACAAGCTAACAACCTTCACCTTCACAACATTCATTGAAAACAGGCAGCATATTATGCACAAATAACGTCAATAAAGCAGCAACTGCTCGAAGCAGCCTTTACGATGATCACACACTGAGCCTGGCTTTACACATTTGTGGTTTATTGCAGACTTTTCATCAACAATGAGCTGTAGTCGATTATAACAAGCTAACGGGGTAACCTCGAAAAACCATTGTCCACCTGCACAGATAATGTCTGTCTTTTGAATCGTATGGGCTCCTGCAGATCCTGGTGTCGTCCATGGGGGTATAGTTACAGATCCATAGGGCAGGGCAGATGCAAAGAGAGAGCCTCCAAACAGCAGTTATTTTTCAGGCAAGAGCCCCTTCCAAGCGTCCGGTGTGGAAGGTTCGTCTCCAAATAACATCCTGTGTGACCACTGTTCACAAAGTGATAAACAGTAGCTCCTTTCCAACAATAAAAATTAAAATGCACCGATCGTAGTTTCAATACTGTTGAGACAACGAGCGCAGTGTTGTTGTGATGCCACAGACAGCGTGTGGAGGGGGCGTGTCGGAAAGGGTCAGAGGTTCTTAAAGAGACAGGGGCCTATTTCAAGTCATTTGCTACCGCCATTTTGAAAGAGCAATTTTATACAAGGCAGTTATTCTAATTTACTGCATTTACAGACCAACAGAAGGTTTCGTCATCATTGTAGTGTGCTATAGACTGGTGCTATGTGGCTGAAAAAAGCATAATACCCCCTCTTTAACAAAATCTAATGTATAATTGAGGAGTTCTTTTGCAAAAACAGATAAGTGCCACTGAGATAACTAAGGTATGCTTGTAATTTCCTCTTAGTGTAAACATGTTTTTAGTGATCAGACCTATTTAGTGCCATAAGGATATTAACACACGTGTTCTTAATCAAACCCTCATAGCTGTAGTGTCACTTGTAGAGTAATGTTACAAAAAATCTAGAAACATTTTTGACAAAAATTAGAAATGGAGATATTTGTTTTTGGATATAAACTATATTATAGAGATATTTTCTGTGTCATAAGCCCTTTAAGCATTAGTGCAAACCAACTATATACAATGACCAAAATCTATAACAATATCTACAAGGTTTATTAACGCCACTCTATGACATCAGCAGGTGGGAGGCAACTGTTTTGAGCAGGGAGACTGAGTGAATGTGCAGGATAACTCAAACTCTAGGTCTGTGGAAACAAACTTTGCTGTTTTGACATTAGCCTGGGTCAGGGAAGGACACGTGCAGATGATCTAACCTTACACTAGTGTGCTGGTCCAGCCTCGTACAGTGGATTTTATTGCGTGTTTTTATGAGCGCGTGAGTGATGGCTCCCCGGATACCCTGGACACAGCGGTGACTCTGGCTCCGGAGCATTAGCAGCTGTTATTCCACACTGTCGCTGCTGCTGAGGCTGATGCTGTTGTTGTTGTGGCTGGAGGTTTAAAGATGGGGGACTGACTCATGCGTGTGACTAACACTGTTTCCTCCATCTCCTCATCCAGGTCAATACTGCAGCAGCTAGTGTTCGGGCTCATATTTCCCAATCTGTTCAGAGGAGGTAAGTTACATCTAAAGTCTGCTAGGATTGTTGTTAGGTTTGTGGAAACAAAAATTATTGATTGCTACAAATTCAATGTTTTAGGGAAAATGTCCATAGATTGACTTATGCCATGAAAAAAAAAAAAATTTAAAGTAGAGAAAGAGCTCTGTTACGTCACTACTAGTAAGTACATCTAATATTATTTTGTCAGAAAATCAGGCAGAGGTGGTCAACGTTTTTCCAACCAAGCGCCCCAAACTGACCGCAGGATGAAATGGGGACCCACAACTTACCTTACATTTTTTCTGCACTTTCCAGTCTTAGAGATAACAATATTTTTTTTAAATATCGATTTCCCATAGTGATTGGCGATTTTTTTTAATAGATACGACACTGATACTTTTGGGTTATTTTTGGTCGATATCGATACCAATACTGGTTATTTCATGTGAGAATGCATTTCAGTCAATATACATTCTAAAACTGGCTATTTTAAATATTATTTATATGTAAATTAAAATGGTACTTTAACTGGTTCACTTAACAATGTCAATGTGAAATTAAACACATAAACAAAGTTTAGAATTAATATTTTGACAAACAGAATCTAAACTAGAATCATATGGTTTATTTATATCGCGCATTTCGTACACAAGGCATCTCAATGCACCTTCAATACTCAGCAAAAAACAATGGCAGCAAAATAAAACCAGACATTTAAACCTGGCTCTATTCATTATTACAATTTGATCACAGAAAATAAGATATTTATTTCCGTAATCTACAGCAAAAGTATAACTCAATTATATTATCCCCTATTCCCCATTTCACGACCCCTCTGCTGTACCTTTTATACGTAACTCTCTTTTTGGTCTTATTTACTTGGCATTTACACACGTGCAACAATCATGTGTGCTGAAGTGGTGCAACAATCAGGCTTTTGTCTCTTCAACTCTAAAAGGCAACGCGATACAAAGTGGCGTATGCTAATTTTAACCAGCACTTGAAATTTAGCACCTGGCTTATACATTAAACAAAAATGTAATCACTCATTCCTCCTGGTGTTTTCATAGTAACAGCAGTTTTCAAAAGTATTCATCGGGTCTAGGTTTTGAGCTGAAGACTTTTCCCTCTCGTGCCATTGATGAGGAGCGAGATAAGAGGAAGTTTTTGGCAGTCAAATAATAGTAAAGGATTATGTGATTTGGGCAGCTCCAACAGCTGCCCCCACGACCCGGCAACGGAAAAGTGGAAGAAGATGGCTGGATGGATGGATGGATGGATGGATGGATGGATGGAGAAACAAAGAAGATAAGCACTGGAAGGACTTTTTTCATGTTCATTTCCTCTTGGTTTCCAGTGGAGTCATCTGAAGAGGACATTTCGGTAAACATGTTCAAAGAGAGCTGTATCACAGAGCAGACGCAGTACTACTTTGACAGCGAGGAGCGCTCCTACTCCGGAGTCCTGGACTGTGGAAACTGCTCCAGGTCGGTCACTCCCCACCACCATCACACCACATGTATTTGAAGCTTAAATATTTGATAAACCTGATCCAAGTATGCATTGGTAGACTAGGATGTTAGGCGGATTCTGGTGCCATGTCATCACAGCTTATTTACAGTGATCCAGTATCCAGTGACTGAACTCTGGAGGTTCTTAGCTTTCAAATGAGGAATGGCAACGTATCATAATTTCGTTCTCTTTGACAATGACAATTAATCTCTTGAATCTTGAATCAGATGCAGTGCATTTTTGTTATGGGTTTAGCTATATACGCTTGATCCTACAAACGTGCACATTATGTTAGCGGTCGAATCCCGGATTTAAATTGAACATTCTATACTCATACTAATAATTATGGAAGACAGGCGCAATACTAACATATGGGTAGGTTTGTTTTGTCCGTTTCATGGCATCTATATAATTTCTGTGGTTTCTTTATCATTAACATGTTATAACATGATGTTTAGTGGCCACTGAATGTGTGTTAGCATTTAGCTCAGAGGACACTTTTAGATGCTAACTTGTATCTAAAGTAAAATCTTCAAAGGTCTGTGCATTCATTAATGATTTTAAACGAGGCTTTGGCCTAAATGTTGTCGATGGATGACAACAGCTGAAAACATCTGGATTGTTCAGAATTTGGTGGCTAATGCTAACGGCTACAGGAAAAATACATTGAGCAAGTTTAACGGACTAGCCGACCTGCTCTGTCCGCATACGTTTGGATCGAACAGCACTTCAAACTTTTTATTTCTATGGCACAGGCTACAAACATTATTTTTTCAGTAAAGCAAAATTGTGGAGATTGTATTCAAAACATGAAGTCACAAGTCAATTTAATTAAAGTAACACTGGTACCGTTAAGGCACCGGTACCGAAAAGCAGGTATTGCTGAAATAATGGTACTACAAAAACACTAACATTACTCATCCGAGTATATAGTGCTCACGCCATTTGTGGTGTCCCAATTAGAGGTCGACCAGTATATCGGCCGGCCGATACATCAGGACGATATTTGGATAACTTACAATATCGGATATCGGCCAATCTAGCGCTGATTAAAGCAAATATCTCAAGGACCAAACATGAAAAACAAAAGGGAAGTCTCTAAGTCAACGCTTTAAAATGAGTCACAACTCCCTAGGCCTCAGGAAAACAGAGACACATTGCGATTAAAAATTGGTTAGCTAGCTTGTTAAACACAATTTTCACTAAACCTTAGTCAATCTGGATATGCTGCATGTTATTTTAAAGGACAAAACCTGGGAGTTCAACCACAGAGCTAGTTTTAACCTTTTTGATAGTCGCACAAAATGCCGCGGCTGGCAACGGTATGCTAATGCTAATGTCAGCATGCTAACGCTAACGGCAGCTAAAAAGAGCTGGGACAGAAACTGATTGAAATTGGCCACCGCTGAAGTGGCCAAGCATGTATGTTTTTACAGGATTATAGCATAATCCTATAATAATATACGGCATCGGCCTTAGAAAAAACCCATATCAGTCGACCTCTAGTCTGAATGTCCAGAGCCGATTGTTTATGAATAGACAACTGCAAGGTTATGTTAGCAGCTAAATTCACTTTGAACTGCTAAAATAAGTTAGATGTGTAATAACACAAGCCGGGGACAACATTTTAGCATGATTTGTTTTTATTTCAGTGAGTTAAGCCTTTCGACAAAGCCCTCCTCTTTAAAGTGCAGGCTCGCAGCATTGACCCCTCTATCGGCAGCTGTTCTGGTGGAGTTTCGATCACACACAGATTACCTTGAATGTGTCAGGGAGCAGGGAGACGCAAAGGGAAGCAGTACTTCTTCTTATCTGGCTCTTTTTTTCTCGTAGAACACAGATGCGTTCGCGGATGAGTGCGCTCTTAATTACCTCATCTTCATTTGGAGTGCCGAGGCGATGTCTCCTGAGGTTAACCATGCCTCGGAGGGTAGCTTCTGCCTGTCATGGCGCCGCCGTGTCTCATTCCTCAGAAATGCGGATATGTAGATTTAGGCTGAAAGCTCTGAGTCTTACCAACTATAATGAACTCTCACTTTGATTCCAATTTTATTCTGTAAAAGTTACCCAATTCTCCTTGTGAAATATAGAGCATTTTCTCTCATTTGAAAGCTAAGACCGACAAAACTAACTAAGCGCCTTTCTTGTTATGATGTTGTTGTGATGTTTTCGTCCTTTTGGGTTGTGTTTTTCGTCACGTATTTCTTGCTTGTTTGGTTACTTTGGATCATTGATCAGTACATTATGCAAGAAAAAAAAAATTGTGCCAAAAACGCTACAAAAAAAAGCTATGAAAATGTGACAAAAAAGCAATGAACATGTGACAACAAAAACAAGGAAGAAGCTCAGATGTGTTTTGAAGGTCTTAGCTTTCAAATCAGGCATTACACCGGCCTATAGGCTGCAAGCTCTCCAGTCAAGAAGCTGTGAAAATGTGCTTGTGCTTGCTAAGGGGTAAGTAACTTCTAACAAGGTTCCGACTTTGACAACAGCTGAAAACATCTGGATTGTTCATCATTTGTAATGTTCGATGGCTAAATGCTCACAGCTGAATCATACAAATAAAAAGGAAAAGTGGCGTTCAATATAAGCTATGTGGACAGTGAGTGAGTTGGCTAGTCCAGGAGATTTTTCACTCCATAAACTGCCGATGTTTTCAGCTGTTGTCGACCATTGACCACATATAGGTGAGCACAAAGCCTTTCATGAATCTACAGACCTTTTGCGATTTTTTCTTTCTTTTTTTTTTCATATTATATGTATTGATTTTTGTTATTTTACATGTATAAAATAAAACAAAATGAACAAAACAAACAAAAACAACAGACTGCCAGACAAAGCAAAAGAAAAACCGACAAGTACAACATTATCAAGTTTACATACTAATGTCCACGATATATTTATCCAGATGTGATGATCTGGCATTGAGCCAGAAAGGGCCCCCAGATAGTCTCAAATTTATGTTGTCTGTCCATATTGTCCAAGCGAATCTGTTCCATTTGTATCGCAAACATCATTTCCTTGAGCCAGTGCGCAAAATTTGGGGGTTTGCGATTTTACCTTAGATGCAAATTAGCATCTAAAAGTGTCCTCTTAGCTTAATGCTAACTCAAATTCAGTTACAGTTACAGCCCCCCTTTAACTTTTCGACATTTTGCCATACTCTGGACCATAAACATAAATATATTTAATTGAAATGTTATGTCAAAGACACACACAAAGTGACACACAATCGTGAAGTGAAATTAAATGTATACATGACCGGCCGTCCTCCTAAACTTACTGACCAAACATGGACAGCACTGACCAGAGCTGTTACCAAGAAGCCTATGATGACCCTGGATGAACTGCAGAGAGCTGCAGCTCAGGTGGGGGAAACTGTCCACAGAACAACTATTAGTCGTACACTGAACAAATCTGGCCTTTTATGCAGTGATGTAATACTCTTTCCATTCCTGGATGGTGTATTTAACTGTACTTTGAGAGATGTTCAAAGAGAGATGTTCTTTTTATAACCTAACCCAGCTTTACACTTACTTTACACAATAACTTTATCCTGGACCTGCTGGTGTGTTCTTGGACTTCTTAACAGACCTCTGAGACCATCACAGAGCAGCTGTATTTGAACTGGCATTAGATTATACATGTCATTATTATACAGTCATGGGGTCAACATGTGATCATTCAGAAATCTTCATTCAACTTCTGAAGGCAGTTGGTTGCACTAAAAGGAAATTGTGTGTCACTTATTGTGTGTCTTTCACATAAAATGTCAAATATATGTTAAATATATTTATGTTTATGAACCATAGCATGGCAAAATGTCAAAAAGTTAAAGGGGGGCCATACTTATGCACACATGTTCTTACCTTAGCTTTGACGAGTTCTTTAGGACCTGTCTGATCTTCCCCCGTGCCTTCAGTCACATAAACACAGCGCAGACGGCGTTAGCATTTAGCCTCTCCCCCTCTCCACTATAGCTCCAAAACTGGTCAAGATAGAAGCTACCAAGCTCTTCCACGTTTTCCCTCTTTAAATATGGTTACGTGAAGTGTTACACTACAAAGTATAATTACACAAAATTAAACAATGTGGATTTTCTAAGCGGATAAAAGGGGGAACTATATTGTAAGGCGTAATAATACCAGGAGTAGTTCGAAATCCGCGCAGTAATCTTCACTTTACTGTGCGGATGCCAAACTACTCCTGGTATTATTACGCCTTACAATATAGTCCCAAAATGTCAAAAAGTTAAAGGGGGGCCATACTTATGCACACCACTGTATGGTAATGATAAAGAACCCACTGAAATGTATAACTGCCATGAAAATGACAAAGCATTCCTCGTCATTCAGTATTTAGCTCCTGTCTTCCCTATTCATTTGTTTGGGGGTAGAATGTTAAATATAAAATCAGGTCTGGGATTGGATGGTGAACAAAAAGTGTGCATTTGTAGCAACTTTAGCTCGGATAGCTAAAGGCATTTCTCTGATTTCTATGGGAAAAACAGGCTAACTCATAGTCTATCATCGAACGCCACTTCTTCATTTCATTCCTGTCGATATAAACCGTCCGTCCGTGGATTGAAAGGTCACACAGAGGACACTTTATCTAGAATGTGGATGTGAATGAGTGGGTGGTTGGATACCGGCAGCCTCGCCTCCCGTCGGGCAGCTGTGGCGGGAGCCGCTCGCATCATTTTGACTCCGTCCTTGTGCCCGTTTTGCTTTTGCAGGATGTACCGCGCCGAGAAGCTGCCCAACACAAACCTGGTGTTCCTGATCACAGACGCCAAGGCCACGTGTCTGTCGTGTGACCCCAGGCCGCTGCGACAAGCCGAGCAGCCGTGTATCCTTTCAGTCCCTTCAGTGGCTCCGCTGGCGTTTTCACAGATGGTGGACGTGGTCACGTGTAGAACTCAGAGCGGTGCTTTCTGAGCAGTGGTATATGTGTTTTATAAGAGTTATTTTATACTGTTGCTTTGCTCATGAAGTACAACATGGAGAGGCGTTCTTCCACAGATTGCTTTGAAGCTCCTCCTTTCAGTATCACAAGTTTGTTTTGAACTGTGGAGAAATAGAGTTGATCCGTATTTTTTGTCGGGGCGGGACAGAGGGACGGGCCGGCAACGGAGGCCCCTCGGATTGGGGCTTAAAGCTTAAAAAAAAGCATTAAAAAAAGCAAGAAAGCGTAAAGTGACAAAAACATGACGGAAACATGACAAATAGAAATGAAAAAAAAAAAAAAAACAGATGAAAAAACAGAAAAAAAGCAAAAATAACCTGGCGAAAACACGAAAAAAAAACTGTTTTTCACCCCCACCTTAACCGAGTGCATTTTCTCCAGTTCAGCTTTACCCCAATCTTAAAGCTTAAGCTAAGAATGGATCTTTTTCGTTACGTTTCCGGGTTGTCATCGAGTTTTTGCCACTTTTCCATCACTCTTTTGGGGACTCTTTTTATTGCATTTTTGACCTTTCTTTTGACACTTTTTCTTATTCTTTGTCACTTTTTTGTTGCTTTATTGTGGCTTTTTTATCACATTTTTGCAATTTTTTTGGGGCACTTTTTTATTTTCTTGACTTGCGTTTTTGTCACTTTTTTGTCACTTTATTGCTCCTTTTTTATTGCATTTATGACTGTTTTTGTGGCTTTTTTGCCACTTTTCATCGCATCTTTTCTTTTTTCTCACTTTTATTGCCACTTTTTTAGTCGCTCTTTTGTTTCGTTTTCATCCTCGTTTTCCTTACGTTTTTGATTCTTTTTTCAAGGAGCTTTTAGATTAAGGTAAAGCCAGACTGCAGAAAACGTGCTCAGTTCAGGTGGGGGTTAAAAGGTTACACACTTGCAACAACATCTCCACTTTAGTAGCTCCTACAGACTCCACATTTCCCAACATTGGACTCAACAAAAAAGTGTAGCTTTTTTCGGATTGATTTTTAATTCTAATCCCTTCCCTGATTTATTAAGCAAGGCAAATTTTGAATTTTTCCATATTTCTTGTCCTTGCTTAAACTAAACTAAATGTCTCGCCTTAAAGGGATATTTCAGGATTTTTGACATAGTGCCTCATTTCCTAGTAATGCAGAGTGTTTTTCTGGAGATCTTTTTTTTTTGTAATTCATGCAGTTTTTATATTTGAGGAGTTTCGTGGCCCTAGGCTAGTGCAAGGCTAGTGCATGTCTATGGTATCAGCTAGCCTGCATTAAAAACAGTGTGGCCTGCTCCACAGTGCACCTGAGACAAATCACTTATAACACCAGACTAAATGTCTGTGTCCATAGAATCATGTTTGGAATATAACTGACCTTGCATCACATGAACGATCGCATTTTGAGGGACTATTTTCTAGCAGATCACTTCGCCGCTGCGTAGCTTATACAAACACGAAGCTGATGCTGCTCAGATATAAGGTCTTTTAAATGCAAAATGGTTAAAATTACTCTATCGACACAGACATTTATATGGTTAGTCTGGTGTCAAAAGTGATTTTCCTCAGGTGCACTGTGGAGCGGGTCACACTGTTTTTAAAGCAGGCTAGCTGATACCATAGACATGCACTAGCCTAGCGCCACAAAACTCTTCAAATATAAGAACTGCATGAATTACAAAAAAAAATATCTCCAGAAATCAGCAACACTCTGCATAACTAGGAAATGAGGCCCTATGTCAAAAATCCTGAAATATCCCTTTAAGTGCACTCAGAAAAATACCCACTTCCTGAGACGGACAAAAAGCGGATAATCTCAGTCGTGACCAGCCACTACCTTCATGAAGCAATCCCAGCGAACAAACAGGCCAAGACAAAGTTTCACACAGAGATGCCTAACTTTGCTTTAAAGAAAGTCAAACCCCCCCCCCGTCCTGGTCTCTCTCCATCCATCAGTTTGACGACGGCAGACGTTTTGACCTTCCCGGATTGGACCTGGAGTGTGCGGCAGGTCCAGCCTCTAAACGCTCTCTGGTGAACAGTTAAGCCCAGGCACATTATACCAAAGCGGAGATTCGATTACAGGAGTATTGGGTTTCTCTGTTGAAATTCAGGCGGGCCCGTGAGCTCGTATCGAAATTACAAGCAGGTGCGGCCGCTGGATGTGTCTTTATTGAGGCTTCCTGCCGCTCTGTAAATATGTCATCACCGGAGATCAGCGCCCGGTCAGGCCTCGCACTGTGCACCAGGTCATTTAGGCTCGTTTCAGGCTTAGTCACTTTGAGTTTATCTGGACTTTTCTAGTGCATTTTACACCTACAGTAACACCTACACACACCAAATCTAGTCTTGTAAGGGGCTAGATGCAAGTTGGCCATTTTATACTCGCTACTGCCGCCTCTGGTCATATGTGTAACTGCACCTTCTATATTAAGCTCCTGCATGACGGCACTTCAGAATCGAAGTAACACCTTTCTGAGTGACAGTGCAGGATTTTAGAGGCAGTTGTGGTGAACAGGTCTGAGCTCATTCTACACATTAAGACATTGTTGGAACATTTAGGGGGAGGAAATTTGATAATTTTACCATTTTTAAACTCTTTTAAACTATAGTCCCTTTAACATCTCAGTTTTGATGTCAGAGTAAAAAAGAGACCAAACTAGCCCTTTACGCTGCTTATTTCATTTCATTGATGTTTTGACAACTCGCTCGCCTTAGTTTTTCACACACATACTGGTGCTCCCTCGTCTTTGCCTCACACACATAGGTGCCGATCCCATGGGTGCTGCAGAGCTCGAGCACCCACTCAAATCTTTGGGCAGGAAAATTTGCCCTGATTAGAAAATTATTGCAGGTGGAAATTAGCATAAGTGCTACAGCCTGGTACAACGCATGTTTCCTTTTTGAGGATAATGTATAATGCACATTGTCCCTGTTGAAATAAATAAATAAAGGATCGTATCGTCAGAGGTGGGAGACTCGAGTCACATGACTTGACTCGAGTCAGACTCGTCAATTTTCGGGACTTGAGACTTACTTGACCAAAGCTCCAAAAAGACTTGACTTGACTTGGGACTTGCTGTTTGTGACTTGAGACTTAACTTGGACTTGAGGCCAATGATCGCTGTGACTTTATAGTTATTATTCATCTTTACTGATAAATTCATTGCATGAAAGCGGCGCATCTATGTTTACATATGGTAATTAGCCACATGCGTGTTCGGTTTCCCCACGGAGCGTCTAATCAATACAGCGCGAAAAGGCAGGAGGAAATACCACGTGTTTCTTTGGATGCGTTAAAAGTTTTCTAAACAGAGTGAAGAGGTGGAGATTTATGGACAGGAAAATGTTTGAAACAATGGACTGGACCTACAGCGCAGACGGAGCCTCCAGAACGACGCTGCGTAAGAGCTGATTAATCAACAGGAATCTTGGGGCTTTTCGATGTTTTAAGGCATTCACACAAAGTTTACAGCATTTAGTGGTTATTTTATGCATCCACACAGAGCCCAGTGACAGCGGGACTGAAGGCTAGGCGGAATCGATTTTGAGCAGGGGCGAATCCGAGTATACAGGGGCTGGGGCAGTACAGGGGAACCACTGACAACTTTTTGTCAGTGGTTTTGTCAAAGTTTTGTCATTTTTTCGTCACTTTTTTATCAAAGTTTTCTCACTTTTTTGTCACATCTTCATCATCGTTTTCTCAGTTCTGTCGCTATTTTCACACCTTTTTTTCCCAGAAGCTTTTGGATTGGGGTAAAGCCAAACAGGAGAAAATGTGCTCGGTTCAGGTGGGAGTTAAGGCGTTGAAATAACGTTTTGATCTTCTTTTGAAATGGAATAACCAGTGAACAAATAACTCCTAATTTCTGCAATGACAAACCCTTAAGAGCAGCCAGGCTAAACGAATCGAAGGCACAAGAGTGGGCTCTGCTCTCTGGATAACCTTGTAGCTCCCAGCGCCAAAAAAACAGAAAAACTGCCAGAAAGCACAAAATAAAAATATTGTTTTATATTTATATTTCAGCCTGCAGGGAAAAGCAGCTCATGTTTAAAAGACTATGTTGATTTTTTTTTTTAAGTCGGCCCCCAGGGCCCCCTTCCTTAAAATGCTGTCCCAGTAAAAATATGCTTTAAATCCAAATCCATGAGATTTTAAAATGTTTGATTTTAGCCAAAAATGTCACTATCGCTATATCTTGAGAAATTACTTGTTATTTTCAAGATTAAACACATTTTGAAAAGTAGACACGCTGGCGTTTGTGACTTGAGGTGACTTGCCGGCTATAGCAAGACTTCACTTGACTTGACTTGACAAAAGCTATGACTTGACTCCACTTGACTTGACCCCATGACCTTCATGACTTGGACTTACTTGGGACTTGGACCTTCATGACTTGGACTTGACTCGAGACTTGCATTTAGTGACTTACTCCCACCTTTGCGCATCGTATCGTAGAGGGATTTGTTCATATCGAATTCCAAACTAGTGTATTAAAAAAAAAAAAAAAAAAATCCCCTTTGAAAACATCTTTGCAGCTGTTATATCAACAACATAAAACAATAATACATTTAAACCTGGCTCTATTCATTTTATAGATCTCGGGCCCAAAGGGTTGTAACGTCTGCCTGTTCATCTGTGTCGAAGGAAATGACCATATTTGGATTACAACTTCTCGTGCCACACATGGATACCAAACATGTCAGTATGAAGGATGAGAGACTGCCACAATGTTGTAGTGATTTTCTGACAAACTCCCAAAATAAACCCTGTTAAGCGAGAATTGAATCTATTTTGACTTTGACATTTAAACAAAGACGTTAAAGGAGAACATTGACCACGACAAATCCACATCTTCACCTGCTGTGTCTGGCCGTACAGATAGAAAAGCTGGTTTGGGCTCATTTTAGTCCAATGCAAAAAGAGAACGATTGAAAAAGCTTCTCAAGTGAAGCGGCCAAGCACCTGCCAGTAGCTCGCATGTTGTTCACATTTATGACAGGCTCACGGTCCAGAAATGCCTTGGGTCCATATAGGCAGCAGTTAGCAAAGCATTGCGTCAGCCACTGCAGGAAGAAGATTGATTTCAGGGAGTTGATGGAAGTCCAGATGTTATAAAAATCCAGATGCTTTGCTCGCTAATGTGTGGAGTCTTGAACTGTGGTAACCTGCCTGTTTTATTAGTTTATTTTAACAGGGAAGTCTGCTATTTTCAGAAGTTTCATCGACTAAATCCTCGTAAAATGTCCCCAAAAAAAGTTGGTGGTTTATTTCAGCGGGGCAAACTGGAACTGGGGCCAACCAATCGAGTTGTGTTTTATTTTTATTTTTTTTCTCAAAACTGACTTTGAACCAATCCATCTATGGTTTGATTTTTGTTTTTTTGTTTTGCTGCTCCCAGTAAGCTCATAAAAAAGCCGCTATTACACTTTTTGTCCGTTCAGCAGCAGCAGCACTACCATTAAACCAAGTGTCCGCCCCCTTTGCAGTCTCTAATCGCAATTTGTATCCAATAGACTAAGCCTATCCACCTTATCCCTGGAGTCGCTCATGTAGAAACAACAATGGGAGTTATTTCCAGTGAGATGCCGGAAGTCGAGCCAGTAGTGTCCATAACATTTTAAAATATGTCCTTGTGCAGCTCACGAACAAGTTTCACAGTTCGCGATTGAATTAAAAACAAGAGAAAGTGACATTTGTGGCTCTGGAACATGCCGTGTTTGGAACATGCTCCTGGGCTTACACTGTGACATGTTTGAGGCTGATTTTGAACACGCAAACTGTGACTGACTCTCATACAAAGTAAAAATCGATAACACACGACTGTCCTGCTCACACTGTGTGAGTGACATGACCCGGGCCCCGTTAGGCGATGCAATTTCTTTATTATGGGAAGAGCGTCCTAACTATTTTCTGATGGGTTTTGAGTAAAACCTTTGACTTATTTAAACTACACACGTGTTTCCGCGTAAATGCAGCTTATGTAATGAGGCTTCATAAGCTGTAGCTCAGTTTAAAGCAGTACTAAGTAACGTGTTTACCTTAATAAATCATTTTCTTAGCCCCCGTGGGGGAAATACAAGGGTTTATGGGATGATTGGAGGGTCTTTCATCTCCCCCTGGTGTCTCTGGCCAGAAAACCATGTTGCAACTTGACTGCCACCGGACCGTAGCAAGCAATACACACTAATAGAATCACGAAGAAGAAGCTAACATGCTAACGGGCAAAGCTAACTGCGGGCTAATGTCACTTTAAACAGTATTTACAGCCAAGTTTGAGTGAAAAAAATTATTTCCATTGTATAATTGGATGTACAATATCCCTCTCTCCCTTCGCCTTTCCTGTCAGCGTAGTATTTACTCTCCAAGACAATTAATAAGTTAAAAAATCGTAACTTGCAACAACACCTGCAGTTGCGCTTATGGCCTCTAGGGGCAACAGTTACTTAGTACTGCTTTGATCTGAAAATGTGAAGATCTCTAGTAAGTACAATGTATTTATATAGCGCCTTTCACGGGCCAGGGTCACAAAGTGCTTCCCATAAAAAACATACAGTAAATACATTATGTCGGGGATGTACACAATAGAAAAGGCACAAAACGCATAGGCCAAAGTATGGTGAGGCGAAAAGCCTGCCTAAACAGGTGTGTCTTAAGTTGACTCTTGAAATTGTCCACAGAAACTACCATGCACAGAGACAGGCAGCTCATTCCAAAGGCGAGGAGGGACAGCCTTGAATGATCTGTCATTCAAGGATATTTGACCAATCAGCACGAAACAAAAGTGTTTTTTATGATGACAATCCGCTCTACCACATCTGAGTACCGTCTTTATGAAAGATCGCAGAATTAGAAGATATCCACAGAGGTTAAGTGGAGACAACTTGGCCAACACGGGTCAGAAAACTCTTCGACGGTGCCATTTCCAGTCAGAAGTTTATTGTGAGTCTCGTAGTTTGGTTTGAGCCTCGACAGCTCATGTTCCCACATAGTTTACGTGTCTACAGCTCATAAAAAGTGCATTTGAGCGAAAGGCCTACATGCAAACAAACAGCGGTCCTGGTCATACTGATAATCCCTCCCATACTTCACGCAAAGGCTCATGGGGCGCAGGAATAAGGTGGATGGTTTATATTTTTATCAGAGGTGGTGGGTGATCTCCTACAAATACCTTAGGCTGCAGGTGGATGAGAAGCGAACACTGACCAGCTCTACAACAAAATGCAGTCCAGACTCTTCTGAGGAGGCTTGCTTCTAATAATAATAAGACCTTGTGTGGGAGGAGCTAAATGAAAGGAACGATAGCTGTACAGTGCTTGGGCTTAAGATCTAAACTCTAGGAAATCCTAAATCAGTAATCAGCAAACAACAATAACTTTAGAAGATAGACGAGTGAGGCCCTGGTTAGGTCGACCCAAAGGATGTGCTTAGCCCGAACCTTGGTGACATCTTAGTTGTCTCTCTTTACTTTGTGTCATGCGGCTGCACTTGGAGGAAAGTTGTGTCCTAAAATGGTGCTTGAAGGCAGACATGTCACCGAGAGGATTTGTGAGCACGTGTGGGAGGCTGAGGAGCTGCAGCCAGTGATCATGTTGCAGAAAAAGAAAGAGAAACTAAACTACATTTCTGATTGTGTTTGTTTAACCTCTTAACCCCCGCCTGAACCAAGAGCATTTTCTCCAGTTCAGCTTTACCCAAATCACGTAGGCCAGTGTAACAACTCATTTGAAAGCTAAGATCTACAAAACTCTTCTAAATGGATCTTTTTCCTCACGTCATCAGATTTTTTTCCATCTTTTTTGGGGGGGGTATTCAACTCATTTTGTAACTTTTTTTGTCATTTTTGTCACATTTTTGTCATATTTTTGTCATATTTTTGTCATATTTCTTTTCATTTTTTTTGATCTTTTTTTTGTCATTTTTTTCCTTTTTTTGGTCATTTTTTGTCATATTTTTGTCATTTTTTCATCACTTTTTTGTCAAAGTTTTGTAATTTTTTCGTCACTTTTTTGTCAAAGTTTTCTCACTTTTTTTGTCACATCTTCATCATCGTTTTCTCAGTTCTGCCGCTATTTTCACACCTTTTTTTCCCAGAAGCTTTTGGATTGGGGTAAAGCCAAACTGGAGAAAATGTGCTCGGTTTCTGGTGGAAGTTAAGGCGTTAAATGGAATAACGTTTTGATCTTCTTTTGAAATGGAATAACCAGTGAACAAATAACTCCTAATTCCTGCAATGACAAACCCTTAAGAGCAGCCAGGCTAAACGAATCGAAGGCACAAGAGTGGGCTCTGCTCTCTGGATAACCTTGTAGCTCCCAGCGCCTCCGGGCTAATGCGATTTAACGATGTATGCCATTGTCAGCAAACCTCTGCATCAGCACGTCATTGAAATGGAGATCCGCAAATGTGCCGAGCAAACTGGATTTTTTATTCTTTTACTTCTATTTTTCCTGAGCGGTGAGTTCAGCTGAAGGGCCGGATCTGTGCGAGCTGGCCCAGAACCCCCGGTACCGCAAGGGCCCGGACGTCTGCTTCGACTACAACGAGAGCGTAAGTACTGCACACTTCAGGAAGTTTCATACCGCTTCTAGCCTTCTCGTATAATATCCATTTCTTCTTTGTAAATCAGGGTGTGTACTGTACATGACATGAAAAGGCATTAGCCGAATACTTCAGGAGTTTTGCGGGCAATTTCTGTGATTGTTGTGGGCTAAAATGCCTGATTTCGCGGACCATTGTGCCAAAAGTTAAAATGAAAAGTTGAGATTTTTCTATTTATTTTGTTTAGCCTAAAACCATTACATTTTACAGAAGTTCTAACCAAAAAAGTGAGGAAATGAGAAAAGACTTAAAATAGGCATTGTTTTAAGTAGTAATTGGAGGCGCTGGACACTACTCTAGGTAAAAAAAATAATATTGAAATTCAATGAAACTCATGGCTGGCATTGTGTCTCTGGGCTCTTTGAATCACTGACATTAATCTCAGAGACCTGGGATGATTAATTGTCAGGTCAAGCCGAGTTAAGAGAAAAAATACAGAAAATTAAACACATTATTAAGCAGATCATCATTTTCAAGCGATATGGGAAAGAAAAAGGATCTCTCTGCTACTGAAAAGCGTGAAATAGTTAAATGCCTTGGTCTAGGTATGAAAACCTTTGATATTTCATGAAAGATTAAGCTTAATCATCGTACTGATAAAGATAAGGTAAAGGCACAATGAGGACGGTTTCTGCCAGACAAATACATCAGATTAAGAGAACAGCTGCTACAAATTAGCAAACAGGTATTTGAAGCTGCTGGTGCCTCTGGAGTCTCCCGAACTTCAAGGTGCAGAACCCTCCAGAGGCTGCATAAATCTTCTAAACTGGCTGCAATGTCCTTTTTCAGTAGGTTTTCCCTTAACTAGGCTTAACCTGGCAACTAATCATCACAGGCGTCTGAGATTGATGTCAAAGAGCCCATGAGTTTCAGTGAAAAAGTTATAAAGACAACTTTTCCTTTTCAATACAATACTTCACTTTAAATACTTTCAGTACTTTCCTCTTATTCTGTTTGATGACATGTTTGCAAATCATAAGAAATGAAATATGCACAGATTATCAGACATTCAAATATATAGTACTTGGGCATGAAAGCATTTTATTTGAATTGCTGCTACTTGTAAAGAATCTACACCTACAATAAAACATTCAACATAGACATTTCAAACTTTTAAAGAGTTCATGGTAGAGGTGAAACAACTATGCAGACTCTAAAGAACATTTGTAAAACAGTCAGTAGACAGTTCTATTCATTGCCCGTGTAGATGGTTTTAGTAAGAGAATGTAAACTACTGTTATAACTTTAAATATCTGACATCAACAGGAATAAAAAAGAGTGGTATGAATACTTCCTGTACTCACTGCATGCTCTACACTTCAACACTTGGAGCCTTCTGTCCATTTTCTGTGGTCGGCCTGTTTTCTTCGAAAGCTTATGTGGATGTGAAACGACAGAGCTGTACATGATCTAACCACTGGGGACACTACCGCTCCTGTAGATCACAGAAGAAGAACACCAACCCTCTTCAAAAACACATCCTAAGTAGTATTCTTACTTCACTCACACAGTTTTTCATTATCCCTTCACTGATCTGTAATTCACGGAGTTTACCGCGACGCCATTGATTCGTTAGCATTCCGTTGAGTCTTTGTTTTAAGTTTGAAGGCATAAAACATAAACACTGAGTTCCCCAAAAGGTTTTTAAGCTTTCTCAATGGAAAGAGTAACTAGTCTTTTACTCAAGTAAGATTAATACTTTAAAATATTATGACTCAAGTAGAAGTAAAAAGTGCTGTGTGAACTACAGTTGCTTCAAAAGGCACGACGGGCTTCTGCTTACTGACTGAATTGATATTGGGATCAGTCGACCTTTAGAAAACACATGTAATCTGATTATTACAAGGATCTGATGACTCCCAGTTATTCCCCAGCCTTTACAGCTATACAGTCTGCCAGGCTCCCTCTGCTCCGGATCAAACCCTGACGAACTCCAGGCCGCTCTCGCTCTGAAACCTCCACATCCACATTTGATTTCCTCTTTTGCGTTTGTGCCATGAGCCATGTGTTTTGCATGTCTGTTTGTGTGTGTGTTTGTCCCCTCTGATGCTTCCTCGGGGTCGTCTGGTCTCCAGGACGGGCCGCTGTGTCCGACCAGCAGAGGAGTTACGCTCAGCTGCATGCCACTCCTGTGCTTTCTCACACTCGGGTCAGTTTGCTTTTTCTGTTTCTGTTTCATTTCAGTCATAACACGCATGCCATCGTTTTACTAATGCTCACTTAACCTCTTACCTTACTCTTCAGTTCGGCTTTACCCAAATCTAAAAGCTTCTCCACTGGAGAGCAACAGTGTTGTACCTCATTTCAAAGAAAACAATCTTCCAAACAAACATTTTGTGGTTTATTTAAAAAATATTGCCATTGACGGCTTCAGTCTATAGTGGCAGCCATGTTGTTTACTGTTAAAGGCCAACCCTCATGACGCACAGGGCAACAAAGGGGGTTCAATTCTAAATATTCATTTTACTAATTACCAAGTTAGAGTTAGCTTCTCGATTTGGGAATCCAAATCGATACCCAGCCCGATCAGAAACCCTAAAGACCTGATATAAAAACGGTCTTGGAGCATCATAGAGGTCACACCAAGCTAACCAACCATACAGCCACTGGGTCACTGAAAGGTCAAATACACGCATGGTAAATGGTAGCTTGGCTATCGATAGACAAAATATCACAAGTGATATTTATTCTGGGGACCACCAATTCATTTTCTCGTAGGAGAGGAGTGGTTTACGATCGTCCATAGCCGTTTATTGGGCGCTACGAATGTCTATCGCGCGTCTGCACGTAGCCACAGCCAATTGTATCAGATGACGTATGACATACCCGCTGTAAACTTTTGAGCTAAACTATTTAGAACACGGCTTAAAACTTCAAAATATGATGTCACTGCTGTCATGTTGGATCTGTAAATAAACTTTATTTTTTTTATGTTTTATCCGTAAACAAACTACCAGTGTATGTTGTATAGTGCGTCATCATCTTGCCGTCCCTCCTTGTTCTGTGATTGGTCTCCAAATCCAAAAAAACTGAAAACTTCGGCCATGGTCCCCAGGCTGCTGTGCAGTTCCAAATTATTTGAGCGCACACAACACCATGGGCATTCAGGCTAGGTAAATGCTCCTTTAAATATTGTCGACAAGACAAAATTCATCTCAATTGTGAATGGGTGATTATAAATTGTATCTTTCCCCTTGAGGACAAGCTAAAAAATGACTATCTTTGTTCCTGGTCTTAAAGGTGCATTATGCAACTTTTCATGTGAAGAAAAAGTTGATATTTGTGCTCATTTGACCTTGTAGTGACTAGGACTGATTGTTATATCGTCATCATATGATCGATACGATAACAATAAAACTGCACTTTTTCTTATTATGATGCTTTTATTTTTCGGAAAAAGGCTTGGTTATTAAATTTTGTCCATACCGTGACCCAGCGGCTGTACGAGTGGTCAGTATGGTGCTTTTTCTTTCCGTCACAGTGGCCTCTAGGACACTCCCGGATCAATTGTCTGGAAGGTTTTCACTGCTTACAGAGTCTCTTGCCAGAAAACCTACAAAACAATTGAGCCTGGAGCGTCCTCGGGACCACCCCGATCGAAAGCAAAGGTGCCGTGCTGACCACCCACACAGCTGCTGGGCCACCACGAGGTCACGGTTTTGTTCCCAGATAAAGCAAAGTTTAGAATAATTGTACATTATCCTGATAGATAGATAGATAGATAGATAGATAGATAGATAGATAGATAGATAGATAGATAGATAGATAGATAGATAGATAGATAGATAGATGGATGGATGGATGGATGGATGGATGGATGGATGGATGGATGGATGGATGGATGGATGGATGGATGGATGGATGGATGGATGGATGGATGGATGGATGGATGGATGGATGGATGGATGGATGGATGGATGGATGGATGGATGGATGGATGGATGGATGGATGGATGGATGGATGGATAGATAGATAGATAGATAGATAGATAGATAGATAGATAGATAGATAGATAGATAGATAGATAGATAGATAGATAGATAGATAGATAGATAGATAGATAGATAGATAGATAGATAGATAGATAGATAGATAGATAGATAACCTCTTATCTTAACCGAGTGCATTTTCTCCAGTTCAGTTTTACCCAAATCCAAAAACGTCTGTACTGGAGAGCAACAGTGTAATGCCTCATTTGAAAGCTAAGGCCTACAAAACTGATCCGAACTCGTGTTATTGTTATTGTGGCCTTTTTTTTTCTCTGATGCTTTTTTTGTGACGTTTCCAAGAAGCTTTTAGATTTGGGTAAAGCCACACTGGAGAAGATGTGCTCAGTTCAGGTGAGGGTTACAATCTCATCTCCCTCTAGCTAGTTAAAAATGAAGGCGTACATGTACTTGTACTTTACCTGCTTGGACTAAACATGCTGTTTGGTTGTTACGCAAGCCCGTGTGTGTTACTCTACACTAGAGCCCATGTTCGCCACAGAAAGGGCAGAGTGAGGCTACATTTCCATAAGTATGCAGCCGGAGAGAGCCCCGAGCGCCAGTGCGAGAACTACTAAGAGCTACTCAGGTCAGCAGAGCAATGCCTGCTGGCACTCTGCATGTGCGGTTTGCCGTTTCCATTCTGTGTTGACGTTTAGCGCAGAAATGAAACACATTGTTTTAACGATCCAAATGGTTGCCAAGTTGTCAACACAGATTTGAAATAGGTTCCCAGCATTATCTTCAATCATCCGTCAAAATATTGAGGATAAACAAAACATTTTTCATGAGATGTGAAAGGCTAGTCTTACAAGAGCAGATGATGGGTACTATTGTATCCTTTTCAATTATAACGGAGAGCACTGTAAACCAGTTAATGTGAAATATGAATAACAAATGGTGAACCTTTGAGTTCCAAGGTAAATGCTTCTCCAATAGAGTGGATAGAATCGCTGCCATTGTAATGATATTTCAACTCTGGAGTCAAAATCAAAAGTACAGATCAGGAGTGGGCAACGTCAGGCTCGGGGGCCAAATCCAGCCCTTGTACTTATAGTATCATATGGCAAATTATTAAAAAAAATATATAATTATACTCACAGTGATCTAACCTTTAGGGGAGGGGGTGTTCAGGTTACAGGAGTGTCATTTAATCGTGTGGGAAACATGAGCGGGGCTCCTAGGAAAACGCTTGGGAACCACTGATCTAAAGCCGTGTATCCCAACCAGGGGTACGGGGAACCCAAGGGGTACTAGAGGACTTTGCAGGGGGTACTTGGAATTGACTCAGATTCAAACAAGAACCTGAACCGTTTGACGCAAAGTTATTTTAGTGTGGTTTTCAGTAAAAGGTTTGAGTTTTAGATCATTTTAGCTTAATTTTGAACATTACACTCTACTAAATAGTGAATCATCTTAGTTTGGTTAATTACTTTGTAAAAAAAAAAAAAAACATTAGCAGGATCCTTAACTATCAGGGGTACTCCATCCATCCATCCATTCATACATTTTCTTCCGCTTTATCCGGGGCCGGGTCGCGGGGGCAGCAGTCTCAGCAGAGATGCCCAGACTTCCCAATCCACACACACCTCCTCCAGCTGTTCTGGGGGGACCCCGAGGCGACACCCTGGGCCTTCCACGAGGCCTTGTCCCACTAGGACATGCCAGGAACACCTCCCGCGGGAGGCGACCAGGAGGCATCCTAAACAGATGCCCTCGCCACCTCAGCTGGCTCCTTTCGACGTGAAGGAGCAGTGACTCTACTCCGAGCTCCTCCCGGGTAACTGAGCTCCTCACCCGATCTCGAAGGGTGCGCCCAGCCACCCTGCGAAGGAAACTCATTTCGGCCGCTTGTATTTGCGATCTCGTCCTTTCGGCCATTACCCAAATCTCATGACCATAGGTGAGGGTGGATTGTAGATCGATCGGTAAATCAAGAGCTTTGCCCCGCGACTCATGATCAGGGGTACTCTTGGGTAAAAAATCATGACTCATGATCCACAAAAAAAGTTGGCAACCACTGATCTTAAGTACTCCAAAAATAGCAAAACGTTCCTTTAAATTCCTTTAAAACTGTCCTCGGAAGGGACCTCCAGACCCCCCATTCACGTCTATGTGATGTGCCAATAGTTTAGGTCAGTTTGTTTTGGTTTTTGATAGAAAAAAAAAAAATATATATATATATATATATAGTAGGCCTATATATATTGTCAATTTCTTTGTTTGACCAAAGAAATATTCCAAATGAAATTATGAGCCAGTCAAATCCAAATATACTTGTGTATTCCTATCGTATTAAGTCATGCTGGTTTTGCACTGATCCACTTGTTTTCCATGGGTGTGACCTGATCAGATAAAAAGCCATAATGAAAAGTCATAAATTCCCTCCCGCCTCTACACCTGACTTTGATCTTCTAATAGGACGTCCAAATATTTACAAAAGACAAATGTATGACTTTCTTGTGCGCACAGCCTTTTATTGTTTCGCAGCCTCGTAGATCATGCAACCGTCTGCGCGTGTGTTTATGTGGAGTTGGAAAGCCAAAAGGCAAAGAGTGGGAGTTGGGGGGGAGTTTTGAGGAGACACTATCTATCCAGGACGCTCCAGTCTGTCAGAGCGGTAAACAGAGGAAGCTCCGCGTGGCTTTCCTGTCTTTGAAGCCAGAGGAATTCCACCTTTTTATGTCCCGCTCGGCCGGCGTGCGCGGATATCCGGAAGACTCCCATAAAGTGGTCAAGGAGGTTCCTACAAAGGCCAATGAGGATTCAACTCAGGAGGGCACCGGGTTTGTGCGAAGTTGAGACATGCAGAATTTTACGAAGATCTTGTTTTGACGATGGGAGAGTGGGACCACTGCGCAAAGCCCTCTACAGCACATCCTAAAGATTCTCAACGGGATAAGTCTTCAGTGAGAGCTGAATCTTTGGGATCCGTCCATTTAAAAGTGCATGAATTGTTCCTTTTTATAATGATTTTGCGCCAGTGCTTCTCTTCGTGTCAATTTCCTTTGGAGATTAGCTTAATCGTCATATTTTCTAAAGGTTCTGTGGTGAACATTGAGTTTCTGGTAGATGATCACATGCAGCGTGTTGAATACAGTCCCGATCAAACGTTTAAGAGTAGCCGGAAAGTGGACAAAATTCACATTTTGTATGGTTGGATCTAGCTTGGCCTTTGCCATCCGTAAACTCTGGTCAATTATCATTTCCCTACATGTACGTCTGGGTCTGATCTCAGTGGCCGAGTTACATTGGTTGAATTTCAAACTACCATTCAGCGAGCGGGGGAGGCGGGGCTTGTAGGTGACGTCGAGCATTTGTGCCGGATTTGCTGGTTGTAGTTTGGCAATGACGGCGGATACGAAAGTAATGGAAGCTCTTTAATCTGTTCTGCTCGGCTCCCAAATACCCAGAAACTAAAATTGAAGCCTTGGAATGTGCAAGGAATGTCCCCAAGAGTTATGATAGAGTTATGATAGAGTTATGATAGAGCTATGACAGAGTTATGATAGAGTTATGACAGAGTTATGATAGAGTTATGACAGAGTTATGATAGAGTTATGATAGAGCTATGACAGAGTTATGATAGAGTTATGACAGAGTTATGATAGAGCTATGATGGCTGCTTTACTCACTCGGGCACATTACATACATCACGACCAAAGGCTAGCAAAAATCAGATCCAATCGTTCACCTCTCCCACCTGATAACGGAGCTCAATTGTGACGGTCCGGACCCTTACACGAAACACTATGAGTACAACGGTATGGTAAAACCAGGCTAGGTTGGATCCCTTTCAAGGGTAGAACTTCAATATGCAACAAGAAGAAAATGGAGGGACACTGTCATTATGGCCTGATGGTAAAGGCAGGAAAATGTTCTTGTTTTCTTCCAGGTTGGGTTGTTGAGCTGCATAAGCAGAGCCTTTCGCAGCACACCATCGCTGCTGAGGTGGGACGCTGTAATATTTTCTAAAAGATCCTGAGGGTTGTGGAAGACCCCAGCACTGAGCTGGAGGATCCGATTGGCTGTCCGTCAAGACAACAACCCGACCACATTCTAAACGAGAACCTTTTTTTTCAATTAAAGGTTTACTTAAAAAGAAATGTCTCACTCCCTGTTCTTCTTGTTGCATATTGAAGATCGACTTTGAACCTTGATAAGATCCAACCATGCAAAATGTGAATTTTTGCAATTTTTCAACTGGTCTTAAACTTTTGATCGGGACCGTACTGGCTCTGGTACTTTGCTCAGTGTCTCTCCATGTTTTCCCTCTCAATAAATCTTTACCAAAGCATTTATGTTATGAAGCTGTCATTCAGTAGCACTTCCTTAAGTTTGAATTCGAACTCACAACTTTACATTACGGCGACCCAGGTCTTATCCAGTGCTCTTCATTTTGCTTGTGTAGATGTCTGCTACATGTCACCCATGCCAAATCCTGCTCCATTCTGTCTTTTGTGCCCCCACAGGAGGATGACTCTGACTGCGGTGCTGCTACTCCCCTAGGCCCCTGGCTGCCGCAAATACTGGGGCTCCAAGTGCTGCTGCTGTGGCTCCTCACATCGTCCCAGGGCTCATGACCCCCACACAAATCCAAATGAAGTCATCCCATTTCACACTGCTCCTCAAGACTCTACCACTGATGCCATCTGGACACATTATGCAGGAGAATTACAAATCCTCATATTCTCTCTAAATATATACCTGCGTGCAGTATGTCTCTATCTATCTCGTCCCTATCTGTCTCTACAGCTCTATATCTGTCAGTCTTTTCTGATTTTCTATCTATCGTTATCCTTTTCTACATCTCTTCATCTATCTAGTTCCTCTCTTTCTCACTCTGCATTTGTACCTATTTATCTCTATCTCTCTTTCCATGAAGATGGAAGTGGCATCCGGACACTGTTACTGAGGCCCCGCCCCTGTGCGTGAAAACAAAAGGAGAATTAGTTTGGCGGCAGATGCTGTAGGTAATCAGAACCACAGGAAAATGGCCGTTCTTGCTCACGGACACCGCAAAAGGCTCTATGCAAATGACACGAGACTTCCAAGCGCGATCCCCGGCGGCCGCGGTCCTTCCTCTCTCGCTGTTTTCCCATTAAGGATTAGCGCTGTCTTGCACAAATCAACAAATAGTTCAAGAAAACATCACAGTGAGATACTGATCCCTCGCTACGTGTTAAAAACATTACGTTGGATGGACATTCTTGACTGCAGGAAACGTCTGTGTTTTTTGAGCTAGGACTTTTTTGTCTCAGAGTATCAATATATATGAATATATAATTTTTGATTAGCTTTAGCTGTTAGCTTCAAGATAAAAACACAGTGAAGAGCACGGGTGTTTCCTCAGTTGAATTCTTTGCTCCTGATCTGTGACTGTCCATGAGTAAGTCACTGTCTGCCATGGAATCTTGACCTATTTATAGGACAGGAAGTGCAAGTGCCTCCAGAGGATCCAATAGGAAGTCACGTGACGCTCTCATGCATATAGCCTTTACACTGTTATGTTTTTCCATTCAAAATATAAAAACAGTCCTGGTGACCGTGTGTCGTGTCCTTACCTCCCGTCATAACCGAGCACATTTTCTCTAGTTCGGCTTTATCCAAATCTAAAAGCGTCTGGAGCTGGCAGCCTACAGGCCAAGGTAGCGCCTCATTTGGAAGCTAAGAACTACAAAACTCATCAGAGGTTCTTCCTAGTTTTTGTTGTCAAGGTTTAGTCGTGATTAAAAAAAGAAAACGCAACATAAACATGAGAACATAAACAAGGACAAATCTTAGATCAGTTTTGTAGGTCTTCAAATGAGGCATTACTCTGGCCTAAACCCCAGTCAAGAAGCTTTTAGATTTGGGTAAAGCCAAACTGGAGAAAATGTGCTCGGTTAAGGGGGGGGGTAACGAGGTTAATTGGTATTTTCAGACTATTCAGACTCAGCATTAGGCTTAATAAATGATTCTCTGAGTATTAAAACCCCCATTAGCGTTAGCATTAGCAGCTAGTAGATTAGCTGCCGAGTGAGCCATGTATTTGGCTCTCACCAGTCTACAAAACGACATGATAGGCTGCAGACATTTCATTTAACATTTCATTCACAGATCTCACTTCCGTTGCCTTTTCCGTTGCCTCCGGCGATCTCTGCCCATTCGTTTCAACGGACGAGGGCGTCTGTTTCACCCACAGGGGGGCGCTAACCTTCTCAGTGACGTGGCTCTCATCTTTCTATCCCCCACTCTCTTTCTCCCTCCCTGTTTTTTTTCCAAAGCCAAAGGGTGCTCATCCATTTCCTCCCGGTCAAAAACAGACGCGTAGTTTCCTGACCCACTGTGCACTCCGAGGAAACCTTTCTACGGCCACGGTGCAGGAGTAAGAGCTAACCAAACCCTTTAATTCTGCCTCATTGGTTCGTCCACTTGATTTCGGTGTTTTGTTTTGGTTTTTTGCCGAAAATGCCGACGGGAAAATCCTTCAAAGACTGTATACGTTCACTGACAGCGTTGATTTGTGATTGGTGTCAAAAGAAAAGAGAAAAAAAAAGATGTTTGTTGCTTAATCTCGTTATTGCATTCGAGTCCTTGCGCTGTCATTAGACTTCTTGTTTTTTGGCAAGCGACGCAGCGATGGATTTGCCCTTTTGTTCAGTGTTTAATGTACCTGTTCCTGTTTGGTTGTAGTAGCAGCATGTGCTCACTGAAGAGCTAAAGACAACATAGATCACTCGACACGCCAAAGCTCCACCTCGGGCCAAGGACCAGGTTCCATCTAAGAACGTTCACAATTGGACTCTTGGTTATATTAATATACATACAACATCAAGGCAACACAGATATACATGCAACATCAATACACACAATGCCCCATGTTTCTACCTTGAGTCCACCTGTGGTAAATGAAATGGATTGGACTTGATTTGGACAGACACACACACTTCTCTATGAGGTCCCACAGCTCACAGATGCATGTCAGAGCAGAAGCTAAGCCCTGAAGTCAAAGGAACTGATCTGGGGAAGGTATCGAAAAATAGTTGCCACATTAATGGTCCCCAAGAGCACAGTCACATCCATTTTCCATAGTAGAAGAAGTTCAGAACCACCAGGACTCTTCCTAGAGCTGGGCCGGTCCATCCAAACGGAGCAATCAGAGGAGAAGGGCAGGGTCAGGGAGGAGACCAAGAACCCCATGGGTCACTCTAATTCTGAGGAAATGGGAGAACCTACAGACGGACGGCCATCTCTGACAAAGTCTGATTAGTGGAATGCTGCAATTGTAATAAAAAACAAAACAAAAAAACATATGGGGTGTTGTGTGTAGATTCATGAGAAAAACAACCCACATCTAATCCATTTTGGAATGAGGCCGTAACAAAGCAAAATGTGGGGAAAGTGTAGGAGTCAGTACTTCACTGAGACCTTGATTGTAGATTAGATTAATAATATAAATCAGAGTCATTTTATGTGTTGAAATTGCCAAAGCATTTTCGACGACCAAATATTAATAATCTAATCTACAATCAAGGTCTCAGTGAAGTACTGACTCCTACACTTTCCCCACATTTTGCTTTGTTACGGCCTCATTCCAAAATATATTTATGTTTTGTTTGGTGCATGAATTACATAGATTTGTGCATGGAGGATTTTGCAACCTGTTTACTTGTAGTTTTTGAGTTACCTAGTTGTTAGTGGGAATAATACAGTAAAAAAAAAAAAAAAAAAGTATATTGGGATATTGACAAATTCAAATTAACCTTCAAAAACTGTCCAAGACTGAAAAATTGGGTGTCAGCAGCAGATTTGCTTGCAAAAACCAAAATACGACTCAAATAACCCAAATGAAAGATCCTCAAAACCTCTTCTTCAGTACAGTGCTTGAGTAAAACATTCCCAGAGTATCTTGCTTTAAAAAAATACTGACACAAAATTGGACATGAACCCCAAGAAACAAACTGCAGACAAGTCTTTGTTCTGTTACACAGATGAGGGGAAGTCTGAGTGTGGCACGGCAGCTTAGTAAGAGGTTTTTGTGACACAAGTGGCTGATTTTTGTCCAAACATCATCAGTTACTAAGTTGGGCCTTCTGTTTGAAAATAGCCTTGACCCCACAGAGAATCCACAACTGTTGACACCAACCCGAACCCTTTGTAATGACAGAGGGGTTCATGTGTGGATTACCAATGTGGTCCTTGGCCCGTGGGCTTTGCTTGTTGTTTCTTTGATGCATCGATTTCCCAGTGCCTAACAGTAGCTACGACAGTGAAGGCGTGCTGGTATGCTAACGTTAGCTGTAATACACGTGTATGCAGACTATATTAGACAATACAAGATCTACCATTTTGAACCGCATCCCAACACCTCGGTTATCCATCAGCCCTGTCCACGCACCGCAAAAAAGGAATCTGTGAAGAATTCATTTATTCATTGGTTTTCAGTGAGTTTTTCTGAGTTAAAAGCACATTAAGTCAAGCAGGAACGCCACTGTCACAAACTCGGGCAGAAAGAGCACACGAGGACCACATGAAGGCAGCAATAGTCACATAGCGATAGACCTTTGGCGAAACCCCGCCCACAAAACAGTCATTATCTACTGCCATTGAAATGAATAGTGAGTAGCATGTTTTTCAATGCCGATAAACACGCTGGAAATAGCCCCTGCTGACTTGTAAGCCATGTTCATGAGCTTAAAGGAACAGGCCACCGTTTTTCCATACTGAGATATGTTCTTACCTGAGCTTAGACGAGTTGATACGTACCTGTCTGGTCTCTGTGCCCGTGGAAGAGCGTAATAGCTTCCAGCTTCACCCCTATGTGGAGCTATAGGAATACATTAGGAGAGGCCAAATTCGAACAACATCTTTGGTAATTTTGCGTGACTGAGGGCACACACAAAGACCAGACAGATACACATCAACTCGTCTAAGCTCAGGTAAGAACCAATGGCCGCTGACTGCTCTGCTTTTTGGCCACAACACTGGGGGCCGCCATTGCTCCGCCATTGCTGTAGTACCTCCATATCGCCACTGGTCCCCCATTGAAAAGCATTGGACTTTAGACAAAAAACAACAACTTTAAAGCTTTTTTTGGAACTATCAAGAGCTAGATATTCCTCCTGTGATAACGCTGGGTTAGTTACAATTAAGGGGACCAGGCTGGTTTTCGTAAGAAGAATTTTTGAAATCTCGAACTCTGAATCTCTACGGTGAAGATCCCGCCCTTATGTCCTTTTTAGGAACATGCTTCGTCAGAGCTGGGGAGGGGGAGTCTGTAAATCAGCCATGATTTCCCCCACGAGCGTGGTCATTATGGTAAACGGGGAGGAGTGAGGAGAAGCTGTCCATTTATATATATACAGTCTATGGTAAGAACATATCTCAGTATGGAAAAACAGGCGCCTGTTCCTTTAACCAGTTATACTACACTAAAAACACTAAAAACATACAAAAAAGCAATGAAATGGTAGCAAAAAACGTGACAAACATACGGCCAAATGATGTGATAACAAAGGCAAAGAAGATGAGTTTTGTAGGCCTTAGCTTTCAAATGGGGCGTTGCACTGGCCTATTATAGTTTGTCTATGGAGTTGAGAAGCTTTGTAGATATTTATTTTTGGGTAAAACTGGAGAGAATATGCTCGATTAAGGCAGGGGGTTCGATTTCACATGAGACTGGTGCTTTAGCCAGGTCAGGTGAAGCGTCCCCTTTGCTGCATATTTTAAATGTATTCCACTTCACATTGTCCCATTTCCCCTCAGTCTGGAGGATATTGCGCTTGTATTGCACCAAAAAGCCATTATGACTCCACTTCTTGACGTCGCCGGCCAACATTTGGGAAGGGGGCGGGGCTTTTGCGAAAGGTCAATTACGCTTTTCGATGCCCGACACTCATGAGCGATTTTTAATTAAAATTGTGACAAAATGGCAGCCAAAACTTCAGCCTGCTCGCGTCGACGTTGGTGCAACGGCTGTGTTTTCTGAACCTATGAATTATTCAGAGACTAAAAACAAAACTAGCCGCCTAATGTGATGGTGCTTCAGACAGTGCAGTGCTTCCTGTGAGATTTTTCGAATTTAAATATGTGTTTGTCTAACACTGAACAAAAAAGAAAAGAAAAACCCTTCTGATGACTAAGAAAAATATGTAAAAAAAAAAAAAAGCTGTTCCATTTCTTGCGGTGCAGTCCCTTTCTGGATCTCAGGAGCTTTTAAGAAGACAATAGTGAATGAGATTAGCACATCAAACCAAGTGACTGTTCCTTTGCTGTTCCTCCTGCTCTCTCTATCTGGCTTCTTATCATTTCATTTGACTTCTTTTCTTATTTTTTTTGCTCTATGAAGTGCTGCGACGGACGTAGTGCCGAACACGGGGTGAGCTTGTTCTGTGTTTTTTGGGACGTCCCGGGAACAGCAGCGTGTGGGCATGTTGGGGAGGGTGAATTCGCATAATTTAAAACCAATGGGTACATCGCATAGCCTTAAGTCAGCCCCGTCACACAATACACTCAACGCACACGGGACGCTATATTGGGTGCGCTCGTTCTGCTGAGTCAAAATGGAGAGAGGTCAGTCACATCTACGGGCGTTATATTGGGAAGGGGCAGGTTCATAGCCTGGCCAGCAAAAATGTATAGTCTGGAGTTCCAATGAGTGTGATTAACCAACCAGAGAAATGCATGGTCCACCCGCCCTGTACCACAACAAACATGACGGCTGACCTAAATACGAGACACGAGGAAGAACTCATTAATACGCTCTGCTGAAGATTGAGAAACAGCGCCATCTCCTCCAAATCGAAAGGAGAACCACAATACTGCAGATCACAGGCGAAATAAGTTATTGGGCCAAATGGCGCAAAGACAGCGCAAATTCTAAGCGCTATGGTTATCTTCCGAGTGGCACTGTTGTTGTGCTATGTGCCTGCACCACTTGTGAGAAGGTGTCGCTTATTCACCTTACTCCGGAAGTTCGTGCCCGCCCCTTTGTCAGGACAACAGAAGTGCCGAGACAAAAAAAGAGGCAAAAGTGGGCAGGGCAGAATAAGGTGAATAAAAAGAGAGGCATGGCTTATTCCAAGCAGCCCTGAGAGCGTTGCTTTAATGGCAGCCTCTCATTCAGTTCCTCATTTACATCGTGCTGCCTTGTGTTCTTCCTTAAAGGAATAGTTCACCATTTTTCCATACTGTGATATGTTCACACCTGAGCTCAGACAAGTTGATACGTACCTGTCTGATCTTTGTGTGTGCCCGTGGAAGAGCGTGGTCGCTTCCAACTTCACCCACCGTTTGCAGCTATAGGAATACATTGGGAGAGGCCAAATTCTAATGACATCTTTGGTGGTTTCGCGTGACTGAGGGCACACACAAAGACCAGACAGGTACGTATCAACTCGTCTAAGCTCAGGCAAGAACATATCTCAGTATGGAAAAAACGGTGGCCTGTTCCTTAACATTACAGGCTCTCACAGCTCAAACTAAAAACTTTATTAACCCCATTAAGAGCTAAACAATGTGTGTGGCCCAAGAACTGGTATATTCCCCGATCACATGAAAACCGCAAAAGTAGTACCTATTTACAAAAGTGGAGATAAATCCCAATTGTCTAATTGTAGACCAATTTCTATCCTAACGCAATTCTCTAAAATTTTGGATAAATGATTTAACTGGAAGATTATATCGAAAAATACAAAATATTAAATGAAAATCAATATGGTTTCAGGAAAAGCAGATCTACAATGCTGGCCTTACTTGAACTAACAAAGGAGGTACCAAATGATATAGACAAGAAATATTCAATAGGAATATTTATAGATCTAAAAAAAAAAAAAAAAAGCTTTTGACACCATGGATCATGGTATTCTATTACAAAAAGCAAAACAAAATAGGGGGACTTGCCCTAAATTGGTTAGATTCACACCAAACCAACAGGAAACAATTTGTACAATTGGGCCAATACAAATCATCATGTGAAACTATAAATTGTGGAGTACCTCAGGGATCAATCCTGGGTCCCCCACTTTTTTGATGGTATGTTAATGATGTGTGCTCGGCCTCAGAGATATTTAGGTTTTTCCTCTTTGCCGATAACGCAGTGTTACTAGCCTCAGGCGCGAACTTGCAACAGCTTCCTACTCCCCTTGAGCAGCACTAATACTGCCTGTATGGATCTGTTGCCCAAATAAACTAAACTTAATTTCGGCCATATCGTTACAATATAGGCAGAAAAAAAACTGGCAGAAAATTCCAGCATGTCTTTGACCACATTCTTTTTTTGTGTTTTGGATGAAAAATAAGTTGCGCAGTCATTATTTTTAGGGGAATTGACTGAATGCCTGCTAGAGTGCGCTTAAATGATGAGCGTATCAGACGTTGCAGCATAAATCGAATGCGTCACCTTTAACCTTGAGGCGTTTGAACTGTATTTTCCACCAGCAGAGCAAGTGTACGTGGTATTCGGGCCCGTGTGCGTGTACTCCACCCCCCCGGCCCGCCCTGCTGTTCCCTGGGTGCGTCCCTGATCTGGTAATGCCTGTGCGTCTTTTGGAGTGGCGTTGTGTTCGTGCGGAGGTCCTGTGTCTTTGTGCAGGCATGTGCGTGTCCCTCCGATCTCTGATTGTGCTTTAATACTACTGTACATGGAATTTACTCTTTTGTGGAACATGGACTTAGCCTGAAAACATTTTGTATACCTTTGTACACTGATATTTACTGTATAAAAGAGACGACGAAAGAACGGAAAAAATGTTTATAAAATGGTGTTGAATATTGTGCATATCAAATATATTCACAATAAAAGTGTTGTATTGTTATGACCTGGATGTTTCTTCTTTCTCAGTCAAGCAAAGGCCAATAAACATTTCCCAATTTTAACTTTCTTAGTTATTATGCACAGCCTTCCTTCCAGCGGTGAGTTGAGAAGCCGCAGATAAAAGTAGAGTAGAGTAGAGAAACAGCAGATAAAAGGCCACACACGGTTTTACTCCTAATTAGAATAATATAGCTCACCATTTCTCCAAGCAAGGACATCCGGACTAACTATTTGTGTGATCAGATGTTAAGAGCCCTATAGTCGGCTCTACAGCCGGTTAAAATCAGATAAATCCCATTATAGTGAATAGGGCTTTAAAAAAGTTACAAAATAAAAGTTCCAGTCACAACAGCACAGTCACATCTCACTGTTTGAAAGAGCTGCCTCAGGAAATAGCCTAAATGAAGTGCTTTTGCACAAACTTTAAGGGACTAGATGGATGTTGTCCTTTTTATACTTTCTACTGCCACCAGTAGCTACTAATACTTTTTATCCGCTTAGAAAATCCACATTGTTTAATTTTGTATAAGTATACTTTATCCTGCAACACTTCACGTAACCATATTTAAATAGGGAACATGTGGAAGAGCTTGGCAGCTTCTATCTTCACCTGGTTTGGAGCTATAGTGCAGAGGAGGAGAGGCTAAATGCTAACGCTGTCTGTTCCCGTGGTTCACGTGACTAAGGACACGCGTGAAGACCAGACAGGTACAAATGAACTTGTCTAAGCTAAGGTAAGAACATATCTCAGTATGTAAAAACTATTCTGATTCTGATTCTGAAACGGTGCCTATTCCTCTAAGCTTGTGCATGACGGCACTTTGGGCCCGAATGAACACCTTTCTGAGTGACAGTTCAGGATTTTAGAGGCAGTTGTGGTGAACAGGTCTGGGCTCATTCTACACATTAGGATATGGCTGGAACATGTAAATACACACATACGTTAAAATCTCTGTCTAGTCCCTTTAAAGCCACATGGCTAATTTGCATACATTGCTTAGCAATAGAGCTTTTTTTTTCTGTGATGAAGCTGTAGGTGTGGAAGGTAAATCTGAAACAGCTTTTTATCACCATCTGTTTTCTGTGTGGCTTCATATCGTTATTGTGGTTCATGTTTGAGCCATTAAAGTCAGTGGCTGCAGCAGTAGGAGTGTTTTTGTAGTCCAATACTACAGTATATGGGGATATAATTTCATGAAACAACTGTTGGTGATGTCATTTCCCCTGTTCTTCCGCCGCTGGGTGAGGACGGTCGGATTGTGCAAACACAGCTGATGCTTTAGTTCCTATCTTCCTATATCTGCAGAGGGATCTGACAGTTGACCTTATCACGTGACAAGGGGATAGGAGCTAGGATCAGGACATAGGAGCTAGGATCAGGACATAGGAGCTAGGATCAGGACATAGGAGCTAGTATCAGGACATAGGAGTTAGGATCAGGACATAGGAGCTAGGATCAGGACATAGGAGCTAGTATCAGGACATAGGAGTTAGGATCAGGACATAGGAGCTAGGATCAGGACATAGGAGCTAGTATCAGGACATAGGAGTTAGGATCAGGACATAGGAGCTAGGATCAGGACATAGGAGCTAGGATCAGGACATAGGAGCTAGGATCAGGACATAGGAGCTAGGATCAGGACATAGGAGCTAGGATCAGGACATAGGAGCTAGGATCAGGACATAGGAGCTAGGGTCAGGACATAGGAGTTAGGATCAGGACATAGGAGCTAGGATCAGGACATAGGAGCTAGGGTCAGGACATAGGAGCTAGGATCAGGACATAGGAGCTAGTATCAGGACATAGGAGCTAGGATAAGGACATAGGAGCTAGGATCAGGACATAGGAGTTAGGGTCAGGACATAGGAGCTATTATTGGAGGAATTTGGAAGCAGCCCTGGTCTCGCATACAATCCAGGCGAGGCACACTTCATCTTAAACACACCTCTTGGCATTGATCGTACATCTGCACAGCGCCACCTACTGTTCTGCAGCGTGCATCATAAGGATTTCAATCTAATTTTTGCTCTTTATTTTGGACCCTTTTTTTTGAAATATAGAAGAGTAGAATGCAACTTCTGACCAAAAAATGTAGTGCAGATCCTCACAACACCCCCCCCCCCTCTAAAAAGCCTCTAAAAAGCCTCTCTAAAGCCTCTCTTAGCCTCTCTAAAACGAAGAACCCCGTTACAACGCCGAAAGTGCTTCGTCACAATTCTTAATGGCTTTCAGGGACAAGTCACAACCTTTAAATTGGGGGCCGTAAATAACCCGTTTATGTGATGGAAGGGCTGGAGTTAAGTGTTGTGGCTATGGGCCGCTGTTTGTTTTCTCTGGCCGCGGGGAGGTCCGGTTAGCGCGGGCCGCCGTTAGCGCTGGCCGTGATGGGGGGCGGTAAGGCGATACCGCTGTAAATGAGGACAAGGTCGCGGCCTCTACCACGCCGAGCTTAAGAAGTTACAGACGGGGGGGGGGGGGCTCCACATCTCTTTTTAATTTGTCAGCAGGGCCGCGCACGCAAACGCCTCCCCACAGCGGGTTTTTTTTGGGGGGAAATGGGCATGTGGTGGGTTTTTATTACACAATTGGCATAATAGTCATCTTGTTTTTCGTGCTTCTTCTGAATAATATGTTGTGACAAAGAACCACCATCATTACTGACATATGGCATCAGGATGAGACGGCTCGTACGGATTACCCACTTGTTAATGTGTTTGGGAACATGGCGTTACTCGATGCAAATCCATTTAGAACAAAGAGTCAGCGACGTTTTATGGACGTTATGTTCCAATGAGGAAAAGACCCAAATAAAACACTCCAAACAAGGACGAGGACGTACTTTAAAGGCCTGTATTTAGATGGCCAAGCCGACATGTTTCAACCAACAGCTCTTCATCATATGTGTGAATATGAGCACACATGATGCACATCGCCACACAGAGAGAAGAAGAAAGAGAGCAGAACATTCAAGTTCATTTAGCGATTAAATGGCTGGAACTACTTGATCTACTTCTAGAGGAGAATGCAGTGTCCCAAAATGTAAAACTGCCTTTGCTAAATCTGCCTTCTCTGTACTCGCAGTCGGTCAGTGGAACACGCTGCCAACAGAGATTATAGCAAGTGCTACATTTAAAGGAACAGACCACCGTCTTTCCATACTGAGATATGTTCTTACCTGAGCTTAGACGAGTTGATACGTACCTGTCTGCTCTTTGTGCGTGCACTCATTCATGCAAAGCTACTGAAGATGTTGCTAGCATTTGGCCTCTCCCAATGTATTCCTATAGCTCCAAATGGGGGTGAAGTTGGAAGCTACCACACTCTCCCACGGGCACAAAGACCAGGCAGGTACGGATCAACTCGTCTAAGCTCAAGAACATATCACAGTATGGAAAACTGCGGCCTGTTCCTTTAACTAAAAAAATTACTTCTAGAAGATCAAAGTTGTTCATGATCAGCAACAATGTCATGAGAAGCGGCCATTCACAAGGAAAAAGGATTGGTGGAAAATTGTATAATGTTAAATTCAGTTATACTTTATTCATCTCTGTAGAGAAACGTGTTCTCTGCATTTGACCCATCCTCAATGTCGCTGGGCGACCTGTAGGAGCAGTGAGCTGCCAGTATGGGCTGGCGCTCAGGGACCCATCTCCATGATGTGGAGCCAGGCTGGTGGTCAGAAACAACTACCTGGCTGAAACGCAGACACAGGGAGAACATGCAAACTCCACACAGGAAGGCCCCGTCCAGATGGGAATCAAACCTGGGACCTTCTAACTGTGAAGCGAGAGCGCTAACCACTGTACTACTGTGCTGTTTCAAATTTATTTAGATTAGATGTAAGTTAATGATAAATGTGTGTTAAAATAGCTGCTTTGAAGTGTAAGGTTCTCTTTTGCTAATGAGGCAAATCAAAACTCGATGCTACTAATTGTATAATTGTATGATTGATAATGTAACTTCAATAGGATATGGCTAACTTATAAACATGCATGTTGTGTGTATGTGTGCGTGATGCAGGGGTTGTGCATGTGACTGATATGGTGCCTTAGGCAGCATTATTGAGAGTTATGCCTTTGTGGAAGATGTACACAGTATATGTGCTACAGTATATGTGTTACAGTACATGTGCTACAGTACATGTGCTACAGTACATGTGCTACAGTACACGTGTTACAGTACACGTGTTACAGTACACGTGTTACAGTACTTGGTTACAGTACATGTAATGACTTCTGTAAATGGTATTTTCTACCGTGATCGGATTCTGTGAGTTTGTATAATCTATTTTTCGCTGTTGTTTTGCACTATGCTCCTTTGTATTATTTTATTGTATGGATTTTGGGGGGTGGGCGCTTATAAGCTCTTGCTTCAGCCCACTCCTTTTGAGCAGAGCGTTAACTGCTCAAATAAACAATAAATCCATGGTCACACACTCATCTATAAGAGTCGGTCTTTGTTCTGTAACTTCAACCTGCCCATGGACCACTGAGCATTTCTGCTATAACCTGGTAAAATTCCTCTTACCTTTTGGTCAGGGCACTGTCCCAGTCTAAATAAAAACCACACCATCAGTCACAGTCATATCAACGCAGGGGCACCCAACATAATGTGTTTGAAGTGTCAGTCCTCCGTGATGTGTCCACTTTAACGCTGTGATATGAATCTGGCTCCCACTGAAACTGATGAGACGTTGAGGGGAGTATTTGCAGCCGACTGACTAAACGCAATAACACGGTCCAATCAAAACAAGCTGACACTAAATACACACATGCGACCAACTGCTCTGTGCAATCGTGAAACCCACCCACTCACAGCGATACTGTTGATCTGAAGTCTTTAGGTGGCAGTGGAAAACCCGCATGGTCACGAGTAGAATATGCAAGACACTCTCCTACTGGGCCAGAAGAATTCCAGCCCGGGCTCTTTCGCGCGGTGTTTTGACTCATGTCAGACTCCTCTCTTAAACGCTCAAAGAAAACAGCATAAAAGTGGTCTGGTGGTTTTAGAGCGCGGCTTGTGTTTGGGTTCATTTCCCCACAGAACCGTACACCTCTGCCTGGTCGAACGCCGCATGACTCACCGCCGAAAAGCCTCACGGAGAGCAGTATTTTTTTTTTCCCGCTAATGACGCGCGAGCCTGTGTCAACAGCCGGCCCGCCGTCCGGCCCGCTGCGTAGTTAGCGAAGTTCATTAACGTTATTTTGATAGTAATAAAACAGCCTGTTCTACCAGTAAACGCTATTTTTACGCTTTCAACTCTGGCCGTACAGGCGAACGGCCTCCGGTTCACGGCACCGCAGGCCCCATCAATCAGAGCCGAGTAAACCGTGGGCCGGCGAGTAAACCGTGGGCCGCTCAGATGTGGTTTACATTAGCAGCAGCTGATAATTGGCCCGTTTGTGGAACTTCCCTAAATGTTGCAGCTTCCCGTTGGTCGAGGAGCGAGAGGCCACGGCCTTTTTCCATCACAGCAGATAGAAGACAATGTTCGGGTTAGAGGTACGTTAAACACAGATTGCTCTTGGGACACTTCACGTCAGAATGCAAGATAATGCTTTTAATTTATTTTGAGTTTATTTTCCAGGGGTAGGAAACGTCAGGTCTGACCTCAGCGTTTCTCCTCTGGTCATTCAGCTGGTTTTCGGAAATTCTATTGCAACCACAGACTTTAACCTCTTAACTCCAACCTGAACATGTTTTCTCCTGTTCTCCAAATTCTCCAGATCTAAAAGCTGACAAAAATCCAGCAAAAAAGCGTCAAAAATCCAGCAAAAACGCGACAAAAATCCAGCAAAAAAGCGACAAAAATCCAGCAAAAAAGCGACAAAAAAATCCAGCAAAAAAGCGACAAAAATCCAGCATAAAAGCGACACAAATCCAGCAAAAAAGCGACAAAAATCCAGCAAAAAAGTGACAAAAATCCAGCAAAAAAGTGACAAAAATCCAGCAAAAAAGCGACAAAAATCCAGCAAAAAAGCGACAAAAATCCAGCAAAAAAGTGACAAAAATCCAGCAAAAAAGCGACAAAAGAGCAGCAAAAAATGTGACAAAAATCCAGCAAAAAAAAAACACAGATTGCTCTTGGGACACTTCACGTCAGAATGCAAGATAATGCTTTTAATTTATTTTGAGTTTATTTTCCAGGGGTAGGAAACGTCAGGTCTGACCTCAGCGTTTCTCCTCTGGTCATTCAGCTGGTTTTTGGAAAATCTATTGCAACAACAGACTTTAACCTCTTAACTCCCACCTGAACACGTTTTCTCCTGTTCTCCAAATTCTCCAGATCTAAAAGCTGACAAAAATCCAGCAAAAAAGCGTCAAAAATCCAGCAAAAACGCGGCAAAAATCCAGCAAAAAAGCGACAAAAATCCAGCAAAAAAGCGACAAAAAAATCCAGCAAAAAAGTGACAAAAATACAGCAAAAAAGTGACAAAAATACAGCAAAAAAGTGACAAAAATACAGCAAAAAAGTGACAAAAATCCAGCAAAAAAGGACAAAAAGTCAGCAAAAAAGTGACAAAAGAGCAGCAAAAAATGTGACAAAAATCCAGCAAAAAAAAAACACAGATTGCTTTTGGGACACTTCACGTCAGAATGCAAGATAGTGCTTTTAATTTATTTTGAGTTTATTTTCCAGGGGTAGGAAACGTCAGGTCCGACCTCAGTGTTTCTCCTCTGGTCATTCAGCTGGTTTTCGGAAATTCTATTGCAACAACAGACTTTAACCTCTTACCTCCCACCTGAACATGTTTTCTCCTGTTCTCCAAAGTCTCCAGATCTAAAAGCTTCTTCAAAATTGCGACAAAAAAAATGAGGAGAAAATGAGGATGTAAATTGACAAAAGTGACAAAAATCCAGCAAGAAAGCGACAAAAATCCAGCAAAAAAGCGACAAAAGTCCAGCAAAAAAGCGACAAAAATCCAGCAAAAAAGCGACAAAAATCCAGCAAAAAAGCGACAAAAGTCCAGCAAAAAAGCGACAAAAATCCAGCAAAAAAAGGACAAAAATTCAGCAAAAAAGTGACAAAAGAGCAGCAAAAAATGTGAGAACAGAAAAAGTTACAATACTCTCCAAATTCTCCAAATCTAAAAGCTTCTTCAAAATAGCGACAAAAAACGAGAAGAAAATGAGGACGTAAATTGACAAAAGTGACAAAAAATCCAGCAAAAAAGTGACACAAATCCAGCAAAAAATGCAAAAAAATACCTTTACCGGGAGTGGGTGCGTCTCCGGCTCGTTGCCATGGAGATGTCGAGTAAAGTCAGCAGAATTTCAGATTCTGGGGGAATACTGGATTCTTATTGGCTGGTGGGGGCTAACGAGCGTGCATTATTTTGGTAAAACCGCACACGTAGTCCGGTAGTTAAAGAGGGGTTATTATGCAAAATCAACTTTTTCAAGCTTTACATCATGTTATTATGTCATTCCCACAAAACATGCCTGAAGTGTTGCCTTGGCACATTCACGTATTTTTGAGTAATCTGTAAAAACTTTGATGGCAGCCATTTTAGGGATAGGTTTGCCTGAGTCCTCCTAGGAACGCCCCCACCTCCTGGAGACGCCTCCGAGCTTTCGTCATCAGCCGAGTAATATAACCAACCACTGCTCCTCAGCCTAACCCCCTCCCCACTGATGCCACAGACAGCGTGTGGAGGGGGCGTGTCGGAAAGGCTCAGAGGTTCTTAAAGAGACAGAGGCCTATTTCAAGACATTCACTACAGCCATTTTGAGAGAGCAATTTTATACAAGGCAGTTATTCTAATTTACTGCATTTACAGACCAACAGAAGGTTTAGTCATCATTGTAGTGTGCTATAGACTGGTGCCATGTGATTGAAAAAAGCATAATACTCCCTTCTTTAAATCACTGGGATATCACTCTGCTGTGGCATCGCCATAGCAACGCCTGACACAGCTGAATCAGATAAACACTTAATTAGTGACTGACGGGAACGTATGAGATGGATTTTGTGTTAATTTCAACGTTTTTGGCCAAAGCAAAACTTTTCATAAATGGGAAGTAGAGGAGAGTGAGCAGCTAGGTTAGCTACTGTTAATAAAATATGAGCTTTCCATTTTGAAAACGGTTAAGGCACTATTCATAATTTTCAGGCGTACATAAAATGATCCCAGCATTTATGCATATTTGGTTGGATTAGTAAAGTCAAACATAAAAGGTGTAAGGCCAAGGTGTAAGCGACTCCACCGCAGCTGTTTCCATAAACAGTTGAGCTGGTTGAGCTAGCGAGCTAGCTTCAGGTTAAACAGCGTAAAAGTTAAATAACTCCTGCCCACGAGTGCTGCATATTGGTGTTAACTTCCACGGAAAAGTGCCGGGTTAGTCCTGTTGTGTTGTGATTCTGTGCTGATGTTGTGTCGTTGAGCCTGACTGAGATCCTCGTCATAGCTGCGGAGAATGACTCGCTCTGAGACGAGCCTTCAGTGACCGGCTAATAACCCACAGAAAATAGTCCCTGTAGTCTGGCATATTTAGTGGGTTTAGTAAATGAAAAAAACACTTGTTATAAAATGTTACGTTTGTGGGACCATGGTATAAGCGGATTAAACAACTCGGAGCCGTGCATTAGACAGTTATAATGCACTTCACTGAGCGTCGTGGTGTTCTTGATTCCGCGTCGTGCATTATAACCGTCTAATGCACGGCTCCTCGTTGTTTAATCCTTACTTATAAAACCCAAATACTTAAAACTCGATACCAATTCAATTTCTGGCCAAATTTAGTGTGACTCAGACAAACTGATTTTCTCTTGTAGCAAGGAGAAAAACATCAGTTTAGGTGTTTCATTCAAAACAAGTCGGACATGGCACAACTGATCCTGCACTTGATCAAAAGCTGATTGAAGATGCTCAAAGGCCTTTGAGGAGCTGAAATATAGATCACTGTATCATCAGCGTAAAAGTGAAATTTAGCATTTGGGATATTTCTTCCAATGCCGTTAATATACAGTGTAAACAGTTGAAACACTGATAAAAATATTGGCCCAAGAGTAACTTGACGTGCCTATTCACCTTATTCCGGAGGTTCGCGTGGGCGCCGCCATGAATTGTGCCCGCCGCTTTTCTCCTATCTGTCTGCATGGGACTGGAGAAGTCCACATAAAATCAGTCACTACACGAAAATGAAGCCGTTTTTCGGCCGCAATGAGAAACGGTGCAGTGTTGACATGCTGGTGCAAATGAACATTGGACATTTTACACAAATCAATCGACTAAACATCAGATTTCAGCTGAGAAAATTTTCCCTCGTTCTCCGTTTAAGCTTCGCGCTTGACCGGAAGTGTCAGGACAACGGACGTGCCGAGACAAGGTAAAAAGTGGCAAAAGTGGACGGGGCGGAATAAGGTGAATCCTGAGTTATTGACAGTCTTAATTTGCATTGTGGGTATTGTTGGGCAGTGCTACTAATTTAAACGTTTTACCATTTTTCTTGACAGATTCCAGTTTGCATTCACCTCTCAGGTCAAACAGTTTCCTTTTTCCAATCTATTGGCACATCTTGGATGTAAATGTGTTTTTTAAAAATATCGAGAAGAGTGTTGCGCCAAAACCTGATCCTTAGGGGACCCCACAGCTAAAAGGCACCAAAACAGAGGCTCACTGACGCAAGTCACTTACTTTGGTCTTTCGCCCTCTAGTCGTGACTGGTCATCTTCGTCATGTGGTCCCCCACTCCCACTTACCCTTTTGAGCATCTCGTGTTGGGAAGAGGCTGGAGATCCACGGCCATCTACGGTCTATGTTCAGTTTTATATTACCTCTAGTGGCCAGTATGGTGACTCCTTTGTAAAGTTGGACGGGAATCTATCAATTGTATAGAGTTCACATAGTTTATACCTTGGTGTGTTTTTCATTTTTTTATTACGTTTGTTGTACACTGAAGCAGATCAGCGGGACGACCACTAAAACAGGCAGGGGACGTAAAACAACCAAGAGGAAAAGGAGGCTTTGGAGAACTGAGTGTGTTTTAAGCCAGACTATATTCAGCTCTACAAGCAGTCAGTGTAATCGTACACAGCATCTGTAACTGAACACTTTTTTTTTAACACTAAACTTTTATAAGCGGATACAAAGCTGGCTCCAACCTGAACACATTCTGGCAACCGTCCTCGCACACACTTTCAGGCCGGCGTCCGCACTGAACCGAGCCAACCTTGAATCCGGTGCTTAACAGCGAAGGAGACGGAGTAAAAGCCTGGGCTTTAACGCGCTCTTGGCGCATCACAGCGGGAAATGCCATAGATTTATTTTGTTCTTTTTTGTGTGTGTTTCTCCCCAAAGCCGTAAACATGACCACACACTTGTCTAATCTCCTCGGCTTGGCTCGGCTCTCCCTCTTTTGACATTTTCTCTGGGTTTGTAGCCTCTGGAGCGTGCATCGGGGAGGGAGAGTGCGCGGCGTGATTGGCAGCCGTAACCCTGGAAAACTTCCTCCAGGTGAGTGCGGTCTCGACGGGACGCATTCCACTCCGAGCCAGATTGGACCTGATTTGATGATTTGCGGTTGATGGGGGCCTGGAGGAGCTGCAGTGGTAACATGAGGCGATACATTGACACACCGGCAGTAAGTCACTGTCTGAAGAATGGGCCGCGTGCAGGTGATGATAAAGTAGTGTTAAAGCGAGACGCTGCAGGTGAATAAGATCATCGCTTTGTGATAACAAGTTGAAACTTATTACGGATATAAATATGAGGAACAAAATGATGCATGTTTTCTGTCATTTTGTTTGCATATTTGAGTTCAAAGCTCAATAAACCGCGCAGGATTAAAGGAACAGGCCACTGTTCTTCCATACTGTGATATAGACAAGTTTATTTATTTAAGATGGGACAGTGCATATTAATTAATATGAGTCCTCAAAGTCCGCATGTAAATATGCCAGAGTTAGCCACAATGGATCATTTTCATCTGTAGTCCCAGGGCAGTAATCTTCACTTTACTGCGCAGTAATCTTCACTTTACAGTGCGGATGCCAAATTACTCCTGGTATTATTACGCCTTACAATATAGTTCCCCCTTTTATCCGATTAGAAAATCCACATTGTTTAATTTTGTGTAATTATACTTTGTAGTGTAACACTTCACGTAACCATATTTAAATAGGTGAAACGTGGAAGAGCTTGGTAGCTTCTATCTTGACCAGTTTTGGAGCTATAGTGGAGAGGGGGAGAGGCTAAATGCTAACCCTGTCTGCGCTGTGTTTACGTGACTGAAGGCACGGGTGGCCTATTCCTTTAATGGAAGTTAATGCGAACAGGAAGAACTAGCGCCCACAACTTCAGCTCAGCCACATTGTGCAACAAGCAAATACATTGGGAAAGGCTAAATGCTAACACCATTGTTAAAAAGGCCTGACACTCATACGAATGCTGCCTAGATACAGGTGACAAATTATACAACAGCTAACCAGGTGAAGAGCTCCACCCCTCAGCCTCCCCAGAACTCAGCGCAGCACTGACTCCAAGTATCGTGGTTCAGTGTGCGACGGACTCAGGGGAGAGACTGCTACATTACGAGTGTGTTCTGAAGCTTGTAGTTTGAGCTCGGTTCTGGAGGTATTTGCAGCGTGGTAAGCGTGTATATGTATGAACGTACTGTTTAGAAGCTTAGTCTGTAAGTAGTGTTTTAGAAGCTTATGTCTGCCTATATGTCGTACTTGTAGAGTGTTTTTCACAGCTATTGCTAAAGGTATTGCATGTAGGCTGCGGTCCGTGACAGGCCTTAGCAGCGTGGGCACACGGATTGATGGTCCATCGTGAATGTATATACCTCATTGCTTCTTTGCATATCGTGGTTCAAAACTAGTTATTGGTAACTGTGGAGAAAGTGCTCCGGGTCTGCGCTCGGCCTGTGGAGGACCGCGTTGGTAACATATGGGCCGGTGTTTCTGCCCAGTTTTTTACCTATTTTATTTATCCTGTTATAATACATTTCTTTATTACATGTTATATAATACTGTTTTATTCAGACTGTTTATTAATATTATTACCAAATCGTTAACTTTATGTTTATGCCTTTCCTTTGTTGTAGAACCGTGCACTACAGTCTGCAAATAAATCTACCATACGGCATCTGGCTAAGTTCTTTCAGGGACACCCTGCAGCGGGTCAGAAATAGTCCACCTAGAGTATTTTTCAAACATCTTTGTTTGTTTTGTGTAACTGAGGGCACACACAAAGACCAGACAGGTACGTATCAACTCGTCTAAGCTCAGGCAAGAACATATCTCAGTATGTAAAAAGGGGGGCCTGTTCCTTTAAGATATAAGAAAAATCCCTCTGAAAAAAACTGTTCAGTCCAAGCCTGGAAAGTTTGGAGTCTGTAGGAGTTCCTGTAGTGGAGATGTTGTTGCAAGAGTGGAATGTAAAGATGACACAGTATCTGTATACATTGTTGAATGGGTGTTATGTTAGAGCGGAAAAGCGTGATATAAATAGAAATCATTTACTATAGAACCTAGAAGTGTCTTCTACCATCAGTCCCTCCGGATTTCGCAATAATTGCAAAAAATATATTTTTAAAAGGAGTGTGGGTCGGGAGTGTGTCACTGGGTCAAGAAACAGTCTCAGCAAATGTTTAAAAATGTTTAAAGGAACAGGCCACCGTTTTTTCATACTGAGATATGTTCTGACCTGAGTTTAGACGAGTTGATACGTACCTGTCTGGTCTTTGTGCCCGTGGAAGAGCGTGGTAGCTTTCAACTTCACCCCGGAGCTACAGTAATGCACTGGGAGAGGCCAAATGCTAACAACATCTTTAGTGGTCTTTGTGCGTGAATGAGGGCACACACAAAGACCAGACAGGTAGGCTACACATCAACTCGTCTAAGCTCAGGTAAGAACATATCTCAGTAAGTAAAAACGGTGGCCTGTTCCTTCAAAAATCCGGTGGTCTTCCAGGATGATGTAGAACATGGAGTTACAACAGACTTGCCTTGGGTTGTAGGTGAGTGTGGCAAAAGGAATCCATTTTTACTTTACTTGTGCTGAAGTTTTATCTATTTTAGCCATTCCAAAGTTACATATAGGCATTTATATGAATGATTGTACCTCTACCGCTATTGAGCACTCATTTTTGTGATAAATATAAGTGTTTTCTGGAGGTATTTTTCAAACCCGGAAGACAAAACGCTTCGATTCATTTAACTCCGCCCCCTCTCTCCGCACATACAACTTTACCGTAATATAAATAAACAGCAATAAGTGAAGATACTTCACAACGCAGTTATAAGGAGTTGACATCTGCAACACAGCTTCATAAATGGCTAACACACATGCTAATATGCTAACCCGCGTTTGGACTGACTCACCGCTGTGGTCCATCGCTGTTTACATTATGGGACTTGCATTGGTTATAAAAGTTAATCCACTTTGATTCAGGCGAAGGTTCACCAAACATCCATCAGAGACAGTCACAGAAAAACACCATTTTGGTGAAAGTCGCTGAATCCCGGGGGAAAAAACAACTTCAAGTGGCCTCTTCTTGAAAAAGGTTGAATAAACTCCCGTCCTCGTAGCCAAACGCGCTTCTTTTTCTCCGTCCGTGACATTATCGTTTGGCAAGAATAAAGAACAGGTGTGTCCAGAATAAGTTAAAACGAGCTCCATCTTCACAGCTGCAGCGCAAACATGACTGATCTGTTCAGACGCTCAGGGGTGTTTGTTTTGGCCACAGCTGACCTGGAAGCACCTCGGGCACATCCTTTTTTTTTTTTCTCTTTGCATCTCTCTTACGACAGAAATAATGAAAAAGCTGTTTTACAAATTAAAATCCGGCCGTAAGCATATAATTAAGACATTAGATTACAGACGTCGAGCACTTCCGTTCCGCTGTTACGACACAACTGAACACTCAGTCGTTCACCAGGAGAGGGAGGAGCAGCTGCTCAGAGAGCAGGTTTCAGGAGGATTACTGAGAGCTGCGTGAATGAAGCCACAAACCACTCTGGGGGTGTTTTTGATAAGGAAATAGCATAACAACATGGCTAAAAGCTCTAAAAAGTCGATTTTGCCTGATATAGGACCTTTATGGAATAGTCGCCAAGGAAATAGTGGATTATTGGAATGGTTACGGGCTTTTGGAAAAGTTACAATGCTGCAGAGGTTGCATGATTTTGTGTTAACAGTAATCCTGGAGGGACTGCCATTCATTTAAATGATCAAATGTGTAAATACCAACAATAAGTGGCCAAAAGCAGTTGTACAAGTAAGAGCTTTCATCCACTTGATTTAGTCCTATTTTAGACCTGGTTTCACCTTGGAGTTGCCCTAGTTTCGATCTAGGTGTGCTTAAATTTCCAGTACTTCTGCTTTAGTGGGACTCACAGCAAGAAAGTCCCAGGTTCAACGTCCAGACCATGAGGAATCCGCGTGTTCCTCATTGCCTACGGGGGTTTCCTTCCTAAAATATGCACAAACGTTACATGCAAGTTATGCACAGGGTCAAAGGCAGAGGACAAAACCTAGCATCACTGTCGAAAATTAGCCCTGATCAAAGATGGAGCTGGCGAAACTAGCTGAACCCCACACACACAAACCGGCAGCTGTTTGTCCACTGGCTCTGCGGCGGACTCAGGTGGGCTTCGAATCAGCTCCATGTTCACCATCATCACCTTGATTACACAACGAGCAGTGACAGAAGCGCACGCCACATCAAACAAACGCGCTGCAGCGGGCGGCCAGCTTTCTCCATAGCACCCCCACACACACACTGTAACCCGCTCTCTCCTGTGGTGTGTGCGAGTCCCGGAGAGTGAAATTGGCAGCGAGCGCAGGACAAGTCGCGCTGACTGTTCGCAGATGTTTGAAACAGAAGGAAATCACTTCAGGGTACGGCTTTAAAGAGCTCCTTTGACCTTCCCCACTGCTCACAACACGGCTAATGTTCTCTGCACCGGAGCTAATGCAGACGCGCTCAAATCGGAGTTGGACTCACAGATATTGGGGACCTGTAAACCAAACCGTGTCTGTTTGCTATCAGCAGGTTGTAATACCGGATCGTCTTCCCGTTGCCTCACAGGGAGAATGTCCGATTCCGAGAACAGAAAAAAACTGAAGTGCAGGGGTTTTCCCTAAACGTTCTCATAATGTCAATAGTCGTGAAAATCGTAAATGTCCGACATTTCTTCTCACACAGAGTAAACAAACAGCTAGATTATGATCTCAAGACATTTGAGGCCTATACAATTCTATCCCTACGATTGTTAAAGGTACACTGCGTAACATTTTGGACTATATTGTTGCCATCAGTACAAAATATGTTCCTTATGAGCAGCTCGACACAGGATGCTATTAATGCAGTGAGAAATCAATGAATGGATTTGGATGGCAACCTAACCTGTTTAAATCTCAAATTCTGCTGCCTTTAGTCACATCTCCATGGAAACGAGCTGGAGACGCACCCTCTCCCGGTAAAGTTTTGTCATGTCTTAGGAGAGCTGAGCCGCTCACAGCAAGAATACATGTTTGTTTGAGGTATTTTTCAATGCTGAAAATATCTGTCATAAAAAAAAAGCTTGTATTTCAATTTGATTTTTTGGGGTAAAATTCTACGCGGTGTAGCTTTAATAGACGTTCACTGGAGAATAAAACAGACTAACTGCAAAGCTTTTCCCAGAAGATGGGGAAAGACTGTCGTGAAGGGAGGGAGCTGCACAGGAGGAAGAGGAGTCACCCTTTACTCAAACAGGGGGAAGCACAGGGACAGTGCAGCTGGCCTTCTTTGAACAGGAGTATAGGCTACATTAGTGCCGACGCAGCTCTACAGGCAGAGGAGGAATTAGGATTAAATGACAAATAAAGCACAGACTTACAATAGTTGTGACAAAGAAAATAGTAAAACGGTGACATCTCAAGTGATTTGTAAGTCCTGGTTGAGCGCAGAGGGCCACACTGCCCCGCTAAGCCTCTAATCTAGTTTTGTGGTATAGGTGTCTCCCAGTCACGTGACTAGAAATGCAAGCGCGCAACATTTTGAAGGGAAACAAAAATGGCGAATGCAACAGAAAACAATCGCAATTCTACACAATTATGTAGTTTTTTTTTCACCATTGTTGGATATTACAGACCCATACACGCTTCCGGCCGAGTTATTTACTGACGCAAAGTTCTAAGTCAACATACCTTCACTCGAGTTTGCCGATATTTACATAGTACATAGTTTCTTTTCTTTCTGTCCTCATACACAGGAACATCATTAAAGGGGGGGTATTATGCAAAATCGACTTTTTCAAGCTTTACATCATGTTATTATGTCATTCCCTCAATAAAAACATGCCTGAAGTGTTGCCTTGGCACATTCACGTATTTTTGAGTAATCTGTAAAAACTCTGATGGCGGCCATTTTAGGGATAGGTTTGCCTGAGTCCTCCTAGGAACGCCCCCACCTCCTGGAGACGCCTCCGAGCTTTCGTCACCAGCCGAGTAACCAACCACTGCTCCTCAGCAGAACCCCCTCCCCACTGATGCCACAGACAGCGTGTGGAGGGGGCGTGTTGGAAAGGGTCAGAGGTTCGTAAAGAGACAGAGGCCTATTTCAAGACATTCGCTACAGCCATTTTGAGAGAGCAATTTTACACAAGGCAGTTTTTCTAATTTACTGCATTTACAGACCAACAGAAGGTTTCGTCATCATTGTAGTGTGATATAGACTGGTGCTATGTGATTGAAAAAAGCATAATACCCCCTTAAATACCCTTTAAAGGCATATAAAAGCCTTTCTGCATACAGATATTTTGAGTCAGGATGGGTATCAAATACATCTGTATGGCAACCAAAAAGAAAGGATATTCTCATTGTCATGAGTAAGGTAAGTTACTTGACACTTCGCTAAACCAGCAGGCTAATAATACTGTAAAACACATTGAATTGGACACCCAGCTTGTTGTATAGATAGCTCTTTCACAGATTAACGAACCGTAAATCTCATATTGACAGTAAATCCTTCTATGCTACAGCACTTTTCAATAGGCTTATAATTTGATCAGATCTCCGATTGAAAAGTACAATGGGACCCCATTAAAAGACTAAAGACATGAGAAATTCTGACACCACTAATTTGCATCCAACTGCACAACAAGTTTCAGGCATTTCAGCGGTTTTGAAATGTAGATTTTAAATGAAACGTTGGTGTGGGTTTATCTGGAGTTCATTAGCATGAATCCCGTCAACATGGAGTAACTTAGTTGGCGTGACGTCATGCAGAAGGTGTGGCTTTCTAATCTGGTGTCAGTTTTCGCTTGGACCTTTCTTATAGCTTATAATTAATTATTATATTTTTAAAAAACAAAACAAAAAGCAGACAATTGGCTTAGTAAACAGCAAACTGGCTATAGATACAGACAGCATCTGGAACCGCCCATAAATGGTCACGTTCGAAGCTGCTAGAAGAATAAAAGAGGGGAAAGAACCTCAAGTGGGTGGGACTCTGGAGCTCTTTGCACCTTATTCCACACTTTTGCCTCTTTTTACTTCCTTTGACTCTTCCGGTAGAGCACAAAGTCTGTTCATGTTCGCCGCTAAAATCTGATGCACAGTAGATTGATTTGATGAAAATACTGTGCATTTTGACACGGTTCTAACAATAACTGGCTGCAGCTTATTGTCATTGGGGCACCTGCAGGTTTAGCTAGCGTTGGCAAGGGTTAGCTAGCGTTAGCTAACCGGAGCAATGCTCATATGTTTAACAATACTGCAAAAGAGAATGCTTACCCGGCAAGAGCTCGACTGGTCCACAAAGCTGTACTGGAGGCATTTAAGGAAGAGACCATGAGGTGTCTCCGATTTCGCTTTAGCCTCAATAGTCGTCCTTAACCCTTCGTTAGACACTTTAATATCCTGAATAAATCCCTCTGCCGCATATTGTAACCCCTTTTGCCTCGATCTGGAGGACATCAAGCAGCTATTGCTCCAATAAGAGTCACTCCAGCATCAGTATCAGAAAGTTTGTCGGACCTAACAACAGCAACTAAGTGGGCGGGGCTTTTGCGAAAGGTCAATTCATGAAAATACGGTGCAATGGTTTGATAATGTTTTGGTTCATAAAGTTTTAGATAAATCTGCCAGTTAAAATTGTGAGTTAGCACATAGTCAGTGCTAAATATGAATGAGGTCGTTCCTAGTGGTTAGTCAGAAATGTACCAGTTGCCTGGAACGCAGCATTAGCATCATGTTGCAATGTAAGATTCCATGAACATAGCAAATCTAGCAAAGCTGCGACGTCTCTATGGAGATGACCTGGTGATGTCCTGCTCCCTCTAAAGTTACACCCCTGGTCTGAGGAGACCAGTAAAGGCACGTATATCTGAAGGTATTTTGCATTCATTTCTTTTCTTTTACCATATTTACAATGTTCCCTCATTAAAACCATACTTGGGGTTGCTATGAATCTTCCACGGCGACTATTTGAAGGGCCGCTGATTTTGCTCTTCCATAAACGGGCAAAAATATCCATCGGAGCCTTGCAACAATAAAACAACACACTTCCAGGAGCACAAGTTTTATGGAAATGTACATCCTCCCCCAATGAAACTTGTTTTGTCTGGTTCAGTCAAACATGTCATGAATGTGGATGTAAAGGAACTGTAGCCTTTTCTGTCGGAAAAATGAAGATGTAAAATGAGGTTGAACTGGTTTGGTCTGAGAGTCAAAGGAACATCCCCAGGCGCTGTGCTCTTTCCCATAACATTTCAGAATACAGGTAACTGGGGGAATCTGGAGGTAAACCGGACTTGTGTTGAAGGTTAACTTTAGGACGCGCCTCTTCTCACAGTCTCACTCACAGGCTTGGCTTTTCGAGCTACTTTGCTGTTGTAACGTTTGGGCTTTATTTGCTCGGGTGATGAGATTTGACCAAGGTTTCGCCTTATGAAATCTATTTAAGGTATCAGAAGCAAAGAATACATAGGATCATTTATACTTCCCAGATGAAATACTCCAGTGTTGGCCCCTTTCAATCACTTATTTTCAGCTAGCTGCCATCACTATTTTTATTTGATTTTATATTGGTTTATTTATTGGTTTATTTGGTCGGGACAGTGCAGGTTAATGAACAAGCCACACTGGAGTGTAGCCTTGGGTTTATTTCCATCTGTCGTCAAACATGTGCACTCTCAAACACACTCTCATACATTCTGGCCTATTATACATGTTTTTAGTGGTAGGGGAAACCAGAGTACCTGGAGGAGACCGACGCAGACACGGGGAGAACATGCAAACTCCACACAGAAAGGCCCCGTCCTGGTGGGAATTGAACCCTGGACCTTTGTAGAAGTACACTAAAAGTCAGGGAACTTTTTGTGCGCAATACGTTTTCTTCCTCCTCTTCTCGGTGTGGGCGCCACCATGAATTGTGCCCGCCCCTTCTCTCCTAGTAGTTAACATGGGACTGGAGAAGTCCAGTTAAAATCAGTTATTACATAGAGAAACAGTGCAGTGTTGACTTGTTGGTGCAAATGAGCATCGGACATTTTACACAAGGTTCATCTCATCCTAGTACACTTCATTATATTGTCTACCGGGTGTTAGACAATGTAACACCCATTTACTTCACGTGCTCCACACATGCTTTTTTTTTTTTAAGAAGGGCCTGAGAATTACATTCTGGCCACTCCTCAGAGGAGGGATCAGGGCTGCCAACTTTCCCAACTATTGCACGTCTACAGGTGAACTGATTCAAATGAATGTACCAGCCTCACAGATTGAACCCCAATCTCTAAAGATTTTTTTTGCTTCAAAAACTAAACAAGATTCAAAATAGGGCCCGACTGGTATGGATAAGGCGGTGGCCGATAGCCCCAAATTTGAGGTAATTTAACTTAATTGATTGACTGCGGAATTCTTCCGCAGTCAATTATTGGTTTTCATGTTCTTTATTGATTGACTGCGGAATTCTTCCGCAGTCAATTATTGGTTTTCATGTTCTTTATTATTATTCCTCTTCCATCTTTTTCCCGATTTTCTAGAGCTTTCAGCACCTTCATGCTTTGTGCAATTTATGCATCAAAATGTTCCGCATGTTGAGGAGAAGGGTGCTATTACTTTTGGGACTTCTGCAACTTACGTTTTTTCCGCAATCGGCCAAAATGTCGGAGATTTTTCCCATTGACTTATAATGGGGCTGCCGCAAATCCATGCTTTTCTGCACTTTTTTCTGCATTTTCTGCAATTTCTGCACTTTGTGCATGTTCTGCTTATGCAACTTGTGGGTTTTGAGAAAAAATTGGCCTTCTGCAGTTTTCCAGTTTTTTTTATACAAGAGTTTGAAATTTATGCATTGGTGTGTATGGGGGAATCCAGCCAATGGGGGAGACTCCAGGCCTTTCAGCCATTTGTGCAGCTTCTGCCAATCAGCGGAGGCCATTTCAACAGTTTGACCAGTTTATGGAATATAAAGGTTTATGCAATATTAATAATGTATGCAAAGTAACCACTTTTTGCAGTTTATACAGTTTATGAAACATGACATTTTATGCATTTGATCAGTTTATGCAAATTTGATTATGCAATTTGAAGAGTTTATGCAATTTCTGCATTCGCTTCCCACATTTCCGCAGTCAATCGCAATGGCGCAGCCATTGCATTTCTAGTTATTCCTCTTCCATCTTTTTCCCGATTTTCTAGAGCTTTCAGCACCTTCATGCTTTGTGCAATTTATGCAAGTTATGCATCAAAACGTTCCGCATGTTGATGAGAAGGGTGCTATTACTTTTGGGACTTCTGCAACTTACGGTTTTTCCGCAATCGGCCAAAATGTCGGAGATTTTTCCCATTGACTTATAATGGGGCTGCCGCAAATCCATGCTTTTCTGCACTTTTTTCTGCATTTTATGCAATTTCTGCACTTTGTGCATGTTCTGCTTATGCAACTTGTGGGTTTTGAGAAAAAATTGGCCTTCTGCAGTTTTCCATTTTTTTTATACGAGAGTTTGAAATTTTTGCATTGGTGTGTATGGGGGAATCCAGCCAATGGGGCGACTCCAGGCCTTTCAGCCATTTGTGCAGCTTCTGCCAATCAAGCACTGAGGCCATTTCAACAGTTTGACCAGTTTATGGAATATAAAAGTTTATGCAATATTAACAATTTATGCAAATTAACCACTTTATGCATTTTAAACCGTTTATGCAACTTAAGAGTTTATGCCATTTAGGATTTATGAATTTTAAAGAGTTTATGCAATTTACATTATTTATGCAAATTAACCCATTCATGCATTTTACCACTTTATGCAGTTTATACAGTTTATGCAACATGACATTTTATGCATTTTACCAGTTTATGCAAATTAGATTATGCAAATTAACCACTTTATGGAATTTAAACAGTTTATGCATTTTAAAGCACTATTATGCAACTTAATAGGGATTTTCGCATGTAACCAATTTATGCAATTTAAACAGTTTATGCAATTTGAACCGTTTATGCAATTTCTGCATTCGCTTCCCGCAATTCCGCAGTCAATCGCAATGGTGCAGTCATTGCATTTCTAGTGTTAACTTGATGTTGTTTATCTTTCAAATAGCCTACAGTTAAACGTTTGTTATTATAGTAGAGGTTTCAATAATGGAAATACATAGAATTATATCTAATAGAGGTCGACGTGTTTCATTATTGTGGATTTTGATTGGCCGATGCCAGTGTGCACCGCTGCTATTTTTTAGAGCATTCAAGTCATAGGAAAGACAAACATCAGTAGATTCCAAAGTCTCTATCTCTTATGGTTCCAATATTATACGCAAAAGTCTACAACATAAAACATATACAATAGGTACATAAACCGATTTTAGCTGCGATGGGAAAATGTCTGTCACTGTAAATTAGATTTCATAGCTGATATTGTAAAACACCAAATATCGGCCCGATATATCGGTCAGTCATCGGCCTAGTAATAAAAGAAAACCATACATTTGAACCTGGGTCTATCCATTATTTACTTTTTGTCTCTGAAAATAAATGGTCTTATGTTAAAACATGAAATAGCAGAAAACCTTTTCACATATTCCCCCGCAGTGTCTCGCCTTAAAGCTGCTGATGGATCAGGGTTTGGCACGTCCCGGCCCCCGAAAAAGCACTTTGCATTAGTCCCACATGAAGCTTGACACAAATAAATAAATGTGCTTATCTGATGGGAGGACAATAGCGGAACATAGGCCGTGCTTGAATATAGAATATCGTATGTAAACAGGGCGTCTGTGTGCGCATACACGGCCCTGTGAGCACCAGGGCTGCACGTCGGGGGCCCATTGTAACGCACGGTGGGAGTGTGTGAAGGCGCACTACTACAGGACGCTCGGGGTAAACAGTTATGATTGGGGCGGATACACAAACGGAGCCACAGTTTCTCAATCAATTGTTTCAAAAGTTCTCATGGACACCCATAAACAGCAGGAGGGACGGGCATTTCCAATACATTTAGTGAATTTGTAAGCTTCGAGCGGTTATAGACCGAATCAGCAACTATGAGCCTGTGGCGATGCACTGCGCATTTGCAATTTATTTATTTCACAACATTTGGTCATTTTATAAGGGAAACTCTGAGGCATTTTCTGATAAATTTCCAGTCCTGTACTTGACAATATTATTAAAGATATTTTTTCCAACATCTAATTCTAAACCTGATTTATTGAATTTCCAACCCCCTATAAACAAAATTCAAATTTACACGCTTTTGTTGTTTGTTTCTGTCAAGAATTCAAATGATAAAACAATAATCGCTAATAACTGGAAAGGCTTTAAATTTAATGTATGCTTTATAAAGTCTTATAAGATCTCACAATGGAGAACTTCACTTGTTACATCCAGGGCAGGATTTAAGTAAAATGGGCCCCGGGGCAAAAAACTTTCAGGGCCCCACATCTAGCGCATGTCTGTGTGATTTCTCTCACTCTACAATGAAAGGATACATTTATGTTTATTTATTTCTTAAAGAAAAATTTAAAAATGTATAAAAAAAATTCAACATAATGATCCCAATTTGAGCTCTATGACCCTCGCGGAGGAACCTTTGCTTCTGCCAGACTGGTGGGGACACACATTTAAAGGGGGTCCTCTCACAGAGATTATTTTTATTTTAATGGTGCAATTTACTGCATGTTCATGCATTTTAACAGACCAATAGGGACATGTCTTTTCCCAGTGCCAACTCAGACCTTGTTTAGAACTGGTCTAGATCAGTTTTAGTCCTGGTTGAGTCTTGGTTTACTCTTGGATTAGTCCGGGTTAGACTTGGTTTAGTCTCGGGTACAAAGTCATCTGATTAAGCCTTACATGTGAGGGAGTCTGCAAAGAGAGAGGGAACACTGTCCTTTTCTCCTTGTGCCCAGGGGCCCTTCAGTCTGCTGGGCCCCTGGGCTTAGCCCCTGTAAGCCCCTGCATAAATCCGGCCTTGGTTACATCAGCTCTCAAGAAACACTCAGGAGGACTGCAAATAGTCAGGAGAATGTGCAATTAAGGAAACAAGTACATAAAGTAAGGAACTCTAGAGTTTGCATGTTCTCTCCGAGTCAGCGTAGGTTTCCTCCAGGTACTCCGGCTTTCCAAACCACTAAAAACATGTACAGTACCTCTGTGACACACTTTTATTGGTTGGTTTATTTTGTTCACTATCTTATCTTGACTGTTTCAGATGTGTCTTCCTGTTTGGTTTCCCGCATTGTGTGATCAGCTGACCCTCCCTGATGTTCTACACCTGTGTCCATGTCCTGTCTCCTTCCCATCGTTCTGTGCTACTTCGTCAGTTCTCCTGGTGTGTCTAGTTCAGCTTTTTCTTGTGGCCTTTTGGAATAAAACTTTGGAACTTGTTTTGAGAGTTGTGCTTCATGAGTCCATTCCTACTGAGCCTCATCACAGTACGAATGAGCCCACAATATGGACTCAAAGAAGGTTAAAGCTGCTCTTCAGTCTCAAGGCCTCCATCTACATCAACAAGAGGGCCAGCTCACGGCTCTCAAGAGTGACCTGCAAACTTATATTTTTCTACAATGGGTGAGCAAATTCATTTTTTACTTGGGGAAACCCCAAAGAGTCACATTCTGCCCCTGCTGACTCACCAGTTCCCATTAATCCTCCTCTTGTGGAGCCACACCCTATCCAAAGACAAACGCCCTGGCTTCTGTGCTACCTCCCCCTCATTTCGCCACACCGGAGAAATTTTCTGATGATTCTGGAGATTGTCGTGCATTTCTGACACTGTGCAGCCTCCATTTTGAACTGCAGGCTGCTGTCTATCCCACTGACCGAGCCAAGATTGCATTTGTTATTTCGCACCTGACTGGCCGAGCTGAGGCCGTGGATTGAAGAGGCGGTGAAGGGGTGGAGGTGGGTCGCAGCACAGCTGGGAAGCGGACGAGCCATAAACGCTGGAGCATAAACAATGGACCGTGGGTGATGATTGGCTTCGACGAAAGTGTGGCTCTGCACTGATAGGCTGAGGTGGAGGTGTGACCCTCTCAGACGTCATCATTGGCTGGAGGCAAGTGACAAGTAATTGGTCGGTTATCAAATCCTTGATATTATTTATGTTCAAGTTGACCTCAGACAATACTAAAGAGAAAATGTAGCTTCTGCTCACCTTGAATTTGGACTTTTCTTTTCACTTCATCTGGGTGGCTAGTAGGCCTGCAAGAGCTTTTAAAATAGACTTTCTGATCAATCCCAGCTCACATTAGTCTGTCAAAGCTATTCTGAGCACCATATCTCCCCAGACACACCAGATGTTGATATTATGTGGCTATTACGCATTTTGCTGTTTATTTTGGATGTTCGAGTGACTTCCAGTGACTTCCTGGCTTAACAGTGATGCAACACTTAGAACGCCTCTTTAACACCAACCATCTTAATGGATTTTATTCGCGCAATCTTTTTCTTTCCGTCTTGTATGGAATTTTATACAGGTGTAACTGAATTTGTTTCCTACGTCTCTGATTCTCCCAGAAGAGCTGATGGAGGAAGTGTGGTGGACAAGGGAAGTCTCTGCTCACACGCTGCCTCCACCACCCGGCCCCGGATAAAGCGGAAGAAAATGGACGGAATGGATGAACTGGATTTCACTCGGAATCAACTATTTTGACCGCATCACTTAGCTGAAAGTACAAAAGTTTGTTCCAAAGCTAACTCAGCTGCAGTTTAGATTGATTTTGAACCTTTTTTTTTTTTTGCTTAAAAGTTTTCCGCTCTATTGGATTTTCTTTACAAAGTCATAATTTGAACCTTTTTCCCTAATTGAATGTAGTGATTTCTATCAGCTCAGGAAAAAAATGCAAAGATCTCCAGAAACAATTGACCAATCAAGCACAAAACGAAAAGTGTTGTTATGCGGATGATCCTCTCTCCAATCCTAAAGTACCCACATCGAAGTCAAGTGTTTGTGAAAGATGTTGCTGTCCTACCGAACCACTAAACTATGGAATTGATTAACTGGAATCTCAGTGCAATTGACCTTTTGCCGAGCCCCGCCCCCTTTAGTTACTGTTGCTACGCCCGACAAACAAATGGTGACCTTTTTTGGAGCAATACCGCCGCGATATCCTCCAGATCGAAGCAAAAGGTTGTTACAGTATGCAGTGGAGGGATATGGTGCGCACTGAATGGGTGCTGCTGCCGGATGCTCTCTCATCGAATGCAATTTCTCCATCTGTGAGATCAATAAAGTATCATCTTATCTTATCTTATCTTATCTTTTCAAAATATTAAACTATCCCACAAAGGAAAAAGGACTCTTGACACTGCAGCAAACAGACAGGTCTCCAGCAAAATTCACGATCCGATTTACATCCTCCATAGGCAGATGCTTCACCATTTTGCTTCTTCTTTGTGTGGTAGGGTTTTTGGTTGTTAGCAGTAAAAAAAAAAGCGCATCTGCTCAGTGCTCATTGCTGGTATGTCCCATTGTTTTACATTGGATTTATTGCATGATGGATCTAGCTTCATAGTTACGGTTGCTAGGATGTACCGTTTTGGGGCGTGGTTTTGCGAATAGTCAATTGATATGTTGTTTTTTTTCCACAAAATGAGGCCACAGAGGAGGTCGTCTTCCCTGACCGGACTTTCTCAGCTACAGTAGATGTGTGGAGTAAGTGGATCGTTCACCTAGCGGTCCTGTCGGTCGGAGACATCAAAGATATTTACTTATTTGGACTCTTGATAACAGGGTACGGACTTGGCTCTGCCCTGGTTTATCAGAAAGTCGTAAAGTCGACATCTTGCGATCGCACCACGCTGCTGTTGCTTGCAATTGACGAGCATTTTGGAGAAAGGAGTGACCGAGTGATGGAATTTCACCGGAAAGTAAAGCACAACAACAACAATGGACTGTTGTATTGGACCTGGCAGCTCGCTGTGGAGACAGACAAAAGGAGGACTATATCTTGGCGGGAAAAGGGATGAACTGTGAAGGAACTACCTGCTCTGGAGAACTGAACCAAGAAAAAAGCAAATGTATTATGAATTGATGAGCTAATCCTGGAATGATTTTTTTTTTTCTCCAGAGAGGAGATTGAAGCAGCTGGACCTCTTAACTCTCCTACGCCGTCAACATTCCCCACTCAAGGTCAAGTCACGGAGTCTTTTGCAACTATATTTAACATTCATTCACACCATTCATTTCCAGGACTATGCAAATAACTGCACACACATCCCCTCCCTAACCACGCCCCAATCCCTCTGCGTCTGCGTTCACACACTTTTTTCAACTCCCCCACCCCCGCCCCCCAGTCCACAGGCGGGCGCCCCTCCCCTACCCAAGAAAAAATTCCAGCGCCTGCCCAGGTGCAATGTGTATTTCCCATGTTTTGATGTTTCTATATACTGTATGTGCTTTGTCTTAACTTAGTCTGATTGTAATCTTGCATGTCTTCGTTTGTAAGGCGCATTGAGTTACCTTGTGTACGAAATGTGTGGTATAAAAAAAAGTTGCCTCTCTAAGTCTCTAAAGCTCACAGAAAGTGGTTCGAACGGCGGTTTCAGGTCATACTCTACTAAAAAGTAAAAACAGAACTTTTCTTGTAAAGACAGGATTCATTTTGGTCGTTAAAACATAAATTATTTTGTGGGAAAAAATGGATTTATTTTGCACATAAAAACAGAACTTTCCTTGTAAACAGAAACTATTCTCATGAAAACAGAAACTTATTTTTTTATTCTCGTGAAAACAGAAAGTGTTTTTTTTTTTCAAATGAATGCAATACGTAGATAACTTTTTTTTTTTTAAATACATAAAAAACTCAAAATCCACTGTTCTAAATTATTATGCAACTCATAGTTTCAACACATTTTAAAGCTTTTAATTGACTGAAAATTGCGAGGGTAAGGGAGAGGGGTTGTAGGGTTTGTTTGGGTCCCATTCACGCAATTACGGTTGTGTGCAGACTGACACCACAGCAGGACCGTCTGTACATCTATTTCTCTCGGGACACTGGGCAGGGACAGTGTTTGACTCACAGTGGAACAGATAAAGTTTAAGGCTATAAGGAAGAACACGAGGCAGCGCAATGTGTACGAGGAATAGAATGTGAGGCTGCTATAGAACCTCCGTCGACATCTTCTCTTTAGTCGTTTCAGCTGGGCACATGCAAGATGATCGTCTCATTTGGACCAACGCAGTCCTTGCGCCAGGTAGAAGATCGGGCCCAAAGTGTTCACTCACAAAACCAGCAACCAACCAACATCAAAAGAGTCCTGATTTTGATTTCTATTTCATGAGTTTGATGAGTGGCTTTGAGCTATACCAATCGAGAAAATCCCATCTCCAAAGAGCCCTAAAAACTGTCAAACTACAATCTATATTTAGCAAATTAGTTCGTCAAAGCCTCTTTTCCGAACACCATATCACCACCAGATGTTGAACCCATGTGGAAGTTACGCATGTTGCTGTTATTTTGGGACGTACTTCCACATTAAGCCCCCGTCGTTTCCCTATTGCCCCGGTTCCTCTGAGCTTTATCTGCCGGGTTTGTTTGTGTTTGCCGCGAGCTGTCGGCACGTCGCAATTACCCCCGGCCAGTTCAGTCGGCGCTCTCACAACAGGAAGATGCTGTTTATTTAGCGGACCATCCCTGACACTGTATCTGCGTGTTTACAGCTCCCTGGGCCCCTGCGCTGTCATCGCCCGAGCTACGGCACTCACACATCCCATAATGGTCTGGGAGGGTTGGTGAAAAGGGGACAGTTTTTGTGCAATTAGCCAGCATTGTTCAAAAGTTTGCACTGACTGTACGAAGCTACCGAACTTTTTTCTCCAAAGCGTCATTCTTTTCTTAAACCTTGCACATTCTGCTAACTGGTCGCTTTATCAAATGAATATCGATTTTTTATTTTATATACTGGAGAGCATACATTTTCTTTACCTATAAAATCATGAATCTTTATCTAAAAGGCTGGATTATTGTCCAAAGAAGTCAGATGCCAAATGTTATGTTTATTTGCCAAAACTATCGGATGGTACCAGTTCATTTGCCTTTTACCCATCTTAATGATTAATTGTTTTTATTACAGTACACACATAATAAACCTCCCCACCTTTAACATGACTCATGTCTGAATACAGTTCCCGACAGAGCTGCAAAATAAATACGATCGTTTTAGTTACTACTATCCTAACATACTGTCATCTTGTCTTTCCAGCATTGGCGTGATAGACATTGTTGGCCAATCAGAAGTATCCAACCTCTTGTACTTGGCTTAAAAGGTAGTTATACATTTGGCAAAAAAAAACACCCCATCTCGTGCTGTGCAAACTGCCTGAAAAGAGCTCAGGCAGGCTTGAAATAACGACTGCTCAAACACATTAGGCAGCATAACCTTCTGAAGTGTGGCAACTTGAGCAATTTCAGGTTGATTGACAGTTTGATTGCCATTTTGCAAGATTTGAAATGTTTCTACAGTTATTACTGCATTGCAATGGTTTGTTTTCATTTAGATCCATATTTATCCCATAGTCATTGACCCTGTTTATTACAAAGGCATCTTTAAGTTGTAAAACATTACAAAACCTTTTTGAACAAAGTTAATTTGTATTACTGGGGAGCCCTCTGGGACCTTCTGTTTGATGATGGATCCACAGCATTGTAAACCCTGGGTATGGCTGCGTTATTGCTTAAAAAATGCATAATATGAAAGTATCAGATATACAAATCCAAAATCTAAAAACGGATCTGTGTAAAATCGCAAACATTTTCATAATTCCTGCCAAAATAGCCCCAGTTCCTGAAACTCTACTCTTTGTCTTTAGTTTAAGAAGATATTATACAGATTTCTTCCAACCCACAGGAATGAAACTAAACAGATCTGTAGGTATGTCTTTAATAAGGGAACAACATAACGTAGCTCAAGATGTCAGGTATTTTTGGCTACTCTGCCGTGCCTTCCTCCCTTTAACCATCACAGAACAGCCAAGGTCACAAACATGTACGCCGTAGAAAGCTCCTTTTGTTTGAGGTTGAGTTTAATCAGCTCCAGGTGAAATGCGTATGTTCAGCCGATGCGTTTATAATAGATGAGCTAACATTATGACCCTGAGGCCACACGGTTACTTCTGAACCGCAAACATTTACGGAAACTCTATCAATACAAAGTCTACAGAGGAGAGAGCACACTGGAAAGGCTCCTCCCAAAAAAGAATCTCAGACAATTCGTCTTATCGCAATATAACATTACTATTTCCCGCTAAACGTGATGGACATTTTCAGACTATAACCAGTAACACATGGAGTGTCAGATTTCAGAAACAGATAAGTTCACATAATGGGCCGAAATTGGTTGAAAAACTTTGATAATGCACGCAAATGTCCGGAATGTGTGGCCGGGCCTTTTGTCTCACCGCGAAAAGGTCTCAGGTTCAAATCTCAGACCTCTCTCAGTGGAGTTTGTATGTTCTCCCCCGCCCATCTACTCAAAGCACGCACAATGAAGCCTCCAACTTTAAGATTCTAGATCAATGATGATGCCTAAAGATGGTGGCGAACTATGGTTGATGGATGGAACTGCAGAGGACACAAACGATACAAAACCTTTTTTTATGGAAATAGCCTGTGAAACTGTAAAGTACTGTAAAGTACCATCTTAAACAAAAGCAGCAGAAAAGGCAAAAGGCTAAGACAATGGTCCATATTGAATTGAACTTTCATTTCCACACCTGGATGGGGCATCACAGAGTCCAGATCTTAACCCCATTGAGAATCCGGGATGTGCTGGTGAAGGCTTAAGCAACTCGTTGTGAAGGAACTTATCAGTGAGTCCCAGCAGAGGGAGGCAAACATTTCAACCATTGCTTGCTCTGTTCCTGGTTTGTCTTGGACCTAAACTTCTTTGTGTGTGTTACATTGGCTAGGATTTCCTGCGACTGCTGTGATTGGTTCGACTACGGCTCAACCGGCAAACTGAAACTTGTCATCTGTGTGTGTCCGGACCTACTTTCTTTCGTGCTAAAAGGAACTGGGTTTGGCAAGCCTGGCTCGGACTCTTCTCTTCATTCAGCTTCGCTTTAGGTGTGCTTTCCTATCTTTCGCAGATCATCATCCATATAAATGAGTTGTCATACATTAGAAACCAAAATTTAGACTCTCCGACATATAATCTCATGATACTGGAGGTGGTCCCTGACGACCCGAGGGGTGGATAGAGACTTAAGAAACTCCTTCAGAGGAGTAGGATCAAAACCTTGCGTGCTAGCCATCGTGGCCTCGAAGAAGAGATGATTTTCTCTCCTTTCCCATTACTCTGGTCTCTACTGTCGCCCATTTCTTCTGTATGATTTGCTTTGGTGATGAATTAATGTACTGTCACTGTCATAATAAAAATGCGTTGGTTTTATATAGCGCTTTTCTGGACACTCAAAGATGCTTTACATTGCATTATTCATTCACTCCATACTTGGTGGTGGTAAGCTACTCTTGTAGCCACAGCTGCCCTGGGGTAGACTGACGGAAGCGAGGCAACCAGTCTGCGCCATTGCCCCCTCCGACCACCACCAACCACTCACTCACTCACTACATTCGCCAGGCTTCCTGGTGTTCCCAAAAAGTCTCCTATCCAAGTACCAACCAGGCCCTTCCCTGCTTAGCTTCAAAGGTCTGACGGGATCGGGCAGAACAAAGGCGGTATGTCATGACTACATACTAATATTGCAGTGTTCATGCAGTTTATGTTTGCTGTCATGTTATGCTTCTGTACTGTCATATTTTGCTACTACAGAATGGCTCAGTATCTTTTGACTGCATTAACCAATCTGTGTCACCAGCCAGCCAAATGTCTGCTGCCCGAGTTTACATCTTTATTTTCCACAATAACGCTCAAAATAGTAAAATGTCGATGAGGGTTTGGTCGCTTAGCTAAAACATCAAGAAGAATGAGAGGAGAGACTGCCTTACCTCCATAGAACACACAATTCCTCAAACAAGTGAGACAAAACATGTCCCCAGGCCAGTTTGTGACAAGCCAAGAACTTCACTGCCAGACAACTCAACAAAGTTCATTGCAACTGTGACTTTGGCATGTGCACCTCGTGGAGGGAAGTTCTTCTGCTTCTGCAGTTTGACAAGTGTTTGTGACCCCTACAGCTAATCAGCAAAGAAAGCAAAAAAACATGTTCAGTATGTCCCTTTGAGGTGTAATGTATATGAGCAGAGGAGATGTTTGTAGCTCCTGTGAAAACTCACACTTGCATAGACTTGTATTCTGTGGTTAACAGTGCTGTCTTGAAGTGTGGGGTTTGCCTACTTTCAATGCTATTTACTATGTTCTCGTTTGTTTTAGGTATTCCTTGGCCACGTCACGTTGCGGCCACATTTGCGAAAGACTGCCAGATGGAAATCCCACTTATCGATGCTGTTCTGCATTGAGTTGCTGCCCACCGCTTTGTCCGGATAGCGATCTGAAAGCTGTGTTTCTACGGCCCCAGTGAGAGTGTGTGACTCACTGCTTCTTATTGCTGCAGATGACTGTGCGCTGTTTTCAGGAAGCCAAAGTCGGATTAGTCACTCGGAGCTGCTCTTCCTCCTACATCTGCATCTACCTCTGCGGCATGTGTGGAACAAGATGCCCAGATTGACATTACAATGCAAAAGATCTTGGCACAGTAGTATCATTCGTTTGACTTTCAGTGGAGAATTTGCTACTGATTGAATCAAGTGGATCTCAGAATTGTTTGTAAGTGTATAGCAGTCATTTAGAATTTCCAGCATCGTCATGTCGTTGGCAAATGAAGACTCAGTGTGCAATACTACCTCATGATTGGCTTGAACCACCTGTGAGACCAATTGTATCAGTTTGAGCCTTTCGAAATGGATTTTTGTGAGGCTGAACAGCATTTCATCAACAAATCTATTCAAGGAAATTCCAACAAATACTGGAGAAAACTATGACGCCATCTGTGGAAAAACCTAAGCAAATGACATCTACAAATGGAGAATGATCGTAAAACACACGTCAAAATCCATGATGGACAACCTAATAGGCCACAGTCTGAAGGTTAAGCCATGGCCTTCGCAGTGTCCTGACCTAAACGGCATTGAAGATCCCGCCCCAAAACTGCCGTTATCCTACCACGATAGCAACTGTTGCTATCCGTCATTCTCCCAATCTTCTACCATTGAAAATAGCAAAATGCGGCACAATGACGCTCATACTTAATCAATTACTGGACTAACATACTTACCGGGTAGTGCAAGAGCGCAACTACACATGACTGTGCTGGCTACATTAAATGTAGCTTGAAAGTGTGATAGTTGTAGTGTCCTCTTCGTTGCATATTGTATATTCCTCCACTGCACATGGCAACCCATTTGGCCTTGATCTGGAGGATATTGCGCTGGTATTACCCAGAAAAGGCTCTGAGTAGGCATGTAATGATGGATATGCAACCCCTAACACAGTCCTGGGTTCGACACATGTCAACTTTCTTTTTGGTCTATTCAAATACATTTCTTTTCAATAGAGTACATTTTTTGATGAGGATGGAACAAAATAATTAACAAGGGTCCAGTTTTTCATTACAATTGCGATCCTTCCACTGCTGCAGTTTTCCCAATAAGCCGTAATGCTGATGATTGTTTCGTCAGCAGGACTTGCCAATGTTTTTTTTTTTTAGCATATTGTCAAAGAGGGATTTGTCCTGTCGGGTTATCATCCGCCCGCCAGATTAGCCTCAGCAAAATGTCAGCCGCACATTAGGATTTAAATGCCCGATGAGTTTCCTCCATTGACAAGGCGCTGCCAATATCCGTGTGCGGGCTGCTGAGTGCACTTGGAACAGGCCGGAGCTGTAATGAATTGAGCGGCCGGCAAAGAGACGGAGAGAGATGGATGTGTGCGGAACACTGCAGTGAGGCACTACATATAGTAGAAACAAAAAAAAGTGCACTGAACAAACGATGTTGTGGATGTGACAAAAGGTATTCGGTATATTTCGGAAAGTGCCTCAATATTCTGTTTCTAAGCTAAGTAAACTTAAGGGGAGACACTACAGGCAAAACTCATTTTTTTCAGTTTTCAGGTTTTGGGCCAAATAGGTCTCTGAACATACAAGCTTTCACCCGGAAACAGAAAATATGTCTAATCTTCACAATAACATGTTTAAATATTGCGCTGATTCAATGTTCCCCCATAGACTTATATGGGACAATGCAATTTCAAGGGCCTTTTTCTGAAAACACATTTTTCTGTCATTGTGGCGACACTATGTCCACGTCACTCGGACCTAAAGACTTCAAATTTTCCAGCCTTGGACTGAACAATATTTGGAAGATTTTTTCGGGGGGATTTTTTATTATTTAATCCCTAGCCCCATTTATTGAGTTTTGAATGTCAAAAAATAAGGCGAATATTAAATTTGTACAAGCTTTTCCACTAAAAAACAGCTTATTTTAAAACTAAACAAGATATCCAAAATCCCCTCTGAAAAAGCCTTGGTAACTCATTCATCAATAAAATGAAACCATGAATTTGAATGTAGCTCTATCCATTATTCAGATTTCGTCGCCAAAAAGATGGGAAATTTGGGGCATTTTTAGGCATAAAACACCTTGTTCTTATATAAAAAGATAAAATGACAGAAAACTTGCAATGTATTTTTGTTCTCACATTTATGCCAGTAATCTACAGCAACAGTTTCAAATTGATATCTGTAAATATATCTTTTTTCCCTATTCACCTGCAGTGTCTCACCTTAAAAACCAACTAAAAACAATGTGTGTGTGAATCTGGACACTGACAGGAGAAGATGAAACACGGGAAACACATGATTATTATGATATAGTTTAATTGTCAAAAGAAGAGATAGACCAAACTCACATTTCAATGTTAACACTGTATGCCAGAGTTGGTCAGGAAATCATTACAATATTGCTGCGCTTTGCCATGTTTCCCACATTTTCTGTATTGGTGTCGTGTATGGAATCTCCTCGACAAGACTCTGTCATCCAAGCCTATACGGTAGCCTGTAAACGTCCCTGGAGGTTTACATTTGGACACATTACAAAACTTAATGGCATGATTTCTCAAAAAGAGGTTTTCATTACACTCTTGCCACCAACTCACCACTTTTTGTACACGAGGAGCAACAACGCAAAACGGTAGGGTGAGGCTTATTTCAAAGACCCTCGCTGATGCTCTTCATTCATCAGGAGGTAAACACAGATTTTTCGAGGTAATTTCGTTTTTGATTGGACATGATGGCCTACATGGATTCTAAAGGAAGAATACAGGGCAGCGCAATGTAAAGAGGAAAATAATGTGAACGTTGCCATAGAAGAGCAGCGCTCCAAGTGCTGCTTGTCTTGAACCACGCCTCAGTTGACATCTTTTCTAATAAGACAATAAAACCAGCGCCACCTGCGGATGTACCACGTTAAGTTTTGAGTTGCGCACGGACTGCAATAGGCGGAAGATCTGGCCCTATGACTCCAAGACATGAAACATTTTATATAAACACAATGGACCAGAAGCCCCTTATGAGAGATCAACAGGCCCGGTTAGAGTCGTGAGGCTGCCCTCCCGTGGACCCACCACCTGCAGAAGGAGCCATTGGGGGCTGGTGCAAACGACCCGGCAACGGACAAGTGGAAGAAAATGGATGGATGGATGGACAATAGACCCATTTCTCTCAAATATTGTTCACTAATCTGTCAAAATGTTTGTTATTGAGCACTTCTCCTTTGTCAGAGAATCCATCCCCCAACAGATGTGGCATATGAAAATGCTGGTTAGACCACATAAATATTGCACAGGCCCCTTAGGCTGTCTACAATAACAGGACAATGAAATGTTCAGCTGTACACATCACAATACCACAGATGTCGCATGTTTTACGGCAGTGCGCTATTGTCATGCTGACCGTGCATTCAATATTAATATCTCTAACACTGGTAGAAGATAACATGAAAAAAAGACGTCTCCAAATGCGTTTCAGATTTTGGTAGTACATGCGACCAGCCTCACAAACCACAAACCACGTGTAAACACACCAGGACCTCCACATGCAGCATGTTCACCTCCAAGATCTACCAGAGGAGCCTCAGCTTTTTCACTATAGAGTAAATACCGATCATTCCTTGGCGTAGGATTTGCATACTGTTCCTTGTTGAGAAAGTTGTCAGTGTCACTGTCTCATAACTTCAGGGCAGTCATTTATCACTCTTACGTTGTATCCGGTGTGTGATGCATCAAAAGAATCCTGTCAGTCTTGTTCTATGACCAAAAAAAGACATGCAAAAACCATAAACGTAAATAGTTGTGCCACATACAGTAGTAGACAGCGCAGTCACTCAGACACAGCTCATTACGGTGAGGAGGGGATAAGTGACTGTGTCAGTAACAGAGTTCAAATCCAAACCGGGTGCTCTTCAGGATCGGGTGGAGTGAATCCATAAAGTTGAGAAAAGAAAAGGAAGGGATTCTGAGGAACATTTTTATTTTTAAGTTGTATGAAAGCATGGCATCCTTTCAGACTGGCAGGGGAAAGTAACAGGTATACTGGCCAGAAAATGAACGTTTATAAAAAATATCTTTTTCACTACTCAAATTAAAACAACTTTAAGGAAAACAAATGTGAGTATGTTTATTTTCAGATGTTTGTCGGTCATTTTTCTCTTTAACAAACCAAAAAATCTTGATGTTGCCAAAGTGGTTCTGGGTTTGCAGGAGACAGTTACTTAGTAATATTTGAAAACAAGTAGTGGTGTGTTGAGCTGACCAGGTGAACCAGTTTCTTCCAATACTGGCGGGCTTATGCAAGCAGCTCCATAGTGACTCTGTGCTGTTTATGGTTGCCCACAATGACACGGTGTGCCTCACGGTCGTCTCCATCCGCAGTGAGTGCAGAGCTGAGGGCTCTTCAGCGGACCACCTCTGGTTTTACGTCCCCGTTATCTCTCACCGCAGAGCCCAGATGCACAAAGCTCTCCACTGGCTCAACAATCTCGCTGCAGAGATGAAGAGGTGGATCCGGTCCGTCACAGACATACGTACATACGACTTGGTCTTTGTCCAGCTCACTTGAAGGACAGGCTTCTCTGCCTCTTTACAGAACAGAGAGTACCTCTCAGCTGTAGGACGTGCGGAGCAGGATGTACCATCAGCGTCAGTCAGATGGTAACTTCTGAAGGACACTCTGAGGACACACTCACAAACCCTGGTCACCAGGTGGTTAATGATGCAGTTGAAGAGATCGAGAGCAGCCGCAAATGATAATCTATCAAATATTATATTTACTATATTTGTTTTATAATTGCACATGGTGGCGCAGTGGTTAGCGCTCGTGCTTCACAGTGAGAAGGTGCCGGGTTGACCTTCTGTGTGGAGTTTGCATCTCCTCCCCCTGTCTTCAGCCACAAGGGCCCCGCATCTCAGTCAAACGACGGTGTTGTTTCATTGATTAATCAACGCGTTCTTACGGGGTCGGGCTCTCTGACAGACAGGCAGTTTTAAATAGCGGTTCCCAAACTGAGGTGAGAGAATGGGACCATTTGCCATTTACCATTTTAAAAAGTGAGGGCAATAGACTAGTAGTAGTCCTAAACCCCAGTCTCACAGTGGCTTAGTGGTTAGTGGTTCTCACACAGAGGGACGGGGCCTGAATTGTGGTTATTATGTTCCCCTTCTGCCCTGCACTACTGACCAGTGGAACTGTTTTTTACCGTAAACGGATTCGCTCTTCGTCGAATAGCCACGGGATGCGAACTGAAGGGTCAGCACCGGCTCTGCATGTCTTGGTAGGTTTCCTCCGGATACTCCGGTTTCCCCTACCACTAAAAACAACTACAATAGGCTAATCCTCCAGCCATGGTGTTTCTGACCATCTGCCTGGCTCCACATGGGTCCCGAGCCCCGGCTGCCCACTGCTCCTACAGGTTGGGGATGGGTCAAATGCAGAGAACGAATTTCCCTTAACCTTATTATTATTATTATTTTTTCTTTCTTTTTTTAGAGTCATAAACAGTTACAAAACATCCTAAACATTTAATAGGCCAATAATGCAAAACAAGTCTCTTTACCCCGCTCACCCTGACTGTGAGAGAACTCCAACAAGTTACGCATGTACTACCCCTTTCTGGTGAGACGTGTTACTCTCACGCCTGCTTCTCCAGAGCTGAATGGAGAGATGAGCCAGAGAGAGAGAGAGGGAGGGAGGGAGGGAGAGAGAGAGGGAGGGAGGGAGGGAGGGAGGTGTGGATCGTACTTAGGAGCAGAGTCGCATCCTCCGCGCAGTGTGGAGAGACCAGTCTGACAGAACGCACGGCGCGATTGCTGCAGGCGCTACTTCAACACAAAATTACTCACTCTTTTTTTTTTCTTTCATTTTTTTTTTTTTTTAACCGCCCGTCGCGCTTTCATTCCGGTCCATTTCCACCCCGTCCCGCGCCAACAAGACAACAACAAAATGTGGATTTATACTTTCGTGCCGGGACTGCTGCTGGTCATGTGTACGGCGGGTAAGTCCCACGCAGAAGTTGTTGGGGTCTTTTACGCAGCGCGCATTCTGGCTCTTACGACAGGACGTACATGTGTTGATTGCTAGTTTAATGTTCCTAGCGTTTGTTTGTTTGTTTGTTTGTTTGTCTGTTTGTTTTTTCGAATGTGTCAAAGAGCGAGCATGCGTCAATACTTTTTATTGTCCATTTAAAGTTACAGCATGGTGAATACACAAATGTATGAGAAAAATATGGGACTTATGCGTTGCATTTAAAATAATAAATACATATTTAGTCATGTTTTCGGGTTTGGGCCACTTGAAATCTTCACTTTCAGCCAGGACCAAACAATTCAAAAGTCTTATCTACGCAATAAGTCTGACTAACTTTCATGTTTCTTCCCATTACTGTGGGGAATTGAGGAGTCAAAGGGAGTTTTGTCCAAATTCCTTCTTCCCAGACAATACAGGCTCCAAATTGTTCAGTCACATTGTACCTAACTTAATGTAATACAATGTAATGTGCTCTGTAGTAATGTGCAATAACTTGTACCTATGTAGCATGTACACAATGGAATAACTTGTATTAATGCTTTGTAAGTACATAATGTAATAGGACCCGAGACCCTTATGGTTAGGGCTTAAGGTTAGAGTTAGAATTATGTCTTGTTACATTATGTACCTACAAACTACACATACATATACATATTATGTATCTAACCCATAGGTACAAGTTATTACACATTGTTACAAAGCACATTACCTTGTACTACATTTAGCTTGGTACAATGTACCAAGGGTATAAAATAAAGTGCTACTGGGATTTGTATCCACTTTTTGCCAAGGATTTTGGATATTTGGACGTTAGAAACGTTTGCATGTGAAACGTCAACAACTTACATTTAATCCTTAAAGCCACATTGTGTAGAATTTTACCATCCATCCATCCATCCATCCATCCATCCATTTTCTTCCGCTTTATCCGGGGCCGGGTCGCGGGGGCAGCAGTCTCAGCAGAGATGCCCAGACTTCCCGATCCACACACACCTCCTCCAGCTGTTCTGGGGGGACCCCGAGGCGACACCAGGCCAGCTCGGAGACATAGTCCCACCAGCGTGTCCTGGGTCTTCCACGAGGCCTTAGAATTTTACCCAATAAATAAAATTTAGGTACAAGCATTGATTTTATGACAGATATTTTTATCATTGAAAAATACCTCATAAATGTACAAACATGTGCCTTTGCTGTGAGCGGCTCAGCTCTCCTAAGACATGACAGTAACTCTACCGGGAGTGGGTACGTCTCCAGCTCGTCTCCATGGAGATATTGACTCAAGTCAGCAGAATATGATATTTCAACAGGTTAGATTCTTGATCCTTTGTACTGATGGCAGTACAGTATAGTCCATAGGCCTTTAACATGCATTGTCCCAATGTAATATACAAAAAAATTAAAGGTGCATTATGGAACTTTTTATGTGAAGAAAAACAAAAATCTGCGACGTTTGAGTGACCCATGTGGCTGTATGGGCGGCTAGCATAGTGCTTGTTGTGTTTTTAGGTTTCTGGTAGATTTTGGCTGTGTCTGCGCACCAGCAGTAAGCAGCTAGCGTTGGCAACTTTTCACCGTACCCATTTGTATTCAAGTAGTTTATTCATGTCAGTTTTTGCAAGTTTTTGCAGTTTTGAGCACAAATGAACTAAGGTCCAGTTGTTTTTTTCTTAATGGCGTCCAAAAGTGGTGACAGCATTAAAAAACACAGGCGTAATGATGAGCAGCTGAAAGGACTGTAAGTCAAGAATTTATGATGGCAGTTGTAATATGGCCTAATCCCTGTCTATTTAATGTTTGGAGATTTCTGTCCAAAACAGCATCCCTCCTGTAGAGTTGTAATTGTACGCTGCCCTCCATCTCACATAGAACGTGAACGCAACCTATTGATCCAGGAGTGTTGTGGAAAGGTGCTGTGCTACCACCCACTCAGCCGCTGGGCCACTAAAATATGTAAATGTGCATTGGGGAACTCTTTAAGTGAAAAAAAAAAAAACACAAAGCAATGTATTAGTGAGTATTTGACCTTTGAGTGACCCAGCAGCTGTACGAGTGTTCAGCTTGGAATCTCTACTTTTCATCACGGTGGCTTCAGGATCAATTTACAGTTCTGGAAGGGTCTCACTGCTGACGGAGCCTCTCACCAGAAAACCCACGAAACAACTGATGTTGGAGTGTTGTAGAGGCGCGGTGATGGAAAGTAAGGTGTCACACTAACCACTCATACAGCCGGGTCACAAAAAGGTCAATTACAGCGAGAACCATATGATTACATACACATAAAAAGACACATTTGCATTTTTTCTCACTGTCTGACATGAAACCAGAATTAAGTTTTTAGTTGTAAGTTTTTTTTAGGTCAATAAGAATGAAAAAAATATATTTCTGTTTGCCAAATTCCAAATTTCTACACATTTTTGTATTACTTTTTACAAAGCCAAAAGTTGACATCCATCCATCCATCCATTTTCTTCCACTTGTCCGTTGCCGGGTCGTGGGGGAAGCAGTTGGAGTTGCCCAAATCACATTGCACCAGCCCCTATGGCTCCTCCTGCAGGTGGTGGGTCCACAGAAGGACGGCCTAATGGATCTAACCGGGCCTGTTGGTCTCTCACAAGGGGCTTCTGAACCGGTCTTTGTCTGACCCGTCACCTAGGACCTGGTTGCCATGGGAGACCCTACCAGGGGCACGAAGCCCCCAACAACAGAGCTCCCAGGATCATTCGGGTGCTCAAACCCCTCCACCACGTTAAGGTGGCAGTTCCAGTTGAGGCAAAAGTTGACATACATTTCATTAATATTTAGTAGCATTGGCTTAAAACTGTATAACTTTCATTTCATTTCATTTCATTTTTGATTTATTTCAATTGTTCTGAATATTCATTTTTACAAAAAAAATAATAATAATAATAATGCTGATAAGAACAATCCTCATCCAATTGAAAAGGAGCACAAAGAAGACACACTTATATTATGTGTTCCTTTCTCCCCAAAAAAAAAGAAACATTTACAAGATGGTCTGATGGAGCAACACATCAATCACAAAAAAACAACAATAAAAATAAATGTTGATTCTGGTTTCATGTCAGACAGTGAGAAAAAGTGTGTTTTTATAAGGTATATGCAAACATATGGTTCCCGCTGCAAGCACAAATATCAAGGTTTTATTTTTGCCTGACAAGTTTCATAATGCACCTTTATTGTTTTCATATAAAAATAAGACCTTTTACGTGTAGATTTAAAAAAAAAAAAATTTAGAGACAAAAGCGGAATAATGGATGCAGCCAGATTGAACTTGACTAGACTTTTGCACAGTCGGGGTGCACTATGTGATGCCTTCAGCCTCATGGTGCAGTTAGTTCAAAGACCTGCTGTCCGGGGGCTGTACCTGTACATGTTCTGAAGTTCTGTACAATAGCGATCCCTCCCCGAGCTTTTTCTTCCAAATGATCAATGTTTGCTCTTCAATACCAGAGCCAGTGCTGTGTTTTATGCCTTACTTAGTTCTTCTATTAATTATCAGTGGAAAATGGTTAATACGGTGCAAGTGCAGATGTCTTACTGTCCTGGTAGTGAATAAGTATTAAGAAATAACTATAACTAACTGGATTAAAAGTGCAGATCAGCCAGTTTTAAACGGATGCCGTTCTCCCCGTACCGCTCCCGTTCGTGTTGATTTGACTCGCCGTGCTTCATGTAGTAACAACATATTTCTGTCAGCGCCTTTTACTGCTGTGCCTGTGTGCTGCTCCTACCCCTGACCGGTTAGACACAAAGCTTACAGTGCAGAATCAATGAAGCAGACCTGGAGCGGGACATGTCCTGGCTCCGTGCCCGACTCAGCGGACAACAGCGCTTTCAAAGTGATCGTCCTGCACGGATGTTTTTTTAAAATGAAGAGTCAGTCATTCAGGAGGATTATTAGCATTTCTACTGGAGCAGATTGAAGCTGTTCTTAACCAGAGCTGTCCTTAACCAGCTCTGTCCTTATCCAGCTCTGTCCTTAACCAGCTCTGTCCTTAACCAGCTCTGTCCTTATACAGCTCTGTCCTTATCCAGCTATGTCCTTATCCAGATATGTCCTTATACAGCTCTGTCCTTATCCAGATATGTCCTTATCCAGATCTGTCCTTATACAGCTCTGTCCTTATACAGCTCTGTCCTTATACAGCTCTGTCCTTATCCAGCTCTGTCCTTATACAGCTCTGTCCTTATTGAACTCTGTCCTTATCCAGCTCTGTCCTTATCCAGCTCTGTCCTTATACAGATCTGTCCTTATCCAGCTCTGTCCTTATACAGCTCTGTCCTTATCCAGATCTGTCCTTATCCAGATCTGTCCTTATCCAGCTCTGTCCTTATACAGCTCTGTCCTTATCCAGATCTGTCCTTATCCAGATCTGTCCTTATACAGCTCTGTCCTTATACAGCTCTGTCCTTATTGAACTCTGTCCTTATCCAGCTCTGTCCTTATCCAGCTCTGTCCTTATACAGATCTGTCCTTATACAGCTCTGTCCTTATACAGATCTGTCCTTATCCAGCCCTGTCCTTATACAGCTCTGTCCATATACAGCTCTGTCCTTATCCAGCTCTGTCCTTATTGAGCTCTGTCCTTATACAGCTCTGTCCTTATACAGCTCTGTCCTTATCCAGCTCTGTCCTTATACAGCTCTGTCCTTATCCAGCTCTGTCCTTATAAAGCTCTGTCCTTATACAGCTCTGTCCTTATACAGCTCTGTCCTTATCCAGCTCTGTCCTTATACAGCTCAGTCCTTATACAGCTCTGTCCTTATCCAGCTCTGTCCTTATACAGCTCTGTCCTTATAAAGCTCTGTCCTTATCCAGCTCTGTCCTTATCCAGCTCTGTCCTTATCCAGATCTGTCCTTATCCAGCTCTGTCCTTATACAGCTCTGTCCTTATAAAGCTCTGTCCTTATCCAGCTCTGTCCTTATCCAGCTCTGTCCTTATCCAGATCTGTCCTTATACAGATCTGTCCTTATCCAGCTCTGTCCTTATCCAGCTCTGTCCTTATCCAGCTCTGTCCTTATCCAGCTCTGTCCTTATACAGATCTGTCCTTATCCAGCTCTGTCCTTATACAGCTCTGTCCTTATACAGCTCTGTCCTTATCCAGCTCTGTCCTTATTGAGCTCTGTCCTTATACAGCTCTGTCCTTATCCAGCTCTGTCCTTATCCAGCTCTGTCCTTATACAGCTCAGTCCTTATCCAGCTCTGTCCTTATCCAGCTCTGTCCTTATCCAGCTCTGTCCTTATAAAGCTCTGTCCTTATACAGCTCTGTCCTTATACAGCTCTGTCCTTATCCAGCTCTGTCCTTATACAGCTCTGTCGTTATACAGCTCTGTCCTTATACAGCTCTGTCCTTATACAGATCTGTCCTTATCCAGCTCTGTCCTTATCCAGCTCTGTCCTTATACAGTTCTGTCCTTCTTGAGCTCTGTCCTTATTGAGCTCTGTCCTTATACAGCTCTGTCCTTATACAGCTCTGTCCTTATACAGATCTGTCCTTATCCAGCTCTGTCCTTATACAGCTCTGTCCTTCTTGAGCTCTGTCCTTATCCAGCTCTGTCCTTATCCAGCTCTGTCCTTATACAGCTCTGTCCTTCTTGAGCTCTGTCCTTATTGAGCTCTGTCCTTATACAGCTCTGTCCTTATACAGCTCTGTCCTTATACAGATCTGTCCTTATCCAGCTCTGTCCTTATCCAGCTCTGTCCTTATACAGTTCTGTCCTTATACAGTTCTGTCCTTATTGAGCTCTGTCCTTATACAGCTCTGTCCTTATACAGCTCTGTCCTTATACAGCTCTGTCCTTATACAGCTCTGTCCTTATACAGCTCTGTCCTTATACAGCTCTGTCCTTATACAGCTCTGTCCTTATTGAGCTCTGTCCTTATACAGCTCTGTCCTTATTGAGCTCTGTCCTTATCCAGCTCTGTCCTTATACAGCTCTGTCCTTATACAGCTCTGTCCTTATTGAGCTCTGTCCGTATACAGCTCTGTCCTTATACAGCTCTGTCCTTATCCAGCTCTGTCCTTATCCAGCTCTGTCCTTATCCAGCTCTGTCCTTATACAGCTCTGTCCTTATACATCTCTGTCCTTATCCAGCTCTGTCCTTATACAGCTCTGTCCTTATACAGCTCTGTCCTTATCCAGATCTGTCCTTATACATCTCTGTCCTTATCCAGCTCTGTCCTTATACAGCTCTGTCCTTATACAGCTCTGTCCTTATCCAGCTCTGTCCTTATCCAGCTCTGTCCTTATCCAGCTCTGTCCTTATACAGCTCTGTCCTTATCCAGATCTGTCCTTATACAGCTCTGTCCTTATTGAGCTCTGTCCTTAACCAGCTCTGTCCTTATACAGCTCTGTCCTTATCCAGATCTGTCCTTATACAGCTCTGTCCTTATCCAGCTCTGTCCTTATACAGATCTGTCCTTCTTGAGCTCTGTCCTTATACAGCTCTGTCCTTATAAAGCTCTGTCCTTATCCAGCTCTGTCCTTATCCAGCTCTGTCCTTATCCAGATCTGTCCTTATACAGATCTGTCCTTATCCAGCTCTGTCCTTATCCAGCTCTGTCCTTATCCAGCTCTGTCCTTATCCAGCTCTGTCCTTATCCAGATCTGTCCTTATCCAGCTCTGTCCTTATACAGCTCTGTCCTTATACAGCTCTGTCCTTATCCAGCTCTGTCCTTATTGAGCTCTGTCCTTATACAGCTCTGTCGTTATACAGCTCTGTCCTTATACAGCTCTGTCCTTATACAGATCTGTCCTTATCCAGCTCTGTCCTTATCCAGCTCTGTCCTTATACAGTTCTGTCCTTCTTGAGCTCTGTCCTTATCCAGCTCTGTCCTTATCCAGCTCTGTCCTTATACAGCTCTGTCCTTCTTGAGCTCTGTCCTTATTGAGCTCTGTCCTTATACAGCTCTGTCCTTATACAGCTCTGTCCTTATACAGATCTGTCCTTATCCAGCTCTGTCCTTATCCAGCTCTGTCCTTATACAGTTCTGTCCTTATACAGTTCTGTCCTTATTGAGCTCTGTCCTTATACAGCTCTGTCCTTATACAGCTCTGTCCTTATACAGCTCTGTCCTTATACAGCTCTGTCCTTATACAGCTCTGTCCTTATACAGCTCTGTCCTTATTGAGCTCTGTCCTTATACAGCTCTGTCCTTATACAGCTCTGTCCTTATACAGCTCTGTCCTTATTGAGCTCTGTCGTTATACAGCTCTGTCCTTATACAGCTCTGTCCTTATACAGATCTGTCCTTATCCAGCTCTGTCCTTATCCAGCTCTGTCCTTATACAGTTCTGTCCTTCTTGAGCTCTGTCCTTATCCAGCTCTGTCCTTATCCAGCTCTGTCCTTATACAGCTCTGTCCTTCTTGAGCTCTGTCCTTATTGAGCTCTGTCCTTATACAGCTCTGTCCTTATACAGCTCTGTCCTTATACAGATCTGTCCTTATCCAGCTCTGTCCTTATCCAGCTCTGTCCTTATACAGTTCTGTCCTTATACAGTTCTGTCCTTATTGAGCTCTGTCCTTATACAGCTCTGTCCTTATACAGCTCTGTCCTTATACAGCTCTGTCCTTATACAGCTCTGTCCTTATACAGCTCTGTCCTTATACAGCTCTGTCCTTATTGAGCTCTGTCCTTATACAGCTCTGTCCTTATACAGCTCTGTCCTTATACAGCTCTGTCCTTATTGAGCTCTGTCCTTATACAGCTCTGTCCTTATACAGCTCTGTCCTTATTGAGCTCTGTCCTTATCCAGCTCTGTCCTTATACAGCTCTGTCCTTATACAGCTCTGTCCTTATTGAGCTCTGTCCTTATACAGCTCTGTCCTTATACAGCTCTGTCCTTATCCAGCTCTGTCCTTATCCAGCTCTGTCCTTATCCAGCTCTGTCCTTATCCAGCTCTGTCCTTATACAGCTCTGTCCTTATACAGCTCTGTCCTTATCCAGATCTGTCCTTATACAGCTCTGTCCTTATCCAGCTCTGTCCTTATACAGCTCTGTCCTTATCCAGCTCTGTCCTTATCCAGCTCTGTCCTTATACAGCTCTGTCCTTATCCAGCTCTGTCCTTATCCAGCTCTGCCCTTATACATCTCTGTCCTTATCCAGCTCTGTCCTTATACAGCTCTGTCCTTATACAGCTCTGTCCTTATCCAGATCTGTCCTTATACAGCTCTGTCCTTATCCAGCTCTGTCCTTATCCAGCTCTGTCCTTATCCAGCTCTGTCCTTATACAGCTCTGTCCTTATACAGCTCTGTCCTTATCCAGATCTGTCCTTATACAGCTCTGTCCTTATCCAGCTCTGTCCTTATACAGCTCTGTCCTTATCCAGCTCTGTCCTTATCCAGCTCTGTCCTTATCCAGCTCTGTCCTTATACAGCTCTGTCCTTATACATCTCTGTCCTTATCCAGCTCTGTCCTTATACAGCTCTGTCCTTATACAGCTCTGTCCTTATCCAGATCTGTCCTTATACAGCTCTGTCCTTATCCAGCTCTGTCCTTATACAGCTCTGTCCTTATCCAGCTCTGTCCTTATCCAGCTCTGTCCTTATACAGCTCTGTCCTTATCCAGCTCTGTCCTTATACAGCTCTGTCCTTATCCAGATCTGTCCTTATACAGCTCTGTCCTTATTGAGCTCTGTCCTTAACCAGCTCTGTCCTTATCCAGATCTGTCCTTATACAGCTCTGTCCTTATCCAGCTCTGTCCTTATACAGCTCTGTCCTTATCCAGATCTGTCCTTATACAGCTCTGTCCTTATCCAGCTCTGTCCTTATACAGCTCTGTCCTTATCCAGATCTGTCTTTATTGAGCTCTGTCCTTATACAGCTCTGTCCTTATACAGCTCTGTCCTTATACAGCTCTGTCCTTATACAGCTCTGTCCTTATCCAGCTCTGTCCTTATCCAGCTCTGTCCTTATACAGCTCTGTCCTTATCCAGATCTGTCCTTATACAGCTCTGTCCTTATTGAGCTCTGTCCTTAACCAGCTCTGTCCTTATACAGATCTGTCCTTATACAGCTCTGTCCTTATCCAGCTCTGTCCTTATACAGCTCTGTCCTTATCCAGATCTGTCTTTATTGAGCTCTGTCCTTATACAGCTCTGTCCTTATACAGCTCTGTCCTTATCCAGCTCTGTCCTTATCCAGATCTGTCCTTATACAGCTCTGTCCTTATCCAGCTCTGTCCTTATCCAGATCTGTCTTTATTGAGCTCTGTCCTTATCCAGATCTGTCTTTATTGAGCTCTGTCCTTATCCAGCTCTGTCCTTATCCAGCTGCATTAAACTGCATTATATCAGCTGCACAGTGCGGGCTGGGCTGTAGGATGCCGTTCCGCACCTGTAACGCTGAAATGTTGTTGAGGGACAGAGGGAAGCGTGGGTTCAATTCATCAGAAGTCGGCCTTGAGCAATTTACAACTGACCCAGCTCTGCGACACGCTGAGCGGCTCCTCTCACTGTAAACTCCACAGACAGCCTCCTGCAGACTGGCTGAGGGAAGCACCTCTTAACCCGGGCCACTCTCCCAGGAGGAACCGCTGTGAGGCAGAGTGTCAGGACCTCTGAGGTGGCCACTGTTTTCCGAGAGGATTTCGAGTGAAACTTCTACTATAAATAGGCTTTGTGTTCGACCCCAGACAATGATATTTTTGTTTCCTTTTTTTTAAACAATTATTTTGATTTAGAGTTGACTTCAATGTGTTCCAATGCTGCCCCAAAAACAGAATCTGCTTCTTCAAACCTACTACTAATGGTGACATGGAACACACATACTTTGCGACAGAAAATTTAAGTTTGGTACAAAACATCCTAGAGAAGATCATAAAAAACCCAGCCGCCAAATGGCCATTGTCCAATCATGCACCCTAGCAACTGTTACTATGTCGGTAAAGGCCAGCCATAGAGATCAAAAGGAAACGTGGTGTCCAATCCTAACATGTGTGCAGAGTTAGCAAGTTAAGGATTCAGATGTTGTCCACATTTAGGCAAAGCCTCGTTAGAAATCATCAAAGGACAGGCCTTTTGAGATTTTACTTCAGATACAAATTGGTTTAAAAGTGTCCTGAGCGAAATGCTGAAACAACTTCAAGTTTCTGCTTTTTGTGGGGACAGATGCACAACCAATGGCCACTAAACATCTTCAATCAATGATAATAAAAACACAGAAATTCTATAAATGCTATAAACAGACAAAACATACCTCACCATACGTTAGTATTGTGCCTGGCTTCCTTATTCATGAATGGGGAACGTTTTTTTTATGTGAAAAGAGCGTTTTAATAGTGGGCAGTTGACCTTTTAGTGACCCAGTGGCTGCATGGGTGGTTAGCATGGTGCCTTTTTCCACAACAGTGGCCTCTATAATGCTCAAAGATCAATTGTTTTTAGAGTTTCGGGTTGGTTTTCTATTCCATTGTTACGCATGCATTCTGGAACCCTGGAAGGTTGTTGCTGCCGCCGTAATCGAAGGTAAAAACGCCAGGCAGCCATTGAGTCACAAAAAGGTCAATTGACCCGTGCGTAACGTTAAACCCGAGCTAACGGTAACTATTCCGCCCAAGGAGTGACATCTGGTTTCGATCCAGCACCAGAATTAAAGCACACCTCTCGTCTCACTCATAAATTCAGCAGGTACTTGCAACATTACAAGAATGTAATTAAATAAACACATTTTAAGTGCCACTGTAAAGCTAACGAGACACATGTCCACTCTGACTTCATTCGGTGACAACAATAAACAAAGAGGAGAAGCTCAGCAGCAGCTTTACGACAAGGACCAGTCTTTTCAGAGCCAGGTTTGCACTTGTTGCAGCGTGAGCAGATAAACTGTGGATTTTAAAGCCCGATAAGCACTTTAAAGGAACAGGCCACTGTTTTTGCATCTGAGATTTGTTCTTACCTGAGCTTAGACGAGTGGATGCGTACCGTCTTTCAGCGTGCACTCAGTCAAGCAAAAAGACCAAAGATGTTGTTTGTATTTAGCCTCTCCTCCTCTATGAGGTCAAATAGGGGTGAAGTAAGAAGCGACCAAGCTCTACCATGTTTTCCCTATTTAAATACGGTTACATGAGTAGTTACACGGTCCAAGCCTAGTTACTCAAAACTAAGCATGCAGATTTTCTAAGTGGATAAAAAGGGGTACTATATTGTAAGGTGTAGTAATACCTTAACCTCTTAACTCCCGCCTGAACCGAGAGGATCTTTTTCCTCACGCCATCAGATTTTTTTCCCATCATTTTTTTGTTGGGTATTCAACTCATTTTTGTAGCTTTTTTGTAATTTTTTGTCACATTTCTGTCATTTTTTCATCCATTTTTATCAATTTTTTGTCATTTTTTTGTCACATTTTGTCACATTTTTGTCATTTTTTTGTCACATTTTTGACATTTTTTTGTCACATTTTGTCAAATTTTTGTCAATTTTTTTGTCACATTTTTGTAATTTTTTGTCAAATTTTTATCACATTTTTGTCACATTTCTGTCATTTTTTCGGCCATTTTTTTAATCATTTTTTTTGTCATTTTTTGTCCCATTTTGGTCATTTTTTTTGTCACATTTTGTCACATTTTTGTCTTTTTTTGTCACTTTTTGTCACATTTCTGTCATTTTTTCGTCCATTTTTGTCATTTTTTTGTAATTTTTTGTCACATTTTTGTCATTTCTTTGGTCAAATTTCTGTAATTTTTTCGTCACTTTTTTGTCAATGTTTTCTCACTTTTTTTGTCACATTTCCATCATTGTCTTCGTCTCAGTTTTGTTGCTATTTTCACAGCTTTTTTCCAGAAGCTTTTGGACTGGGGTAAAGCCAAACTGGAGAAAATGTAATCGGTTCAGGTGGGAGTTAAGGGGTTAAAGGGACTATACAGAGTTTAAAAATGTTAAAATTAAGTATTTTCCTCCACCTACACGTTGCAACAATGTCCTAATGTGTAGAATGAGCCCAGACCTGTTCACCACAACTGCCTCTAAAATCCTGCCCTGTCACTCAAAAAGGTGTTCTCAAACAGTAGGCTAATACAGCAATAGCTTAAAGTTGAGGCATTTGCGCTAGCAGCAGAATTAAGTTAGCATTTGACCTGTTGTACAAAAACAACATCTTAGATAGGATCCATCATATCACCCATCCATGGGGCAAAGGGGCAAAAAGTGTCCATGAAGATCCCAAGGCTTTTATTATCGCAGAGATTTCAGCCAAGGCCGTGCTTTGAGGATATGTTTGAGAGAGAGGGGGGGGAGAAAGGGAGGAGAGTGAGGGGAGAGAAAGTGCAGACCGGAGAGCAAGGTCACATCACCCATTAATAATTATTAAAAAAAAAAAATCTATTATTTCTACACTTCTTTCAGTTGTGTTTTGTTTCGTAATAGTTAGGCATAAAGAAAGCTGAACTAATGAATGAGATGCTTTTATCTTTGGCGTGCTGGATCAAAACCAGCACATAAAGTAGTTTGATTGCTATTTAACGCTCATATTTGAAAAATACTCGACTGGCTTAAGACGGCAGCAAGAGCGTGTCTGTGTCCAATTCAATTCTCTGTAACTGCATTTGCACTGAATACCTCCAACGAAAACATTCGTCTTTCCAAGTACCACCTTAAATGAATTGAGTTAGTCTGGATGTCGACTAATCCAATGGTCTAAATTAAATAGTGAGTGTTTGGATTTTTCACATACCACAGGGATAAATTGTTTCCAGAATGTTCAGATTATTTTCTCTATTTTGGACAAATATGGAACAAGTTCACGTCTAAGTCTTTTGATCTAATCTGTTCCATCTCATGTTCTCCTCGGGCCACTACAGTCATCCGTTTGCTCCTCCAAACTCTGGATGTGCAGCTGTTGAAGTAAAGTAGGGAGATTTCCAAAGAGCTTATGGAGCAGAGCTTCTGAAGAGGCAAACTGATCCAGACCCAGACCTTAGAGCTCTCAAACTCCACCTTGCCCTCTCTCTGTCTCTGATTTGGTATTGGAAGCTTATTTCTATAGCGCTTTACACATGACCAGGGGCGGACTGGGACTGAAAAACAGCCCTGGACTCTGACCAGCCTGGCCCAAATTAGCGCAATTGTGCACTTCCACAAATACATATTTTAACCTTTTACCGCACGCCCTAACAATAACGAGTGCATTTTCCCCGGTTCGGCTTTTTATTATTATTTTTTTTGATCAGTATAATCAGCAAAAAGAACGGGAAAGGTGGTCGTAGAAACAGAAGCAAAATCATTAATAGCCTATAAATAATAAATAATAATGGTCCCAAAATTGAACCTTGTGGTACGCCATGCTCCACGGAATTCCTTTTAGATTCATGTTTTTTATACTGGGCTTTACTCAAATCTTAACGACTGGAGAGCAACAATGTAAACGCCTTATTTGAAAGCTAAGACCCTCAAAAGTGATGGAAACTTTTTGTCACGTCGCCACATTTTTGTCATATTTTAGTTGTTTTATTAATGATTTTTTCTATCATTTTTTGTTGTGTTTTTCTCACGTTTTTGTAGGGTTTTTTGTCCGTGTTTTTCTCATGTTTTTGTTGACTTTTCATCCTCTTTTTGTCGCTATTTTGATGCTTTTCCTTTTAGCTTTTAGATTTGGGTAAAGCTCGGTTGAGGCAGGACTGGTGGCCCTAGAGCCAGTGGCCCTTCTGTGCTCTTCCAGAATGGACATATGGCCAGTCCGCCCCTGCACATGACACAAGTCACCCTAAAGTGCTTCACACAAGGGGAGGGGAGTTTGACAGAAATATCAGATTGCACTCAATTTTATCTGCTTAAATTAAAAATGTCTTAGGAGAGGCTCCCCACATATTGTACTTTAGCTCACTGGAGCTCACAGACTATTGCTGGGTTGCAGGTTCTAGAATGTGATGATGTCATCGGGCCCAGCAGGGGGCAGGAGACAGTTTTTCCTATTAACAGCATTACACTTTCACAAGTCATAGCTCAAAAGAAAATGTATGAATTACAAAAATGATCATTAATATCAGTCACTGGGTCCATGATCTCTCTGTACTCGACCAGAAATTTCCTCAAAAACAAAATCATGTTTCCTCCATACAATATTATTGGCCTTTAGAACGCTGTGATGTCACCTGCAACCCAGCAATAGGCCAGTGTAACGCCTCATTTGAAAGCTAAGACCGACAAATCTGATCTAAACTTGTTGCCTTTACGTCACTTTTTTGACGTGTTTTTGTTGCTTTTTTTTATTGTGTTACATATTGTTATTTTCATGGTACACTTTGTCACATTTTTGTTGCTTTGTTGTTTGTGTTTTTGCTGTTTTTTGTGGAGTTTTTGTTGTGTGTTTGTGGCTTTTTTGTTGCCTTTTGGTCATGATTTTGTTGGTGCTCCAGAAGACGTCAATAAATGATCCGCAGTGAACTTGGGATGTACCGATCCGATATTCAGTATCGGTATCAGTAGCCGATCCGGGCATTTTGAGAGTATGGAATTGGATCGGATTTGATGACTGGACGGGTCCGATACAAGATGAATCTGCGGTCATGGATCCGGTTTACCGCACTGCAGTGTATCGCAGCACTGTGGCAGTGGACCGGAGCCGCTGCAGATCCAGGACCACAGATTCACGGCCTTCATGCTATCGCTAAGCTAGGACACCGATTTGATTTATTGTTATTATTGTGTCTTGCACATCAGTAAGTGCCAAGACACATTTCAAAACAGAATTCAGATGGCTGCCAAAATAAACTCACAGAAACTGGACAATCAATCATATCAAAACAGCATCCACATCACACAGGAGGATATTTCAGTTTTTTTTTTAATCATTTTTTTATTTATTTCAATCGTTCTGAATATTCTTTAATTTTTTACATACAATAATGCTGATAAAAACAATCCACAGACAATTGAAAAGGAGCACAAAGAAGACAAGCTTAAATTATGTGCCCCTTTCTCCAAAAGAAACAAACAACATTTACAAGATGGTCTGATGTAACAACACAGTCACCAAAAAATATAATCACACCAACAGCAACAAGCAGTCGCAAGTCATATGCCACAAGCAGGGTTTGAACATTAAAACAAACAATCTTCTTCTTTCATTTAATTTCCAGTTCATATGATTTAATTATTGTTTCCTTAAATAGTCGTTTAAACTGAAACATATTTGTGGTATTTTTTTAAAGTATATGTCATGGAGTTCCACAGCTTGACTCTGAGATGGCCATTCGCCTCTGGGTGGTACTGGCAAAAGGAGGAGTAAAGTTAAATTTGTGTCGGAGACGGGACTCTTATTTAAATGAGAAAAGTGTTTGTACAGTTTGAGGAAACAAATGGTGTCTTGCCTTATACATTATTGTGAGTGTTTGGGATTTTACAAGGTCGAGTACCTTTAGTAATTTGGATGTTATGAATAATTGGTTCGTGTACTTTCTCCCATGGACTTTATGAATGAACTCTAATTGCTTTCTTTTGTAATGTTATCAAAGGCTTCAATGTGGCTACATACGTATTTCCCCAAACTTCCAAACAATAAGAAAGACAGGGCAATATTAACGTAACGTATTGTAGCCTCAAACATTAATTCGTCTACTATCGTAACCTGCCGCTAACACCTGCTTCTGAAAACGGAAAATTCAAAGCTAAAGCCAAAACCTCTTGTATGTTTATAAAAAAAAAAACTAAACTAGCAAAACTACTGTAATATATAATAGTATTTTATATATGGGTTTGAAAAGTTAATACAAGAAGTGCTCCTTCAATTGGAACATTGTCAAAGCAATGAATGTATTGTCATCTTTGAATGACTGAAGCTCATCAAAATTGTAGAGAAGTCAGTGAAACTCACGGACAGCAAACTTTAAATGACATAACAAAAAGTGCTTGACTTAACCAACGTGCCAGGCAAAATGAGTTCAGTCCGTGAGCAGATTTTTGAGGAAGCAGAAAACATGTGGTCGGGTGAGTAATGTTGTCAAAGCTTCGAACTGCTGATGGTTCCTTCAGGAAACAGACTATTCTCATGACTCGGCACCATCTAAGTTTGACTCGTCTGTGCCAAACCTTTCACTCACTTTCCGTTGTGGTTCTGAACAGGGCTGCACCATCCAACTTTTATCGCTCCGATGTTGAGGTTTGAGCTACTGCCGTAACCTGACCGCAAAAAGGCTGAGGATTTTTGTCGTTGGCCAGCTGAAAGTGGCTACAGGAGAGTGGTGTTTGAATGCTCTGCCGTGAGCTGTAAACAAACTCCACATGTGTCTGGCGCTGAGCAGACTTTCAACTATTCCCACCGCAAGTAATTGGGTCACGAAATCATCATTTCATCGCGGAGTGTGTTGGAGTGGGGGAACAAAAGCCGATTGCCTCCACTCATTGTCGTACTCGTGTAGCAATGTAGTGAGCCCCGTCTAATTGGAGCATCTTTACAGACGGTTGTTTGGCGTAAATTTGAGTTTTGTAGCTTGTGATTCAGAGAAGGCTTATAATGTGGCTGAATAGTCCCTGTTTTCATAATCTGTCCCGCTGTGAGTGAGTTGGTTTTGGCGAGTGTAGGAGCGCCAGGCACGTTTATGTGAGAATGATTATAACCAAAGATGTTTTTCCGCCAACTCCTTAAAACGACTCTTTGCCAGGACCCTGGTGTTTAACAGCAGTAATATGAGAGTCAACTGAATGAAAAACATAGGCTGTATATAAAATATTAAAACTGCTAAATGAATAGTGATGTGGGTCAGAAAGATCGCTATAGAGTTCAGGATTGTGACGTCATGAGCATCATGAGATTAGCAGCAATAATAAACTAATGGAGATTTTAAAAGGTAAAATACTGGAGTTATTGTTCACATTAAAACACTTTAACACTGCAGTGTGTCGGATATATTTAGTAGTGACTCTTTTGATACTGTTTTTGCAAGTCATCTCAAGTTGCAAACGTCAGCGTTAAAAGGGACTATATGGAGTTTAAAATGTTTAAAATGATGTATTTTCCTCCCCCTAAATGTTCCAGCCATGTCCTAATGTGTAGAATGAGCTCAGACCTGTTCACCACAACTGCCTCTAAAATCCTGCACTGTCGCTCAAAAAGGTGTTAATTCGGGTCCAAAGTGCTGTCATGCACGAGCTTAATATAGAAGGTGCAGTTACACATGTGACCTGAGGTGGCAGTAGTGAGTATGAAATAGCAAATTTGCATCTAGCCCCTTTAAGCCTAATTCTTCTTTTCAAAATGTGTTAAATCTACTTGAAAATATACGGTGCTTTCACAAGATTTAGCGATTTTGAACATTAAGGCTAAAATCAAACTTTTTAAAATGATGGATTTGGATTTAAATTCAGATTGTCACAAAATTTAAACTATATATAGAAATGGAAACAGATTATTTTAAACATGAGCTGCTTTTCCAGTCTGAAAGATGAATCTAAAATAATATTTTTATTTTCGAGTTTCTGTCAGTGGTTCCCCTGTAATGCCCCAGCCCCTGTATACTCGGATTCGCCCCTGCTCAAAGTAGATCCTGCATCACCTTCAGTCCCGCTGTCACTGGGCTCTGTGTGGCTGCGGAAAATAGCTAGTAAACGCTGTAACTTTCGAGAGAACGCCTTAAAACACCGAAAAGCCCCCGAGATTTCTGTCATTAATGCAGCTCTTACACATCGTCGTTCTAGAGGCTTCTGTCTCCGCAATATCTTCAGTCATTGTTACGAACGCTTTCCTGTCCTTAATAAACGTCTATGAATCTTCACCTCTTCACTCACTTTAGAAAACTTTTAATACATTCAAAGAAACGCGGCGTATTTCCTCCTGCCTTTTCGGACTCTATTGATTAGACCAGGGGTGTCCAAAGTGCAGCCCGGGGGCCAAATGCGGCCCTCAATTTATGGTGGCCCTCGGCCTCTTGCTGTATCGGTACACATCACCAGAGATGGACCTTTTTATTTGAAATGTAATAATTCTATACAATTCTAACCTAACAACTAACATTTTATTGTGAGACAGAGCTGGCATGGTTTTAAGCTTAAATAGAGGTGTGGGGCACAATTTAAACCTCTGCTAGTCGAAGGTTTTGCGGCACTAACTACTGATCTACGGCCCTTCACCCCGTGTACGCTTCAATATGCGGCCCCCCATGAAAAAAGTTTGGACACCCCTGGATTAGACGCTCTGTCTGAAGTCAAAAAATCATGTGGCCAATTATCATAATGCAAAAGTAGCCGCTTATACACAATGAATCCTGATCTTTCAACAAGTTCACTCAATTAAATGAATGAATGAAGGTTTATTCGGTTACGAAGCACAAAACAAAATGTATGTACTGCAAATTCATTGCAGACAAGGCGGGTAACCGAAAAGGTGTAGGCTGAAGCCGTGGCTTATTTTGCCTACGCTATTTACAAAACAACATCTACCCATCCATCGAAATAATAACCATAAAGTCGCAGCGAGTCATTGAGAGTCATTGGCCTCAAGTCCAAGTTAAGTCTCGAGTCGCAAACAGCAACTCCTAAGTCAAGTCAAGTCTTTTTGGAGCTTTGGTCAAGTAAGTCTCAAGTAAATGCTGGCACTTCCTGTCCTAAATAATTTCCGATTACAATTAGCTTAGCCCCTTTTGTAAAATCATATTGTCTAAATATTCCCATGAGTTCTGAGTAGATGATCACTCACTGCGTGTTTACTTGATGAACGAGGAGGAGACGTCTTGTGTTTAGAAAGTTTGTCTGGAAGCTAAAGGCTAATTTGTTAATTTGATGAAATAGCATTTTGAAATAGCGCCGTAAACATCTGCCCGAAAACAATCATCCCGTCTTAATGCTCGAGCAGGCCTCCGTGGTTAAAGCTCGGTGATTGATTTCCGAGGGTCTTGGCTTTTGAATGACCCAGGTGGACTTGTGACTGTTGTCTGTAACCAGAGCGCCTGCTACAAACCCTGCAATTAGGCACAACAATGAAAGGACTGGTCTAATGACGGAGAGACAACCTCACTCAGCTAGACGACTTCAATATCTGTCAATGAAGCAAAGAAGCACTCCAAGCGAAATTCCAAGGAGCAATCATTTGAAAAGAATGCCCTTTCAGAAACTCACTCACGGAGAGGTGTTTTGTTTCAGTAATCCTGCATGTGTCGTCCATCTCTTCCACTCTCAAACTACATTTTTACAGACCACATCAAGGCGTCCTCGTCCCTTTGCACCAAGCGCTTTCCTTCCAGTCAAGTCAAGTTTGTCTAAAGCACTTTCAAAAACAACTAATGCTGCCTAAAGTGCTGTACACATGACAAAATGCTAGACTTAGACTTAGGGACCATAGATGTAATATTTAGAGATGGATTATCTGCATTCCAGAACCATTCAATCAAAGCATCAAGCTAAAACCTTTTAATTTCATAAAACAAAAAACAGATAATACCAGATAATATGATGATGCCCTTCCCAGAGTCACATGAATCACAGCGTCTTTAGAAAGTGAAAACTCTTTGGAGCCACGCTTTTAAGCTGTTTTTGGGAGGTGTAAAGTCTCCATTTGTTTCTGTTGAAAGAGTTTCTTTTGGAGTCGCCCCTGGCCACTAGAGGGTGGTGTTGCAGCAATGTCAGCTCCCCGCCATAAGGACCAAAGAGAAGTTCTTGTGTGTGTGTTCCAGTTTTGCTTGTTTCGTAGTTACTCAGAAGCTAATGCTAATTGGCTGAATTGCATACTGCTAAACTGAAATCACTTTGAATAGATATGTGGATATTTTCAGTATCGGCTATCAGCTAAAATCGGCCGATTAAAAGGCCGATATCTCCTGGACTGAAAGGGATAGAGACTTCACGTTTTCTGCACCGGAAAGAGCTCAGTCAAACCTTTAAAATGAGCCTCCTTAGGCCTCAGGGGAGCAGAGAAACATCACATTGAAAATTGTTTGTTCACCTATTTTACATATTTTGGAACCATAAGAGATAGAGACTTATGCTGCGTCCACACCAAATGCGTTTTGGGCGGCAAAAACGCACCTAAAGCCCCTGGTTGAAATACGTTTTCTTGCCGCTGCTTTTAATCCTGGTGTTTAGATAAAGAAACACTGATGTGTGTCTTAAGTCCCAGAGCTGCTGTAGCTCCGGTTCACAATGAAGCTAAACCTCCGTGACTTGTTTACATCTGAGGGCCGGCGTAACATCTGCCACGGTGGCTCAGCTACAGCGTACGTCCCTGTTGGGGAAAGCTCCTGATTGGTCGACGCTCGCGAATTTCTCCAAAAAGTTCAACATTTCCCAACTCGAGTGTGGGTCGCGCTGGACGCCCTGGAGGCGCGTCCAAAGCTTACCAAGCGCGAAAAGCTTGAAAACGCGCCGCACAGGAGGCACGTGAGGCGCTGCGGGACCTCTTGACGCCCCCTCGAGGCGCGTCCTCCATGTGTTTTAAATGTAAACCTGACACTTTGGAGGCGCCGGCCGCGTTTGGTGTGGACGCAGCTTTACCGTTTTTGTTTTGGAATCTATTGATTTTTGTCTTTCAAACAAGCTCCCTCTGAAGTAACTACTAAACATAATTATATAGCGCCCCCTGCTGTCACAGTTCAACACTGACACATTTAGAAGCATCACGCACAGGATTATAGACAGTTCTAAAATTTGGCCAAAAATATCAGTGATACATACCGGCATCGGCCAATCAAAATACCCGATTACTGTTTAGTAGTTTAGTTAAATTTATTGAAAGGACAGTGTGCAGTTACATTAAAAAGATGGCTGCAATTAAATTACTTACAATATCGGCCATCTCGGTATCGGACCCCAAAAATCCATATCGACAATATTTCAAAAAGACTTTTCTAAAGTTTTGCAAGTCAAGCTTGTTGAGTTCTTACGATGTTGCATCATGTGACCCAGTCACATTCATAACGCATGTTTTATAAAGTATCGAGCGTCCTAATTCTAGTGTGTATGCATAGTGTAGATATTGGGACAGGGCAAAGTATAGTAGAACCAAGATTACCTCCAGGTTCAATATAGTGCATTATGCAATAAAGGCAGGAAGCAGGAAGGAAGTACTATCCTGTCGAATAAGAGACCTCATAATAAACTGCAGTATCCGGTCTTGTACGAATGAAGTGAAATACTCCAGGTTTGATTTTGAAGAATTACAACAAAGTTAGAATTTTTTAAAAAAGGCAATCTTATATACAGTATGTCCTCTTTAAAGGCACAATAATGGGCTTGGACTAATATTGTTTGTTTTGTGTTTTTTAGCCTGCTGTATGTGTTTACCCCCCGTGGTTTTGTGCTTTTCAGAGGGAAAGAGGAATGCGCTGCAGGACTACCAGAGGACAGACAGCATCAAACTGGTCCTCGCCTCTCCGGACCCCTCTCACCTGACCAAGAGCCGGAAGCTTCCCATGGCCAGGTGTGCGAGAGCCTGCAGCCGCAACAAGAAACTGCCCTTCACCTGCAGGTACCCCCCCCCCCACACACACACACACACACACACACACACACACACACACACACACACACACACACACACACACACACACACACACACACACACACACACACACACACACACACACACCCCACCCCCACGTCTGCATGTCTGGGATTCTTCTCAAAGTAGAAAACAGACAAAAGCTGTTCCGTCGCGTTCATTTGGGGTAGGACGATTCCTAAAAGTCACGAGTGGATCCAGTTTGACAGCCATCTTTGGTCACTAAGTGTATATCCTTTATCCGTTATTTTTTATCATATTTATCTGACATATTTATCTTTACAGCAAATCGTTTCTACGTACCTACTTTCCCGCTCACTTTCTCCGTCAATAATGGTCCAATTGACACAACTAAACACTGAGGCATAGTGTGAAGTGTTATTATCTGTGAAGATGATGCGGCTACTCCACAGCACTAATGCCTGTCTCTTCTGTGGCCAACGTAAACACAGCGCTGGAGGAGGAGACATGGATTGAACTGAAAGGCCGGTTTGAAAGGCCATAACTTAGCAGACTTGTCAAAAGTCTCAGCTTCAGTTGTTCGATCTGCTCTCATCTGTCTGCTTTAGCGGGTCAACTGTCCTCATTTGCACATTTTTGTAGATGTGTGTAGATAGTTATGTGAGAAGGACCTTTACATAATTTTTTTAAAGCGATACCTGAACAAACTTTTTTCCGATACTGGAATATCTGAAAATGTACAATATCAGGTTCATCTCCAATGTCAAGAAATGTGTGAAAAATGGGAACTAATTTTGGGGGGAAATTGGGAGAAATTGTGGCACAAACAAGGACTAAAATTGGGAAAAATTGTGGGAAAAAATAAAGAATCTGGGAAAATGGGGAAAACATTAAAACCATGGGCAAAAATAGGGAAAATTGGGAGAAATTCAGGACATTCAGGAATAAATTCGGGGGACAATTTGACCTGAAACAACAAGTCACTTCCTTTTGTGCTGTCCCTGGACATGTCCACGTGATCACAGCGCCGCCAAGTGGTGTTCCAATTCACTTGGACCACTCGCACCTTTGCAGCTCGACTCCTCCTTTAGGCTCATTTTTACGAGGGACACACTGAAAAGCTGATAAACTGCAACATCTTTTTTTTTTTTTTTCTCACAAAACTATTTGTGTGTACTCACTATAACAGGTTTTGTTCCACGTTTGTGCAAAAAAAGAATTGTAATAATACAATCATTGGTAGAAGTGCGAGCGAGTAAAGATGTAAACACGAGATCTATATAAAGTTAATCTAATAAATAGGCCTATTTATTGAGAAATTCATAAGTGCGGATTTCTTAAGAAGAAGTTCATGAATGGGGCCCAATATTTGTTGGAGCCAGGCTTTTAAGTTGTTTCACGGAGAGGTAAAGTCTGCCAAGGATTCCATATCACAGAGCCCCTTCTGGAGTCGCCACTGGCCACTAGGGGGTGGCATCGAAACAATGTCAGCACCCTTCCATGAGGATGTGCCTTCCTCGTCCATTGAACTGATCGGTCCTTGGCTCGAGGCAAATCAGTCACCTTGTGCGCCATCTGCTGGAGAGGGCATCACATTTAGCATACAATCATAAACCACAAGCCCACTTTCAGATATAACATAGTTTACTTTCAAAAATCCACAAAAGTTCACATCAAAAAGGAAGAAAAGATCAGGGAAAAGTCTGCAAAATTATAGATTTGTTGTCACACTTCTCTGAAATATCACATTTATATTGGTCTCAGTCAAACATCCTGCATCAACGTGCCTGGAACAATGACAGACTTTTATTTTCTTGAATGAAGAATGCATTTAGCGGAGCGAGATTGTGACACTCCAAAGATTTATGAAATCTGTTGTTCTGTGTGTCTTAAGTTTGCTGGCTCTGATAGCGAACATGTAAATATATTCCATCTGCTTTTGCACTTCTCGCTGAAACAATGATGACGAGAGGTCGGAGGTTAACGTAACATCTGCATGTAAACATAAATCACAAACATAATGGTCCTTCTCGACGACTGCCCTATCGTTTGTGGAAATGACTCTGTCTGCATGATTCATTTTTGATGCAAAGATCGTTCAGAGCATATAGACATGTCTCTCGTATAGTTTTCAAACCAATAACAACCCTGAACTGCTTTTTTATGAGTTTCAACGCCTTGATCTTTGCACCAAAATGTCTCCTTAGTGACAGAGTAAGCAGTCATCTTTGGTCTGTTTCATTTGGTCTGTTCCAATTCATAAAATATGAATTGGATCCGATCCACTGGTCTGTCCATGAGCTCAGATGTTTAGCAATGTCCCGATTCCCTATAACAGCTGCAAAATTGGAAAACTCTGCTCAAAACTTGAAGTTTCGTACAGCTGCTGTGTTTTGTGCCATGAAACCTGTATTGTTTAAAGTTGCACTATGGAACTTTTTATGGACGCTTCAGGATCAGTTGTTTTTAGGGTTTCTGGTAGGTTTTCTTTGCTGATGGAACTGTCTCCATGGTTACACATACATTCCATCAGCAAAACCATAGAAATAAAAAGGAGAAATGTCCGCAGTGGCACAGACGGCATGCTGCCATCTTGGTCTGGCATATGTTGTTATGCCAATGTAATGTAATGGAACTGACACAATGATAAATAAACAACAAATGCAAGTCTGATTCTAAGGATTGAGGATTGCTACTAATCACAGTTTGATATTTTGCTACATTTAAAAATATATACATTTTTTTAAGTTTTACAAACAGTAGATGGCACTTTTGTTCGATCGATGAATCATGTTATATTTTAAGTTAACCAATGTTTTATCAATCAATCAATCACTGGTTTGGTATAGCCCAATATCACCACAGGAGTTTTCCCACAGGGCTGCACCGAACATTAAGGCATTCAAAAAGAACAGTTTTATGTTAATAATTATTTGTATTTCCTAATGGGCTAATTTTGATGATCAGTAAACACACCAGCAATACAAAGTGCCGTTAAAATGTGTCAAACAAACGTTATCCAAATCTGATTGTAACACCCTATAAAGTTACCAATAATAACAATATCACCTTTAAATTATATTTCATACCTGGGAAAGGTCATTCCCTGCAGTTTCATAGTGACTGTCCTTTGATTAGAACAGCCCCAAACTGCATAGGAATGTTTACTCAGGTCGTGAGCCGTAAAGCTTTTGCTTGAAACCCCATAGTAACGCTAACTACAGCTAACTGTAAGGAGGAGGTGAGGGACAGGAGGGTGTTAGCCAAGCTCGCCTCCATCATGGACAACACCTCCCACCCACTGCAAGGGACTGTAGAAGAGCTGAGCAGCTCTCTCAGTGGCAGACTGAGACACCCTCAGTGCAGGACGGAGCGCTACCGCAAAGCCTTCATCCCCACTGCTGTCAGACTGGACAATAAGACTGTGATGTAATGCCGACTGTAACAAGTGAATTTCTCCTTTGTGAGATCAATAAAGGTTTATCTTATCTTATCTTATCTTAACTACAGCTAACTATTGCTAACTACTGCTAACCACTGCTAGCAACAGCTAACTACGTATAAAAAGACAACCTAGTATGGCCAAGCATGACATATTTCACAGTACTTCTATACTTTTCTGTGGTTTCTTTATCATGTACATATCACATGGTAATGTTTAATGTCTATTACATGTGTAATTATCAAATGACGCTTCTCCTTTTTTTTTCTATGAGCAAAACCTACCAGCCCTAGCAAGTAGGCTAGTCCAGTTAACTTTTGCAGTGCTCGCTAGCATTAGCCATCAATCATCGAAAATGATGAACGGTCCAGAGGTTTTCAGCTGTTATCAACCGTCGACCACATTTAGGTATCAATGTACTGATCGTTTTAGATTTTACTTTAGATACAAATTAGCGTCTAAAACTGTCCTCTGAGCTGAAGGCTAAATCATAGTCAGTTTTTGTGGGGTCCGATGTGTTCCAATGGCCACTAAACAGCATCTGGTTTAAGATTTTTAGGACAAATGAACCACGGAAATGATATAAAAGCCATGAAACGACTGACAAAACTGACAAAACATACAAGATTATTTTATACTTTTTAGTAGAGTTTTAGTTTTAGTAGAGACATAAATTATTAGAAACAAAACATATCCCATAAAAACCTATAAAGAGAAATCATTATGAAGAATGTTGTAACAAAACACATAATATTATGCCACAAAATGAAGATTTGTCACTTAAAGATTTCATGAGTTATTATTTTTTTTAACACAAGTAAAAGTACAGATACTTTATTACTCACGTAGAAGTAAAAAGTAGTGTATGAAAAACTTGTAGAAAGTACAGTTTCTTCAAAATGTTACATGTACTTGAGTAGATGTAATGAAAACATACCTCCCCATATGTTAGTATCGCGCCTGTCTTCCCTGTTCATTTGTATGGGGGATAGAACAGTCATTTTAAACTGTTTGCAAACAAAATGAGCACATTTCTAGGAGCAGACTCAGAGGTAAAGGCATTTCCAAGTTCTAGTTCAGAAAAAAAAACAACAACCCAACTTTAGAAATGATTACAGAAGTGATTGCTTTTACAATGTCATTCAGTTCATTATCTTCAGGACGTAGTTGGAAATATTATTATACTATGGCCAGAGAATTTAGTCACCAAATAATAATGTTTTAATCTGGCTGAGCCAATGTTTTAATCTGGTGAGCTGTGTTTGTGCATTCTCCCCTCTCTAATTACCCACTCCTGGGTTTCCTTATCTCCCCAGAGCCTTCCTCTACGATCATAAGAAAAGGAAATGCCAGTGGCTGTCGTTCGATCGGAACTCTCCAGGAATCCAGGCCGTTCAGAACTTCAACTTTGATCTGTACCAAAAGAAAGGTGCGTATCAGGCTTCGAAGTCGCAGCCCTGTGCTGTTCCGAGCTCATTTCCAAGTTCAAATAGAAACGAGTCGATATGTTTGGGGCATTGGAAAGGAAACACTGATGAAGGGCCAGGACCAGCGTGGTGTTTGTCGCAAATCATGTTCCTTATCTGTTATTTGGAGCTGGGCATAAACTATGGAAGTCCCCCAAGCAGTTCACACAAGTGCCTGACGGAACGGGACAGTGTGGAAGAAAAGGACTGGGTACTGGTGTAGACTGGCCGACATTAATATGAGGAAAAGGTTTAAATGTATAGTTTTATTTCATTGATATATAGTACCCGTCAAATGTTTGGAAGCACTTTTATTATGTGTTCTTATTTTATGATTTATTATTTACATTGAGGTGTCACTGAAGGCGTTTATGAATGAACACATGTGGGATTATGTTTTAAACCAACAAAGTTTTAAATACATTTTTGCTTGGATTTCTGCTCTGCACTTCTGACATGTTCTCAATGAGCTTCACGATGTCGGCACCAGAAACGTTTTTGACTTCACAGACTGTGAAATCATTTCAACCTGAAGAGACTCACAAAGACAGGCTGCGTTAAAGAGGTTTTATTGAACATGAAACGCGATTGGGGCTCGGACCCCGGCGGAAGATTGCATTAAAGGGGCTAGATGCAAAGTTAGCCATTTTATACTCACTACTGCCACCTCAGGTCATACGTGTAACTGCAACTTCTATATTAAGCTCATGCATGACGGCAATTCGGATCCGAAGTAACACCTTTTTGAGTGACAGTGCAGGATTTTAGAGGCAGTTGTGATGAACAGGTCTGAGCTCATTCTACACATTAGGACATGGCTGGAACATGTAGGGGGAAGAAAATACATAATTTCAACATTTTTAAACTCTGTATAGTCCCTTTAATGATATGGAATACATGGCATCGATGGATGATGGCCAGAATCTTCCCCCGGAGCCCGGACACTGGTGGTGGTGGGCGAGACCCAGGGCAGCCGGTCGACCTGATGAGCAGCCTGAGGAGAGGCCAGGTGGAGGAGGGGCGGAGGAGGGTCACAGCGCGGCTGGGAAATGGTCAAGTGATTGACCGGCAGGCTTAAGAAGGGGATCCTGGGCAATGAGTGGCTGAAGCAGGGAGAAGCAGCTACGATGATTGGCTGACGTGAAGGCGTGGCTTGAGCTGGGGCCGTGATTGGATGATTGAGTGAAGGTTGCCGTTGATGAGGCGATCAATGAAGGCTGCAGGTATGTCCCCCCAGGTTGAACTTGCACTGAAGCTTCATTCAGGGACAAGGACATTATGAAGCTCATCGAGAAAAGGCTAAGAACAAAGGGCGGCAAAGAATTTAGAATATAAAACGTATTTTGTTTCCTACAAAATCCCATGTGCTCTTTCAAGGTTTGATGCCCTCAATGAGAATCACACAATGTGAAAAGAGAGAGCCGGTACATAAAAAGAAACTGTACAAATTCAAATTTCAAAAAATATATCAGGCAGGAATTACATATTAACAAAATAAGACAAATTAAACAAAAAAACAATTCAATATATTCAAGACCAAGACTGAGTAAAAGAGTAAAATGAAAACCGCATTTTGAGAAAAGTCTTCTGCGCGTGACTGTCTCCCATAAAGGAAATGACCATATTTGGATTACATTGTCATCACGGTCGTGTTGTGTTCGAGGTCGTATTATGTTCATAGGGAAAACTGCAATTGTATAGATCTGTGTAAAACAAATAAAGAATTAAAGCCTGATGATCTGTTTTGTATCACAGGCCTCGCAACAACATACTGTCTTCCATGTTTTATCATTTGAGTTAACGTTGCGACTACACCTAAGCGTTTTAAAAGAAGTCGATGTGTCTGTGTCCTCAAAGGAGCAGGAGGACGAGGAACCGCGGGGTCAGAGAGTCTCCAAATGGACATGTTTGCTGCAGACCTGCTGGCAGAGCTTTTTACTCGTCTTGTGCAAACGTCAAGGACATATTTGGAAAACAGATCCATCTCTTGGCATTGTCTTCTGTGGTGAACCTTTCCAAACATCTCCTGTCTGCTTTGGCCATTAATCTGGCTCTCTCCCTCTCTGCTCCACCGCCCTCTCTCCGTCCTAATCGTTTCTACGAGTTTTGTAAAGATCGTTGCGGGTCATAAAAGGTTTTATTTTGTGAAAATGACGACCTTAAAGTGAACATTCATGCGCGATTGTGGCCCATAAACCTGATGTAGGGCAGGGCAATATTAACGTTTTATCATCAGAGCGCACTCCACTGGTCGCAAGGGGAATTAATAAGAAATACAAGCCACCGTTTGTAGCCAACAACAGGCTAACAAATTAGTGGCACCATGATGAACACACCGAACTGCTCAGAACTGGTCCAATGACAGGAAATGGGCTTTAAAGATGGAGAAGACACTTTTGGATTGTATCTGTGATGCAACAAAACCCAGGAAATACAGATCGGAAAGCTTCAAACCACCAAAGTAAACAGGATTAAGGCTGGGTAGCATTAAACAATACCTGAATGGAATAAAAAATGCTATTGAAAGCAGGTACCGAAAAAGGTTTTTTTTAATGCCGTTGGTCCAGGGACGCAGAAAATAAAGTTACTTTCAGATCAAATGAAATGCACAAATAAAAAAAAATATATATATATAATTTTAGGAACTAGAGACTGACCAAATGAAGTCTTGCAGTGAGGAATTGTGCTGTTGTGAATGACGGAGCCTCTGGTGACTGATTTGTTTCTGTATTAATGAGCTGAGTGGCTCAGGTGCAGATTATTGATACATTTGAAAGTTAGTTTGAAAACATAAATTGCCAAAGCTTTCAAAGTTTAAGCATGTATACTTCTGAAGAATATTGCAATGATGGGATTGAGATGATGGGACTGGCTTGTTGTCCATACTTTTGTACAGTTTGATTGTATAGTGACCATATGTGTTTTGTTGCTGGGGGAGTGGCCTGAGCCCATGCTGTTATGCAGTATGACATATGTGAGAATATCATAGCGTCCATGTACAGGAGGGCGGTGTGGTTCTATGGTTTACCAAGTACTGGTTCATTGCTGGTATAAAAAAAGAAAAGAATCCAGCCCTAAACAGGACAACTCAAAACTGCTTGAATCGAGTGAAATTTGTCTCCTATTTGCTTTCAAAGGAACAAATTCAGCTGAATTTATTCTGTGCTATAACATTCTAACCTCATAAATGCTTCTCAAGTCCTCAAAAAACTCTGCTCCACTTGTTGATATCATGAGATGGTGCTCGACTTCTCCAATCCAGCAGGTATTGGTAATTGGCCTGATTTGAACGGGCGTTAAGCAGGTAGACGTCTTGGTAATCTAGGCTCGTTCTGTGCTTGAATAAGGACAATGTGATAATGTGATCTCTATGTGTAACCCTCCACTGTCCTCCTTGGCAGATTACGTGCGGGAGTGCATCGTGGGCACGGGGCAGAGTTACCGCGGGCGCCGCTCGGTGACAGTGGACGGGGTCCTGTGCCAGGCCTGGGCGTCTCCCGTCCCTCATGAGCACAAGTAAGTCCCCCTCTCCCGAATGAGTTTGTGGAGTTAGCCACTTCTGTGGAACAGCACCAGACTGGACCATGTCATTCATGCAGATAGCTTTGCTCTATAAGCCCTCGGTCGAATGGGCTGGAGGCTGCGGTCTCGTCCTAGATATGAGGATGTCCAAGGCTGCATCTTAAAAGCCTTCTTCTTCCTCCTTTTCCTTAACCTGTGAGGCTGACGTCATGAGGTCGACCTTGAGGAACTTTGGCGGTCAGGAACTGGAGCTTCAGCTGCTCCTTCGATGTCAGGACAATCTTGACCTTCCTAACCCAGCGGAGGAACAACCAGGAAGTTACGTCGTCCTGGAACAATTTTAACAACATTTACCAACCAGACAAATAGAATCTGAGAAACTGCACAAGCGTCAGAATGATGTGTTCAATAAACCACTCTTTAAGTCTTTTTCAACACCACTGTTTAATCACGGACTCAATAGTTTCAATAGGAAACTACACGGCCTGACGATGAATCGACTGTTTCATCTCCAACTCTGCTGCTACAGTTTAGTCACAGAAATAACATGCTCTGGTGAAACATTCGCCAAATCCTGTCCTTTGGTTCACCGCCGACAGCTGCATTAGCGTTTGTTCTGTCACAGCGGGCTTTATGCTAATGATCCAGGTGGCTTCAGTTTTTAAAATGTAAACAAAAGTGCGTAATGTTGCCTTCAGTTCATAGGTTTCCCATCATAAAACGCTCAGATGCTGCTGTGGCTCCCGCGCTGCACCACCTGCTTTATACTTTCATATATTCAGGACAAAGCTCATGCTTTTATTGAAGGAAACAAACCGTGACACATTTGGATGCTCCTTGTCACGGCTGGAGATGAGGCACGTCCGGGTCAACGATAAGGGGAAGGAAGCTCCGATGCGCTTATTTATACTTTTTAGATGCAGCAACATTATTCCCTTTTTGTTTCATGTTGATGCTCCCAGTATTTGAACATATTAGATCCAAACATCTGCATTTGGACGGTTGATATTCACAGTAAATGGTGAAACCACATTATACTCTAACACTAATCGTTCCTGGCGTTCCACTAAGTGTCCGCACACCCCCGCTTGAGAATCCCCGGTGTATATATTGATGCGTAATTAGCCGGTAGCCCCGGGCCGCGGTGTCAGCGTTAGCATATGATGCATTAGCCCTTGATTGGGCTCCTGTTAGCGCTCACTCATCAGCGCTGACCTCATGCCGGCGTTTTTTTCACAGCCTCGCATCATTTCCTCCCGCCAACCGTTCTGTTTATGTAGGTGTAGGCGCACATGTGTGGACTCCGCCGGCAGTTATCATTATTCAATCACTCGGGGCTCAACGCGAGAAGGCGACAGATTTTCAGATGAGCGATAAAGCTCCGAATAAAATGAAAAGGTTGAAAAGGTCAAACGGACGGCGAGTAATTCAAGAGGAACACCGCCTGAACCGCCTGCATTAGGGCTTGATTGGAGTTTATCGGCTGTCGTCGGTGATCCGTAAAGGCCGATTTGTGGAGCGATGAGATTAACTTAAGGGGTTTTGCGGATCCATTTCACACCTCGAGCATGACTGATGCCCCTCCGAGCACCGCCGATCGCGCAAGTCTCGACGAGAAAGTCCACCGCCGAGGACGGAGGACGGAGATCGATCTTTGCATTTGAAGAAATCAGTGGACGCTTGAGGTTTAACCCCTTGACTCCCACCTGAGCCAAGCACGTTTTCTCCAGTTTGGCTTTACCCCAAATCCAAACGCTTCTGGAAAAAAGGTGTGAAAATAGCAACAAAACTGAGATGAAAACAATGATGAAAGATGTGACAAAAAAGTGACGATAAAATGACAAAAATGTGACAAAAAATGACCAAACAAAATGACAAAAAATGACAAAAAATCACCAAAAATCACCAAAAAAATACCAAAAAATGACAAAAAATGACCAAAATGTGACAAAAAAGTGACAAAAAAATGACAAAAATGTGACAAAAACTTACCAAAAAAATGACAAAAAAAATGACAAAAAATGACAAAAATGTGACAAAAAATGACAAAAAAATGACAAAAAATGACAAAAAATGTGACCAAAAATGACCAAACAAAATGACAAAAAATGACAAAAAATGACCAAAATGTGACAAAAAAGTGACAAAAAAATGACAAAAATGTGACAAAAACTTACCAAACAAATGACAAAAAAATGACAAAAAATGACAAAAATGTGACAAAAAATGACAAAAAAATGACAAAATGTGACAAAAAACAACCAAAAAAATGACAAAAAATGACAAAAATATGACAAAAAAGTGACGAATAAATGACAAAAATGTGACAAAAACTTACCAAAAAAATGACAAAAAATGACAAAAATGTGACAAAAAAATGACAAAAAATGACGAAAAAAAGACAAAAAATTGATTAAAAAAAAAATGACAAAAAGTTACAAAATGAGTTGAATACCCCCCCCCCAAAAAAGATGGGAAAAAATTTGATGACGTGAGGAAGAAGATCCATTTAGATGAGTTTTGTAGATCTTAGCTTTCAAATGAGGCGTTACACTGGCTTACAGGATTTGGGCAAAGTTGAACTGGAGAAAATGCTCTCGGTTCAGGCGAGAGTTAAGAGGTTAAGGGTCTTTCTCGCTGAAGAGGGTTGGGGAGACGTTGCGGAGACGTTGCGGAGACGTTGCGGAGACGGCTGTTTGTTTTCACCCGAGGCTACCTGGAGCCTCGCCTCATCTCCAGGGGACGTCTCGGGGGCATTTCCGTGACCAGCGGCGACTCCAACTAGTCTCCCGGCCTTTTCGAGAGTAAGTTTTCCTGTTCTCCACTTTGCTCACTTGTTCTCCTGCGTCCTCGATTCCTCCGCCGTAAATCCCGCCCACAGTGGAGACGCCATATGGCAAGTCGCAAATCTTAATCAGGCAAAAATGTAGCTGCCGTCAAAATGCAGACGACGAGTGGCGAAAAGCAAAGAGGATCTTCCATGTCTGAGTGAAAAATGTAAAGGCTGCAAGCTCAACGTAAGGAAAACACAGATAATGACAACAAATGACGTCAAGGATTTATAAACTGGGAAAATGGAGTCTTGAAATTGTGGAGAACTTTCATTTCCTCCAAAACATGATCTATCAGGTCAGTTTTAACAATGAAGCGATGTGTTAGATTTCATCTTCAAATTTTGAGTCCTTATCCAACCAGGGCTCACATTAGCATTTAGGGAGCAGCATTTCTCCCATTGTTACTGTCCGTTCAGTCCACGCTAGTAGCAGCTGCAGCTTTTCCCTACAGTATATTCTAAAAAAAAAACATGAGAGAAAACTTGCTAGTCAGATGGTCTTTTTTTAATTAATAAAGAAAAACAGGACAGCAGCGTAGCCAAAAGAACATTCTACTGACTGAAAAGGAGGTATGAACCAGGCTGAGGGGGGAAATAAGGCTGAGCTTGAAAGTGCATTAACGTATATTACAGTTATATACAACAGTTGGCTGTTGACGTGACTGAGGTGCGGAATTTCTTTTTGAAAGTTTACAGATAAATGTGACGTTATTCCCTTCCTTGCTGACCTTGACATAGAACTCTTTTAAATGTTCATATGACGAGTCCTTCCTACCTGCTGCAGAGCCACTCGCCTCCATGCTGCTTTTTTGTTTTGTTTCGATGCCGCTCGTGAGATGAGACTCTGATGGTTGTTGCCAGGTTCACAGTTTTCATGTTAAATATCTCGCTGTTTTGGCGCTAAATACTAAGGGCTCTTTGCAGTGTGCCAGGATTTTGCTTGGAACGCTAAAGAAATCTGGCACCCTATTAAACAAACGTAAGTAGATGGGGAATGCCGTGGCCGAGCGATGTTCCCCAAATGTCCAGCCCAGTGTCCAATGACCTCTAGCCCAGTAAAAAAATATGATTGAATAGCCCTGATACCCATTATACAGAAATACCCAAAAGATCCAGAATACACACTTTATACGTACAAAGATGTGTGGGGTCAAGGGGCGATTTCTTCCCGAGAGGCCTGATTGACAAAAGTATTAACCAGTCAGAGAAAAATATGGTTTTCCTGATGCATCAGCCAGAAGACCGGAGGCAAATGTGACCGTTTTATGTTGTTTTTTGCCGCAAAAACGTAAGGAACAAGGAGTCATTAGCAACTCGGACCAGATCTTAAAGGAACAGGCCACCGTTTTTCCATTCTGTGATAAGTTCTTTCCTGAGCTTAGACGAGTTGATACGTACCTGTCTGGTCTTTGTGTGTACCCGTGGAAGAGTGTGGTAGCTTCTAACTTCACCCCCGTTTGGAGCTATAGGAACATGCTGGGAGAGGCCAAATGTTAACAACATCTTTGGTCAGACAGGTACCAGACAGGTACACATCAACTCATCTAAGCTCAGATAAGAACATATCTCAGTATGGGGAAAAAAAAACGGTGGCCTGTTCCTTGAAACGATGGAGACCGTTTCAATCAACGTACGTTTGGAGCGGGACAAAAATACTTTAGATGCAAACAAGAAAAAAAATCCTCCTTGAAGAACACATTCACTAGTGGTTAATTCGGTTCCTGTCGTGACAACGTGCTCTGTGATGGCATCGATATAAAACTTTTCAAGATTTGATCGGCTGTGAGCCCCTTCACTCCCAACCGGCCCCGACACTTCGACAGTCCCGAACAGGTCTCTAGTACTGTCTGTACTTTGAGAAAAAGTCGTTGTTATTGTGTAATTCTACTCTTGTACAGTAGCCCACACATTCTCATAAACCAAAGATGGATATTCATCAAAATCAGTCATTTTATTCCTGTACAGCTCAGATTCTCCTGCTTTCGAGAAATTGTAGGACTGACTGACTAGTCAAGCTAATAAGCAAAGGAAACATTGTTCCTCTGTAGTGTGAGCAATGTATCCTTTTGATTTGTTCTGCACTTTTCTTCCACAGTGGAGTGACTCACTGCAGATAAGTGGCTGTGATTTGTCCACGGGCCAAAAGAAACGGCTTACTACGAGTGAACTCCCAGACTCTATTGCTGCAGGAAGAACGGCACTAAACAAACACCAAATAACATCATTTTAATCTGCCTCAATCATTACAAACAACTTTTACAGATCCGCATTGGATTTCACAAGATGTAGATAATAACGTTTATGACTTCCATTCTTCAAATGTTTCAGCCGACCCAGACAGCAAACTCTATTTCTGAGTGTAAACAGAGGCGAGCGACCCGGGGGCTGACGCGTCCCCCGCTCTGGACCTGTTTATCGAGCCGCTGCTAAGTGAAGCCATGTGCCTTTATTTGCTCGCATCCCAGTCTTCCGAGTCACGGGAAAGCCGGCGGCGCGCTCTCCTCAGCCCGCAGACCAGAGAAGAGGTCAGAGCGCTGTTTATTTACCCGCCGTGTGTTTGTAAGTGAACCGCGGGCCAAGCCAGGGGGAGCGGTCACGAGTCAGCAGTAAAACAATATCCCCGGGGGGCGTCTCTGCTTCTGCGGCCGCCCAGAGACTGTGGGGAGGGCTGGGCGCTGCCGGTATCGTGAAGATTAAAGTACCGAAAGCAGGTACTGAAAATAATCTTATATCTTTAGATCCGAGTTCTGAGGCTGTTGGTCCAGGGACAGCACTAAAGGAAGTGACTACTACATATTACTCTGTCAAAATGTAGCTGAGTTACACTACTTTGAGTTACTTTTTAGTTACTTTTGGCAAAATATAAACTGAAAATAGTAATAATAGAGCTTCAGGTAGCTAGCTTCAGGTTAAACAGTGTAAAAGTGAAATAACTCCTGCCCAGCTCCCGGCAAATGCACACTGTCATTGTGTCCTTGGGCAAGACACTTCACCCTCCTTGCCTCCAGTGTCTGCGTACACTAGTGCATGAATGGGAGAGTGAATGGCTGACTGGTTCCTTACTGTAAAGCGCTTTGGGCCTGATTAATGTACAAAAGCGCTATATAAGTTTAGACCATAATGCTACTGAGCTAAAGAGCAGTCAAAGACTTCCTTGTGTCCAACTTGATTTGGTGCTGCATTATATTTGGGGAGAGTTTGGCATTTTAATGCAAACCATTTAAATGCACTTGTAACATGAGAATTGTAACGGATATATTACCATATATTGTTTAAGTCAGGGGTGTCCAAACTTTTTTCATGGGGGGCCACATATTGGAGCGTACATGGGGTAAAGGGCCATGGGTCAGTGGTTAGTTCCACGAAACCTTCGAGTAGCAGAGGTTTAAATTGTGCCTCATGCCTTTATTTATGCTTAAAGCCTTAATGCCAGCTCTGTCTCACAGTAAAATGCTAGTTGTAGGTTAGAATTGTGTAGAATTACTACATATCAAATAAAAAGGACCATCTCTTATGATGTGAACCGATTCAGCAAGCAGCCCGAGGGCCACCAAAAATTGGTCTGAGGGCCACATTTAGCCCGCGGGCCGCACTTTGGACACCCCTGGTTTAAGTAATATGTTATTTTCCTTAGTTACTGAAAAAAAGTAATATATTTCTGTAACTCGTCACTTTTGTAATACGTTACCCCCAACTCTCATTTCCCCCCATTTTTCTGCCCAGGGTTTTCCCCATTTTTACACTATTTTTTTCTAATTTTGCCCCATTTTTTTCTTGTTTTCCCATTTTTGCTCATTTTTTTTTTACTACCAATATTTTCCCCCATTTCCCCCCATTTTTCAACACAATGTTTTCCTAATTTTTGCCACAATTTCACCCAATTTTCCTGCATCATCTATTTCCCATTTGTCACACATTTCCTGTAAATGTGCAGATCTTCCACACAGTATTGTTCTGTTTGATGGTTCTAGAGGACAAATATTTTAGTGTAGGCATCGGGAAAAAGACCAAGTATCGTTAAAGTCGTATGATTGTAAAAAAATGAGCAGTGCCCACCCCATTTGTGAGGACAAGGGGATGACAGAAGTTGAGGAATCGTCGTCTTTCTGCGAGTTGCAAATGCTAACCTTATTGCTACTGTATCCCTGGTTTTACAGACTGTTTCCACGCTCCTCTTCACTGTGGTTTGATCACATTGAGACCATCAAAGCGGTTCTACTACTCATTGTTAGCCGTGTAGTCCAATTAAATCCATGTATAATGTGCTCGTAAACCCAGAAGAAGCGCCGATGCTACAAAGAGTTAGCCTCTTGCTGTAAACATCTCCGGGTCACTCTGCCTCCTGAAAGCAGACGCTCGTAAACAAATCCCCGCAAAGAATCGGCATGTTAGGAATGCGTTAGGAATGAGTTTGGACCACAACTAACCATTTAACCGGCACTAGCTCAATTCTTCTGTTCCTTAAATGCCGATAATTAGAAACAGGGTAGTTGATTTTTGGCCGACATTTGAGAAAAGACACTGTGCCTCTAATTATGAAGAACTAAAAGGCAAATTGCTGTTTTCATTATTGTGACCGTGATCCTGAAAAGTGACCAGAAATGTTGTAAAACGTGCTGATAATGTCACCTCCATGAAGAACTCGGATGTTAGAAATGTATTAGAAGAGTTAAGGATTGTTTTGGAAGCAGTTTGAACTTTAGGAATTATAAAAAGGAAGCAGCGAACACAACAGCAATGCCCAGAGCACATGGCTGATTTTATACGATCAACAAAGTCTGCACTATGAGAGATTTGCTGTTCGATTCCTCAAAGGTTCTTCTTCCACTTCTTCCACCCAAATGTATATGCTGTGATTATTAGAGGTTTTAGTGTCTGCAGAACCACCTCACGGCCAGTGTTAAAGCTGAGGTGAGCGTTAGCGGCACCTCGGTCCAGGAACTTCCTTTCTCGACCGGCTTAATGAGGTGACAAGGTGTAGGAAGGTGTAGGAAGGCGTAAAGGCCATTAAACAGAACTTATTTACTATATGTACGAAGAGGGAGTAATGTTTGGGGGTCTCAGCTGTGGCGCCGTGGAGACGGATCGAGACAAGGCGGGCAGGAGGAAGCTTCCAGGTGTCTCCACTCTGGTGAAATGACAGCCCGGAGAGAAGTCAATCGGAGGATGACCTGCACAGGGAAGGAGAAGGAGGAGCGACTGTGGGAACAAACTCACCCCCCTTCCCGCTAGGCCCACAGGCTTAAAGAGCCATGCAGAGCCGTTGTATTGCCGATACGATACCTAAAAAAAACCTGTAGTATTGGCAAATCCGACGCTGGTATACAACTCTACTGTGGACCCATCTCCAAATAAATGTTTATTCGCAAAAAACGATAATTTTAGTTGGAAAAACTCAATGTATGCTTTAATTTCTCTTTACATAGCAGACTTTTTTCATTACTACAACTGTTTCATCCATAAAAAACCTGAAGTCACTTGGCAGGAGGATTTTCACTGTTCATCACTACATTGCCCTGCAGGAAGGCTTGCTTGTCCATATAAACAGATATATTTTGAAGGGGGACGAGAGTGCCTCACTGGGTCAGAGAAGTGCAGTAAGAACTCTTCCAGGACGTCGGTCGAACATACCAAATTATAAAAAAACGCTCGCCTTCCTGGACACATAGATGTGCAAAGCCCTGGTTCTCACGCCTCGTTGTACAAACTGGAGTTTCTTTCATGTGCAGTCAGAAGGGGAGGAACTTTGATTTCACTCTCACTCCCTCTTTTGTCAGCTGTGGTAAGGAGACTGCATCTCGGTTCTGTCGGTCCCCAGGAGGGGCCATACGTGAACTGGGTGGTTTTACAACAAGTTTGTGGAAATGGCAGTTCAAATAGTGAGTGGCTAATATGTGTGAGTGACTCAAAACAAAGTGAGTGCCGCACTGTCTTTGGGTTTTAGCTTTTCAGTGCCAACAATCCAGACCATTTTTAATGATATTTGTAGCATCACAGCATATTCTATGTTATAGCTATGGACACATGCTATGGCTCGATTGAAAGACGAGACTCTAAGCTCTCTGTAGGTGAAAACCATTTAATTCTACGCTTCTCGGTTCCTGAGAAATCCAAAGCTAAACAGAGGCTAGTTTCTAGATTCGGCGATAACGGGGGTTTTATGCAACACTCTCCTTTCTGATTAGCTCCTCTCTCCTCCTCTCTCCTCTCTGGACAGACACTAACATTATGTGAAGAGGCAAATGCCTTAATATGACCGTTTCAAGTCAATTTTCAACAACAACACTGTTGACACGTTTTGAAACACCGCGTGTTTTCGATCTCTTTCACTAATTGTGTGTGCATTTAAACAGCCTGGTTCTCAGATTGAAGACTTTAACAGGATGTTTCTCCGCCGCCCATGGACCAATTTTGACCATTTAAAAACTCTGAGAAATGTTAAAATCTCAACTGTTTCGATCTGTCCATGGGAAGCTGCTCTGCTTTAACAAACGCGCCCTAGAGAGCGAGAGAGAAGTGTTGGGTTTACAGCTGTTCACTGCGCAACAATACGCCCCCTCGGACAAAAAAGAAAGAAAGAAAAGAAACGCATAACACATAAGCACACATAAGGTGGATTAGAGTGTCTAGTTTTGTAATAATAATTAAAAAAAACAATGCAAAAACGGCACTCAACGCATGGGAGCGAAAAAGAAGTCTTTCCCTTTTTGGCACTCAGTGTGTTAAATGGGATTAAAAGCAACAAAAACACCACAATAAAGTGCCCCAAAAAAACGATGAAACGGTGACAAAAAAAGCTACAACAATGTGTTGAAAACGCTACAAAAGATGACGAAAAAAAGCAATGAAAAAGTGACCAAAAAGCAACTATATAACTTTTCTAATTTGACGACAGCACAACAAAAAAGTGACAGAAGAGTGATGCTTAAAAACAGGTCAAAGTGACGGCAACAACGCGAGGAAAAAAATCAGTTTAGATCAATTGTGTAACTTTCAAATGAAACGTTACTCTGGCCTGTAGGCTTTGAGCTCCAACAGTCCAAAAACAGTCCAAATCAATTCACAAATTATCTTTTTTCCTTCTACTTCTTTACAGCATCATAACATGGCAGGTAGCTCTAAAAAAGTTGATTTTGCATGACCACCCTTTCAAAAATGACTTGCCTCCATCTCAAGGCTGGTTACTGAACAGCTTCTATACAACTGAGAACTCACTTCAGCCGCCCATTTCCAAGGACACGCCGGTTCCATTCACTTCAGGACATTATTCAAACTCAGAAAAAGAGAAGCTATTTCACAAGCTTTGGTGCACTGGAAATTAACCGCCATCGAGGGTCAAATTATTGATAAAAAAGAATGCATGTGTTTTTTTTTGTCCAAGCCGATCGATGGAAATGAATAGATCTCGCGGCAGCAGAAGTTTGCCTGTTATTGACTTGGTAAAGTTCCGCCGCTGAAGATGAGTCACAAATGCAGAAGTGGTGGGTAACAATCCGCACGAGGCATGAGCTGCGTCAATACTTACGTACTTAGCATTCATCACCATCTACGGGGACGCAACTGGAGGAGTCACAGGGAGCAGTGATGGCTTTGGCAGATGGAAAATGAGACTTCAATTAAAGCCACGCTGCGGAACATTACTGATTATATTCTGCGACGTGTCAGAAGGGAAACTGAACTGTCGAAGAAAACACGAGGTGGTCTTGACACTGACACTGTATGGCTTTAAAGCGAATGTCTGTGAGATTGCAAAGTGAATGTAGGCACCTGTTGTGGGCAGACGGAGGGAGCGTAAGAAAAAGCAGGGTAGGGCAGCATGTTTTTGTCCATCATTAGCACGAGAAAAGAGCTTATGGTCTGGGTGAATACTGGATTCTGATTGGCTGGTGGGGGCTAACATGCGTGCATTATTTACGTATAACCACACACGTAGTCCGGTAGTTAAATCACTGGGATATCACTCCGCTGTGGGCATCGCCATAGCAACACATGACACAGCAGAATCAGATAAACACTTAATTAGTGACTGACAGGAACGTATGAGATGGATTTTGTGTTAATTTCAACGTTTTTGGCTAAAAAAAAACTTTTGATAAATGGGAAGTAGAGGAAAGTAAGCAGCTAGGTTAGCCTACTGTTAATAAAATACGAGCTTTCCATTTCTATTGAAAACAGTTAAGGTACTATTCATTATTTTCAGACGTACATAAAATGATCCCTGCACTTAAGAATATTGGCTGGATTAGTAAAGTCAAACAAAACATTTTGGGCCAGGTATAACTTTCTACTGCAGCTATTTTCATAAACAGTTGAGCTCGTTGAGCTACAGGTTGCTAGCTAGCTTTAGGTTCAACAACGTAGAAAAAAAGTGAAATAACTCCTGTCCAGGAAAAATGGAAAAGTGCCGGGTTATGTTGTGATTCTGGAGATGCAGCGTGTGTTGATGTTGTTTCGTTGAGCCTGACTGAGATCCTCGTAGCAGCGAGAGAATGGCTCACTGTGATGAGCGTTCAGAGTGACCGGCTAAAATCCCACATAATATAGTCCCTGCAGTTTGGCATATTTAGCGAGTTTAGTAAATGAAAGCAACATATTTGGATGGATTTAAAGTTTCAGTTTGTGGGACCAAGGTATAAACGACTCCACTGCAGCTGTTTCGATAAACAATTGAGCTTCAGGAAGCTAGCTAGCTAGCTTCAGGTTTAACAGTGTAAAAGTGTTTAACCTGAAGCACCACTCCGCTGTGAGTCATGGTTTCTTGACTCCTCATCGTGCATTAGAGCTGTCTAATGCACAGCTCCTCGCTGTTTAATCATTACTTAACCTCCTAACCCCCACCTTAATACAGTGCATTTTCTCCACTTCATTTTTAATCTAAAAGCTTCTCGACTGGAGGACAGCTTACTGCCGATAGCCCAGTGTAACGCCTCATTTGAAAGCTAAGGCCTATAAAAAAAATGTTTTTGTCTTGTTTGTGTCGACTTTTGTAACGTCCCCATTTTTCACAACCCATACGTCCTTGGCAAGTGTGGGTAAAAATATCCGCCAAGGCTTGGAAACTACAAAACAACGCGCTGCAGCACCGTCTGGCAGAGGTCTGTTTGGGAGTGAGGGGACGGAGGCAAACTGCAGCTCATCAGACGTAAAAAGAAACAAAAGTCGAATAAGTTTGAGATCAGTATAGAAATTAGCTCAACAAACTGAGGAGCTGTTTTATTTTAGCAGTTCATCATCCTGTCTTCTGTCCAATGTAAGGGTCCTAGATGTGTGTAAAACTCCATTGCAAACTCAGTCTGGATTCTGAAATTAAACCTTACATGTGTGGAACTGAGAGTGAAAAAACATTTCTCTAAAGACTAATGCTACATCATTATTTTCAAACAGATTTATGTCGAGGCGGTTCAGGAAGAAGGACCTGCGAGGGAACTACTGCAGGAACCCAGACAACTCCACAGTGGGCCCCTGGTGCTTCACCACAGACCCCCAGCCCCACATGAGGCACCAGCAGTGCGGCATTCCCCAGTGCTCGCAGGGTGAGTGACACAAGGCAGGGCTCCGGCTCTTTCAATGAGGAGTTTTACATGAAAGCTAAAGGTACTGCAACAGAAGCTGGGTCACCATGAAGTACATGCATAAGTGGAGCTGCAAATCTTTATTTCAGTGATTTGAAATGATCTCTAAGTGAGAAACTGGTCCATAGACTTGTGTAATTGCTCTCCTCCCCATTTATATTCATTAGGGACAGGACAAAAAGGCGAGAAACGAAGCTACAAGCCTCCACAGTGCTCCTGGGCCTGTCAGTCACAACCCAAAGCTAAGACTTAGAAAATTAATATAATATTACACCAATGTGGTACAAAAATCTTACGCTGGGCTGGCATTGAACACTAAACAGCTTCTGCACATATTCCGTACGGTTTTCTTGTAAACTTTGTGTACGTGATGGAGCCCTCACAAGGCCATGACTTCACGAGGTTTCACACACTAACAACTTTGTACACATGGTGTGGAAGAAAGCCAGATCAAACTTACAATTCACCGTCAGAAGTCCATACATGATGCTCCTTTCTGGATTTCTGCGAACAGAAATCCACATGATCCAAATAAAGCAAAATAGTTTTCCTTTTCCATGATCCTCCATAGCCGTGTGTGTCATCATATGTGTCATCCACTCAACTCAAGTTAGTGGATGATTTTATTCTAAAATTCACCAGATTCTCTTCCCTTGCTGGTGCCTGACTTCCTGTTCGTATCATTCCCTGGGCTGCAACATCCGCCAAATATAGGTTTCTTGCAGATGATTTCCGTTCACCGTACGGTCTCGGTATCTTGGGGGCTAATGTGAGCCACCAACATTGATTTGAAAGACTTTGGATTCCTTGCAGCTGCTGCACTGCAACCATTCAGGATTCAATGGGAATTGGGTGATATACTCACCATTGTCACGTGAATAAGCTGTGTCTACAGAAACAATAAGGGCCCGATGTTCAGCCCGGCGCCACAACCCTGTTGCTCAAAGCGAAGTTGACAACAACTACAAACAACGGTGCCCCAGTGCTTTCGCCAGTCGCCTGAGGGCGTTGCTTAGGTGAAAAATAGAGGCAGGTGTGGTGCGCTTTTACACCACGCAGCAGGTTTCTGAAGTTGTTTTTGTTTTCCATGTATTACTGAATCCTCTGGAGTCGCCCCTAACCGCTAGGGCAAGCTAGCTTAGTGGTCGATTAGTGGTCGATTTTCTTCCCTATTAAAAGTTCATGGGCCAAACCTCCCAATCGTGGCCCAAAGTAAAGCCCCACTTTCCATCATATCTGTCCTGATTTTGGGGTTGGGGACATTTAACCCCTGATTTTTGTCACAATGTTTCTTAAAAACATCGCGGGGGCCAGTGGTTCCATTCTCGAGAGACGGATTTAGCAGATTTGTCAAATTTACCTGGAGCGCGCAAACCACGTCTAAACCAGAAAAACACAATTTACAGTTTTCCTCCTGTTGCTTTGACACATTTCTCAGATTAGAAGAATATTTGGGCCCCCATGGTTCTGATATGTTCCTTTACAGAAAAACTTAGCTCCGATTCATTACCTTGTGACGTGATTCTGCATTTGCGATATTGTATTTTGAGAAATGCACTTTTGAAAACCTTTGAAAGTATCCCCTCTAATCTAAAAGCCTAAAGAGCAGATGACCCTGACTACCACCTGGAGAACCCTGACCACACTCAGAGAACCATTGGGGTGGGGGGTTTCACTGTCTCTAAAAGTCTTCCCCAGTGAATACAGGATCATTCAAACAGATGTCAGATACAGTGGACATAAAAGCACGTCTTGCACGTCTCACATTCTTGCTAACCACAGTCAGTTCCACCAAACCAGTTGTTCTGTTGACATTGACTCAGGGACTTTCTACCTGAGGGTGAACCGCCTGCAGTTATCGACTTGCCAATGATGTCATTTGTACAGTTAAAATAATGATTGTTTACAAACCACCTCCGAATAGAATGTTCCCAAACACACCTTTAAACAGCTGCAGGTTTTTAAAAAAATACTTGTACGAGCATTGCATGTGACTTAAAGGGGACAAATTATGCATCATTGTTCACTTGTCGAGTATATTAGTTTGTGTCATGGTTTGTAGTAAAGGCAAGTTAAGTGCTGGTGACTAAAGAATGTGCAAGGGCATCATCCTCTGCATTTGAGCCATCCTTTAAGCAGTGCCTTTGGGGGATCTGGTAGTAAGGATGCACTGATACTGATATTGGTTCAGATTTGAAATATCCGATACTGAACCTGTTTTTGTTTTCACTTAACACTCAACTGTCAGCAACTTAATTTATGTGTAAAAGTGCATGCCAGACCTTGTTTAACCTGTAGCATAGTTGCTGAATGACTTTTACTCTCCACCTGTAGTCCAAGCATGGCCTTATAAATAAAAGTATACCAAAAACCCAGCCTCCATCCCACTCGAGAATACAGTTCACAATGATGGGTCGAGGCGCTACAGTCAGTAATGACCCTCAGAGAAGCGTGAGGTACAGTGTCAATCTTATGGTGACAGTGATGTACAACAGGTCTCCGTAGTCTAGAATAGATGCAAAAATGTGTGTTAAAGTTTGTTCACAATATGGGGCATGAAAGTGAGGGAGTCATCCATCAAAACAGTAAATTATTGTCTGCAGCGTAAAAAATGTATTGCCCTAATTCATTAAAGGGATATTTCAGGATTTTTGGCCTCATTTCCTAGTAATCCAGACTGCTGTTGATTTCTGGAGATGTATGTTTTTTTTTTAATCCATGCAGTCCTTATATTTGAAGAGTTTAGTGGTGCTAGGCTAGTGCTAGGCTAGTGCATGCCTATGGTAACTAGTAGCCTGCATTAAACCTCTTCAAAATCATGGGGTAGTCCTCCAAACGTTGCCATATCTGATTTGTAGAAAGCTCCTTTGTGAATTCCACGTGTAGTAATGCCGGCCACAGGTAAACAGACTACTATAGATGCGGTAAGCTAGCACGGTAGTACAATGGTTAGCGCTCTTGCTTCACAGCTACAAGGTCCGGGTTCGATTCTCACCAGGACGGGGCCTTTCTGTGTGGAGTTTGCATGTTCTCCCCATATATATATATCTTCAGAAATCAACAACACTCCGGATAACTGTAAAATGAGGCCCTTTAATGTACATGATCAACAAGAGGGGTCCTTATATTGAACCCTGTGGCACCCCCTTGTGGACATTTCAAAATTCAGAGCACAGACCTTTACACAGGCCCACATTAAATACACTGTCCTGTCACTCAAATAATTTGTGAACCAGGAAACAGCATGATCAGACAGTCCCAAACAAAGAAGTCTATGCTTCAAAACAGCATGATCCACAGTGTTAAAAGCTTTTGACAAATCAATAAAAAGGGAAGCACAATATTGCTTTTTTATTATGAGCCGATGGTACTGTCTGTGCTTTTTCCTGAAGCCGGATTGCAGTTTAGAGACAAGTTTATTAGAGTACAGTAACTCTTTTAGTTGATCACAGACAACAGATTCATCAAATTCAAGACATTTGATAATGGCCTGTAGTTAGTTAAAACTGCTGGATTACCTACTTTTAATAAAGGAGTAACACAAGCTGATGAGTGAGATGTCTTTAAAAGGACCTTATGAGGATGTACTACATAATCAGTTGCTATTTTCAAGAGGTAGTATATTAATGTAACACTGGATTTTCTTGTTGTGAGCCTGCAGTGTAAGGCACCAGCTCACACTACACACTCAAAGCAACCATTTACTCTACCCCCGTCCATTCCACTCTCCCCATCAGCGCCCAGATTGCAGCCTGATAGTTTGAAATGAGGTGCGGCGAATGGAGCAATAGGCACGTCGCGTTCCCCACCGGCTAATGCCGCTCTCTCCGCTCTAAAGTGCACCCGGTTTTCTCCATTTCCCGGGGCCGGCTGCGGCAGCGCTCTCCAGGTGTGTGCCGCCATTTAGCCTGCCTGGTCTCATCTCGTCACGTCTCTGCTTCTGGAACGCTCCAAAGCTCAAGAGGGTCACGCTGGAACGTTGTTGGGAAAGATTAGTGCCGTCGTTTTGGGTCCCATTTGTAAATTGTTTGCTGTTTTTACTGTAGCCGGTCCCAGATGTGGTAAAGCGAAAGCCGATGCACATGCGTTCCCAAAGGTGTTTTTTTTTTTTAAATCACTACATGGTGTCAAAGAACATCAGTGTCAGGAATGGTCTGGGATGGATGTGGGAAAAGGGGATGGAATCACAGAAAGGCTCGTTTTTGAGGTTCAACAATGCTACAAAGGTACAGTTTATGAAAGAACTGGCATTTACACCATGGACAGAAAAAAGTGTGGAGCTCTTATGCTTTACAATTGGATTGGTAATAATAAACACAAACATACTCACTTAACTTGTTTTAGACCCTGTCCATACGACGTCAAGCTGAGGACCAAACGCAATCCAGTGTATCATCCATACGAGCCCGGCGTTTTGGGGGTTTGTAGACAAACATTTTCCAAACTAGGTCCCAGAGTGGAAAGATCTCAAAACGCCGTTTACGTGGCTCTGTTGTTACAACGTCTCCGCAACTTTTTACTAAAACAATGACATCACAGCTCCAGAGTGGTGTCTGTGATCCATAATCTACTGACCTTATAATGAGTGTTCCTCATGGATCTATGATTGTTTGACTCCGCTCCTCTTTGCTCCACTGCAGTCCACAAGCCACAGGTGACAAGTAGAAAAACACGGCCGAGTCAGTCTGTGTTTTGGACTGACAGTCAAAATCACTGACAGGTTTTTCTTTCTTTAGTTCCGTTACGCCTGAAGGATAAACTCGACTCCTCGTCTCTTCTGTAGATCCTAAATCCTTGAATCAGTTTCATTTTCACTGTTTACCATCCATCCATTTTCTTCCGCTTTATCCGGGGCCGGGTCGCGGGGGCAGCAGTCTCAGCAGAGATGCCCAAACTTCCCAATCCACGCACAGCTCCTCCAGCTGTTCTGGGGGGACCCGGAGGCGACACCAGGCCAGCTCGGAGACATAGTCCCACCAGCGTGTCCTGGGCCTTCCACGAGGCCTTGTCCCAATAGGACATGCCTTTAACACCTACCGCGGGAGGCGACCAGGAGGCATCCGGAACAGATGCCCGAGCCACCTCAGCTGGATCCTTTCGACGTGAAGGAGCAGTGACTCTACTCCGAGCTCCTCCTGGCTAACTGAGCTCCTCACCCGATCTCGAAGGGTGCACCCAGCCACCCTGCGAAGGAAACTCATTTCGGCCGCTTGTATTCGCGATCTTGTCCTTTCGGTCATTACACAAATCTCATGACCATAGGTGAGGGTGGGAACGTAGATCGATCGGTAAATCGAGAGCTTTGCCCCCGACTCAGTCTCTTCACTGTTCACATTCCACAAAAGTTTACTGCGCATGCGCCCTCTACATCTTGTACTATTATCCATGTTAGCGTCTCAGCGCCTCACACAGGCCTGGAAGATGAATTAGACCATTTTATGATCTCCAGGACTTACAACCTGTCATTTGGGTGGGATAGTTTTATTCCGGGCTAAAGCACTTCAGCTCAGCCATTTTCCTGCTACTGTCAGTGAACAAAACCCAACGACAATCCATCTTCTATTACAGGCAACATATTTATCCCCAGATAAAAGAAATAGATTTTAAATGTACAATACTGTAAATGTACATGTCCATTCTATGGCAAAACAAACCCGTCTCCAAACTTATTTCCAAAGCAGATCCAATCTTACGGCAGGCCTCCAGTGATTAAAACTCTGTGACTGAACTCTGAAGGTTTTCTTCTGCAAATATCAACAACGTGATAAAGTTGAATTGAAACAGTCAGCTGCAGCTCCAACTCGAAGCTAGCTCAAACCCTTGTGCATCTTGATTCATGTCATACAACTTTTCACGACTTTGAAACAGTTTTTGCGGTTTTAGCCCATGTACCTATTTGTCTCTTCCTTTATGTTACAACCACAGCGGTGAATGTTCGACAGAGAGGGCTGAACATATGCTCGTCTAAACAATAGTCAAGCCGCTGAACATTACGGCCGCAGTTTTGTTTACGAGGAGTTAGCAGCTGGTTTCAGTTCGTGGCAGCTTCTACGGCCCTTCCATGACGTCATAAACACCCACAGCCCGACATACTGCGGACCTACATCAGGTCTGTTTGGAACAATGAGAACAGGGAGAAGTCGAGAGTAGTTTGGAAAAAAAAGACACCAAGCAATTCATTTTACAATGGTAGCTTTGGAAGAGGCTGGTGGTTCTGCTCCTGTGGTGGAGATTTACTTAGCTACTTAGTCTTTGAGGAGTCTTGAGAAACCTTGGGACACAAAGAACAACAGTTAATTTAGTTTCCTCCACCACTTTGCTTAAGGCTATTTACTTGTTACTAAACTGTTGTAGTTATCTTATTTAAGTGTAATTTGCCCCATGGACAGATTTCTTGAAACTAGACTCTCAAATCAAATACAAATTCTCTTATTTCAAGATTATCTTTTGCAGTGAAACTAAACTAGATATCAGAAATCCCTTTTGAACAAATATTTGTGTCCATCCATCATTTTGTATTTTTGCATATAAATATTGGCCATTTTGGCCATTGTTATTCATAATATGCTCTATTTTATATGAAAACAAAATGAAAGGAAACTTCCAATACTGTTTTTATCCTTAGACTTACTGTATGTCAGTAATCTATAGCAGTTACCCCATTCACCTTAAGTTCATCATAACACATTATACAGAGTTCATTCAATACAATAAAAATGATGATTAAAGTGAAAAATAAACTTGTCTCACAAACTCTACAAAATATGTTCACAATCAGACTCAGTATGAGCTCAGAGGAGTAGAGATGTTTCATTTCAAACAAACATCATGAGATTTTGTGTTTCTGTTAAAGGATCTGTATCATGCAATTTCAGCCATATAACGTATAGGCATTTATATGATACATTGTACCACTACCACCATGGAGCACTAATGTTTGTGATAAATATAAGTGTTTTCTGAAGGAAGACACAACTCGATTCGATTGAGTTAACTCCACCACCTCTCTCCACTCATACAACTTTTGCAGTATTAGAAATATAAATACACAGCAAAAAGTAAACTTACTTCACGATGCAGTTATAAGGAGTTGACATCTATAACACAACTTCATAAACACACACGCTAACACACACAAGCTAGCACACACAAACTAACACGCGCTTGGATTGACTCACCACTCTGGGACTCGCGTTGGTTATAAAAGTTAATGACAGTCACAGAAAAACACTATTTTGGTGATAGTCGACGAATCCCGGAAAGAAATTCCAACTTCTGGCGAGTGGCCTCTTCTTTAGAAAGGTTCAATAAATTCACGTCCTTGAAGCCAAGCGCGCTTTTCTCTGACATCATCGTTAAAAAAGTTACAAAAGCAAACAGCGCAAACATGCCATCTGTTCACACGGTCAGGGGGTGCGTTTGTTTTGACCGCAGGGGCAGCGCTGACCTGGAAGTGCCTCGGGCACATCCTTTGTTCTTTTTTTCCCCCTTTATTTCTTTCTTATAACAGAAATAATGAAAAAGGTATTTTACAAATTAAAATCAGGCCATAAGCATAGAATTTAGACATTACATTACGACACAACTGAGCAAGTCAGTGGTTTTCCAGGAGAGGGTGGATTCAGGAGGATTGCTGAGAACTGTGTGAATGAAGCAGTTGTTTTTTGATAAGGAAATAGCATAACAACATGGTTAAAAGCTCCAAAAAGTCGATTTTGCATGATATAGCCCCTTTAAAGGGGTCGATCTCTGGCATAACTATACAGAGGATCTCAAATTATGTCATTCTCTCTTCCACCTATAGAGAATGTATAAAAGTATTACACTTGGAAAATACATGAACTCTAGTTTGTTTTAGACTGTATCAACCTACTTAAAAAATCATTTTGATTGTTTGATGTAACGTTAGAAAGTTAACAAAAAGCATGTGCCGTAAAACATTTTTTAAAAGGGTCGGCAATGTAAGCATTAGCTTCAGTCTATACCTTTTCGGTCATTTTGTATGTTATGAAGAATATACTTAACTCAATATAAATAATTTGTGCATAATTTTGACCGAACAAACTGAACTGAATGATATAATCTGTTGTAACGTATACTGTCATCATTGTCCTTTTACGCGTCTGACTCCATATCGTTTTAATAAGAAACCCTTTGATACAAACATTGTGAACCCACTCATGACATCTTACCTTACAGCGTCCACAGTCTCCCGCCGCTGATGCCTTTTATTGAGATGGAAAGCAGAAAATTACTGGAAGAGATTTGTAAAATATTAGCTGGCTCTAATCGAAAGCATTCACCCCGACGACCGCGCACACAGCTCTATCACGACAGCAACAAACTGGTAAACATCTGCTTTGAATCTGCGGCGCTGGGTTTGTTTACACTAGACCAGAGCGCGCACTGCGGCTAATCGTGTCGTCTTTGAACTAAATGAGATGCTATGGCTCCGTTAGCGTGGCCCGCTATCTGTCATTCCATACGTTAAAGGTGTTGCCACTGTGTTATCTGACCCGCAGCTATGTTTTTACAAGAGATGTTTATTGCAAAATGTTCCTAATTACGAGAGAGTGCCAAACCATGACCTGTAGTTCGTTACGTAAGAAAACGGAGGCTTGCTTTGTTGTTGCTCTTTGTGCTGCTCGTGCTACGCTACTTTGTTAAGTGGAAACATTACAGGCTTTGGTGATTAATAAGATACGCTCTTTGAAACTTGGCACACATCTCCCTCCACACTGCAAACTGTTGTTGTCTTTATTCAGGCTCACAAAGCTCTGAAATCCCGTCTCATAACGTTTGTTTTCAAAATGGTGCACAAACTGAGCATGGATACATGTATAATTGTCTCGTGCAAAGCGTTTTGTGAAGGGCACTATATAAATAAAGTTCTTCTTCTTTGGGATATGCTTGAGAAGGCTTTTCGCAGTGGTCACACTCTCACATCATCAATACATGATCTTGGTGAAAAAACTGGATCGTTTGACATTGCTGAAGCTTATTGAAACAACACCACAGCCAATGGTGCTGTAAAAAAGCTCTACAACCAAACACTAAAGCCTGTGGCCTTTTCATTGGTCAGGCAGTGCATATTCTAACATTGTTTACTTTTGGCATTTGTGTCCAGTGGAGTGTATGACATGCAATGGGGAGGACTACAGAGGACCCATGGACCACACTGAGAGCGGGAGGGAGTGCCAGCGCTGGGACCTGGACGAGCCTCACAAGCACCTGTACCACCCCAAAAGGTAACACACAAGCACCTGTCCCCCCCATAGACGTAATATTACTCCTTGCTCCTCCACATTTGCCATAATAACTACGTTCGAGGGGGAAATCATGGTGGATTTACAGACTCCTCCTCTGCTGTGACGGAGCATGTTCCTAAAATGGGCATAAGGGCGGGATCTTCACTGTAGATTCAGCCCTCGCGGGGCACGTAGTTCAGTCGTAGCCACACCTCCGCCATTAGCTCTAATGCTAACAACATATCAATCAAAGTCCTCATCAGTGTATGAGATTTCTAACATTTTTTCCTACGAAAAACCAGCCTGGTTTCTTTAATTGTAACTGACCCAGCATTATCACAGGAGCAATACGTAGTCGTAGGTGTAGCAAGTTCCCCCCCCCAAAAAAAATAGAAACCAGGCTTTACAGTTGCTTAAAACGTGTGGAAAGTGCAATGCTATCTAGTAGAAAACTAGCTTGTTTTGCCGCCCACATATGGAGGTACTGCAGCAATGGCGGACAATGTCGGCCCCGTAGCATCATGTTTTTAAAGCGGCGCAACCTGCGGCCATTGGTCCCACCCCAAAAGGTAGCACTCGGCACCTGTACCACCTCAATAGGTAACACCAAAGATCAAAGTCAGATGACAATGTTGATAGTTGCGATGCTATTGTGTGATATTTTAATAGATATATTTTAAATCTGAATGAAAAATGTATTTATAGTAATAGTTTAATTTGACTGTTTCTTATTTTGCTGCAAAAGCACTCGGGTCTGTATTTTTCCTGGATTTTGAGGCACAATCGACATAATACAGAAAAGTTCTCCTCATTTTCAAAACTCCATTAGCCATCGCCCAGACCTGTTTGGAGATGTTCTGATCTAATCTGTCATCAAATTAGAGAGGCTCTTCTCTTGTTTTTAGCATGCTTAATTCCTCTAACTACCTGCGGAGACGCAAACCTACACAGTCCATGGAAAAGTATTTCCTATAGCAGAATTATGCTTCACACTGTATGTGCACTTTGCATTTGGAGGAAGCCCTGCCTTTTTCCAGCTTCCTTCCACTCTTAATTTCCTCCTCAGTTCTTGCCGTGAAGCGAGAAGGCTAACCACTCTGCCACCATGCCGAAAAGGCACTGGGAGGTGTGGGAATGGAGCGAGCTCATAGAACACCATGAGCTAGTTCACAAGGTCAAACACACAGCCGCCATAATTCAAGTTTATGCAATAATTAACCATAATTGAGGGGCACTTAGTCTGGAGATTAGGCGATTAGGAGACAGTCTCTTTCCCTTTCGCTCAAAGAATTTTGCACTGTAATAATGTGGGACAAACTGAAGCCGAGCTGGGAAATCCTTTCAGAAATGAATAAAAAGCTGCTTGTTGCAAAATAAGATTTAATCAAGCAATGGCTTAAACTGGATACATCAGGTATAATGGTGGCTTAAAGCAAGACACTGCATGGGAATAGGGATAAATACTTTTGGAGATATCAGTTTGAAACTTTTGCGCTAGACTACTGACATAAATGTATGTATTAAAAGCTACCTCAAACCTCTTCAGCATGGAGGACGAGATAACATAGAGAGAACAAGTCAGTTTAGGGTGATGTTGGCCCTTTAATAAATACACAGAAAGCTGCAGTGATCATGATTAGTCGTGAATGTATGTTCCAGGTGGTCTGGATTAGAGAGAACTTGTTAACAGGCCCTTAATCATCCTCCTGTTTGTGGAATCGCGGCCCCAGACGGCTCATCGCGCTAATGTAATGTAATGCAGCGTAATGAGTGGCCCCTGAGCTTTAGGGCCCGAGGCGGCAGACAGACCTGTGGGGACCAGGGGCCAGGGTGACACTTACAGAACACCTGTAGTACTTCGGCTCATTATCCATACTCTCCCCAGAGCTCCGAGCGCAGATGGAGACGGCACAATGTACTTATCCGTATTATAATCACATTGGACCTGCGATCCCTCTGCAGTATGGGCGGGGAGTGGAAAATCCCACACCGTGTGGGGCCGCAGAGTGTGGGATATGTTCTCCCGATGTCAGAGCAGCTTTTCTTCTACAGCTCCTGTCATCTTACAATGATATGAGTGGTCTCTACACCTGAACTTTGGGGGACAGCTCCATGAGAAAGGTTTGAGAGGCTGTACCTGGTTTTATACTCGCAGTAAAGTGAAATTCAGTTCCATAGTGTGTGCATAGCCGGGGCTTGCAAACATGACAGTAGGCTAAAAACAATGTTAATCTCACGGAGGTTAATGTCATAAACATTACCAAAAATATAGATATATTGTTAACTGCTCCTAGTATGGAGCAGTTTATGGGTTCTTGGCTTGTTACTAGGGATGGGCAATTAATCAAAATGTAATCAAAATCTGTACTTTGGTCGATCTCAGTAATCATCCTGTGTCTTAATAGTTAAGTTTGGTTAAATCGGGCTTCACGGTGGCACAGCAGTTAGCACTTGTGCCTCACAGCATAGGTTTCACCCTGTTACTCCGGTTTCCCCACCACTAAAAACATGTACAATAGGTTAAACCTTTAGCCAGGTGTTTCTGACCATTAGCCTGGCGCCACATCTGGATATGGATGTCCAAGCGCCGGCCTGCGCTGGTGGCTCACTGCTCCTACAGGTTACCCCAGCAGCATTGAGGATGGGTCGAATACAGGGACAAATTTCTCTATAAAGGTTAATAATAATAATATTATAACTTTCTTAAATCAGCTACATTTATATATTTTTTGTATGAGATTAAATCGAATCGAGATGAATTGTAGTTTCATGCTTTGAGAGATGATTTGACCCTGAAGTGTGCTCTCGTCTGGTGCAGGTATCCCGAAAGAGGCCTGGAAGATAACTACTGCAGGAACCCAGACGGTCGGCAGAGGCCCTGGTGCTTCACCACGGACCCCCACACGCCCTGGGAGTACTGCCACATCAAAACCTGCGGTAAGTATGCCAGTAGGTCAGCCAACACCGCACACTATTTTCTTTGTTAGCATAAAATTCACAAAGAACTGTACTCCTGATTCAATGAAACAGGTCACTCGGTGCAATAAAATACATTTAAAGACTTCTCAATTCACGAAAAATGTGCAGGCAGAAATATGAACTGTTGAACAATTAGTATAGGAATGTTTTGTACATATAGTATGAGACGTTTTTGCTCAGTGTACTCCTAATTAGGGAGTGGACAACGGATTTAAATTAGTCCAAGGCTACAATCCGGCATGGTGTGATCATTAACATGCACCATCCCTACTAAATAAACCATTAAAAAAAATTGAAGTCAAGACGCATTTGGCCTACATCCAAAATGAGTGCACCTCACTGCTTTAAGGAAACTGCAACCTTATCAACGACCTAACTTACGGCCTAACATATGCGCTTTGTAAACACAGCCACATTTAAGTTAACAGTTAATTCCATGACCTGTGGAGTTCCCCAGGGGTCGATTGTGGGACCCCTTTTATTCAATCTATATATGCCTCTATTGGGCCAGCAAACACACAGCAATAATGTGTCCTGCCACAACGATGCAGATGACACTCAGATCTCTGGGTCACTGATGGCTGGTGAACATGGGCCACAAGAGAAAGTCACATTGAGTCTATTTAAAAAAAAAAGAAGAAAAAATCAGGTTAGAAGTCTAGGCGTAATCATGGACTCAGACTTAAACTTACACAGCCACATCAAAGCAATAACATCAGCAGCCTTTTAGCCTTTTAAAAATAACAAACCTGACTTAGAACAACAGGTAAAACAGGTGTTTGAACATTCTGAGACCCCCAAGGTGACAATATCTGTAGTTGTTTGCAAAAGACATTGTATTGGATAAATGATGGCAGCTAACTGCGATCATTACACTTGCGTTTTTGATTTCACATTCAGCTCCAGTCGCCAACACAGACTTGAGTGGGTTGGCTAAGAGGTGCTGTGTTTATTTGCCCTGCGCCTCCGCCACTCCCGCCTGTTTATTGTTCTGGGGGGGTCTTACATGTGGCCGCCCGACTGCTCCACATTACCCTGTGTTCGCTGAAAAAACAACAACAGGGCACACATGACGTTCATTAGAGCTAAAGAGCAACAAGGCCTAACTAACGAGGAAACTAACTTGGCAGAACATCACTACACTGCTTTATACATTAACAGTTAACATGTATGGCCTTTATTGCAGCTTATACCTATCATTTTAGGGCTTAATTTTACAAGTCAAACCAGCCCGTTTGCTGCCTGGGGAAGATGAGCTCCAGGGTCGGGCCATTCCGTCAATAAAACCTTCTTGAGGTACAAGAAATATCCTTAATTCCACCAACATACATCCATCTCAGGATAAGAAACAAAAACTGTATTAATAGTTTTAGCTGGTTCTGCCTTTGCATTTGACTGCTGTAGCTGACTGCATTCAATGAAATGTGTCAAAAATGTTGATGTTGCCATAGCCCTGCGAATCGACCTTTGCCGCCTATACACCCAGGCTTCTGATTGGCTGGAGGGTCTGCTTATGCGCAATATTGTCTTATCAGTTTGTTTTAATGAACAAGAGCATTCAAAAGTGAATCTGCAGCACGAAAGGAGATACTTTTCTTTTCAAAGATACTTGTGTAACCAAGCAACATTGGAGAAGTTCACTCCGGAGAGGCAGTAGCCAAGGTGATGTTACACGGGACTGAAGAAAATGGAAAGAATTCTGTCCTCATTCTTGACTTTATTTACCTCATTCTTTGCAGATTCTGTTCAACATGTTCAGAACAAACAAGAAAAGGCCTCTAAAATCTGGTCCCTGATCTATAGGTTGCGTTCAACTATAGTTAACGTGGATTGTTGACGCTTTTGGCTTGGTTTATGGCGGAAAGTCTTTGTAATTCTTGGGCCTTTCCACATAAAACCAAAACTGACACAAAGTTCGACATCTTTTCTGTCATGAACGTGTCCAAAACTGGTGTCAAAATATTGGCTTGACAGAAGTCGGTGAAAGGACTTTAAGCCAAAAGATGAATACAGCAGGATTGGAGACCTAATCCTTCACAAATAATGATCAGGTTGACCATTTGTTTATCTTCGGTTTGGAGATTACTTTACTTAAGGCGAGACACGGCAGGTGAAAGTATTGATTTTTCACGCAGTGGTCGAAGTGGAGATTTTTATCTATTTTCCTCCCTTTACATCTTAGTTTTCATGTCAGAGTATAAAAATGACAAAAGTCACCCCGCATGATGTTTATTTTATGATGTTTTGTCCGTCTGCGAGGCGCGGGCAACCCGGAAGTAGCTGCTGCGCTGCGTAGAAACGCCGTCTTTCAAGCAGGTTTTCATTCATAAATATTGACAGATTTTACATCCACGTGTTCTGCTAAGGGTCCCTGTGATGACGATTTCACCCAAATATGGTATTATTCCTCCTACGAGACGCTGGTGCGGAAGAGTCGAAGAACGGGCCGCGCATGCGCACTCGCTACAAAACTTCAGGGCTGGTTTTCTCTGAATGAGAGAAAGTCGCACTCGGGCAGAGCCTGAGCCCTTATAGAAGCTCCCACAGACTCCAAACTTTACAGTCTGAGACCTAACAATATTTTGAAGGTTTTTTCAGAGGGATTTTTTAATATCTAATTCCTAGCCTGATTTATTCAGCTTTGAAACCAAAAAAACAGGCGAAATTTGAGTTTTTACAGATTTTTCCACTGATGATTAGTTTATTGAAAAACTAAACAAAATATCCAAAATCCCCTCTGAAAAAATCTTAGTTACTAATATGTCAATAAAATAAAACCATAAAATTTAATTTAATTTTGATTTCGTTGCCCAAAATATAGGCAATTTTGGCAATTTTAATGCTCAAAATGCAAAAAAACATAAAATGACAGAAAAAATGCAATACATTTTTTTCTCATATTTATATCTGTAATGTTCAGCAAAAGTTTCAAATTGATATCTCTACATTTTTTTTTTTTCCCTATTCACCTGCAGTGTCTCGCCTTAACTTCCTTTCTCCCATTAAGTTCACGGCACCTGCCCGCCACCTGACATTATGGCATCATCAAATTCTAGAACGTGAACGTAATCTATTGGCCCCATCTTCCCTTCTTGGCACCTCTCCATTTGGACCGGAGCCTCACTTTCCCCCGATGGGCCCGTCCCAGGCCGCGGGCCGGCACAGCAGCGGCTCGGGTACGGCTTTGTTTGGGAGCGGACCAAGTTTACGACCCAGTTAGCTCTAATCAAAACAAGGCAGAGGACGGGGAAACACAGGCGTCTTTTGTGGAGCTTGCAGCTGACTGTTTCATGTCAGGTCCGGGCGCTGGTTCGCGTTGGGGCTGGGGCCGGGGCAGATAACGCTCCGGTGCAGTGTCCGCTGTGAGGCTGTTGCCCTCTCCAAGGCTCTCTGTAATGAGCTGCCGAAGGATGTATATGACAGGATTTCCTGCCCACCCCTCCATGTTTAGAGCAGATTATTCTGGAGCATTTTTTAACTCGTACAGGGATTTGTTGCGACTGGGAAAGAAATGGAATGAATGCCGGTTGACGATGAAGTTGCGAGACAGTTTATGTAAAAGACAAGGTTGTTTTACACAAAGACTGTCAGAAAAATCGCAGTTTGAATGGTCGTAATTAGCAAAGGATGCACTTCTGCCTCCATGGAGTTCTGCTATGTTAAAAAGTAAGATATCTAAGGTTTTTTTATTTTTTATTATAGGAACAGGCCACAGTTTTTCCATCCTGAGATATGTTCTTACCTGAGTTTAGACGAGTTGATGCATACCTGCCTGGTCTTTGTGCCCGTGGAGGAGCTTGGTCGTGCTTAACTTCACCTCGTTTGGAGCTATAGGAATATACTGGGAGAGGCCAAATGCTAACAACATCTTTGGTCTTTTAGCGTGACTGAGGGACCACAGTTCTTCCATACTGTGATATGTTCTTACCTGAGCTTAGATGAGTTAAAACAGACCTGTCTGGTCTTTGTGCCAGTGAAAGAGCATGGTTCCTTCCAAGTTCACCCCCGTTTGGAGCTATAGGAATACATTGGGAGAGGCCAAAATACTAACAGCATCTTTGGTCGTTTTGCGTGACTGAGCGCACACACAAAGACCAGAGAGGTACGTATCAACTCGACTAAGCTCAGGTAAGAACATATTTCAGTATGTAAAATCGGTGGCCTGTTCCTTTAAACATCCGATCTGTGTCTCCCAATCTTAGGTACATTTATTCCAAACCAATATGGCTAAAATTTGTTTGGAAACTAGCATAAAGTGACTTCCACAACCCCAGTCCCCAATCAGGTGCTGTGTAGTGCTATTGCAGCCGTACAGCTTAGTGACTAAACTCTGGAGGTTCTTAGCTTTCAAATGAGCAATGGCATGTCCACATATAGTCAAACTCGTGTCTCATCTGCAACTTAGATGAACCCTCTTTCCAATCACTAATAGTGCATCCTACAAAACATCTAATCATGGTACTGTACTGTGAGGTGACATTTTATTGTAAAATCACTGAGGTCTCCCAACTGACTGACAAATAAACTGTTTATGTTATTGATAGCACGGTTTAAAAGAGAAAAGTTAATGAGAACCTACAAATCTGTTTAGTTTTTCATGATTTTCGTAATAGTATACGTAATGTTTCTTGGGGACATAATGCTAACTTCCTCTTTGGTAACAACTGTTTCCTGTCTGTGTTTTGTTCCATTGGAGAGTTAGCCCTGTCTTGTTGAAATAATAGGCTTGATGTTTAAACAGTTTGTGGCCGGAAACAAGCAGCAGTTTGATAATCGCTCACAACGTGTTCAAAACTCTACAAAGGATGTAAATAGAGACTTCTGTGTTCATAATGAAGTGTTTTAGCCTCGAAGCTAAAGGCTAGCACTAATTTAACACTAACAAATGGTAAAGTAGCACTGTCATCTGAACACAGTTTTATGATACACATTAGGCTTGATGTTTATTTATTAAGATTTCTTCTTTTTTTTATTTTTTTATTCTTAATTCACGTTAAAATGTGCACAAAAACATTCTGTACACAAGCTGATTTAGTTCCAATTTGGCCTCTCTTGTTTTGACCCAATGTGATATTTTTCGTTTGAATTGAGTAGAATTGAATGGTTTTTTTTTTTTAAATGGTTTGCATTCATAACACAATCGCAATTTCATTATGGAATGTTGCACTTCTTTTCCCATGTGCAGCTTTCTATATTATTTTTCCCTGTGTCCTTGTCCTTGTCCTTGTCAGACACTCCGGCCAAACCATCGGTGGAGACCACAGAGTGCTACCAGGGCCGCGGGGAGGGCTACAGGGGCAGCGTGGACACCACCCCCACCGGACTGTCCTGTCAGCACTGGGACAGCCAGTACCCACACAACCACTCCTTCATACCCCAGGCCTACCCCTGCAAGTGAGTACTGGGCAGGTTGGTCACTTGGATGTTCTCCCTGTGACTCTTCGGGGCGCTCTTTCCCAAAGCCCATTATGGCTCCAGTGTCCTGTTCCCAGCGGGTGCTAGCGAAAGCTCCTGGGTATTGCATTTCGTTGGTAAGCTAAAATGGAATAGTCATGACTTAATACATGTACTATGTTTCTATTCCTCTAAATCTGACCCGAGAGGCAAAAGCAACAAATCACACTCAAAGTCAGAAGTCAAAGTTGCTCAAACTGAAAAACTATAATAATCAAAATTCACATGTATAAAACGTTCAGCAAATTCGTATCGACTATTGTACAACGTTTCTTTATAATTCGAGGGAGAGAGAGCTCGTACTTTGAGAGGATATGGAGATTTGACATTGCCGAGAGCTCCATCCAAAAGTGTGTCTGTATGCGGAGTTCAACTTTGGAGCAGTCTTGACATACAACATCCTCAAACTATTCGCAGATTCAAACTGGTATATAGACAGATACTCTTTCTCTGTCTTTGCCATTGTTGGTAAAAAAAATGTAACAATGTAATAATCGTCTTTTCCATGATGATCAGCAAAATCAGTTTGAAGTCCATAGTTTCGCTGACTAAAATCCAGGATGTAACAGTGAAGCTCATTGTGTTGAATATTAATGAAAAATGAGGATGGGATTAAATAGAGCTGGGAAAGAATCATCGAAATCACAATTCCTACTTTGGTCAATCTCAACAATTGTCATGGGACTTTATAGTTTGGGAGTTTGGACGAGACAATGGGAGATTTTTGTGTGTTAAATGAAACTAGAGGGATTTGTATTTGTTTGAGCTGAGGTTTGTATCGAAGATTTGTCAAGTTCATGAATCAGCTACATGTATTTATTTTTAATCAAAACTCAAATCGAACATCGAGATCAATTAATATGAGAAAAAAAAATTGTGATTGATGATTTTGCCGTATCGTCCAGGCCTAGGATTAAATACGTTTTCGTCTTCCCACTCCCATTCAGGCAAAGTTGGAGCCTGCTGTCTTTTTAGTGTTAAAATGTATGTTAATATGACACGTCACGAACCATTTGTCAACCTCGTGCTCCGCTGTGGAATGGCATTGCCTGAAATACGATGAAAACATGAACGCTAGACAGTGTCCACACAAAGAGTCCAGCTACTTTGTTTGCTTCTTCTTCTACTGCAGAAGCCATTCACTTCGTATTTCCTGGATGTTGTTGTGAAATAGACCAGAATAAATGTACTGTTTACTGTAAATGTCGACATTTGTCCAGTTTCTTTGCCTTCAAATGTCCAACGATGTAATGAGAACATTCTGTGGACACTAAATGTTTATTTACCTTCCTAATTGTCCTGGCTGAGTGATATTGATTTACACGATAGAGTAAAAATGAAACCTGTTGACATCCAACCCACATTCTGCTGGCATTGCTTTTATTTATCCAGTCACTGAGAAAAATCCATAAATCATCATCAAGTCATGATTTTATATCACAAATAACGCTCCTCATATTTCACTTTTTGATAGAGCTTGGGATTGTTTGGTCAAAACCCAAAAGATTCCTCGAGGGGATCCGGCCACATTCCAGAATAATAAAGCCATGTACATTTCAAATGTAAAACACTGGAGTCATTAACATTTCTTTCTATCCTGAGCTCTATGGATTCCTTTTTTTATGTGTTCCCCCATGCTTCTGTGTCTGTCCAGGGACCTCAGGGAGAACTACTGCAGGAACCCGGACGGCCGGGAGTTCCCATGGTGCTTCACGACAGACCCACGAGTGCGCACCATGTTCTGCACTCACATCCCTCAGTGCGGCGCCCACAACAGGCCGATGAAAGGTATGACAGCACCTGAAAACACACTCTGATAGGTTTCCACAAGTGCCATTCAAGAACAATAAAAGGTGGTTTGTTTCAGTTCCACACCCCCTTTTAGACACTCTTTCAGACAGGTGATAACTAGAGGTCGACCAATGTATCGGGCCGATATTAGGGGATTTTACAATATCGGCGATTGGCCAATCTTGCGCTGAAAAATGCCGATAGTTCCGGGACCGAGTGATGGAGACTTTCCCTTTTTTGCACTGGAAAGAGCGAAGTCAGGGCTTTAAAACCACAACTTCCTAAGTCTCAGGGGAGCAGAGAAAGTTTCACTAAACCTCAGTGAATATGGACATGCTGCATGTCACTATAAAGTACAGAACCTGGAGAATTCAGTCGCCGAGTTAGTTTTAAGTTCGTTCCACAATTGTATGTTTGATCGCCGCACAACATCCCGCGGCTAGCAACAGTATGCTAATGCTAACGGCAACTAATCAAAGCTGGGACAGAAAGCATGACTGAATCACCTAAAGTAAAATCGGCCCCTGCTGGAGTGGCCAAGTATTTTTGTTTTTACAGGATTATAGATCAGACATTTGGGAAAATCCCCGTCCAAGCGCATGGGCACCGGCCAATACAAATCCCCCAAAAAATCGACATCTGCCAATCTACAAAACCCATGTTGGTCGACCTCTAGTGAGAACAGGAGGCTGGGCCGCTTCAGCTCCTGCTCTGGGGCATGCACATTTATATACATCATTGAGATGTGACAATGTGAAGCAGGGGCAGATAAATTCCACTAGTTTAGATTACACTACACATCATCCATCGCTCAATAAAACTTTAGGTGAAGACGATCAACAAGGTCTGTGTTTTGCTTTGTTTACAACATGCTCTGAGGTGTCAAAAATAAATGTATTCTACAACAAAAGATAAAAACAGGAACCCCAGCTTTAATGTGTGGATCTGCGTCTTTCTGTAAGATCCCAAAGCCTACCCGTTGCAACCAACCAAAAAGTTGCAAATGTGACAAAAAAGTGTCAAAAATACAACAACAAAAGGAAAAATCTCAGTTTTGTAGGTCCTAGCTTACAAATGAGGCTGACACATTTTCTACAGTTTGGTTTTTATCTTTTGAAGTAGTAAAGCAACACCACAGTTTGTCGTACCATTGGCGTCCTGTTAAAAATGGCGTTTTACATCCTAACCTTGATGGTTATTGGCGATGGCACGCAAAAGGAGGCAGGATTTCAGTACATACTTGCTCGAGGTTCGGTGTGTGACTCTGACAGTGTCCCTTACAGAAGATGGGAACATGTGTCTGAGTGTGGGAAGCCTCTCAAACTGCATAGATGTCAGCTTTATAACATACCAGAGTCCACGGTGTCTCAGTAAATTTGGGTGGCACAAAGAGAGGGACTTTTGGAAGACAAACATGTCGATCTGTGGCTATTCACAGAGTCCGCATATTCCAAATGTCCCCTGGGCGTATTTCTGCAAGACGTAGGATCACACTGGGATTATAAAAGACTTGACTTTGCTATGTTGTGGTTTGTACTGGCGCTTTTGAAACGTTCCCACACCGGCTGCATATTTATAACCCCTCTCTTTTATTGAGGATTTATTCCAAAAAACAATATTGGAGAAGAGTGTTTTGCATTTCTCTCCACATTTTGCACATCAAAGCCACATACATATGGCGGTATATCTCTGGCTTCTATTGGATGGGGTCGAGAAACAATGGCCCCTTTTGTCCGTGTTTGCTTTTCCCGATCTGAGAGCCAGTCTTTTCTCATTACGCGTGTTTCCTGTTGTGTGCGACGCAGACTGCTACGAAGGCTTCGGAGAGAACTACCAAGGGGATCTGTCCCGGACCCGCTCCAACCTGCCCTGCGCCCCGTGGAGCGACCACGCCAACAGGTGAGTAGGAAACAGGAACCTTGATGGTCACCATGGATCTGTGAGAGAATAGAGGATCTCACCTCCTCCCTTTCACCACACTTAGCGTCGACGTTACCTCCGTGTTTGTTTCTGAGCTCATGGGCTGACCACCTGGGCAGTTTGGATGGCCTAAAAAACATTTTAAACAAGTTATTTTAGGCGATGAACTGCCTCCTGGTAACAAAACAAAAGGATGACCTTCACAAAGGGTGGACTGGGTTTAGTTGAGTCCACTTGACTGAACCCAGTCCAGTCGACGATTTCAGTTTTGCAACCATCAATACTTCCTGGATGAATGAGAGCCTTCACAAACAATCTTCACAATAAGGTGTTTAGTTATTGCTCTGATTCAACGTTTCAAGATTCACATGGGAAAGTGTAAATGGGATGGGTTAAATGCAGAGGACAAATTTCTCCAAACGCATTATGTTGAAACCAAATATTCACGGTTCCACCTACAGCAGGGCTGTCAAACTCGTCTTGGTTCGTAGGCCGAAATCCAGCTCCCACAGTGGATCGTGGGTCACATATACTGTAATGGAAACAGGAAACTATTGAGAAAATGCTTTTCAATAAATTACGAATAATATTTAGCTGTGCTTTTAAAATAGTGCTGATTATAAGGCTTTGGACCAGCCCGACTCACTGTAGCCTCATATAATTATAATTTCAGTTGCGCTTTACAAGCCTGTGGCACAAGTTTCTGCTACACTGCAGTCATTATTCATTCACACCACACTTGGTGGTGGTAAACTACTATTTTAGCCACAGATGCCCTTGGGCAGACTGACCATCCACCACGAGTAATGTGTTGTTTATATCCTGATTTCTGTTTATGTCAGTGAGAGGCCACTGGACACATGTGGATTTCTTTCCTTTTTGTTAATTTAGCTGCCCCCTAGTGGCTGGAGTGATCTTTTTTTTTATTTTTTTTATTCATATCTTCGCACAGGAATAGGTTAGAGGCTTTCTTTGACATACTCATGGATTTATCCTCTACAAGTCGCGGGCTGGGTTAAAGCCCGCAGGTCTTGTGTTTGACACATGTGACTTACAAACTACACATTTTCCAGTCTTGTTGGGCTGGGTTACTGCTATTTATTTTTTTGATACGGGTACTTTAACAACACTTGATTTACAATGCCAATACCTGAACAATATTTTTTATTGATCCCTATACTAAAAAAATATTTGTCATCTAGAACGAGAGAATTGAAAGTTAATGTGTTTTTTTTTTTTTTTATGTTAGCGCAGAGGTATTTTTCACTCTCGAGCTTGATTAACCTGATTTATAGTTGTATAGTTTTTAACCCCAAAAACTCTAAAGTAAATCTTTGCAACTAATCTGTATGTGGCCTGGGCAGTGGGCCCCCGCCTAACAGGGTAGACCAGGCACTGGGCTGGGTGGGGCCTGCCAGTGAAAATGGGGCATGGCTGAATCAGTGACAGGTCAGAACGGGGAACACCTCACCTATATCATGCTGTACAATACATCCAAGTGGACCGTAAGGAAGAAAATAATATGTGACCCTGGTTTGATGGGGTTAAGGGGTCGCTAACTCGAGTTCTGCTCTAATTTGTTGTGGTGTCTTTCAGGCGACTGTTTTTTGTGCTGTATGAGTGAGTGATGACGAGAGGCTGTGTTTGTCATTATAAATCTGAGCCAATCATATCGTAGCAGACACACAGTAACAGTATATTTGTAAACTGTTTTAAACCAAAAGAATGGTCTGTTGCCACTATCCCATGGAGGGTTATCATTCCATCCATTTCCCCAGAGATGACCTCACAAGACAAGACCGATACCGGCTTCACCTCTGACCTCTGACCCCCCCCCGGGCTCCTGTACTTCAAAGCCCGTCGCTCCCAGTCAGGTTTGGGCAGGTTAGCGAGAGGCAGAGTACTTATTGGACAGTGTGGATTGCAGTCTGTGTGGGCGGGCGCCGCGTAGTGTCTCGCCGTCAGAGTCCACGTCTTCAGGGAGTCGGCCGGCACAGCTGCACCGTCGCACAGTCCAGATAACATCGCAGTCTAATATAGAGAGCAATGCTTCACACTCTATCTGCTCCCAGTCTGCGGGTTGAGACCGGGGTTAGCGATTGTGGGGTGTTCCTGCTCCACCGTGGTTATTACAGTTTTTCTCAATAAGTTGCGTTCACGTGACATTACAGCATTATAAAGAGCCTATAGTTTAAAATGGAGGTGGAGCAGCTGAAAATTCCATGGCGGTAACCATGGGAACTGTCAAAATGCACATTTCTAGTCTTAGTTTATTGTTAACTTCTCTGTAATTCCTGGGCTAATTCATATGAAATAAAAAACAGTCACAAAGTTCAAAGTCATCTCTTAGAGCTCATATGAACGATGGTCTAATTATTTCCTCATAAAGGCGTCCAAAAGTGGAGACAATATTCAGAAACATGTGCGTGATGTTGGTCAGTAGAAAGGACTTTCACCATAAGAATATTGTGAATCCAAACACTATCAAACATTGATCAGTTGGAGATAATGTTCCAACTGAAATAAAAATCATGAACATGAACACGAACTATTGCTTTGACACATTTCTCAAACCAAAAGAATGCTTGTAAAACAGCTCACTCAAATTTGAAGTGTGTCTTATACTCATTATTGCATTTGACACAACAGTAAAAACTCTGAGTCTGGCTCAGAGACTGCAGCAAACACCGGCTTAGTGCAGTGCATTAGAGTTCAGACTTTAAAGCAGTACTAAGTAACTTATTTACCTTAATAAATCCTTTCCGTAGTCCATGTGGGGGTAATACAAGTGTTTATAGGATGATTGGAGGGTCTTTCATCTCCCCCTGGTGTCTCTGGCCAGAAAACCATGTTTGCAACTTGACTGCCCCCGGTGCGGAGAAAGCAATACACACTAATGTAATCACGAAGAAGAAGCTAACATGCTAACGGGCAAAGCTAACTGCGGGCTAACATCACTTAAAACAGTATTTACAGCCAAGTTTGAGTGAAAAAAAATATTTCCATTGTATAATTGGATGCACAGTAACCCTCTCTCCCTTCGCCTTTCCTGTCAGCGTAGTATTTACTCTCCAAGACAATTAATAAGTTAAAAAATCGTAACTTGCTACTACACCTGCAGTTGCGCTTATGGCCTCTAGGGGGAAGAGTTACTTAGTACTGCTTTAAACATACTCCAGGCCTATGCAACAGACATGTAAACGATTGTGCTAACTTACCACTGGTTCACAAATACACATTATGCACTGTACTAGTTTGTGTTTTACAGGTTACTTTACCTACTGTGCTACTGTAGTATGACACCGACTCTTGCTTATTTCAATGTCGATGGACGTCAATGGAAACTGCTGTCTTTAATCACTACAATGAATCAAAAAAACAACAAATCCTGTACACACACATGCACGTGTCCATTACCACTTACTCATGTGTGAAAACTCTGAAAGAAGAATCAATTCACTGACAAAGTATTAGTGTGTGAACAGTAATAGTTGGATTGACCAAACTCTGAAAGTGCATGTGTCATGTCTGTGTGAGAGCCGTGTGAGAAAAGGTCTGAAAATGTGTGAACTGTCCCTGATCGGGGCGGCTGCCTTAGCTTTCGCCGTGTGGAGATTAAAACATGCGTCGTCTTCCCCTTTGGCAATATCTGCAATATATCAGTTTATTCATTGTTGAGACTGGATTTGTTCATGCTTGATGTTCATTGATGAAAATGTGAGTGAGAAAAAGCCTCTTCACACACTTTAGTCTCTGGTGTAGCCTGCTTACGCTAGTGTCAGGTCTCTGATGTGGAGACATGTTCACTAACGAATAAACATGACAACAACAGAATGTTTGGTTGGTGTGAAGCCTCTTTAAGCCTCAGTCATGCATGATGTGTGTACTTTTAATGCAAAACATTTCATGATTTGGATGTGTTTGTGTTTCAGCGGGGAGAGGGGGATGCAGATGCCGGGGTTGGAGGGGAGCGCGTGCCGAAACCCGGACAAGGACAAGAACGGACCCTGGTGCTATACAAATAACACGGCTGTACCTTGGGACTACTGCAGTATCAAACAATGTGAGTACAGAGGGGTGTGACATGCTGCTTTTACCCCATTACCAGACTGAATTGCATTCACAGGGCGCAGAAACAGCGCAACTCAGCAGGGGGCGGTATTGGTGTTGGTGGTCTTAAAGGCGAGACACAGTGGTCAATGTTGAGATGTTACTTTTAATGTCAGGTAAATAATTGACCAAACTCACCCTATGTAATACTAATGTCATGACCTTTTATCTTTCCCACGCTTATTCATTCACAAATATTGACAAAAATTGTATCCACGTGTGCTGCAAGAGGCAACAGAGGCGCTGTAATCTAAATATGGTCATTTCCTTTCTGGGAGACAGCTGCTGCTAAAGATGGGAGAAACAGGCGCACGTTACAAAACTATAGGGCCTTTTTCTCCAAGTGAGGTTTTCATTCCACTCTTCACTTTTATATCTCCTACAGACTCCAACCGTACAGTTTTGGACTTAAACATTTTTTTTAAAATTTATTTTAAACCCCCCAAAAAAGGTGACAATTTGGTGCATTGTGTAACTATTTATCCAGACAAAAAACTTGATATATGTGTGTATTTGACCTTTCAGTGACCTTGGGTCGCCTGGGTGGGGCGCCTTTGCTTTGAATCCCCATGGCCTCAAGGACGCCCCAGGATCTATTGTTTTGTAGGGTTTCTGGTAGGTTTCACTGCTGATGGAACTGTCTCCATGGTTACGAATACATTCCATTCAGAAAACCTAAAAAAAAAAAAAAACAGAAAGAAAATTGATCCTTGAGCCACAGGTTCACTGAAAAGACAAATGCACACACATAAAAAGTTACATTATACACCTAGAATTTGTATATATATTTCTACAATTTCTGTATAATTCTATTCTTTATTTATACAGGGAAGGCCCAATGAGAGTACGAGACTCTTTTTCATGAGTGCCCTGTTTTATCGCATAATGATACAATATTTTCATTTTACATCGTCAATTAAAACAAATACAATTTTGTCTATACACTGTACAAGGGTCTCCAAAAGGCGGCCCGCGGGCCAAACCCGGCCCAGAGATGATTCAATTCGGCCCCTAACTTGTAAAGCACATATTCCTGAGTTGGTAAAAAAAAAGTCTCTAGCCCATTCCCGGGCGGAGTTATGAAATCTTAAAGAAATAACCAGAATGCTCACTCCAGCCAATAGGGGGCAGCTTAAATACAGGAAATAATTCCACACATGTCCAGCAGAGGGCACTGACATAAGAAGCAATCAGGATATAAACAACACATTATAATCCTGTGGTAAATGGACAGTCTGCCCCTGGGCGGCCGTGGCTACTACCAAGTGCTGAGTGAATGAATAATGACTACAGTGTAGCAGAGACTTGTGACACAGGCTTGTTATAAGTGCAATACAAGTATAAACCGAGATAATAGTCCTGTCAGGCTCATTATTATTCATTTATTGAAAAAAGTTTCCTCAATAATATTTTCCCAATCCAAACATATTTTACTGGAGCTTCTGTTTATGGACCCCGGCATTAGACTCCTGATATATTTTGGCCCCAGCGAAATTGATTTTTTCCCTATTCCCCTGCAGTGTCTCGCCTGAATCTCCGTTGCCGGTGCATTTGGTGCAAATCTGCCCCCCGTCCACTCGTTTGCAGCACACACTCCTGTTAGTGTTTGTATATTTCCGTCAGAATTGAAAAGTCGGTTCTCGGTTTGGACTTGTTGATGGATTCGCTTCCAGTGGACCAAGACTTGGGGTTCAGTCCGTGCGTTTGTGTCACGCAGCGTCAGCTCCACACAGCCTGTCAAAAGAGACTCCAGTTCCATCCCAAAGCCACGGTGAACATCGGCAATAACCGCTTCCACATGGGGGCCCCCCGACCAGAGCGGAGCCTGTGCTCAGAGGCAAGATCACTGAGGAGACCTGACACTGTGCCGCTGTGGACTAACACTCTGACAGTGCCCGGCTCCCTGTGGGGAAATCCATCCAGTGCTTTCACAACATGCCGCTGGGGTATAACCTGTCAGGAGCTGCGGGACCGTCTCCTGTTCTGAGGCCACATCACAGAGCGCCTTAGGGAGGGCGGAGGGGGGGGCTGCTGACTTATGACTCTAATCAATCTGTTAATGCGTCACCTTTCCAATCAGTTGCAACTAGATATAGCGAAGGCGTTCCAGGCAACTTAACTTAACTGGTACATTTCCGACCTTCGACTCGGAAACGTGCCTCGGAACGCTGCTTGAGTTGGAACTGGAAGATGAGTAGGTGCTACACGGGGCTTGACATTCACTTTTTTGGTCACCGGCCACTGAGGCTAGAGGTTTTCTACAGTTACTAGTCACCAGCTGATTTCACTAGCCAAAATAAAAAAATAAAAAAACACATTTAACCTCTTACCTCCCACCTGAACAGAGCACTTTCTCTCCAGTTTGGTTTTACCCAAATGTAAACGCTTATTGGAAAAAAGTGTATAAAAAAAAAAGAACCGACAAAACATGACAAAAAACAATAAAAAATGTGACAACAAATTATTTTAAAAATGACGAAAAATTGACAAAAAATAATAAAAATGTGACCAAAAAAATGATAAAAATGTGACAGAAAAATAGATAAAATATCCATCCATCCATCCATCCATTTTCTTCCGCTTTATCCGGGGCCGGGTCGCGGGGGCAGCAGTCTCAGCAGAGATGCCCAAACTTCCCGATCCACACACACCTCCTCCAGCTGTTCTGGGGGGACCCCGAGGCGACACCAGGCCAGCTCGGAGACATAGTCCCACCAGCGTGTCCTGGGTCTTCCACGAGGCCTTGTCCCACTAGGTAAATAAAAATGTGACAAAAAAACAACAACAAAAATGTGTCAAACTCTGACAAATATGAGATGAAAAAGAATGTGGAAAAAGTGACAACAACGAGGCAGCAATGCGAGGAAAAGGATCTGTTTTTTTAGTTTTAGTCCAATTTTAGTCGTCAAAAATATCACTTTCACTAAAATTAAGACTAAATATTTTAGTCGACGAAATTAACACTGCATTGGGATAATCTATAAGAGGAACTTCCACACTGTCTATAGGAAGTGGAAGCTTCAAACATTTTGTCTCCAGACCAAAGGACTGCTCACAGTACTGCGAGGGGAAGTGACACAATGGTGAAAAGAGCCTTTTATATCTTGTGTGAAGAAATGCAAGGCAAGGCGTGTTTATTTACACTGCACATTTTGTACATTTGTGTCTTTTTAGCTAACTGTTGTAGCCATTTTGTTTACATACGAGTTTATTCAGCTGGACCGATTTCTTATTTTGAAGTGGGTAAAAGTAAAAATGGCAGACTGCTGTGGTGTTGTGTATTTGAACATTTTCTCCCTGGTTGTGGCTGTACCAACGTGCTCCTATAGATCGGCGAGAAACCAACAAGATTATTTTGGCAATGACTTATTACCGTTCAGCGTTTTGTTAATTTGGCGTATGCAGTAATTTGGACTTTTTCTGAGTTGTTGTAAATGTTGCTGACCTGCTGTCTGTCTGCTCCACAGGTGAGGTCCCACAGAACACCATACCACTGGGTGAGTGGCGTACTCTTTGTCTCCTTTACAAATGTGTGTCTTCAATGGGTAGTAGCAAATGCAAATACTAATCGACGGAAAGGGTGAAACGCCATAATCAGATGCTAGAAAATATCAAGACTACTGTGTTGGGTAGGCTACATTTTTAGGGTCTAATAACCAGTGGAGTAAACAGGATGAGGTTGAGTGCATCAATGGCGTCCAAAGCAGTAAATAATGTTGTGTCACAGGTTTTATTTTCACGTAATGTTGTCAAACGACCAGAGGCGGCAACTGACGCATCTACAGTGCTCTATATATATCTATAACAGGCTCTACAGGCTCTCTGGAGGTCATGGTCATTCCTCTCTCCCTATTTTCCCAATAAGGATTAGTCATGTGTGGCACAAATCAACAAATAGTTCAAGAAAACATGATGGACATTGAGGGATTGATGGGAAGTCACTGGCTAGAGGTAGGTAGGTGGGTGGATAGGTGGGTAGGTGGGTAGGTGGGTGGGTAGGTAAGTAAGTAAGTAGGTAGGTAGGTGGGTAGGTAGGTGGGTAGGTAGGTAGGTAGGTAGGTAGGTGGGTAGGTAGGTAGGTAGGTAGGTAGGTGGGTAGGTAGGTAGGTAGGTAGGTAGGTAGGTAGGTAGGTAGGTAGGTAGATAGATAGATAGATAGATAGATAGATAGATAGATAGATAGATAGATAGATAGATAGATAGATAGATAGATAGATAGATAGATAGGTAGGTAGGTAGGTAGGTAGGTAGGTAGGTAGGTAGGTAGGTAGGTAGGTAGGTAGGTAGAGAACCAGAACAAAACATCCTGGAGCGTTGTAGAGACCATGATGGAAATAAAGTAAAAGTAAAGGCACCATGATGACGCACACACATCGCGGGTTTTTATTGCGCTTAAAAAGTTGCATCGTGCTCTTTTAACTAAAGACAGGCCGATTATACGTTGAGCGCCTCGTTCAAGATTTTGGCACTCTCGTGTTGGCCTTTAGCTTCAAGAAAAAAACACTTACAGCGATGAGCAGGAAGTTTCCTCCAGTGAATTCCTCGCTCCTGATGTTTTTAACATGATGCTGTCCATCAGTCACTCACTGTCTGCCATGGAATCTGACAATCCGGACAAGACACTGTTACTACCTCTTAGGGAAGTAACGAGACAGGAAGAGGAGCGCCTCCTGAGAATGCACTCGGAAGTCACTATGTTTTCACACATTTGGACGTTAAAGCCATGAGTCCCTTTGGTTCCCGTCATCAGCTAGATCTCCCCATGCAAACTCCTCACACAAAGGCTGACAGTCCGAGAAAGATGGAAACCCCACCGCGCTGCTCATTCACAGCTGTCTCGACATCTACACGTTCCGTATAAAGTCATTACTTAGCAAACATTCGAATAAGACAAGAAACAACAGCACCCATGTGTTCACCCGGCGCCTCCGTAATCTCCCAAATTAACCACCCCATCTCATCTCGTTAGGCATTATCCCCTTGTACAATGGCGTCTGCGGTAAATCATCACTTCCGCCGTTTCAGTACAGCACCTGCGAGGACAATATGTCACCTTTGCAGCCGGCGTGACAGCTTTATGCCGCCGTATCGACGGAGATTTGAAAATCACAGTAACTCGCGTGACAGGCAGCAAATGGTGGAAGCCAGCTGCAAATCCGACCGGGCCAAATCCTCAAGGCATCTGCGCTCTTGGCCGTCCGTCAAAGCTAATAATAGCCGTTTCATAATTACAGTGCGCCGCAGCATGTCACTCTCCCTGGTAAAAGTCGCCTCGTCGCTGGGTGTTTTTAGACATTTCAGTGCACTGTCGCTCGCTCAGATTGACGTTCTGGTTCTCATTTGGTGTTAGTCACTCCACCGCGGAATTCTTAATGAACAGTTTGAGAAATCCATGAATGCACTATCTTTAGCCGACCATAGCTGATGAGGAAGAGGAGTAGTTTTGCTTGGTCTAAAATGCAACTGTGTACACTACCGTTCAAAAGTTCCTGGTCACTTAAAAGGTCCTAATTTGTTTGACTTTGTGTTGTCTTGGCCTTTTATATATAGTGGTAATTTCTGTGTTTTGAACTGTGTTGTGAAGCACTTTGTGGCTTTTTGTCTGTGAAAGGAGCTATATATATATATAAATGGACATTATTTACTTACTTGTGCTGATTAGAGGTCGACCGATAGGTATTTATAGGTAGGTATTTCGACCTCAAAAGACTCAGACCCCGGCGGAAGATTGCAGTAATGATATGGAATACGTGGCATTGATGGATAGCCAGCATCGCAGCCCGGACACTGGTGGTGGTAGGTCGAAACCCGGGACAGCAAGATGACGGCGACGAACAGAGCCGAGGAGAGGCCAGGCAGAGGAGGGGCGGAGGAGGGTCGCAGCATGGCTGGGAAACGGCTGAGTGTTTGACCGGGGAGCTTAAGAAGGGGATCCTGGGCGATGAGTGGCTGAAGCAGCTTGATCTGGGGCCGTGATTATGATTGGTAAAGGCTGCCGTTGCTTAGGCGATGGATTAAGGCTGCAGGTACATCTTCAAGGTTGAATTTGCGCTGAAGCTTCATTTCAGCTGATATAATGCTGAAAGAAGGCCTATTGCTCCTGAACCGAAAGTGATAGAGACTTCCTGTTGTTTGCATTGAGAAGAGCACAGCCAATGAAAATGTTTGTACACCTCGGCTGCTTGGATTGTATTTTATGCATTTTTGTCTCTTTGTCTTCCTCTGAAGTACCCACTAAATATGACTGTCCTGAATAAATGCCTCTAATAAAGCGTCCCCTGCTGCCAAAGTTCAACACTGACATATTTTACAGTTTCGAAGCATCATACACATGAATATAGACGAGACATCTTTTTAAATCGGCCAAAAAAGCCAGTTAAAATCCCCTTAAATTGGGCGGAATTGGCACCGGCCTTAGGAAAAGCTCGACCTCTAGTGCTCATGCGAGAAGCGATAAAAGTGTCCTTCCTTTATGCTAGTCGAGTGTCTGGAGCATCAGCATTTGTGAGCTCCATTCTACTCTCTACATGGCCAGAAAAAGGGAACTTTCTTCTGAAACTCCACCATTTATTCTTGTTCTGAGAAATGAAGGCTGTTCATTACAATACGTTCAGTCATACGAGACTTCACGGAAAAACATAACATTGTCTGTGTGACCTCCAAACCTTTGAACAGTAGTGTGCATTATATAAACCATACCACACTGTACTACATGGGTTAGTACGTACATGTATGTTTATTGGAGCTGGATGTGTTGCAGGAGAGCTGTCGTCTTTGAGCTGTTTCGTCCATAAGAGGCCCAGGATCGTGGGAGGCAGTGCCATCAGCATCACTGAGGGCAGCTGGATGGTCAGCATACAGAAAGGGTAATACTCCACTGGCCACCACTACGATGAAAAATACCACTACTATATATGACGACTACTATTACTACCTCCAGTACAAACGGCAATACTGCGACTCTTAAAGTTTTGACCAAGATACTATAATTACACCAGCCTTTGTAATTAAATGAGTAATTGTACCCTTCCGTCCAGCCCTTTTCTGTTTATTACAGCATTACAAGTAGGACCAATACTTGGTCGCCCCATTTTTTAAAAATGGAGGGAAAAACATTTTTTTCAGCTGAAACAACCAAGTCACTTCTATCAATACTGTCCCTGGACCAACATCAAAATTTGGATCTAAAGGTACAAGATATTTTCCGGTGCCTGGATTGGATACTTTCATTTGTTCAATACCAAGCTGGTATTGTTTACCCGTACCCAGCTGTAATTATATTTATATTAAATGTTTTATGATATGTAAAACCAACAATATGACTGATTGCTCTCAGTGTCCCAATGTATTCCAACGTATGTGTGGGGAAAGGGATCCAACTTGCAAAAAACAGCAAACCCAGGCACTCCAAACAAATATGCACAGCACAAGGAAGTACTTAAAAGGCCTTTCATTATTATATGGCCAAGCCAACATGTTTCGACGACCAGGTCTTCATCAGGGCTTAGTATTATAAGATATATTATATTTATTTCATTATAATATGACTACTATTGATATCCCATTGGTTTGTTTTCCTTTTGCAGATCGATGCACTGGTGCGGCGGCTCCCTGATACGAGAGGAGTGGGTCCTGACCGACCAGCAGTGCTTCTCCTCATGGTATTAAACCCCGACTGAAAGAGAGCGTACTTGTTTGTGTAAATAAATGGACTGATATAAATATATTTCCTTTGCAGCGTCCCGGACTTGAGCGAGTACAGGGTGTGGCTGGGCATCTCCAGCGTGGAAGAGGGCGCTCCTGATTGGTCGAGGGGTCAGGAAGTCAGCATCGCCCATGTGATCTGCGGCCCCGACGGATCCAGCCTGGCCCTCATACGGCTCTCCAAGTGAGTGTCCAGTTCTACTCTCTTTCAGTCACTCTTATGTTTATGTCAAAAGAAACAAAAAAACACACAAACCCTCACAGTGGCCTCGTCCTATAGCGAGAATCAGCTTAAAGCGAATATAAAGGGACTCTATCCTATTTCCACAATCCCAGCATAAGCACATGTCCCCAGTCAGTCCCAATTAGTGCAGCCTCCAAGCCCCCAAAAGAACAGCCAGCTCCTCCTGCTTTCTGTTCAAACGTGGGAGCATCTGGAACTCTGCTCACAGCCACTCATTTAAAGCCAAGTTTTATTATCACTCTCTCAAATCCCATATCATTCAGAACAAACTTTATAACTTGTCGGTGTTCTTGCGTTCAGACTGCAGGCTGAAGTGACCCAGTTCAACCTGTATCTGATCCTTTCATGACAGTCTGAACAACACAGATCCAATGTTTTCAAATGCGACCCAGGCCACTTGGGCATGTCCTGAATCCGATACGGATCTGATCTTTTGCTGTGCGACTTGAGTCTGAACGGCGTGTCGCATTTATCCGACACGCTTTAATGCCATTCATGCTGCGTTAAAGCAGACGGGGGGGGGGGGAAATAACACGTGCACTTAATAATAATAATAATAAAAAAAACAATGCATTGGTTTTATATAGTGCTTTTATGGACTTGCAAAGATGCTTTACATTGCATTATTCATTCACTGTATGTGGTGGTAAGCTTCTACGGTAGCCACAGATGCCTTGGGGTAGACTGACGGAAGCGAGGCAACTAGTCTGTGCCATCGGCCCCCTTCCATCCAAGCACCAGCCAGGCCCTTCCTGCTTAGCTTCCGAGATCTGACAGGATCAGGCAGAGCAAAAGCAGTATGTCCCCACTTGTTATGGATGTTAGAGTGAAGCTGCTCACCTCACTGTCCAGCGCTGGACTTCACGCTGGCACGTTTGTTGTTAAAGACATCGGTGCCTCTGCTCCAGAAAAGTCCAAAGAACTGTCTCTCTTCCTTCTTAATATTATTAGGTAATTAATGTATCAGCTCTGTTAGTTTCCCACAACTTTAACATTGGCAGATCCGTGGCACTGTGTTTCAATCTGTGTTCACTTTCCCATTACAACTGTGCATACAGTATGCGGCACATACAAGCTGTATCCTGTTCAGACAAGAGATCACACATTTGATAGGAATATGAACAACCTTACATAAAATCTAACAGAATTATTGAGCATTAAGACCTGCCTTGGGGAAAAGCGTGTCGTCTGACTGCCCAGGCTGACTAAACTCATAGAGGTTCTTAGCGTTCATTTAGTGAAACTAGTGCTTCTCCCAAGTTCAGTCATAGTGTCTTTAAACCACAGAGCACATTTTGATGTGATGGGTAACAAAGTTAATTTAATGTATTGGTCACACACACATACTATAGTGAAATTTGGATGGATGTGAATGTGCTCTAGTTTAGGTAAGCTGACCGTCGGGCTCCTCTCTGAGAGAGAGACAGTCCTGCTGGGTAAGTGTGATGTGAGCTGATGGTTAGCGCAGCTGAGAGCTGATATTTGGCGAGGCAACTCCTGTTGCGATCTTCCACTATACAAAACAACTTGATTTGATCTGATCTGAGCGCAGCTCTCAGTGGTGCAGCTGTAAAAGCTTGTTAGCACCTGGGATGAAAGGCTAAAGTCTGTGATAGGTGCACCCCCAGGTATTTCAAACTTTCTTCTCTTTTCACTGGTGTTTCGTTGATGTTGATGGGGAGGTAGCGCTCCTCTGTTGACAGACTCTCGTCATCGCCAAATACACAATGATTGCTGTGTCAGTTACGAACTTGACAGTAGGTTCTGATGTGGCATATCTTCTTTTGTAAAGCGCATTGTTGTCTTGTGTATGAAATGCACGGTATAAATAAAGATGCCTTGCCTTGGACACAGTCATGGGTGTAAAGTAAGTAGAGCAGGGGGCTTAGTACACACCCTTGAGGGACACCAGTGTTGAGGGTCAGTAAGTGAGGACGCACTTACAAAAGGGCAGGTGTAAACACAGACAGTATAGTTTGGCCAGCTTCTGAGCTGTAATCTATGAAGAAAAATAAATCACCAGACAATGTTTCATTCTTCATAAATTTGATTTTCACAATATATAAAAAAAACAAAAGAAAAAGTATTGTACACATTTTGGTTTTGATTCTAACTGGAGTTTCTGTTGTTTGTGTCCAGGCCAGCGCTCCCCGCCGACAGCGTCCACACCATCCAGCTGCCCGTGTTCGGCTGCTCCATCCCTGAAGGCACCGTCTGTCGAATGTACGGCTGGGGAGAGACCAAAGGTACACAGCTACATCTATCTGCTTCACTCTCCATTTGAGTTTCTGATGAGCGCTTTTAGCTCCTTTTAACTCAAAACACAAAAACATCAACGTATGACTCTTTATCGTCTTTCAGGAACCGGCCACGACGAAGTGCTGAAAGCCGTCAACCTCCCCATCGTCAGCAACGAGAGGTGTCAGAATCTGCACAAAGGGAACCTGCACATCAGCAGCAACAAGATCTGTGCGGGCGGCAGGAAGAACGAGGGAGTGTGTGAGGTAAGACAAATAAAGTCTCTTTCTCCAAAACTCTTATTTCTGTCGTGAAAAGGCAATTAATCACGTTATGTCCTGAAGTCTATTTGTTGTATGTTTACATTTTGGAACAATTAGGAAAAGCTTATATAATGATAATGATCCTCCTCCCTCAGCCCTACGTAACCAGGAAGTGCAGAATTTGTCTTTTGTGTGGAATATAATGATTTTTTTCCCTTTATATATTCAATAGATTATATTTGTGAAAAAAGACCACTGTGTATCTTCGTCTTTTAGTCAATCTTGAACTATAGCAGCTTGTTGTTGTTGTTTACTTACCATTTTGGTAACACTCTCACTCAGTGCAAATAGTTGCCAATCAAATTATTTAAGGAAGTTGTGATCGTTTTCATCAAATTGGTGCTTAAACCAGGACTTGATCAGGCAAAATAGAAACAAAAATAGGACACAGACAGTATTTCTTAGATGCACAAATCATAAAAATGTAATTCTAGACAGAAAACACGGCCCTAAAAAAAAACAAAAAACGGATACTGCCCCTTTAATGTTCGACAAAAGTTCATTGATCCGAGCTGCGTTTAGCCCCTCCCGACGTTAGGAGTGAAATCCCTTTTAATCCAAGGAAGATCCCGATTTATAATGTCTCTTGGTCCCCAAAAAGAGCCCTGTAAAAGGCGTACAAACTAGTAGCGCAAGGTCTTAGCTGCAGCGCACGCCCGTGTAGACACACTACGCAACCTGAAAACAAACATAATGGATCGCTCTCACTGGTCCTGCTGAGCAGTGTCCAGACACTCAAAGTCCTTCAGAGTCCAAACCCGGGCAGTAAGGCCTGATCCCTCCAATAGTCCGTCTGGTTGGCACCATTCGCAGTGCCGTGTGACTGGGCTGAGGGTGCACGCACACACATGCGTGAGGACGCACTATTAGCATGCCTGCCACAGTTGCCGGGGCAATCAGCTGGGCAGGTAAATAACAACACAAAATACACACACAAAAAAATAATGTCAAACATAAATTATACGCTGCCTGTGCTACAAACTGATTGCTGAAGAAGACAAGTGCAAAAGTATGGCCCCAGAGAGCACATGTTTATGTAAACAAACAGTCTGTTTACCAGGCAAAGATGGAGCAGTGCAGGATTTATCAAAGATCTGCTTCCACTCCTCAGACTAAATGAACACATTGAAGGGATAACAGGAAACCTTTCTTTTTATTTTTTACACTCAACAGAGCCTCAGTCTGAGTCAGTGTTGAAGCTCCTCAAACCGTGAGCATGCTACAGTGGTTAGCATGTAACATGTAACAGACAACATGTGGAGAAGGCTCTGAATGCAGCCGATGGAGAGGCACATGATCAGGGGAGCTCCACACCTCCACAGGACAACGCTACCTTAAACTGATCCAAACTAACCCTGATCTTAACTTTTAGTATAGTGGAGCTCACTAAAGGCGTCCTATTGAGAAGGTGACATCACTTCCTGTGGAGGTTTGGAGCTCCACCGATCACGTGCCTTTCCATCGGCTGCATTCACACAAGCTGCTCACCTCTATGAACCTGAAAAACAGCTCAGCTCTTTCCTCTGTCACATGTTGGAGTGTGGTTCATCCTCTTGGAGGAGTTTGCAGCAGCTGTATCCATGTTCTCCAGGGCAGGCCTTGCTACTTTTAAGTCGTGTCAGTGACTCTCCTGGACTGCTGCTATTCTGCTGCTAGAAATTCAGGGATGAGTTTGGAACATAACTATACATGCTCCCTTACTCGTTCCTTATTTATCAAAAACACAAAGAATAAGAAGAATATATTTTTAATCTAAGGACATGTAACAATAACATGAGAAATAATTACAAATAATCGTACAGTTCCTGCAGTTTAAACCTTCAGACTGACGGTTTCTGAAGATGAGATTTTTTTCTTCGATTCAAACATCATCGTAGCGTAAAATCTCCCCAAAGTCAATAGATAAAACTAAGTCTCCTTTAAACAAGCGCAGATCTTAAGCCTGTTGGATTTGGAAATCTCCCCGGTGTGTGAATGTACACAGATATTAGCGCCTCGGCCCGACTCCGAACCCAAAGCGCTGAGGAATGGGGGGGGGGGGGTTTGATCTAAATCTCAAACAAATGTGCTTTAAATCCGTGGGCTTACAAATGCACAGGGCTGGGTAAACAGAGCGGCGCGGGGCAGTTGCAGCGGGTTTCGTCAGTGATCAAAGCGGTGCCCGGTGTGGTTTAGGAGAGCGGGGGTGGGGGGGAGCGAGAGGCCGTCACTGAGCGCGGCCGCCCCGCTGTGATAAACCAAGGCCATGTCAAAGTGCTGTGATCGCCTTTTGTTCTGCAAATCTGTGCGGGAAAATGATAGAAAGCGCCGCGCAACGAAAGCTCAAAGTAAATTAAACGAGCATTTGGAGAGAGCTTAGCGCCCAAAGAGGTTCATGATCGAGTGAAGTGTTAACCTTTGATTGTGAAGGCTCCCAGTCGTCCAGGAGTCATCTGTCGTAGTAGAGGTTACAGTCGGTCAGTAAACACCCCCGGAACTCATTTGCTCCATTTGTGTTGAGTTTGATCACACACAGTTTTAGTTGAGTAAATCTACTATACTTGTTGTTGGAGAACTTTACTTTCCAGCACAGCAATACCATGGTTATAGCATGGTGACTAATGGTGTAATTACATGGCTTAATACTTAAAGTCACACCGCGTAGAATTTTACCCATTAACCCCTTAACGCCCACCTGAACCGAGCACGTTTTCTCTAGTTTGGCTTTACCCCAATCCAAAAGCTTCTGGAAAAAAGGTGAGAAAATAGCGACAGAACTGAGGCGAAAACAATGATGAAGATGTGACAAAAAAGTGAGAAAACTTAGACAAAAAATTGACAAAGATATGATGAAAAAGTGGCAAAAATGTCACAAAAATTGATGAAAAATGGACAAAAAATGGGACAACAAAATTGACAAAAAAGGACAAAAAATGGACAAAAAATGGGACAAAAAATTGACAAAAAAGGACAAAAAAATGACAAAGTGACATAAAAATGACGAAAAATGGACAAAAAAATGACAAAAAAATGACAAAGTGACAAAAAATGACGAAAAATTGACAAATAAAGGACAAAAAAATGACAAAGTGACAAAAAAATGACGAAAAATTGACAAAAAAAAGGACAAAAAAATTAACAAAAAATGACAAAAAAAGGAATGGAAAAAACATGTGACAAAAAGTGACCAAAAAATTACTATTTGACAAAAAAATTACAAAAAAGTTTAAAAAATGTGTTGAAAACCCCCCCAAAAAATGATGGAGAAAAAAATCTGATGACGTGAGGAAAAAGATCCATTTAGATGAGTTTTGTAGATCTTAGCTTTCAAATGAGGCGTTAAACTGGCTTACAGGATTTGGGTAAAGCTGAACTGGAGAAAATGCTCTTGGATCAGGCGGGAGTTAAGAGGTTAAATAAACTTGAAATGCAAGCTTTTATCTTATGACAGATATTTTCATCATTGAAAAGTACCTCACAAATGTACAAACAGACATTTATGAGGCTCACCTCTCCTAACATATGACTGTAAACTTTACTGGGAGTGGGTACGTCTCCAGCTCGTCTCCATGGAGATGTGACGAAAGGCAGTAGAATTTGAGATTTAAACTGGTTAGTTTTTCATCCAAATCCACTCTTTTATTACACACAGCAGTAACAGCATTTTCTGTGTTGAGCTGGTCATTAGGAGCATGTTTTTGTTTTGCCACATCAGTATAGTCCTAAATGTTACGCAGTGTACCTTTAATAATATCATGTGTTCAGACGTGGGTAGAGTAGCCAATATATTTACTCAAGTAAGAGTAGCGTTACTTTGAAATAATTTTACTCAAGTACAAATACAAATACTTACTCGAGTACTGTACTCAATGACTAACAAAAAAGTAAAATTATGTTTTCGTTGGGGGACAGTGATCCTGTAAACCTAATAGTCACATAACTGCTCGCAGATACAGTATGTTGGTAACGCTTTATATAAGGTGTGCTCATTAAGTATTAATAAGGTGTTAATAAGCATTAATAATATGCTTGTAAAGCATTAACACACTGCTTATTATCCTTTTACCTGTTAATATACTAATAGGCCATTAATAATACGCTTATTCATAGCCACCCTTAGTCTACCCCTGACCTTAACCCTTACCCTAAAGTGATACTAATGCTTATTAAGCACACCTTAATCTTGTGCGATACCAATATGTTTTTAGAGGCTTGATAACTGGAGTCACTTTCTTTTCAACACAAAAAACGATGAGTGTGTAAACCATCAGCTATGGATGTATCTTTTAATGTGGAAATCATGATATTTCCAAAGAAAATTCCAACCAAAACGAAATAATTCTAAAGAACAAGGAACACGAGACGGTCTACATCTGCATCATAAATCAAAATGAAGCATTTGCTGCTTAAATCACAGTGGAAAAGTGCTTTATAAAGTCAATATTCATTCACTCCACACTCGATGGCAGTAAGCTGCTATCGTAGCCACAGCCGCCCTGGGGCAGACTGATCATTTACCATGTGGCTATAATATGATCTCTTATTTTGCCAGTGTCCTCTGCTGGACACGTGTGGAGATTCTTTCCTTTAGTGGCTGGAGTGAGCAAACTGGTTATTTCTTGAAATATCCATAACTCCGCACAGGAAGCTAGAGACTTACTTTTTTTTAAGACATGCTCAGGGAGCTCCTCAAAGGGCCACATATTCCCCTCTGGGGCCCGGACCCCCCTGAAAAACAGATTAATCTCAGTGGGACTATCCTGGTTAAATCACCTTGCGTATGGGCTGTATGTGGCCCGCTCGATGATTTAATGTGGGCCTTGACCTTGACACATGTGTTGTAAGGCGTAATAATACCTTAGGAGCCCTTTGACTTTACTGCGCGGACGCCGAAGTGCTCCTAAGGTATTATTACGCCTTACAATATAGTACCCTTTTTATCCGCTTAGGAAATCGACATGTTTCATTTTGTGTGACGGAAAAGCTTGGTCGCTGACGAAGCTTCTTGGATGAGAGTCAAAACTTCACCTACAGAGTACAGATGACATCTCAAGAACCTTTGTCTACGATACATACAGTATTCATGATCATACAATAGACGTATATTTTTTAAGGATATATCAGCCATACTTTTTCACCTTACCTCTGTGTTTAGTCTTCATCACATTGACCAACTGCATCGGTTCACCGAGTCATTTCTGTTCCGCAGCGAGACTACGGCGGGCCCCTGGTGTGCCAGGACGGCGACATCAAGGTCATCGTCGGGGTGAGCGTCCACGGCCGGGGCTGCGCGCGGACCAACCAGCCCGCCATCTTCATCAACGTGCCCTTCTACGCGCACTGGATCTACAAGGTCTTCAAGCACTACCCGCCCAACCTGGACACGCCGTAGACACGCGTACACGAGACCGGACTACTGAAGGACTCCTGCCCCGCCGAGTGGAGCCCCGCCTAGTGGAGCCCCGCACCGGGACGCTCTTAGACAAAATGCCAACTGACACAGATGAATGTACTGTCAAGACTCATATCATCAATTCAAGTCATTGTATTAGGGACATCATATGCAAAATTATCTTTATTATTATTCCCTTGTCAAAAAAAAAGATATAGATAGAACCTGGAACTATCCCGCTACACTTTCAAATCCCATAATCCATCACCAAACCTGTCCCGAGCAGTTTGGCGCTCAGTGTGTTCGTCACTACCCCATTGATTTGTTAGAATGCCGTTAGCTCAAAGTGAAAGCTTGTACGGGCCTTGAAGCGGCTTTTACAAACGCTTTGAAAGTGGGAAATAAAATGCCCAGAAGGATTTTCACGAGCCAAATACATGTTCGATATTTCAGTGTTTCCGGATTCTTCAACTCTGGAGGAGCAAAAAAAAACAGGAAGTAAGAAAGGATGACAAGGCTTATTTCCTGATGGCAGTGTTTCCCAACCAGGGGTATGAGGACCCCAGGGGGCAATTAGCAGGGGGTCCTTGGAACTATTCCAGATCAAAAAGATGAAACTGGATAATATTTCAATAGGAATTAAGGAAGAATAGTCATTTGAACACCTGTTAACCTCTTGACCCCCACCGTAACTGAACACATTCTCTCCAGTTTGGCTTTACCTGAATCTAAAAGGCCAGTGTCTCATTTGAAAGCTAAGACCTGCAAAACTTATCTATATGGATCTTTTTCCTCATGATGTTGCCGTGTTCTTGACACTTTTTTGGTGCGTTTTCCTCCTCGTTTTCGTCACTTTTTTCTCGTGTTTTGATTCTCACTTTTGTCGCTTTTTTGTTGTTTTTCTTTTGTGGCTTGTTTGTTACATTTGTGTGACATGTTTGTCGCCTTTTCATCGCTTTTGTTGTTTTTTGTTGTGTTTTCAAGAAGTTTTTATTTGGGTACTGCCAAACTGGAGGAAATCTGCTCAGTAGGCGGGGGTTAAGAGGTTAAGGAGTACTTTGAGATAAATTTAAAAAAAGACTCAAAAGACATAAAAAAAGATTGGGAACCATCCTTTTATGTCTACTTCCTGTCCACATGTTAACGTAAATAGACAAAAAACAACAACAAGAGAAGAAAACATATATAAATAGACAAACAAAACTGAAAAGTCAAATGTCAAACGAAATGTAAAAATGTAGTTTTTTCCAAAGAACACACCCTAACTAAATTGGAGATAAGAGTAACTCAAGTTATAGTACTGTCACTTCATGAAGAAAAAACTACTGCAGATACATGAACTTGAGTTAATGTGACCGCATTTCCACCAAAGTCTGTCCCCCACAGTCTCACTATGCAACACCATTTTTGAAACACAATGGACCTTCTTCTTCTTCTCCCCCAAGTCTCATCTACATTAGTCCAATCACATTCCACCATTTTTCTAAAAGCTGGACTCTGTAACCTCGCTAATTCCCACACATGTATCCATTAGCTTGAGTCCTCCTCCTCCTATTGCTTATGAATCCTCTCATACAGTTACAGACTCCTGGCATTACTTGAATCGCTGAGAGACCAAAGACGGACAGGTATCCACTGGTGGGGCAGAGCTAAAGGACACTGGGATAAAGCTCCGCAGAAAGGCTTTCTGGAAAGTGCTCCTTGTGTACATAGTATTTTATTGAGTGCGTTTCTGACACTCCGAAGTGCATTTTGGGTCTTATAGATCCGCCAGCAGAATGTCGTCGAAAGGGTAACTTGTGTACAGTTTGTCAGCTAACATTTCAGCTTTTACCCATCGTCACTGTCTTCTTATAACCGAGACACTGTGTTCGTGTATTAGATCAGAATCGTTGGATTGTTTGAAGCACAGAATGTCACGTTGAAAAATAATAATGTGCCTGGGTTTGGTTTAGTAGTAGTTCTAGTAGACGCAGAATGGAAGTCGATTAAAGCCACTCAAAAGGCCGAGAAGCTGCAGGTGAAAACATCGATTTCCACACAGGCCAAAAAAAAAAAAAAAATGTTATTCAGCTGCAGCGTCTCGTCTCGCCCGACTGTAGGTGATTTTAAAACATTTATGCATTTAGAATAACGACACACTATAAATTTCCCTTTCTGATGGTGAGGGGCTCCTTTGCATCCATGAAATATGCATTTCCCACTGTGCGTATGTGGGCTCCCTGGAGGCTGACGCGTGTTTAGGTTGAATAATAAAGGCGCTCTGTCATTGGATAAAGATGGAGTTCTGTGTCGAAGCTGCTATATCTGACGGCCCTGTACAGCCCTGTCGTGTGAAGTATACTGACTGTATTCTGTCCAATAGAAGCATATTATCCATGTTACCCGCCTATGTTGTCTGTGTAATAAGTATATTAAATTTTATATCCTTTTGTATCCGTGCCTGTGTTATTTATGTCATAACTAGTAACTTTTGTGACGGAATGCAGCTTTCACAGGCTATCGGACCAAAGTATGCTTTGCACACGTCGCAGGGTGTTTTATAAATCCGCCCTCCATCTAGAAAACACACAGACTCTTAAAGGGATATTTCAGGATTTTTGACATAGGGCCTCATTTCCTAGTTATCCAGAGTGTTGCTGAATTCTGGAGATGTTTTTTTTGTTGTAATTCATGCAGTTCTTATATTTGAAGAGTTACGTGTCGCTAGGCTTGTGCAAGGCTAACACATTTCTATGGTATCAGCTAGTCTGCATTAAAAACAGTCTGACCCGCTCCACAGAGCACCTGAGGCAAATCACTTATAACACCAGACTAACCATATAAATGTCTGTGTCGATAGAATCATTTTTGGAATATAACTGACCTTGCATCACATGAATGATCGCATTTTGAGGGACTATTTTCTAGCAGATCACTCCGCCGCTGCGCAGCTTATACAACCACGAAGTGGATGCTGCACAAATATGAGTTTTTTTTAAATGCAAAATGGTTAAAATTACTCTATGGACACAGACATTTATATGGTTAGTCTGTTTTTTAATGCAGGCTAGCTGATACCATAGAAATGTGCTAGCCTTGCATTAGCCTAGCGCCACGAAACTCTTCAAATATAAGAACTGCATGAATTACAAAAAAATATCTCCAGAGATCAGCAACACTCTGGATAACTAGGATATGAGGCTCTATGTCAAAAATCCTAAAATATCCCTTTAAATCATTTAAAAGTATTATATTTTATCAAGCCAAATTTAAGGCCTTAAAAGCATTAAATTTAACGGAAATAGCATTACATTTTCAGTGCATGGGCCTTACATTTTCTTTATTCCTTGTGTTAAAAGTAGTCACATAATATTTTTGTCAAAGTATGCCTTAACATATTGTTAATTTGAGAATCGATCGCACTACTTCAAGTCATTACGACAGTACGGTGCAGTTTGCGTCAGAAGCAACAGGCTGTGATGTTGTGGTTACGCTCACCGTCAGCACCTGAAACCAAACCTCAGCGAAGGAAAAACTTCATGATGAGAGTCTGAAAATCAAGACCGCGTTGGAAATGGGGCCAAAAACACTCTCAAATGACTTGGACTAGCAACGCGGGATGCTAGCGCTAATGAGAGATGGAAGGAATGCAGCGCGAAGAACATGTTTTGTGTTTGTAACTTAAAATACTGTGTTTTGCGATTGAAGTGAAGGCAGTTTATTTAACCTGGGCTGCATAAACGCTCTATCTCTGTTGTGCGGTGTTCACCTGCCATGCACCCGCTTTGTTGATTTGAGTGTGGGAGGCGAGAACTGCGCTAGAAACGTGTCCAGAGTCCCGACGCTACAACTGCGGCATCGACCAGCAGCATGACTTTAACCACGGCCCTTTGTCATGTGACCGATACGCTCCTCCAGAGATCCGAATATGCACTGCTGCTGCTCCCGGTGACTGAGCGCAGGAACATCATCGTTTATAGCCCTGGTTTGGTCCTGGTTTAGCCCTGGTTCTGTCCTGGTTCTGTCTAGGACATTGTTAGACTTGAAGTCCTTCCTCTAGCTCTACAGGACTGAATGACCAGGATTTAGTCTGAAACTGACTGAAATACTGCCCACTTTTGATAAATTACTTCATACAACCAACTTGGTCTAAAAATTAATAATAAACATTTGTCAAACTGTCCAACTATATCCTTCTGCTAACTTCATTATTTTGACTAGCAGCTAATTTCATCCTTATTAGCCTATCATTTAGATTTTTTTTTAAATTTAAAGTGTAATTTATTTAATAGAACGAGAACAAATTGCATTTATTAACCCGCGATAGAGGCAATGCATTTCACCGTGATGGCATTAAAACGGTATTAAAAAAGTCTTACATTTCACTAGGCCAAAGCTGGAGCTACCTTGTACAGCTTGACATACCTGTCTACAATTTTGAGACGACCGACTAACCAATGCCTTTTGCAGTTTTTTCGTAAATAGCGTGTGAGCAGCTTTAGGAGACCGTCTTTGCATATAATAACTCTGACAATGGCAGCAGCAAAGACAGTGACATTTGTCTCACCGTTTCCTCCGGGAGGACGACTTCATCTCAAAGTTCTTCAGCAGAAGTGCGTCCTGGTCTGACCCAAAACCGCTGTTGGCGTCTTGGACATGGGACGGTCGCGCGGCGAAAAGCGCTCCTTTGCCTGCGCTCTTCCACGTGAAGCAGAACTTGAGCTTGTGCTGTAAAAACACAGATGTCTGATGACCTCAGAGCAGACATAGTGCAGACAGTGACGTTATTCATGTCCAGTGCAGAACTCTTTTGATTTGTGCCAAATTTGATGAACAATGAAGCTATAATTACTCCGCTGGGTTGGGAAATGCCACCATTCTGAAGCTCATGTCTTTCATTATCAAAACTTTTGTCTCATCTGCATGTTTTAAAGTGGCAGCAAACAGCCAAAGGGGCGGGTGTGCTGTGTATAATGTGGAAACAAAAGTCACCGCCTGGATGTTACTACTCCATCAATGGACATCTTCTTCCCTGATGGCATGGGTATATTCCAAGATGACAAAGCCTGGATTCCCATTGTGTGAAAGAGTGGTTCAGGGATCATGAGATGGATTGTCCACACAGTCCAGATCTGAACCCCATTGAGAATCCATTTGGCTCGTTTCCCCTGGATGCACCTGTGGACTCTGCATCTGCACATATAAGAACATATGTTGTTCGTACTCAAAAGAATAATAGAACTATATTTCTGCTTCGATCCACATTCATGCAAAAAATGAGGAGTAAAAGAAAAGTGAATCTAAATGAGATGGATTGGCCAAATACAAACACATTAAATGAGGAAGTCGGCCTATGGTTGTTCACGTTGGTCTGCATTTCTAATAGCAATAACTGCATCTGCTCCCCCTCACTCCGGAGGCTGTTCCAAATTCCCATTGGTGGCAGCCGGACACTCGGCTCTACTTCTGAAGTCAATGAAGTGGACTCGTGAGGAAGGATCGTGGTCATTGAGATACACCCAAAGATTGACATTTGGAGTCCTGCTCCAGCCAGTGCAAACTAGACGGCACTAAAACTAATTAGTGGCTGTGGAAGTAGGAGAGTGTCCCTTTAGGTTTGTTAGTTCATTAAATATCGGCACATGCACATGACTAACGACTAGCTATTAACAAGAATTATACATTCAACAAAACAACAAAATCAAAGGAGCGATAAAGGATGAAATCAATTGCAAAGGTAACGCAACACTTCAAAAAATGTTTACCTCTACATAAGGAAGTGAAATCATAATCACCAAAAAATACTGTGGGTGTGTTCATGTCCAAGATGTCCAAGTGGCTTATAGGATAATCACCGGTTAGTTAGCGTCACATGCTAAAGTAGCTATGATAGTTAGCATTGAGGCTTCTTTTCCTAACTCCTTCCTAGCTGACGGCCCAATTCGGATGCTTCTTATCATGGCGGACGCTGATGCACATCCGGTTTGGCGTGAGACCTCTTACCAATCTGCTCGTTTCAGAAGGGGCCCAAGTTGCTTTTCTCTGACTCGCTCGGCCGCCTGAGCTACAAAGGCCAAAGGGATGATGGGAAATGAAGTGAGCAGACTGGCAGATGATGTTTGGATCACAAACGTGTTGCCCTGACCCTCCTCTTTTCTCAGATCTACTTCTGCAGAAATGCCATAATACCATAATACCTACATTTAAATAAGAAGAAGTTTGTTATTCTAGTCCTAAACTGTAAGAGTCTATTCTTCACTCTGGTGGTGAGGTGTCTGTCTTGTCTGGTGTGTGGGAGAAGCAGAAATGCGTTCATCAACTTTTAAAATAGTTTTATTCACAAACTCTTTCTAACAATCAACAAGATGCTGCGTGATCTGAGGCTCCTCTCTGTTCTCGGGGCTGTGATGTGTCTGCCTTGATTCAAAGCGCAGAAGGAAGGCACGCACATCCCAAAAAACCTAAAAAGCATGCCGGACTGAGCCAAACATCAGTCTGATGAAGGGCCAGGAAGCCCGAAACGTCACCTTGATGTAAGCAATACATGTTATTGTTGACTTTAGGAATAACTAGGCCCCTGCTGGAGGAGCGAAGGGGCCGTGAAGCAGTGCTGAAAGATAAGAAGGACCAAGACCATTAAGTTTTTAAAAACCATTAAAAGAACTTTAAAATCTGCCGTGCCTGTATATTTTAGCACAAATGCCAAATAAATAAAAATAAATAAATAAATTTGACTATTTTTTATTCCTTTGACATAAAACTAATGGAGAAAACTGGCCATAAATCTCAAAATGAGTAGGAAGTAGGAGGTTAACCTCTCACTAGGTTCATTTACAAACTGGTTTTATTCAGGTATTGGATCTGGCAACCCTAATTGTGAGGCTATTTTTGATTTTCTTGCCTTCCTGCTTCCTTCTTGCCTGTGTAACCAAACACCAACATCTCTCTCAGTCTAACCACACCACATGAAATCCACTCTCGCCCGTCATTCTGCATCACGGCAACAGCCCCCGCTCTTCTCCCCACAAGATGGCGCCACAGCAGCATCGTCCTCGCCTTCCAATCCCCCTCCCTCTTCCACCCCCACCCCCATCGCATCGCACCCGCTCCTCTTCCATGTGCTGCCCTCCATTCATGCCTTATGGGAGAATAAATGACCGCTTTGCTATCAGCCTCCTCCTCCGCCTCCTCCTTCTTCTTCTTCTTCTCCTCCGCTGCACGAGGCGAAGAGTGCAGAGATAGGAGCAGGTACGGAGGGAGGAAGAGGAAGTGTGGAGAGAAAGAAGGAGAGAGAGAGGAGGGAGAGGCAGCGGCGAAATGCTGAATCCATTGATGCCGTATTAGAGAACTTATGGGGCAAGCAGAAAAATGCACCAAGATCAACATTTTTGTTGGGCTGCGTACGTGGCGGGGAGGAGTGTGCAGTGATGATGATGCAGAGTGTTTTTTTTTTTTTTTTCATCCCTACAGTATGTTGTTCGGCGGGAATCTGAAGCTGAACAGGGACAAAACTCAATCTGGTGATACGGATTTGGAATGTTTGCTGATCGATTGCAAACGCACCGTAAATACGAGAGAGGGAAAATGAGTGTCACGTTTGTTGTTACGGCGTTTAAACCTTTTAAACTAACAGTAGAACATGTGATGGGTTCAGGTGAAAGTTAAGAGGAACAGTTTTTTCCATGTAAAAATATGATGATTTATGTGTGAAAATGGTCACAGTTGGCCACAAATTCAAAAAGAATTTAGATTCAAATGTATTTGTTTTATATTGTTGACATTTTAGTTTGTTCAGAGGATTTTGGATCGTGTTCAGTCTTTGAATAAACAAGCTATCAGCAAAAGACAAATAAAGGTGTGTACAATTCTAATTTCGCTTTGTTTTTGGGGGGTTCAAAGCTCAATGAGACACTAGAGTATTAAAGGGCATATGACAGGTTTGAATCCTCTTGAAGTGATGACTTATTTAGATACCATCTGTTGTAAGTCATCGTCATTGGAATATCATTAAAAAGTGCAGGTATTGTTTTTAGCACAGGAGTGCCGCAAGGCTGTGTAAGCTCACCGGTTTTATTTACTCTGTACAGATGGATGCAGGAGCTTTTACCCAGGTAACCATATTTTAAAAATGTCTGATGATTCAGTGATTTCCACAAGGAAAGCAAGCACATCTGAATATTTTAAAGAAATTCAAAGATTTGTAGAATGGTGTAATCACCTGCTTTTAAACATGAGACCAAAGAGATGGTGTGGGATCCCAGGGAGATCAGTGATCACAGGCCAGTGGTCATACGTGATCGCTCAGGTGACCTCTGACAAGTACTGAGGGGTTTTATTGACAATACGCTAACCTGGAGCACACACGTTGAGTATCTGTGCAGGCTGTATTTATGGTGTAGACAACATTTTTTTGGATAATTTTCTACCATTCATTGTCGGAGAGTGTAGCAGGTTACAGCGTTACAGCTTGGTATGGCTGCCTTTCCAGTCAGCTAAAGACCAAGCTGCCGCGCCCTCTTGCAGAGCCTCTATCAACTGGCCACTCTGTGCTTCACCAGGAAGAAGGCTCAGGGTCCCCCGCTGCAATCTCAACAGATTTAAAAACTCTTTTGTCCCAGCTTCAATGAACCTGTTGAACAAAACTAACTTTGATAGGTCTATGAACAATGGAAATGGACCACCTCACACCCACATCCTCCCACAAATACAAACACATTGTCACATTCACACTCTTCCCACCACCTCCCCAGAGACACACCACACAAGCTCATCACACACTCAAAGTAAAACAATGCAATGGACATAGGGCTAAAATAAGGCTGAGATAAGGCGGGGTTCAGATAAACCAGGTAAAACACCATCCAAGGAGTCGTCTGCATCGGGAGTGGCACCTCGGCTGCAGCCACAGGGCGCCAGCACAGGGTGGCCGGACAAGGCATGGTAGAAACACCACACCTCCTCCTAGCGCACCGTTCCATGGCCACCAAAGCTCTGCTCGGTGATGGCAGTCCGGGGTCTGCTGGGGTCGAAGCACCGGGCTGGCCGAGTAGTTCATGCCGGCGTGTGACAGTATGAGCCAGCTAGCGTAGTTTTCCTACTTTTATGTTGCAGTCCAACATTATCTTTAATGTTTATAGGTCAAGGGATTTAGTCATGTAGCTGCCTGTTTGTTCTCCTGCTGCCTTGTTCTGTTAACTTAATTATTAGTTAACTAAATCATGAACGTGACAACTCAGAATTGGAAATGCCAACAAAAGATTTTAAGTGAAACAAATGTGATAAAATAAATCATGTACTTTTGGAACATTTTCTGTCCTCTTTCTCAATGAACGAACCTACGAGCCTTTTAGACGTCTGGAGCCTTCTCTCCGGCGGCGTTGTCTTTTTGGTTTATTTATTTTATTTAAATCCTGCTAAATTATACCACTACCATGCGTGTTGGCACATCACAGTTGTATGATTATATTCTTGTTGTCTATGTGTATTGAAATTTGGCTGCAGTATGGGTGAAGAGCCAAAGGCAAATTTCTCACTGGTGGGACAATAAAGTTTATCGTATCTTATCTTGTACATTGGGAGACCAGGCAGCCTCTACACTAGGGCCCAACTAATGTAGCGGCCGGCTGATATATCGGGCTGATATTCTGGTATTTTCGATATCGGTCGATATCTCCAGAATCCCCCTCCTGGAACCGCCACCTTAACGTGGAGGGGATTGAGCGCCCGAATGATCCTGGGTCTCCCAGGGCAAACAGGTCCTAGGTGACGGGTCAGACAAAGAGCGGTTCAGAAGCCCCTTGTGAAAGACCAACAGGCCCGGTTAGAACCATGAGCCCGTCCTTCTGTGGACCCACCACCTGCAGGAGGAGCCATTGGGGCTGGTGCAATGTGATTTGGGCAGCTCCAATGGCTGCCCCCACGACCCGGCAACGGACAAGTGGAAGAAGGTCGATGGATGGATCTCCAGAACCAAAAGTGACAGAGACTTCCCGTTTTCTGCCCTGGAAAGGGCTCAGTTTGGGCTTTAAAATGAACGTCGGTCACCAGTTTGTTCACCTATTTTACATATTTTTACGTTGCAGACCTTTTTGTGTAATTTCAGAACCATAAGAGACAGAGACTTACCTTTTTTTGGGGGGGGGGGGGAATCTACTCATTTTAAAACATGCTCCTTCTGAAGTACCTACTAAACAAAAATATACAACGCCCCCTGCTGTCACAGTTCAACACTGACACGTTTAGAAGATTCACACACAGGATTATAGACCAGATATTCCTAAAAATATCAGTGGTGAATATCGGCATCGGTCTCAGAAAAACCCATCGGTCGACCTCTATTTTCCATATTTTTTATGATTTTAGCCTTTATCCATCCATCCATCCATCCATTTTCTTCCGCCTTGTCCGGGGCCGGGTCGCGGGGGCAGCAGTCTCAGCAGAGATGCCCAAACTTCCCGGTCCACACACACCTCCTCCAACTGTTCTGGGGGGACCCCGAGGCGACATATATATTTTAGCCTTTAATATAATATTATATGTTTAGCTATAAACCATTTTAATTTGATGTTTGTTTGTTAATTTATTTTTCAACTGCTTATAACATCAGCCAGAAGGTTATTTTACAGTTGTTCGAGCGGACGTGTCCAACAAGTAATATTTTGTGATTTTTCTCTATGAATACGAGCTGCCCATTCCCTCTGCATGAGGCCACGCCCTCACACTCAGAGCTCTGCTTTTTTTCCAGCGATGAGTTAGAATTCCATGGGACTAATGATAATTTCTTCCATAGAATTCTGACTCACTCATTTCTCAAAGATATCACATGGTTGGCACGGCAACAATTTAAAAGAGTTCACCTCTTCGTACGTCCCCTCCTGTCAGTGTCCAATAAGGAAGTGAAGCAATAAATATCACCCAAAAAATGTGAAACGAAAACTGGGTTGTTGTTATTTTTGCTAAATCTTCAGCATAATTGCGTTGACTATATATTAGCAAATATTGTGTGTGTGTCATTATACAAGACTCGAAAATGTGTGGGTGGCACTTGATGATGTTACAAGAGTGAAATAAAAAAGTAACTTAGAGAAAATGGGCTTTAAAGATATGTAATGTGTGCAATACTGGCCGGGGACGGCTCTCTGTAGCCCTTTCAGTTGCACACGGCTGGACTGTGGATGCTGACGGTGCTCGACGTAGCACCGACGTGTCAAAAGGTGGTGCTTTGATATTGTGCATACAAACGAACAAACCGACCTGCACCTGCACTGATGCCGGTCTGGGAGGAGTGGACGGAGTGGGTGGGCCTGGGTGTTTGTGAAAAGCTTATACTGTAATATAACACCTAACAACACAGATCATGCTGTTACTTGTTTGGACTCTTGAAAGGCTTGCATTCAATCACCTACCTGTATATGTTATGCTGCTGTGAAAAAAACAAAAACTCTGCACTGTTTTCGCTATAAGCACTAAGAAGTGAATGAAAACTGTTTCCTCATTGTTTGTTTGTGCTTTGGTGACAGTGGAATAGTTTTTCCAGCCTGCATTTCTCTAACACTTAACGTATATGTCGCCACTTTCCTCTCTCCCTCTCCTGGATATTAGAACACTAGCCTTCAATATTGTGTGGTTTGGAGTATACACTAGCCTACCTGTCTATCCAGCAATCATGTTATGGCCAAACCCCCTTTAGAACATGATTGTAATCCAGTGCGTTCTTCATTGCGTTTCTTTTGATCTCATTTAAAACAATGTGCCTGGCACAACCTCTCATATAAATATTTTATATATTAGGATTAAATAAATAGATTAGTCAGTTAAAAGCTAAGCTAAAAAGGTGAGTCTTGAGCCTGCTCTTAAAAACATTTTCGTTCTCTGCAGCCCTGAGCTCCTCCTCAGGTCGTTCCAGAGGCGAGGGCCTCACCATGAGTCTTTTTGTTGACTTTAGGAATAACTAGGAGGCCCCTGCCGGAGGAGCGAAGGGGCCGTGAAGGTTCATAAGGTAAAAGCAGTTCTGAAAGATAAGAAGGACCAAGACCATTAAGACATTTAAAAAACATTAAAAGAACTTTAAAATCGATCCTGAAACACACGTGGAGCCAATGCAGCGATTCTAAAACTGGTGTAATGTGGTCCCGCCTCCTGGTCTTCGTCAGGACATGAGCTGCTGAATTTTGTAAAAGTTGTTAACCTGAGATCCTCTTTTTGGGAAGACCAGAAAGCAGGGCATTACAGTAGTCGATACGACTGGTGATAAAAGCATGCATTAGCGTCTCCGTGTTGATCTGTAAAGCCCAACAATATTATTCACACAACAGTGTGTCAGAAATGTCGAAGCAGAGATAGATCTTTGTTTATACAGCGCCTTTCACAGACATGGTCACAAAGCGCTTTACATGAGACAATAGTACACTCACTCCAGACTCAGTGGTGGTAAACTATGTTCCCGGGGGGAGACTGACACGTCTGTACCAACGGTCCCTCTGACCACCATCATACATCATTCATCCTGGCCTATTGTACGTGTTTATAGTGGTAGGGGAAACTGGAAACCTACGCAGACACGGGGAGAACATGCAAACTACACACAGAAACCGAACCCGGGACCTTCTAGCTGTGAAGCGAGAGCACTGACCTGCGCTACCGTGCCACCCACATGTTAAATCAACATCATAAACTAAAGCCAATGCCAGCTTCAGCTAGACCTGCAGTCTGGCCATGAACACAAGATGACGTCGCTCACCACAAGCTGAAGGTGAATAGATTTAAATGGAAAACAGTACATTTGCACTGATGTTTGTCAAAATGGCTTTTTCCCCACATTGTGGCAACGACGTCTCCAAAGTTCCCAGTGTTGCACTAAACAACAGTGTTACTTTGTTCAGAACTTGGTGGTGCATGATTCCTAAACTGATTTACTGACCTTTTAAATCCCCAAAACAAGTAACCAGGCAATTTTCACCCTCTCTTTTTATCATTATTCACTAGTTTGTAAGGATAGAGCTCATCAACAATCATCATTCGATACACAACGCTAAGTTTTGTCCAAAATGTCAAGTCTTGCCCTTTCGTCCCACTAGCATTAGCATAATTAGCCTGAACACAATTCCAACCCATTTTGAACTCATTGCTTCTTCTTTCAAGCACTTTTTTCCCCCGGATGAGGCCGAGCACAGAGGCACACTGGGTAAATGAGTGTGCTTGTTTGGTTGCTGCTCTCGGGATCATTAGCCTGGTGTTACGCCTGGGTTTCATGGTGGACTGAGCAGGGGTCAGGTCTGTCGCTAAGTGTGTGAGCTGTGAGTGTTCGCCCGTTTCCGCCAGCCTTGTCTCTAAATACAATTCAAGGAGCAGGAAGTGAAGGTTGGGGACAGACAGAAAGCCAGTGGTTCTCAAACTGTGGCACATGCACCACTGATGGCACATTGGCTCAGAGTTCACAGGTAACAGAGGGCAAATCCGACCAAAAATATCGAATAAAAATACCTACATCAAGAATATACACTACAATAACATACTGTGTATTTAAAGTATTAAGAATACAGTACTGAGTAATGGAACACACTACAAAATACATTTTCAGGCAAGGATTCTGCAACGGAATACATTGTAAAAGTATTCTCCCCCACACTGGAGTTACGTGTCCAGAGAAATCAGACAGGAGGATTTAGTTAACTCAAAAACCATCCAATCTGGTGATATATAAATCTCCATGTTCAGGTTGTGTCAGTTCATTTGCAGATTTTCAACTGTGGTGCTCTGCCCTCCATCAGGGACAACTGCAGGAACTACAGGACCTGATTCACCTGCAGCACCAGGAGGACCTGATTCACCTGCAGCACCAGGAGGACCTGATTCACCTGCAGCATCAGGAGGACCTGATTCACCTGCTGCATCAGGAGGACCTGATTCACCTGCAGCACCAGGTGGAACTGATTCACCTGCAGCACCAAGAGGACCTGATTCAGCACCAAGAGGACCTGATTCACCTGCAGCACCAAGAGGACCTGATTCACCTGCTGCACCAGGAAGACCTGATTCACCTGCAGCACCAAGAGGACCTGATTCACCTGCTGCACCAGGAAGACCTGATTCACCTGCAGCACCAGGAGGACCTGATTCACCTGCAGCACCAGGAGGACCTGATTCACCAGCAGCACCAAGAGGGCCTGATTCACCTGCAGCACCAGGAGGACCTGATTCACCTTCAGCACCAGGAGGACCTGATTCACCTGCAGCACCAAGAGGACCTGATTCACCTGCAGCACCAGGAGGACCTGATTCACCTGCAGCACCAAGAGGGCCTGATTCACCTGCAGCACCAGGAGGACCTGATTCACCTTCAGCACCAGGAGGACCTGATTCACCTGCAGCACCAGGAGGACCTGATTCACCTTCAGCACCAAGAGGACCTGATTCACCTGCAGCACCAAGAGGGCCTGATTCACCTGCAGCACCAGGAGGACCTGATTCACCTTCAGCAGCAGGAGGACCTGATTCACCTGCAGCACCAAGAGGACCTGATTCACCTGCAGCACCAAGAGGACCTGATTCACCTGCAGCACCAAGAGGACCTGATTCACCTGCAGCACCAAGAGGACCTGATTCACCTGCAGCACCAAGAGGGCCTGATTCACCTGCAGCACCAGGAGGACCTGATTCACCTTCAGCACCAGGAGGACCTGATTCACCTGCAGCACCAAGAGGACCTGATTCACCTGCAGCACCAGGAGGACCTGATTCACCTTCAGCACCAAGAGGGCCTGATTCACCTGCAGCACCAGGAGGACCTGATTCACCTTCAGCACCAGGAGGACCTGATTCACCTGCAGCACCAGGAGGACCTGATTCACCTTCAGCACCAAGAGGACCTGATTCACCTGCAGCACCAAGAGGACCTGATTCACCTGCAGCACCAAGAGGACCTGATTCACCTGCAGCACCAGGAGGAACTGATTCACCTGCAGCACCAGGAGGAACTGATTCACCTGCAGCACCAAGAGGACCTGATTCACCTGCAGCACCAAGAGGGCCTGATTCACCTGCAGCACCAAGAGGGCCTGATTCACCTGCAGCACCAGGAGGAACTGATTCACCTGCAGCACCAAGAGGACCTGATTCACCTGCAGCACCAAGAGGACCTGATTCACCTGCAGCACCAAGAGGACCTGATTCACCTGCTGCACCAGGAGGACCTGATTCACCTGCAGCACCAGGAGGAACTGATTCACCTGCAGCACCAAGAGGACCTGATTCACCTGCAGCACCAAGAGGGCCTGATTCACCTGCAGCACCAAGAGGACCTGATTCACCCATCTACTTTTACTTAAAAGAAAAATGAAGGACTTCTTCCACCACTTGGAGCCACACAATGGGCTTAATCTGCTCTAATTGTATGTGATTGTAAGTAAGAGTTGCGCTGCCTCAAGACAAAGGGCATCTTAAATTACAAACAGAAAACGGCACCATTATGCATTTTTCTATTTCACATTCTGTCAAACTTCATAGACATTGAGCCCTGTCCAAACAGACCATTTGTATTTCTGAACATTATGCACTCGCGCCGGCGGATTAACCCGCCGCGCTGCCCCAAATGTGGCGACTGCAGATAAATTTCAGAGCGGGCCTCGTGCTGTCCGTCTATTGAAATTCAGAGCGCGGCGGCGGAACTTTCACGTGTGGCCACAGCCGGCTGCCGATCTCATCTCAGGACAAGACGAGTGCTCAGTCCGCTGTGCTGCAGTCTGTCCCAGCACGGAGGGGAGCGAGAGAGAGAGAAAGAGGGGGTAAAGAGAGCAAAAAGGGAGAACATAGACAGGCGGGGAGGAGAGAGGTAACAGTGCACCGAGCCAACGGGGCGCTGCGGTGCTAAAAATGTGACGATATAGTTTTAGTCTGTATTTTCTATTTTCTGCCGTGTGTGAGAGCGTCCAAACAGAGCAGATTCACTGGGATGTCATGAGTCAAAATGTTTGAGGCACGATTCATCTGAGGAAATACATGTTACGATTACTGACAATCATCAAAACTATGGAAGAAAATACTGAGAGTTTGTCATACACTGAAAACTACTGTCTCAAGGTCAAGGTAACTTTAGTCATACCCGTAGGTAGAATTGGTTTGCAGCTGAGAGTTGGCTTGCGATTAGCTAATTTAATTTCGAAATTTTGCCATGCTATTGACCATAAACATATTTAACTGAAATGTTATTTTGAAGGCACACACTAAGTGACACACAATTGTGAAGTGAAATGAAATTTATACATGATTTAGATTTGTGTCATGTGTATAAGTACCGGCCCCCCTTTCCTTTTAGTGAAACCAATTGCCTTCAGAAGTTGCCTGATGATTTCTGAATGATCACGTGTTGACCTGTGATGGTCTCAGAGGTCTGTTGAGAGTCTATTGTGGAGCAGAAGCATCATGAAGTCCAAGAACACACCAGACAGGTCCGGGTTAAAGGTTATTCAGAAGTATAAAGCTGGGTTAGGTTATAGAAAGATTTCCAAAGCTTTAACATCTCTCAAAGTACAGTTAAATACACCATCCAGGAATGGGACAGCACTGACCACAGCTGTTACCAAGAAGCCTATGATGACCCTGGATGAACTGCAGAGAGCTACAGCTCAGGTGGGGGAAACTGTCCACAGAACAACTATTAGTCGTACACTGCACAAATCTGGCATTTATGACAGAGTGGCATTTTAAATATAAAACTATAAGAAGTCCCGTTTTCTGTTCTTACAAAAATGGCGTGTTCTAGCCACTATGCCTTAAAGGCCAGATTTGTTCATTAAAAAATCATCAGGCAACTTCTGAAGGCAATTGTTCGCAGTAAAATGAAAGGGGCGGTACTTATGCAACCCACTGTACATAAAAACAAACAACAGTACAGAACACAAGAAAAATCTAAAATCCAATAACATCATCATTTGAGAATGCCCTAAATACCGAGCACCACAAACACAACAAAATACAATTACTTTCAATACAATAATAAAATTGGCGGGAAAAATACAAATGATTTGGTTTTAACAATCGCTGTCGTATTTATCATGACTGTGTGAAGTAAAACTGTTCTAAACGTTTACAAATGTTTGTATCTGGCTCATTTACAAAGATTAAATAATAATTGGGTTGTTTTAATGGTTATACAGAAAGTATGTTACCTGCGACCTTGTTTCCCGTGGCTCGACCTGCAGTTCACAACCGCTGTCCAAACAAAAGGCTCCACCAGTCTGTCCCATGTCCTTTTAACGTCCTTAATCCTTACGAAGCCCACAGGGTTTGTGCACAATGGTGACGGCGCATCGATGATCGGTACATGAGGAGGCACATATGGAGGAGCTGTATGTTGCTGTGTTTTCCTGCTGGATCAATATTCTCTGCGTTTGGGGAGTCCATGATGAAAACCTCATAGTCTTCAGACAAACATACAGCAGCACTGAGCTGTTTCCTGCTAGCTTCTATCCCAGTGTGTGGAGACCGCTGGATGAGTGTGTGGTGGGCTTGGTTATTATAAGTTATTCGCATATCACATTTGCAGCACTAATAATTAATAATTTCTAATAGTAAATCAGCCCATTCCCCTTGGTATTACATATAGGAACCAACTATCTTAGTCCAGATGGAATGGGTGCATCAAGATGGCCCTAGCTGCCTTGTGTAACAGGGTTCTGGGTGCAGCTGTGTGTGTCCAAAATAATAATAATAATAATAATAGTAATACATAGGTTTTATATAGCGCTTTTCTGGACACTCACAGACGCTTTACATTGCATTATTCATTCACTCCATACTCAGTGGTGGTAAGCTACTGTTGTAGCCACAGCTGCCCTGGGGTAGACTGACAGAAGCGAAGCAACCAGCACGACCACTCACTCACAACATTCGCCAGGCTTCCTGGTGTTACCAAACAGTCTCCCATCCAAGTACCGACCAGGCCCTTCCCTGCTTAAAGTTGCGAAGTTGAATGTTACCCATAATGCAACGCAAAATTAAGTCGCTCATCCGCTGATCAGATGAAATTTTGGCAGAGCAGAACGGCCAAATTCGCTAGCAGCCTGCACACCCCGTGCGCCAGGAGAATATCTGGCCCAAAGTCTGCAGTAAGAAGAACTAGAGGATAGCGCTCAGTGAACCGTACGTCCCACAGCAATGTTTCTCCTAGGGCAGCTTTACTTCTGTCTGTTACCTAACTGACCTGGTCATAAGCTAATTCGAAAAGGTAAATTTTGAGCCTACTCTTAAATGTTGAGACGGGGTCGGTCCATTAGTCTCACGCCCTACTAGTCCGAAAATGTCCTATTGAGTCGGGGTTGAAAACTAAAATTAGGTTTAGGCCTGGTAAATTTTCAGATTAATGAGACGTCGGACTAATGAGATGTCGGACTAATGAGACACTTCGGACTAATGAGACTTCGGACTAATGAGACTTCGGACTAATGAGACGTCGGGCTGGGAGTTTATTCCATAAAACTAGAGCTTGGTAGGGAAAGACTCTGCCTCCCACAGTGATTTTGGAGACTCGAGGAATCTCTAGTCCCTTAGTTTTGAGAGTGCAGTGCTCTGGCTGGCCGGTAAGGGCCGATAGCCTCTTGGACATAGATCGGAGCCATACCTTTTTTGGCTTTAAATGTGAGGAGCAGGATTTTAAACTTGATTCTAACCTCAACAGGAAGCCAGTGGAGAGACTTTAGCACAGGTGTGTTCTCTTCTCTTTGCCCTCGTGAACAATCTTGCAGCTGCATTTTGAACTCATTGCAAACTATTCGGCGGCAGATCAGCTGGGTTTTGGGTCAGATAAATGCGCACGTACCCGGAGGTCAGCACTCGTTGGCATGTATTAGCTCTGGAATTGCCACAGTTATCCAAGTAACGGACGAGCGATCAAAGGAACCACAACTGATTTAATGAGAAATTTGCAGTTTCACCGGGGTCCGCCCATTAGTCCGACGACCCATTAGTTTGACGTCTCATTAGTCAGAAAATGTATATGTAAAACTGAAATTGTCCATCCCAAAATTAGGTTCAGGCAAGAGTCCACTGACCTCAAGGTTGGGGCCAATGGTTGTTTATGGTACATGGTTTGTTTAATGTATTTCAAAACCAACTTCAGTGAATACATTCTAAATTATATTATTGGTTACAAATGACACATGCCTTAACAATAAATCCAAATGCTTGTACAGTGCATTGTCCATTGTCTGATCGGTAAAGTTATTTATATTGTACCATCGAACTGTGGGTCCCGCACTGTGAATGAACCGAATTATGAGATCGCCGAACAAGAAGAGGAGGGGGGCGGGAAAAAACAGGCACGAGTTCTTGGAAAAGCTTTTATAAACCACAAGACCCCATTACAGATAATCAAATGCCGTCTGAAATATCAGCCCTAATCTGGTTGGCTTTGGTAATGTCATTGAAGCCAATCTCAAAACTCTAAGCCTCTTCAAGTGATTTGCATTCGGACACATTTGCAGTGGTTTCATGTTTTAAAACTTAAACTCCTCCTCCTCTCCGAGCGGTAAAGGATGAGCTCTGTTGTCTGTCTTTCACCGAGGAGCTGGACTGTATTAGTATTTCAGGCCATAACGTGACACTAACAATTCTATTCACACTTCCTGTAGCTTCAAGGTGAACCTGCCTTTCATCCGGCGTTGAGCTCAAAGATCAACAGCCGGGCAAAACAAAAACACGACAAAATCACTTTCCTTGACAGTCGCCCGTTAAACAGCCGCTCTCCCCTCCGTGGATTTAAGTGCACTTTCAAATGGGTTTTGACAAAGCAATTTTCACACTGTTTTGAGACAATTGTTATCCAGAATAAATTATAGAGAGCCTCAGACACCTTTACTTAACCATGTGGAAGGGATGTATGTCTATTCTGTAGCATTAAGAGAATTCCTGTGTCAATTTCCGTGACTGGTAGTGCTGGTTCCATTCAAATCATTTCATGAAAGTCATCTTATGGAACTTTGACGTTTTTGCTGCTCCCAGTGGACTCGATGATGCTCCAGGATCAGTTGTTTTTAGGGTTTCTGGTAGGTTTCCACTGCTGACGGACCCTCTCCATGGTTACACATACATTCCGTTGTTCCTGGAGCATCATAGCCCCCAAAGAAATCTCTGAGGCTGATCCTACAAATGCACATATACGTTTGGTAAGTGGTGACGTCACAGCTCTACTTCCGGGCTTGCATAGACCGGCATATGTGCGAGAAACTACAAAAAAAACTCTTCAATACCACAATCAATATTTCTGAAACTCAACAGAGAGTTACTGAACAAACTTATTTATCAGGCCCATTAGCCAAAAATGCTGAACCTAGTGCTATAAAAGTAATATTTACCAAAATTGCTGTCCGAGTCGGCGAATAATACTTTTTAGCAGTAAGTGCGGCATTTTTGGCTAATGAGTCTGAGAAAAAAGTAGGTTCAGTAACTCTCTGTTGAGTTTCAGAAAAATTGTTTTTAAGAGTTTTTTATGGGGTTTTTTAATTGCCGATTGGCTAGGACCCGGAAGTGGAAGTCGTCATACTGAACAAACGTGTTGTGTTGGCCGTGGAATCATGGACCGGATTTAAATAGAAAGTTCCATCTCCATACAAATGAATAGTGAAGCCAGGCGAAATACAAAACGTATGGTGAGATATGCTTTTCATGGCATTTCTAAAATTTCTGTGGTTTCTTTATCATTAACATCTTATGAGATAATGTTTAGTGGCCATTGAAGGTGTATCCAACCCAACAAAAAGCAAAAAACCTGACTGAAATTGAGCTAGCATTTAGCTTTTAATACGCTAATTTGTATTTAAAGGGACTATACGGAGTTTAAAATTGGTAAAATTATCTAATTTCCTCCCCCTAAATGTTCCAACAATGTCCTAATGTGTAGAATGAGCCCAGACCTGTTCACCACAACTGCCTCTAAAATCCTGCGCTGTCGCTCAAACTTCGGGTCCGAATTGCCGTCATGCACGAGCTTCTGTATATAAGCTGCAGTTACACGTATGACCTGAGGTGGCAGTAGTGAGTATAAAATGGCCAACTTGCATCTAGCATCAAGTACAAACTCAAAAGGCCTGTGCAAGGATTTGTCACTAGGCTTTGGCCTCACCCAAATGTTTTCTGCTATTGTTTTCCAATCGACCACATTTAGAAAAGTGTCCCGGACTATCATCCTTTTCATTTCTATGATAGAGGCCACTGTGATCGAAAGTAAAGCACTATGCCACATGTGTCAAGGTCAAAGCCCGAGATGATTTAATGTGACCCTTTGAGGAGCATGAATTCCTGAGCATGTCAAAAAAAAAAAAAAAAAGTAAATGGTATATGGTCTTAATTTATATAGCGCTTTTCCACCTACATTAGGCACTCAAAGCGCTTTACAGCAAGGATCCACTCACCCATTCATACTCTCATTCATACACCAATGTACGCAGACACTGGAGGCAATGTGGGTAAAGTGTCTTGCCCAAGGACACAACGACAGTGTACACTTTCAGGAGGTGGGAATCGAACCCCTGACCTAGAGTAAGTCTCTAGTTATGGATATTTAAAGAAATAACCAGTTTGCTCACATCAGCCACTAGGGGGCAGCTTACATTTAAAAAAGGAAAGAAGTCCACACATGTCCAGCAGAGGGCACTGACATAATAAGAGATCAGGATATAAACAGCATATTATAGCCATGTGGTAAATGGTCCAGGTAAATAGCCCCAGGGTGGCTGTGGCTACAATAGCAACTTACTGCCATCGAGTGTGTAGCAAATGAATAATGGTTGCTCTTAATGTTCCACAGCAGCAAACACAGTAAAGGGTGCTCTTGGGAAAATGGGATCAATAATTGCAAAAAAAATAAACTACAAACCCAGGCAGTCCCATAAACATGAGCAGCACGAGAAAGTACTTAAATGGCCTTTAGCGTAATGGCTAAGCTGACATGTTTCGACCGAAATAGGTCTCGATTGATTGAATGCACTCAAGTCCTGGCGAAGACCGAGAGTGGTCCAAACATGTCGGCTCTGTCATTCCTGGCTAGCCCATCAACACGATCACTAACCAAGAACAAACTAAAACCATATTTAAACCATCTGCAATGAAAATCATAAATGTAGCATCATTATTGTACTTGTATTGTGTGTAAAATGGTATGTTTGTTTGCTTTTTTAAATGATTGAATATGCCTTTGAAGCCACCTTACCAAAACTGAGAGTATTTCACGGCTGATTTATCCCGCTTACTCCATTGGTACCTAAATCTGCTATAAAAGCTATCAATCAAACTAACTTTAACTTTATATGGAAACGAAAAACACACTATATAAAACATGCAATCTGATCAAATCCTATGAGGACGGAGGGTTACAAGCTATTGACTTCGACAGCTTGAATGGCACTCTGAAGATAAATTGGCTTCGCTCCTTTCTAAAGAACCCAAAATGTATATGGTGTACTAACCCTGATATAATATTTTCAAACTTAGGTGGTATTCAATTCTTACTGACCTGTGACTTCAATATAAAAAAATGGCCTATTCACCTCTCCTCTTTCCTTCAACAAGCTCTACTTTACTGGAGATTAATTTACAAGCACAATTATAGCCCACACAATACACCCTTATGGAACTGCCAGCCTATAACTGTTAAAAACAAGTCTTTATTCCAATTGAAATTGTTTGAAAAAGGTATTTGGTCCCTTATTTGAAGAGTTTTCTATGAAATATAGTTCACAAACAGAAAAGAAAGATTACCTAAAAATCACTCAGGCCAAGAACAGAACAAACTATTTGTAATTTCCCATTCCTCCAAAGGCCAAGGAAGTTCACTTTAAAGTACTTACCCGTCCAAAGACCTTCTTCGACATCGTTTTGGGTGGGAAGTTAACTGTTGTACTTTCTGTGTTGTAAATATCGAATCTACACACTTGTTTTATGATTGCATGTTCTCCAAAGTATTGTGGAATGACATCCATTAATGAAGCTTATGCGCAAATTCAACCTGGAAGACCTACCAGCTGCATTCATTCATCACCTCATCACCGGCAGCGCACTCCGATCATCCAATCACGGACCCCGCTCAAGCCGCACCCTCACAACAGCCAATCACCGCAGCTGCTCATCCCCTCACCAGCCGCTCATCGCTCAGGATCCCCTTTTTAAGCTTCCTGGTCAATCACTCAGCCGTCTGCCAGCCGTGCTACGACCCTCCTCCACCCCTTTCTCCGCCCGGCTCCTCCTCGGCTCCGCTCATCAAGTGGCCAACCCAGGTCTCTTCCACCACCACCAGGGTCCAGGCTCCGGGGAAGATCATGGCTATCATTCGTCAAAATAAGCACCTTCAGGGCGAAACAAGACCCCTCCACTCCTCCACTTCGCGTCGGGGTCCGGTTCGCCCTGTCGGTACTTATTTTCCCGATAATGACCAGCGTTCTATACATTATCCCTTACGTAATACGGAATATTCCTGCCATATTTGTTGTATTGCACATGTTAAAAATAATAATAATAATTTAAAAAAAGAAGAAAAAAATGCCTTTGAAGCCATGTCAAAGATGAATTGAAGACTTGGACTGGGCACCGTTACATTTTTTTCCATGCCAGTACTTTAATATTACTTTGTTTTCGATACCGATACCTGAACGATACTTTTTCAGATGCCGATATGATAATATTTGTCATCTAGAACCACAAAACATACACAGGGTATCTGCAGGGCTGGACAAGTCAAATGTAAGACCTTTAAAGACAACAACATCTCAAATATAAGACCTGTTTTTAAATGCAGATACATGGAAAGTAAAGAAAATCCCAGTCACAAAAATCAAAGTGTCAAACCAAAATAAAAACAGAGCAGAGCCATTACCCCATTGACACGGGCCAGAGGTGTCACAATTGAAATGTTTCATATTCGACAGATCAGCGCCTTTTGCTGCAACAGGATTTGCAACAGCTACACCTTGGCCACGCTGCTGACTTCAGTCGTGTTTAGGGCGGATGCAGCTCAGGAGGAGAGCGTCTTTCTGCCTCGCTCAGCACTCAGGTCAGCACGTCACTTCACCTTCTCGGACCATGTAAATGAGCAGTTTTCACATGGGCACGCATCTGTGCATTTATATGGCTATTTTTAAACTAAATTGTGAGCAAATAATTAGGTCAAACAATTTACCATTTACCAAAATTGAGGAAGATTGCGGTCGCTGTATCGGACTGTTGTGAAGAGGGAGCTGAGTCGGGGCAAAGCTCTCGATTTACTGATCGATCTGCGTTCCCACCCTCACCTATGGTCATTAGATTTGGGTCATGACCGAAAGGACAGGATCACGAGTACGGCCGAAATGAGTTTCCTTCGCAGAGTGGCTGGGCACACCCTTCGAGATCGGGTGAGGAGCTCAGTTACCAGGGAGGGGCTCAGAGTAGAGTCGCTGCTCCTTCACGTCGGCTAGGGCATCTGTTCTGGATGCCTCCTGGTCGCCTTCAGGCATGTCCTATTGGGACAAGGCCTCGTGGAAGACCCAGGACACGGTGGTGGGACTATGTCTCCGAGCTGGCCTGGTGTCGCCTCGGGGTCCCCCCAGAACAGCTGGAGGAGGTGTGTGTGGATCGGGAAGTTTTGGCATCTCTGCTGAGACTGCTGCCCCCACGACCCGGCACCGGATAAAGCGGAAGAAAATGGATGGATGGATGAATCGGAAAGATTGTGGAAAAAATAAGGAACAATTGGGGGGAAACACCTAGGGAATAAACTAGGGGGAAAATTGGGGAAATATGAGGAAAATGAGGGAAACATTTTTGGTAAATGAGAAAGAAAATAGGAAAGAAATGTATGCAAAAAAAAAAGGGGGGGAATTGGGAAAAGATAGAAAAAAAACTCTGTATTAGATACTTTAATTATTTCAATTTCAGTAGTACCTAAACCATTTTCTATCCATCTGTATCAAATATGTAGACTTTGTTGTGGAAAACATATATATATATATATATATATATATATATATATATAATATATTTATATATATACACATGATTTATTTTTATTTTTCTTGGCCCGTCTGCTGAGGGATCCTTCGGCCCTGGGTCTCTATAGCCTGTCCGTCCATGGGAGTGGATCTCTCCTTCTGTGGTTCTCCCCAAGGTTTCTCTTTTGTCCTGCCGGGTTTTTGAGTTTTTCCTTGCCGTACTGGAGAGTCTAAGGACGGGGGACGCCCACGCCGCTCATCGCTACCTTTGGACATTATATTTGCCTGGATTCACCTGAACTTTTAATTGTCATATTTATTGCTGTGTTTTATTGCCTTGATGTTTGTTGCAGCCCTTTGAGGCGACTTCTGTTGTGATATTGGGCTATACAAAACCATTAAACTTGAAACTTGAAACTTTATCTGAAGGAAAACTTGCATATTTGTCTCACCGTAATCCACAGCAAACCTTTTAAATGGCTGTCTCTGATTCTTTTTCCCCTTTCAATCTGCAGTGTCTCCCTTTAGAAGTAAACATACTGGTATCTTATGACTGGATCTGCTCCTGTCATAGCAACATTTGCAAGGTTGCCATCTCCATCTGCCGCTTTCAAAGAAGAAAAAAAAGTGTTATTTATATCTTTGCCTCTATAAGTCACCCTCACTTCCAGCACTACAGGAACTTGGCACAGCGACCTGTGATACAGATGATTCTCTAACCTCAACCACATTCGTAACCTATTGAAAATTCCCACAGAAGCACCGTGCAGCGAGGAGAGGTCAGGAGTAGGAAGACTCTAAAGGCAACAGAGCTTTGTCAGAGAAAGCAACAGTTACTGGAGGAACACCGGAGAAGCAGAGACTTTATTCATTTGAATAGAAATCTGTCCCATCCTATAAACAGCATAATCTATTATCTATCTATACAATGTCAGATAATAATGATATTATCTGACATTGATATAATCTGATTTCTTTCCGATCTTTCACACATGTGCAGACTACAAACTAATGTCACAAAGACTGACCCAGTTATCTGGAGGCAGAGCAAAATCGTAAGAACTTCCCCGTTTCTCCTCTGCATTCACATTGTGATGTATTTTCTTTAGTGAAAACACAAAACTACTCAAACATGGGAACAGTGTATTAATCGATAATAGCTTGGAAGAGAGAGCCTGAAAGAGTTTTAACACCAGTTTCCTCATGTTGAGTTTGGATCAACCAAAAACAGCTTGATGGGAGGTGAATGTAGCTGCACGTCCACAAGCTCACTCACTGGCTGAAGTATAGACGGATTTTAGACAAACATTAGAAATGTGACTAACGTGTGCATGCATGCTAGGTGCAGAAACCAGGTGCTTCCAGTATCACAGATCAGTCATTTATATTAGATTTCAATCGTTCACATGGGTTACGTGCAAATAATGGCAATGAATGAACCACGGTTAAGACTCCAAAATAGTTCAAAGTACGTAAAAAGTTTATCATTTGAAGACGCAGCGCTTATTTAAGGAAACTCATTTAGGTCTACAAGTATGCAGCTCTGTAGATGTACTTCTTAAATACTGCAATTAACATTAGTTTGAAGGAGTGGGCTATAACACACACACACTGGAGCGCGGTGCGTCACGGCCAACCCTGCTCTGACGAAGCATGTTCCTTAAAAGGGCATAAGGGCGGGATCTTCATTGTAGACTCACATGACATGTAGTTCAGTCGAACCTGCCCCATTAGTATATAAAATTTCTAAAATGTTTCTAGCGAAAACCCGCCTAGTTTTTTTAATTGTATCTAACCCAACGTTATCACAGGAGGAATATCTAGCTGTAGAAAGTTTTTTAAAAAGTAGGCACCAGACTAGACAGTTGTTTAGAACATGTTTAAAGTGGAACGCTTCCTAATGAAAACAAACTTGTTTTGCCGCCCCTATATGGAGGTATTGCAGCAATGGCGGACAATGGCGCTATGCTCCTGCCGTCACAGTCATAAAACAGTGCAACCAGCGGCCAGAGGTCACGGCACTTCAAATGCTTTTCTTAAGCCGTGCAGCACTTGATCCATTTATAATAGATAAAAGACACGTAGGTCATTGATGCAGGAGGGAGGGAAATGTGCATCTTAATAGTGTGTTGGCGACACAGTTTTCCTGCTCAGACAGAAGCCGGATCCTGACGACAGTTTCTCCTTATCAGCAGCTCAGACCAGACTTTCACTGCAGATGTGCAAAACTGTGTGTATGTTTTAAAATGTAAGTCCTGGATTGTTGGTAACTCTATTTGTGCAATCAGAAACGCGATACAATGGCATTGTGCTTTTTTATATGTGAAAACAAAAGCATGTGAATCGCATAACGGTGCTACTACAATACAGTTTTCCAGCTGTTTTGCACCGGGCCTGAGCACGCTTGCAGCTAATGTAGTGAGCATATGTCACATGAAAACCGTCTATAAAACGTCCATAAGCCACTGCACATATGGTAGAACATTATTCCGTCCTGTGGTGTGTGTTTGGAGGTGCAATCATTGTTGGTCAGCTCCACCTGGATCTGCAGGTGGGCCTGATTTAAGGGACGACGGGGAGATGTTTCAGTTGCTCTAAAAATCCTAATCTGCTCTGGCACATGTAGAACATGTAGTTTTGGATTATCATATTTCTACAGTGAATATTTAAACTTTTATAATGGGGGTCGCGGCTCCAAAAGGTTGAAAACCACTGTGTTTGAGCCATATGAACCATCTCAGCTCTGAGAACCTCAGGGAGGGGTCCCCTGTAGGTCTCTGTCAGGACTAAACATGGTGAGACTGTTTCAGTTTCATGCACCTCAAATCTGGAACTGTACTTAAGATGTGAGACAGCCTCACCTCTAACAGTGTTCAAATCCAGGCTGAAAACAGTTCTTCAGTCACAGTGTACGGCAAAATACCTCAGCCACAGTATGTAGTTTCAGAATCTCCCACTTTAGTAGTTCAAGGTTACGTGAATCGTATTTGTTTACACACATTAACATCAACCCCAGCCAAAGCGCTTCACATAAAATACAGAAGTCAACATCACAAAACAAGATATACATCAGGAACGAAGCAGAAGCCGAGAGAATAAATGGCAGAGACGGCTCAAATTGTGCTGAAGGCCAGTGCTAATGGGTGTTTTGAGAGAAGATTTAAAAGTGTTCAGGGTCAGCGCTGTAGCAAGGTTATCTTATTGGAGGATGGGTGTGATGTGGTCAAACCCGTGTGCCCCCCTCAGGATCCTGGCAGCACTGTTTTGAATGGGTTTTGGAGGCTTTTGCCAGGGACCCTGACGAGGAGCGCGTTACAGTAGTCCCGTGTAGTAGCAAGTGTCATCGGCATAGCTATGGTATGACGGTCCATATTTGCCAATGACGTCGTGGGCCAAGGGCAGCGTATAGATGTTGACGAGGGTCGGCCAGAGGACTGACCCTTGTAGGGTAGGACCCCACAGGTCACATATGTACCATATAGGTATGAGGACTCGACTTGGTGTCCCCAATGCCAAATACTACTCAGCTCTGTTAGTGAGACAGGATCCGAACCACTGACAAGCTGTGATCTGACACTCCAACAATGTGTTTGAGGCGGTGGTGGACAATTGTATGGTCAACGATATCAAATGCAGCTGTGAGATCCAGGAGCAGGAGGAGCGATGGAAAGCCCTGGTCAGCAGCCACCGTAGGGCTGACTAGGGCTGTCTCAGTACTGTGATGGGACTGTTTTGTTTGAGATGGTCCTGAAGTTGGTGCATAGATGACCCTTTCCAATACTTTAGCCAGGAAAGGGAAGTTTGATAGAGACGGTAAAATGTCAGGCTTCTTTTTTTTTAGGTGCGGTTGAATTATGGCAGTTTTTAGAGCGGGTGGAACTTGACCAGTGTAAAGGGACTGATTCATTATCGGTCAAAAAATTGTGACATTGCATTCGGGCCACAGGAGCGCGCCATTGTCGAAGTTGAGTGATTATTTACGTTAGCTAAGGCTACAGAAGAGTTTAGGTAAGAAAATGGTGAACAGTTGAAAAAATACAAAAAAATACACTAAAACATATGTTTCTATAGGTTTCCTAGGTGGAAAAGATGACAAACACACATACACATACACACATACATACATACATACATACATACATACATACATACATACATACATACATACATACATACATACATACATACATACATACATGGAAAAGATGACAAACATACATGCATGCATACATGCATTCATGCATACATACATACATACACCTGTGTAATAGTCATACTAATTAGCATGTTGATAAGCCACACCTTTTTGGGGGAGGGACTCTCTGACAAAGGGGGAGTGCTCACTGACACAGATTTCAAAAACATTCTCTGTAAACACGGAGCCAGCTCAGTAAATGTGTGCGTCCACATGGAGCCAGTCATCTGTGTAAAACCGCTGCAATTCACCCCCCAGACCTGCGTGCGGCGCTACCACAGAAAATAAAACAAGATGTAAATGGCACAAAGAAGAAGCAAAAACAGAAGTGTTGCATTTGTATTTTTGTTCAGTGTAGAGTTGGGCAAATTGACCAACACTAAAGCAGCTACAGAAACGTTTTATGTCATGACTGGCTGCATTGCTGTTAAGATGGAAGACTGTGGAGGAGGTGCATGCATTGTAAAAGCCACAATTGTTCCCCTGACCAGCCCCAAACCAAGGGTTTAATGGCACCATCCAGAGGCAAGGAGGATCCATGTCCCTTTATTTTTATTTTTTTTAATGTAGGGCTGTCTGTCATATTCTTCTATGGTACTTTGTAGGTGCTTGAATAAAATGGCGAGGAGGCGTCCCGATACCTCTGATGAGAACTTGCTGCCGACCATGTTTGCCCTGTGAACAAAGCCCCAACACAACACAGTTCAGGATCTATAGGGTAATGACTTCACTGTTCACGTGATTTCCTTTTTCCTTCCCAAGTGATGATTATAATATTATGTTAAATAATAACTAATGATAAGGCGCTCCTTTCTGAGCCAAAGGTTAGGAATAATCAAAAAAAGGGAAGGCCCAGGAGAAGACCAAAAAGAGAAAACTAAACACTGGCCATGATTACAAGTTTTGCAAGGGGGGGTCTGGTCCTCCTAAACTCCCAGGCTCAGGAGGTGAATTCCTCCTGATTCCTCCTGGATTCCCCAGGCTCAGGTGGAGGAGGTGGATTCCCAGGCTCAGGTGGAGGAGGTGGATTCCCAGGCTCAGGTGGAGGAGGTGGATTCCCCAGGCTCAGGTGGAGGAGGTGGATTCCCAGGCTCAGGTGGAGGAGGTGGATTCCCAGGCTCAGGTGGAGGAGGTGGATTCCCCAGGCTCAGGTGGAGGAGGTGGATTCCCAGGCTCAGGTGGAGGAGGTGGATTCCCAGGCTCAGGTGGAGGAGGTGGATTCCCAGGCTCAGGTGGAGGAGGTGGATTCCCCAGGCTCAGCTGGAGGAGGTGGATTCCCCAGGCTCAGCTGGAGGCAGATTCCCAGGCTCAGCTGGAGGAGGTGGATTCCCAGGCTCAGGTTGAGGAGGTGGATTCCCAGGCTCAAGCTAACTGTTACATGTTATATGTTACAAATAATAAGAATCCTATGATTGGCAAAAAACAATGTTCATAAACAGGGCATTGCTTCTCTTGCGCTGTAGCAGATTTATCATTTTATAAAGCCGTGTTAGAGGCCTGGATGCATCAGCTGTTGCCTACCATTCACCAAAACATCCGGTGGAAGTAAACAATAACAGCGATCGCTCGTATACCATTCTGACATGGACTCATGACCTTCTGCCACAGATCGGAGGACACTTTACCTCAATCCTTTTGGTGCCACAGCAGCAGAGGTGAAGCAGTGAACGTGTGACTAGTTCTGACTCGGTGTAAATGTGTATGTGTGCAGGAACCTGCTGCTCACCCTGGCTCCTTCCCCTGATGTGAGGAGATGGAGATGTAGCACGGTGGCACAGCCCATGCAGAGCCACGGAAGCTCCTGTGGAGTGTTTGTATAAAAAGTAAGTTACAAATGTGCGTATTAAGTGTGTGACTGACTAGCTTTGTAAAATTACCTTTTCACAGCTGGCTGAAGTTTCTGTTGGGGGACAATGTGCTTTATCCAGTGGACCCTTAAGGGGTGATCGGACTGTGCTGGACAGAGCTCGCACTCTGCTGGAGAACACGACAACGACATGTGAAAGGACAACTTGTGAGCATTTTCATCAATCTTGCATTTGCATTCTATCCTCTGAGGGGTTTTCTGACCTGTGCAGGAATTGTGGCTTCTGTTGCACTGGAAGGAAAGCTGGCACCAGTGATGATATGTTATGCCCAGTCGAAGATGCGTGGGTGAGTATTATTATAACACTTACAACACATTCAATTTTTTTTTTTTTATCCCTGACATCTGTCCTTTGCTTTCAGATTGAGTGTACTGCCTGCAGCAGATGGCAACCCCAGCAATGTATGGGGTTCCCAGACACCAAGGACGACTATGTTTGCCTTCTTTGTCAAAGGTGAAAAAGGTGAAAAAACCCTGTACAATAAAGTTCTGTAAAAAAGACTGGTATATGCTTGTATTTGTGTGTTATTGTCAGTTACGGGTGTTTAAACTTTGTGTACAACAGGAGTCATGCTTTATTACAGTAAGGGCCTATTGTGAGTGGTTTACGGTTTCTTGGATGGAAATGGAATGTGACCATGATGGCTCTATGGCATTTGCATTAGCAGTCAGGTAATTGTGCTGTTTCAGTTTGATTGTCCCCATTGTGTAATGTGGTGTCCTTGGAGATAATGATTCTGACAGTACACACGTAACACAAAGAACGTTGATTCCATCAGTCAAGTGAAAGGAGTTCAGGGTTATTTATTTGAAAGAACAGACGACAACAGTGGTATTCAGTTTGAGCTAAAGAATGAGATTGAAAACTCTGACCTCTCATACAGGATAGATGAGAGGTCAGATCGTGGGGTCCATCGTGGATGCACAGGGCTTGTTGGAAGGACAGCTCGACGCCATTAACTTGCAGACATGACAGCTCCACTACATTAACTCACAAGGTCGCTGTCCTTAAAGTCATTATTAAACGCTACCTTATTTGTTCACCTGTGCGTCTTTGTGGTCAGTGGTCATCTCTTAGCCATCCACAATGTCTGAATGATGTTGAAGTGGCAGCCGCCATGTCACGAGAAGGGGAAACTAATGAGGGAGTAACAGCGACTTTACCGTAATCATCAAAATCGCAGAAATGATCGGAGCAAATCTCCTCAAAAGACAAACAACCTGACACCAAACCATCACGAACAGAAGTCAGGCAAAGACGATTGGATTTGCCCGCACACTTGCTCACATTGTATTCGTGTGACTTCTTATGAAACGTGTTGTTCTCTTCTCTAAAGTGTCCACTATGAGGTAAATCCGAAGGTGCATGTTCAAGATTATTTGGGTGTTGATTTGGCGGTGGTTAATTTGTTTGTGACACGCTGTTGTTGAAGATTAGAGTTAGAAAGTCTAGTCCCAACTAAAGGCGATACAAACTGGGACACAGTCACTCACCGTCTTCATCACATGTCGTTGGAATTTACTCCAGTGAAATGCATTCATTCTGTTCCTTCAATCTGTGCTTAAACTGTTCAGCCCATGTTCCAAAACTGTATTTTTTGTACACAATTTCCCCCATTTCCCCCAAATCATTTCCCATTTTACACACATTTCTTGACATTGGAAATTTGCACATCTTCCACAGACAAATATTTTAGTATAGGTATTGGAAAAAGTATCTTTCAAGCACTGGTATCCAACTAGGACTAGTACCCACTCCTAGTCCTCTAAATGAGAACCCTTTGATTTTCAAAGGCGCAATATTCCAGACGTGTTTGGTGTCAATGTGAGTGGGCTCAAAGAGGTGGACAACAAGCCCATGTCCTCCACCAAGGAAACACAAGCTCCAGGGTCAGGTTGTTCAAAACATTATCAGTCCTTAAAAAGTACTTGAGAAAAGGACGGAAAAACATTTCCGCAATAAAACACATTTCCTTGATTACTTCCCCCTTCAGCGAAAACGTTAAAACAATCATCCATCATAAGCTGGAGTTCCAGACTGACACAGGTGTGGCCAATGGGCCGACACCTGCAGCTGTGGCTATGAGCTTGGATCAAAATGAAAAACCTTGACCATTTGACATTCTGTGTTGTTTTGTAACATATTTCTTACCCTGGATGAAGATGGCTCCATCCAATGAAATGCACTGGAAATGGCTGTAGCCCTGCAGAGGCATTAGCACGTACCAGTCCCGCCCACCATGACCCCGTATTCCTGACACAAGGCAAATTACACGAGTCTCCTCTGCGTTCACGTCGCACCTCTGGTCGCACCATCAGCATCAACCTGTCAATGTGCCAACACACTCGGTCACTCCTCTTTCCCGTGGTTAAATACAGTGAGACTAATACACAAGGCCAGGAGAAATGCATGTTGATCGGATCATGGAGAGGAAAGCTTTACTGCAGCAGGAAGGGAACGAGGGGCAGAGACACACTGATAGTATGAGGTTGATCAATTTTGCCTCAAAAGTATCAATTGGCCTTAATGATAGTCTGTGGAGCTCAGTAAAGCTAGTTTTGGGCGATCGCATTTGTCTCTGTTGCCCCACAAGGGGTGCAGCGACTTGCCTAGCGTTACCGCCTGGCTCGTGAATCAACTGATTTTAGGAGGAGCGTTTTTGACAGTTGTGGGACTGACTTAAACGTGCTCCTTTGTGCTAATTCTGTTACAAGTGCCATGCTTAAAGCAGTACTAAGTAACGTGTTTACCTTAATAAATCCTTTACGTAGTCCCTGTGGGGGTAATACAAGTGTTTATGGGATGATTGGAGGGTCTTTCATCTCCCCCTGGTGTCTCTGGCCAGAAAACCATGTTTGCAACTTGACTGCCACCGGACTGGAGCCACCAATACTAATACACTAATAGAATCACGAAGAAGAAGCTAACAGGCTAACGGGCAAAGCTAACTGCGAGCTCGCGTCACTTTAAACAGTATTTACAGCCAAGTTTGAGTGACAAAAAATATTTCCATTGTATAATTGGATGCACAGTAACCCTCTCTCCCTTCGCCTTTTCTGTCAGCGTAGTATTTACTCTCATGGACAATTAATAAGCTTAAAAATCGCCACTTGCTACAACACCTGCAGTTGCGCTTATGGCCTCTAGGGGCAAGAGCTACTTAGCCCTGCTTTAATGTGCACTGTTTAATGAACTAACCTGATTAATGTACAAACTTCTTTGTTTACAGAAAAAGAAGTAAAACCGGCTGATGGGATTGATTGGTGTGAATCCACCTTTGCGCAAACGAGAGTCTTCTGAATCTAAATCTAAAAACAAATCTGACTGGATGACAAAAGACTTTATGAAATATAGAGAAAGTCATATTTTGAGGTCGTCCAGTAAATCATGAAAGAAGACGCCGACAGAAAAATGACTCCGACTTAACTGTTTTATCCTCCCGATTGGTCCACGTCCAATCTTCTCTCGAAGTAACGTATTTCCAATAAAACAAGCTTCCTCTGGTGCTTCTTGGAGCGTAGCCGTGTGCTTTCGTAGTTTTGATTTTAGACCATTTGAACTCGGGCGCTGCTAATGCTTCGATAGTAGAAGGGTCGTTTCGTAGGTGTAAACCCAGATCGTAGCTGCCTGCACACACGACCGGTTCAAAGAGAAACGAAAACAGTGTCGATTTAGCAACTGGAATTAAACAGAAATGCCATCATTACATTTCAATTTGTATAACTGAGCCTTGTATTACAGTTTCCAAGGCAGTGAATAACAACTGTCTGATGAGTACACACATTTAAAAAAAACTTCTCATATTGATTTTCCAACAGGATGTGGAGTTTATTGGTCACAAACAACAATACTCAGCATCTGCCAGGAACATTTCACTGATCTTTATAAAGTGTCTTGCAAAGAAAGTCTCCTCGGCACAGCTCAATGTAAAAACTAATTTGAGAGTAAAAGTCTAACGGGGACAACTGTACACCCTCCCAGACTAGGATTTTGGACAAATTAGACTTTATAGTTGACTAAATCTATTTCGAATTTAGTTGATTGACGAGACACTTCAGGTGAATGGGGGGAAAAAATGTAATTATGACATATCGATCTGAAATTACCTAAGGGGGAAAACAAGTATGGAAAGTTTTCACATAGAATCAAGGCTTTTTTCTGTTGCACAAATGGCCAAAATTGAATATATATTTTTCTTATATTATTCGGCAACAAAATGTGAATAATGGACAGAGCCGGGTTTAAATGTATGGTTTTCTTTGTTGCGAGATTTATGATATCTTGGGTATTAGCATTGGAATGGAATGATAAATATTAAAATCGGCCCTAGATCTGTGTTAGTGAGCACTTCCTCTTTGTCAGAGAATCCATCCCATCTGATTAGACCGTGTGGATATTACACAGGTGCCTTAGGCTGTCCACAATAAAAGTCTACTATGAAATGTTTGGTTTTGCTTTGCTGGTCCATCCATCCATCCATCTTCTTCCACTTGTCCGTTGCCCGGTCGTGGGGGCAGCTGTTGGAGCCCAAATCACATTGCACCAGCCCCTTATGGCTCGTCCTGCAGGTGGTGGGTCCACAGAAGGACGGCCTCATGGTTGTAACCCGGGCCTGTTGGTCTCTTTACTGGTCCAAAAAAACATAAAACTGTCCCAGTTTGGAGCTATAGGAATATACTGGGAGAGGCTAAATGCTAACAACGTCTTTGGTCTGAACACACGCACAAAGACCAGACAGGTACACATCAACTCGTCTAAGCTCAGGTGAGAACATATCTCAGTATGGCCTGTTCCTTTAACATCTTAGTGCTCCACTCGTGCAACAAAATATCCACTTTAGTAGCTCCTGCAGACGCCAAACTTTCTAATCTTGGGCTTAACGATATTTTCAAGCTTTTTTTTTTTTTTTTTTAAATAACTAATTCCCAGCCTGATTTATTCAGCTTTGTACCCAAAAAACATGGCAATATTTTTGTTTTTATGATCAGCTGATTTTTTACTAAAATGCCACAGAATAAAACCATACAATTAAATCTGGGTCGATCCATTATTTAGCAAAAGTTTCAATTTGATATCTCTAAATTTATTTTTATTTTTTTTCCCCTATTCACCTGCAGCGCTTTGCCTTAAAGGAACACGGAGATTAAAAATGTAATGGTCCAAAAAAACATAAAACTGGAGAAACCAGATAATATCTCCCCGCCGCCTCCACATTTGGCATTTGGTAAAATATATATCATCCCACATCTACAATCTGAGAACTCCAGAACTCACATCATGATGCCAGCACCGAGAGTTGATCAACTTGTTACATTTTTATTGATGGCATCTTGATTGACATGCCCCCCGTTGAGCGTGTTTGGGACGCGCACAACGGGATGTTCTGCATCGTGTGAGGTGAGGGGGGGTGGAGAAGCGCTCACTAACACACATTTAGACACATTTGTGAACAATATTTGAGAGGAAATGAGTCTATTGTGTTCACGCCATGGAAAGTGAGAGCAAAAAACAATAGTGTTGCATTTTAAGTTAGAGCCAATCAAGCAAGTCATTAGATATTGAAAAATCCTCCTGAATTGGAAGGTTTGATGTCTGTATGTGCGATTAAGGCGAGGCACGGCAGGTGGAGGAATTTTTCACGCATTGGTCCAACTGCGAAGGGTCCCCGAGATGAAGCTGTAACCTAAATAAGTTTACAAAACTTTAGGGCAGTTTTTTTTCTCAAAACTAGGCTTTTGCTCCACTCGTGCACTTCAGTAGCTCCTGCAGACTCCAAACGTTCTAATCTTAATGATATTTTGAAGTTTGTTTTTTTCATAACTAATTCCCAGCCTGATTTATTCAGCTTTGTACCCAAAAAGCAAGGCATCATTTTTGTTTTTATGATCAGCTTTTTCAAAAAATAAACAAGCACCATCTTGAATTTTTTTACTAGTATGTCACAGAACAAAACCATGCATTTAAATCTGGGTTGATCCATTATTTAGCAAAAGCTTCAATTTCATATCTCTAAATTATTTTTTTCCCCCTATTTACCTGCAGCGCTTTGCCTTAAAGGGACTACACAGAGATTAAAAATGTAAAAATTAAGTATTTTCCTCCCCTTACATGTTCCAGCAATGTCCTAATGTGTAGAATGAGCTCAGACCTCTAAAATCCTGCACTGTCACTCAAAAAGGGTCCAAAGTTCCGTCATGCATGAGCTTTATATAGAAGCTGCAGTTACGCATAAGACCTGAGGTGGCAGTAGTGAGCATAAAATGACTAACTTGCATCGAGCCCTTTTAAGTGGAGATGTTGTTGCATAAGTGTAATAAAAAATAAGTAATTTTGAGTCTCCACAGTTCTGTCATGTCATTTTTGTAATGTATAATCTTTGTAATGTATAATCTTTGTAATGTATAGTTCTGTAATGTGAATGAAGACTGATTTAAGGACAAGATCCAAAAGCGGCAGTTGATGAAACGGCTAAAAATAAACATCTTAAAGGGCGATTTTGGTCTGTGTTTTTTACGTTGACGATAAAATGAAAACGATTAAGGCGGTGTAGACTCTTTTTTTATTTTGCTAGGCAGTCATAACAGATTTCCAAAGTCAACAAACCCCGTGCCGCAATGATGGATTCACTATCACCGATCACTCCGAGACCGTGAAATGATTCTGCCCTCCAAAAACCCTGCCCTAAATTAAAGCAGGACTCGAGAATAAAAAAAAAAAGTCAATTCCCCATTTTCAATCAAACTGAATCATCTCCCCAAACTTTCACCTTGGCCTGATGTCCAAGTTTAGTCCGAGCCCCCGCAGGAGTTTGGCTGACAACGAGGAATATAATCACGTCCTTGACTAAGCAGAGGTATTTTAGGGTAATGTCAAACGCTCCTATAGGTAGACGCTAAAACAATGTGTTCCCAGTCCCCGAAGTTTGTGCTGAGTTCAGGCAACGGAATATCAAAGCGATGACCTTGACCTCCACGATCTTGCAGTCTGTTTGAGATAAAGAGAAGCGGTGTGATGTTCACTATTAGATGCACTCATCCAGCTTTTATGCTTCCGATACCTGGGGTTTGAGTGTGTGAGGATATCCGTTATGAACCGATACCATGAGACAAGAGAAAGTGAATGGTCCTCTTTTCTCCATTTTGAGATCAAGAACAATACAACACATGAAACAAGATGCTTCAGATCAATTTAAAATGTCCATTAACCTGTTACTTGACGCCCACCCTGATCAGGGGGTTAAGGCCTGGGATTAGTGTTATGAACAGGAGATGTGATGTAAATTGTGTTTCACTCACTCAGATCTCACACATATTTGTATAAAGTAGAAGGTCTTGGCTTTCAAATGAGATATCACACTGACATATAGGCTGTAGACTCTCCAGTCAATATGCTTTGAGAATTAGATATGCATAATTGCTAACCCTAACCCGAAACCTAACCCTCAGAAGGCAGGTAACAGGTTAATAAACTGTAGTGAAAAAAATAAATAAACAAGAATTACTGGACTTTTCTACACTAAAACCTACATGAACTTTATATTAAAATAAGTGATCAAGTGGTCTGATCATTACAAAAAAGATAGTCTTTAACAGCATTTTATAAACTAAATTACAAACTCCAGGAGAGGAATATTTGATTTCATTGGGCTACTTTAGGTGATCCAATCATAGTTTCTAACCAAGACTTGTATATCGAGTTGGTCACAGGTCTATAAAACGGTTCTTGGGCCTCTTGAATCATTATATAAATATGCACTCAAGATCCATGATAAGAAACCCAGGCGTTATCGCCATTGTCAAATACTAAATAAGTATGGAATTCTGAATTTTACAAACCTAATATTGTACTCTAATGTTTGCTTGCTTTTTAAAATTATCCTGCACCCCCTCTGAGAAAATGTATAACTTTATGCACTGATAAAATGACTCGAGCTACTCGATCCACTTCTAGAGGAGAATGCAGCGTCCCAAAATGTAAAACTGCCTTTCGCTAAATCTGCCTTCTCTGTGATCGCAATGGGTCAGTGGAACACACTGCCAACAGAGATTATTGCAAGTACGACATTCAAAAGTTTTGAGCATTTGACAAAAAAAATGGCTTCTAGAAAAACAAACTTGCACTCATAATCTGTAACGTCATGTGGGAGCAACCGTTTCACCTAGAAAAAGGACCGGTAGAATATGTTCTAATGTTCCAATCTTGTTTAAATTAAATGTATGTTTTTAATGATGTCAAATTGTATAAATCCATGGTCAAGTATTCATCTACATTTAAAATCATTTTTTGTACTGCAACATCAACCTGCCCAGGGACTACAGGTGGAAATTAGCATCTTTGCTATAACCTGGTACAATGCATCTTTCCCTTTGGTCAATGTTAAATTGTGCACTGTCCCTGTCTAAATAAAAACCATACCATACCATACCATACCATACCATACCAAGACTGAATGAGTTGACGTTAGCATTAGCATGCTGCCGGTAGCTTTAGCATGCTGTAGCTGGCCACGGCATTTTGTGCAGCGATCAAAAATACATTTCCAGAGGTTAAAACTAACCCAGCAATCTCAGCCATTTTCATTTTCAAACAGGGAATTAACACAAGTGAAGGGTGTTTCTTTACAGACAGATATACTCAGAGTTGGGTAGAGACTGAGAGCCTACACAGACGTCACCTGGTACCATGTCGTTGGTCCGACAGCCCATTAGTCCGACGCCTCATTATTCTGAAATTTTACCATTGAGCAGAGGTGCCATGTTTAACCCAGTTGTGTTGTGGATTAGACAGCCATATACAACCACTGGCCTTAACCTTAAAGGGATATTTCAGGACATTTATACGGTTAGTCTGGCGTCATAAGTGATTTGCCTCAGGTGCACTGTGGAGCGGACTGTTTTTAATGCAGGCTAGCTGATACCGTAGAAATGTGCTAGCCTTGCACTAGCCTAGCGCCACGAAACTCTTCAAATATAAGAACTGCATGAATTACAAAAAAAATATCTCCAGAAATCAGCAACATTCTGGATAACTAGGAAATGAGGCCCTATGTCAAAAATCCTGAAATATCCCCAGTGGACTTTTGCCTGAACCTAATTTTGGGAGGGACAATTTCAGTTTTACATATTCATTTTCGGAATAATGAGACGTTGCCATCCCATTCCAGCGTATTTTAGTGTTCTAGCAAGAGTTTTATTAAAGATCCACAAGGGATGAACCTGGCGACAGGCTATGACGAGGCCACTCACATGAAGCTTATGCGCAAATTCAACCTGGAAGACCTACCAGCTGCATTCATTCATCACCTCATCACCGGCAGCGCACTCCAATCATCCAATCACGGACTCCGATCAAGCTGCACCTTCACAACAGCCAATCACCGCAGCTGCTCATCCCCTCAGCAGCCTGTCATCGCTCAGGATCCCCTTTTTAAGCTTCCTGGTCAATCACTCAGCCGCTTGCCAGCCGTGCTACGACCCTCCTCCACCCCTTTCTCCGCCTGGCTCCTCCTCGGCTCCGCTCATCAAGTGGCCAACCCAGGTCTCTTCCACCACCACCAGGGTCCAGGCTCCGGGGAAGATCATGGCTATCATTCCTCAAAGCCATGCATTCCATATCATTCGTTCAGTCTTCCGCCGGGGTCTGAGCCCCAATAATAATTCATGTTCGTTAATAAAACACTCATACTGTCATTCCGTTTCTGTGAGTCTTTTCAGGTTGAAATACTGTATATACACTGTATCAATACAGATAATGAAAGTGTTTATACCTAATCTCTTACCCCCCACATTTTAAACAAATCTAAAAGCTTCTCAGCTGGAGCTTGCAGCCAATAGGCCAGTGTAGTGCCTCATTTGAAAGCTAATAAAACTGATCGTGACTTTTTGGTTGTATTCCCATCTTCGTTTTTGTCGCTGTTTAGACACTTCGTTCAAGAGCTTTTGTATTTGGGTAAAGCCAAACCAGCAGAAAATGTGCTCGGTTCAGGCGGGGGTTAAGAGATTAAGAAAAATCGCAATAGATATATTTCCATTTCTGCAGGACGAGTGTTCACTGCAGTGGCTGACATGCACAGAGACCGCCTTCTCCAGGATGTGACCATAACACTTTGTTGCTTCAGCGCCGCTATTCAGCCATTTTCCCTCTCATCCACTTTCAACAGCACCGCGGCTCCCCCCCCACAGGCGCCCGCCGCCTCATCTCCTCTGCCGGCTTGACTCTGAGACCGCGCGGGTGATCAACTCTTCTTCCAGTCTTTTGTCGGACAGACTGTTGGACAGACTCTCTCTCCCCCCCTTCTTTCACCTTGCCATTATCTGCAGGAGACATTCTATCAGCCGCGCGGGGAGGTTTTATCTGGCAAAGTACACCAGCGAGCGGCGATATCTCCCGAGACAGCCGGGCCCACCTGATAGGTATCGCTCCAAACAGGCGGAGATCTCGTCGGACTGAATGCAACCGCCATGTTCTTCCCCTGGCTTTCTTGTCAATTCAACTATAGATTGTCAGAAATATGACCCGTATCTCGGATGCTTCCGCTCGATCCCGTGGGTTAAAAAAGAGACAGGTATTATAGCAATAGTAACACCAAAGACGCTTCGCTCAGAGATGCACCTTTTCATTTTAGTTACTGGACAGTGTGGGCCGTGGGAGTCTATAAGGTTGTATTTCATGTCATGTCACAACATTTACAGAGCCTTTAGTGAAATGGAGGTGGAGAATAGGTGGGAATTCCATGATGGTAACTATGGTAACTGTCTTTATGCGCCCTGTGCCCCAGGGTTCAATTTTAGTTTTAATTTTCAATCTGTATATGCTCCCTCTTGGTGATGTCATCAAGAGACACGGGGTCAATTTTCACAGTTATGCTGATGATACACAGTTATACATCTCCATGTCTCCTGATGACACCAGGCCAATAGATGCATTTTTTAACTGCGTTTTAGATATCAAATTCTGGATGGCAGAAGACTTTCTCCATCTTAACCAGGACAAAACTGAAATGTTAATCATCTGCCCTGAGAGAGAGACTTTTACCGAAACTACAGTCACTGTCTATGAATCCTTCCTCACAGGTGAAGAACCTGGGTGTGATCTTTGACTCTGAGCTGGTGTTTATTCCACACATTAAGAATATCACAAAGATAGGTTTTTACCATCTAAAGAACATAGCCAGAGTCCGCCCCATTCTCTCTCGGGCCAACACTGAGACGCTCATCCATGCTTTTATCTCCAGTCGTATTGACTACTGTAATGCCCTGCTTTCTGGTCTTCCCAATAAGAGGATCTGAGGTCTACAACTTTTACAAAATTCGGCAGCTCGTGTCCTGACGAAGACCAGGAGGCGGGACCACATTACACCGGTTTTAGAATCGCTGCATTGGCTCCCTGTGTGTTTCAGGATCAATTTTAAAGTTATTTTAATGGTTTTTAAATGTCTTAATGGTCTTGGTCCTTCTTATCTTTCAGAACTGCTTTTACCTTACGAACCTTCACGGCCCCTTCGCTCCTCCGGCAGGGGTCTCCTAGTTATTCCTAAAGTCAACAAAAATACTGACGGTGAGGCGTCTTTCCAATATTACGGCCCTCGCCTCTGGAATGACCTGAGGAGGAGCTCAGGGCTGCAGAGAACGAAAATGTTTTTAAGAGCAGGCTCAAGACCCACCTTTTTAACTTAGCTTTTAACTGACTAATCTATTTATTTAATCCTAATATATAAAATGTATATATGGGAGGTTGTCCCAGGCGCATTGTTTTAAATGAGATTAAAAGAAACGCAATAAAGAACGCACTGGATTACAATCATGTTCTAAAGGGGGTTTTGCCATAACATGATTGCTAATCTGTAAAGCACTTTGTTTGATTGATTGATTGATTGATTGATTGATTGATTGATTGATTGACTGATTGATTGATTGATTGATTGATTGATTGATTGATTGATTGATTGATTGATTGATTGATTGATTGATTGATTGATTGATTGATTGATGCAGATTTCTAGTCTTAGTTTGTTGGTAATTCCTCTGTGATTCCTGGGTCAATTCACATGAAGCAAAAACTGTCACAACGTCATCTCTTCCAGCACATGTGAACTGTGGTCTAGTGATTTCCTCATAAAGGTGTCCAAAAGGGGAACTTGGTGGTCAGTAGAAAGGACTGTCAACCACAAGAATGATGTGGCAGGTTTGTGAATCCAATCACTATGAAACAATGATCAGGGAAAACATTTGGACATCTTTTTTTGGGAAATTTCCGACAGCAGCTGTAGCTTTAACTGTTAGCTTCACGTTAGCTCTTTGCTATAAACAACTGCAAGCTACTCTCTGATCGTGAGGAAATCAGAGTGAACTCAGGTCGGAACAAACACTAAACTCTTTTCTGCCTCTGCACCGACCTGCCGTCTCCTAGCGAGTCGCTCCGCCTCGTGCACGAGCGCTGCGTGCACGTAGACACGCTGCAAAAGGCGAACAAAACATACTGGCAGAAAATAATAGAAGATTAAAAAATGTCAGGACACGTGTCTTCTTTTTCATTTGAACAGAGCCCTGCCTAAAGTACATTTGTGTAAAGAAAGCACGTGTGCCATATAGTGTTCAGTCCTGCTACACACAAAAAATTATAATCTGCTTCCACTCTAATGACTAAACGAATGCATCAAAGAGAAAACACAGATCCCTATGTGGGATTTTTTTGAATAGTTAATAGTGTTTACATAATCCCTAAAGTCAGTGTTTGGTTTAGCTTGGTGATATTGTAGTTTCCACACAGTATACGACACTGTCCAATGAGCGATTGAACAACAGACCCTCTGAGGCCGGTTTAGGGCATTCTCTGCATCAGTGATTCCCAAAGTGTGGTCCAGCCCCCCTGTGGTGGTGTGGGAGGTATGGGGGAGAGAGTACATTGAAACATTTTTAAAGATATAAAGAGGGCTGCAGGGCTACGTTGGCTTACCCTAACCCTTGGAAATGGCTGCCCTAGAACAGTGCTTCTCAATTGGTGGGTCGGGACCCAAACATTTCTTTTAACATTTGTGTACAGAAACATGATAGAATTCCAGCTTGAGTCGGTTAAAAGGAGCAACATAGCCACCTCTACTACAATGATCAGTCCAGGCATTCAGATGAGAGGAATTATACGCTTCAATAAACTTCTGAGAACACTGGATAACACAAGTTTTAAAGGGATTTATCATGACATGAGGCTGGACAGACAGATACTGCACACTCCAAACTGTCACACTGAAATCATATCCGGGAGAGGCAGGAGGGAGGAAAGTGGCGAGGTTTGCTTTAAGTGTCAGAGAAAGGTTGTAAAACTTTTCTACTGTCCACCTTCAGTCGTATTAGGGTCGTGGCTTGCCATCCCAGGGTAATTGAGGGTCCCGACATTTGCCGACCATTGCTTCACATCGTCAGCAGGGCCTGAACCAGAACTGACGTCAGTTTGAAAAAAGGAGGCGGGACTGTGTGCCACGGTTTAATAAAGTCAGTTTGAGGAACTCCTTCGTCCATCAGTCCATCCTGAAACTAAATGGAGCTTCACTCATTGAGTGGACAATTGACTCTGTGCATAACTTCAAATCAATTCAGCACGCCAAAATAAAAGCACATATCTCGTCTCATTGATTAGTTCAGCAGGTACTTGCATCATTACAAGAATATAATTAAATACACACATTTTAAGTGTTTTGTCTGTTAATAGTGTGATTGGTGCTTTTATTTTGGTGTGCTGGATCAAAACAGGAAGTCACTTGTCTTGCATCTGTGTGTCTTTGTATTTTGTACTTTGCAAAACAAATTTCAGATCCTTGCTTCTGACAATAAAGTATTCATCTATCGATCTATTTATCTTCAAAACAAAACTAGAAGTTCATAGTCATAGTTCCATGACTAGAAATCAGGTATATCAGGGTATAATCAGGTATAGCGCCAACTGAAAGTAGGTTGTCTCGAGGTCAGCAACCTTCACACCACGCCCGCTCTGCCCGGAGGCGACAGGAGCCGCTCGGACAGAAACATGTATCAGCCGGTCCAAGAGCAGCTCTTTAAATCGGTCGAAAGCGCTACATTTGGATTCACACCGACTCCAACGCATCACTCTCGATATGAGAGGCCTTTAGGTCGACCTTCACAGTGTCAGTGTGAAAACGACCTTAGAAAGCCGCTGACCTTCGAATCGAGAACTACAATCACTTGTCGACACTTTCTCTCAAAAATAAAATACATCTTGTTGTCCATTATTTACACATGGGGGGTCATTTTCTTTCTCAGCTCCACCAGGCCGTTTTCTGTCCACTTCTTGACTCGCACATGCACTTGTTTGTTGTGTGAAGCCGGTGGATAGGACTCTAAATTTCCATCATCCCTTTGTTTTTATCTCACCGTTTTCTTAGCCATCTTTCCTCTGACACTGCTCCTCCCATCGCTCTCATCCTTTTCAGCTCCGTCCCGCGGGGGAAAGAGGTGTGTTAGCATGCGCGGCGGGAGATCCCTCTAGATATTAGCCTTCTGTGTCGCTCCTAACCCGGGGTGCTTTGTGTAACACCTCCCCTGAGCGCGAGCCAAAACACGGCCAGCCTTATCGGAGCGTGTTCAAAAAAAAAAGTCTATTAGCCGCGTTGCGTTCGTGTGCGTCCCGGCGTCAGAGCCAGATTTCCAGCTGAGTGTGTGTGTTGCAAATGCGTCACGGTGCATTTTGGGGCCCAAGATCCCAGCGGCGTTGGGCATATGGTAACCCTGGGATGCAGACGGCAGATAAGGCAGGCGTTCGTCGCCAACTCCTCCTTGACGTCATAAGCGCGTCGTGCCTCGATGTCCTTCGCACCTGTCCTCTCCGGGCTCGGCCCGTGTGTGGATTAGAAACATGTACTCAGATACTCCAGCGCTCCAGAGGATCTGGTTTTGGAAAAGGCACATTTTATACTTGACTGAGCTTTGATGAGTGTGATGAAGCTATTCCCTCATCACAATCATACCAAGTTTTGTTGAATTTCATATACTTTTAATAATCATTTTATTATTTCACTTTGAGTCACATTGTTTGGTATTGTGCTGTGTATGACTTGTGTTTGCACTGGTCAGCTCTTCCACCTCCCCTTCCTCTTCCTCCTGCGCAGCTCCCTCCGCTCCACAACAGTCTTTCATCATCTTCTGGGAAGAGCTTAGCAGATAAATATAATCTGTCTTGCTCTCCAGTAAACGAACATTAGCCAGAACAACAGTAGGGATTGAAGAGTTGTGTGGCTTAGCTGTGAGTCTTGCCCCGGATACCTCCTTGTTGCTGTCCCTTTTTTGTTGCCTGTAGTGCCTCTTGTGACGCCTCCTCTGTGCTGCAGGTGTGTGGGGCTCTTGGTGCCTCTTGGTGCGTAGCGGGTTGCGCCTCAGGTTTCAGATCCACGGGCAGTGCTGCACAATATTTACAAGTTTGCAGTCCAGCCTTCTCAGCTTTTCCTGGAGCTGGTACCTGCGTTGTACTGAGCTCCCCTGCATACACACACACTCCTCCCATATAGCATGAAGCCCCTCCCACAACACAATTAAATGAGAAAAGCAACAGTTTCTCTACATACAGAAACAAAATCACAAGTAGTTAATTTAGAAAAATCCCCAAAATAACTTAAGACAATAATCTATATACTAAAGACTCAAAATTTCCCAAACAAGAAAAATATAATAATTCTCTACGGAAAATGTGAAGTCACATGATGTCGCGTGACGTCACTCGTATGGGCCCTGCGTATGACGCAACATAATGCGGAAGGAGGGAGGAGGCCTCAAGGAAGATCCAGGACACGCTGGTGGGACCAAGTCTCCAAGCTGGCCTGGTGTCGCCTCGGGGTCCCCCCAGAACAGCTGGAGGAGGTGTGCGTGGATCGGAGAGTCTGGGCATCTCTGCTGAGACTGCTGCCCCCGCGACCCGGCCCCGGATAAAGTGTAAGAAATGGACAGATGGATAATTATGATGGACACGTAAGTAGTACCAAAGAGGCTCTGAAGCAACACCGGTGGGTGGGCACAGAGCAAGAGGTCAAAGGGAGAGCAGCGAAACGACTGCCTAACACGAGTGTCCAATAAGAACCCTGGCCCATCAACATTCCGAAAAAATGTACATTTGTTTAAACATCTCAAATTGAGCATATTGTAAATTTGAGTTGTTTGGACTATATAAGATTTAGGTGGGCATTTGACCTACATAATTGCACATGTTCTGAGATGTTTCTGTCTCGATTTGAATACATTTTGTCTTTATTTCAGGTTCATTTCTTTGCCAGTGGGGTAAGAAAATTGCAGTTTGACTTTCTTATTTAAAGGGAGAAGAAATGAGAGAAATGAGAAATGTCCTCCTCAAACAAGCAAAGTAAACCTGGTCTGATCAGGAAAAAAAAGCCTAAACAAGAGGAAATTGCTCAAAGATTAGTATTCTCAATTCAAGTAATTCAAACCCATGTTTTAGTTTTTGTATTGTGTTGTACTATAAAGCTTTGAGGCAGGTTCAAATCAGCAATACCCCATTACAGTGAACAGGGCTTCAGCTCCATGGAAAGTGACTGGATGATTGACCTGTTGTCTTGTAGTTGAGTGGATGTTGCCATCTCACAGTTTAACAAAATGATGCCAGGTTGCTTCTCAATATCACACATTTTATTGACTGCTTGCACTGAACTAAAAGTCTGAATTCACTCAATATGTCTCTATGGCAGTTCACTCTGCTTTGTCTCACCGTCTCATGAGTCCATGACAACAATCGGTATGAGTGGGAAGCAAAGTAGTCCCATTGCAAATCGATCAATCGGTGAAAACAAAAAACGCTGATCTATCAACTTCATCAGGGTTTGGCTGTTGGCGTGACTCCCTCCACAGAGAAGTGGATCTCCCAGAGCAGGAAAGTGGGGCCTGCTGTGGGCCAGTGTGAGAGTGTGAGTGTTGAGTTTGCAAAGCATACGGACTGTAATTTAATGGGTTCTCTAACTACTCGGTCAATAGCTGGTAGGGAGACCAAACTAGTCGATTTAAGCAGAATTGAGATTAAGTGGATCATGGATCTATTTGCAAATGGCCTTCACAGTCAGTTATGGCTCTTTATAGCGAGTCTTTATAGAGATCTATTCAAGTTCCAAAGTCTGGCACTTAAATCAATTTGTTTGTTCACACCAGCCAGGAAACTCGTGTGATCTAATAACCTGACCTGGCACAAATCTTTATTCTAATGATCAACTGTATAACAAACATGTGTGAATAACATGTATTGTAAAAAGCTTTGACTTGATATAGTGCTGATTCTCGACTTCGTTCAGGGTAAATTTGTGTAAATATTGAGTGAAAAAGATCTGACTCTTGCCACAATCCAGTTTGATCCGGACATTTTTGCCAGGGGTGGCAGGGCAGTCCATATAAACAACAAAATATTTGCCAACTTCATGCTTTGTGCAGCTCTATTCCACCCCGGCCACTTTTGCCTCTTTTTGCCACAGATCCATTGTATTGACATTTCCGGTAAAGTGTGAAGTCCGTTCTCTAAGTGGAGAACGAGGGAAAATGCTTGCCACTAAAAGTAGATCCATTTGTCAAATATTCAATGTTCATTTGTACCAAAAGTTTCTCTGCGGGGCCCCAAGCCCTGGATCTCCTGCTCTTCTCAGACCCTGTTTCAGATATGCTTTAGACTTCACATAGTAAAATAGTAAACATGTCCCTACTCCTCATACAGTCTTGAGAATAATGTAGGCTACAGCAGCAAACTGTACATATACAAATTGATTCTGCATTAAGCCAGAACAACTCCAAACCAAATATAATTTTCCATCTGTTGTCCTGCTCACCTTTTCCTGGAACCGCCACCTTAATGTGGTGGAGGGGTTTGAGCACCTGCATGATCCTAGGAGCTCTGTTGTCGAGGGCTTCGTGCCCCTGGTAGGGTCTCCCACGGCAAACAGGTCCTAGGTGACGGGTCAGACAAAGAGCGGTTCAGAAGCCCCTTATGAGAGACCAAAAGGCCTGTCAAATCGTGAGGCCGTCCTTCTGTGGACCCACCACCTGCAGGAGGAGCCATAAGGGCTGGTGCAATGTGATTTGGGCAGCTCCAACGACTGCCCCACGACCAACGGAGCAACGGACAAGTGGAAGAAGATGGATGGATGGATGGATGGATGGATGGATGGATGGATGGATGGATGGATGGATGTCCTGCTCACAGACACTGTAATAATATGTAATAAGAGAGCTGGGATTATACCACTGACTTTGCGATCCATGGAGGGAGACACTAACCACTGAGCCACGGTTGCTAAACAACTGCAAGATATGCCCGGATTTCTCTCTTAACTTGCCTTGACTGAGTTGAATAAATACAGTTGACCCGATCGAGAACGGTTCATTCTTTGTATTACACCACTATTGTTGCGTAGAAACCTTGAATCTCTGCAACAGACAGAGTTTATTGTGTGAGAAATTTCTGCTTTTAACACCTCTTTCAAACAAAAAGGCAGCACTTAAACAGCCCTCGGATTTCATTTTCAAAAGGAGTAACTGGGTGTAAATTGGGATTCTGTGAGTTTTTCTGACCATTAAAATCCATCACTTTTACTGATGCCAACAGGTAAGCTGCCAAAGAGATTGCTTCACTGATGCGATGAACTGACCACGACCACAGCAGCTGCGGCATCGTGGAAGTCCCAAGTTCAATTCTCGAAGCATGTGGGCCTTTTTTGTGCACAGTTTGGATGTTCTTCCTGTGTCGGGATGGGTTTTTACTGCGGGTGTTCCGGTTTCCCCCCCATCAATTGAAAACTAGCAGCTAATCCTCCAACAAGGCATTCCTGACCATAGAAATAAAATGGGGTCACTGGGAAACACTAACTCACAATTTTGACTGGAAATAAAGAACACACAATACCAGCTATAACAGTGTGGGTGTTGCTATAATAAATAATGGTTCCTCCCAAAATCAACTTTGATGCCGGAAGACAACAAACAACTACACAGGCCATATAATAGCAATGAAATAAAGAAAGTCTTATGTTCTTTTTCATTTCCTGCTTGATAATAGTTGTTGTTTTGTGCAGGGAGCAGTAGAATGGCTCATTCAACAAGTTATAATGGAAAATCTCTGCTAAATGTGTCTGAATGTAAACTGTGTCTGTAAAAAATAAGTGTATTTTTATGAGCCAATCCAAATGACCCGGTTCACTAAAAAGATCACTATTGTCCAGCATAACATTAACACAGCAAACTTTACATTTCCGTAATTACATTGTTACTCATAGTTGCTTCATCAACAACACTCTTTCTCGCTTTCTGACGAGATCAACGTCGTCAGTCATCTTAAAGGAACAGGCCACCATTTTTCCATACTGAGATATGTTCTTTCCTGAGCTTAGACGAGTTGATGTGTACCTGTCTGGTCTTTGTGTGTGCTCTCAGTCACGCCAAACGACCAAAGATGTTGTTAGCATTTGGCCTCTCCCAATGTATTCCTATAGCTCCAAACGGGGCAGAAGTTTGAAGCGCCCTCGCTCTTCCACGGACACAAAGGTCAGACAGCTACGAATCAACTCGTCTAAGCTCAGGTAAGAACATATCACAGTATGGGAGAACTGTGTGCCCTCAGTCACGCAAAAAGAGCAAAGATGTTGTTAGCATTTGGCCTCTCTCAGTATATTCCTATAGCTCCAAACGGGGTGAAGTTAGAAGCGACCAAACTCTACGGGCACGCACAAGTCTAAGCTCAGGTAAGAACACATCTCAGAGTGGAAAAGCGGTGGCCTGTTCCTTTATTGTTGTTGACAATGCATAAGTAGCAATGTTTGGCGGTTAACACAAAACCTCCATTATACCTATTCTGTCGATCACTTGTACCAACCTGTCTATCATTTGTTCATGCCGCTGGTACTGCCATCCTTTCAATCTTACAGCTGCACATAGTTCTGTTCTTGTATTGACACATATTGGAGCTCCCTCTCCTTTCTTCTCTGTCTGTATAACTGCTGAACTCATAGACCCCTGAGTAATGCTTGGCCGGCGATCTTCGAACTCTGAACAAGAGGAGAGTACACTTTGGTAATAGGCTTCTCGCTGTGTGGTGGAATGGAAGCGCTCGAGTGACAGCCTGGCTGTACTTTGAACCAGTGGTTTGACAAAGTTCACTTCTTGGATGATATTTGAATTCTGCCATGTGATTAGGACAGGGAAGAGAAGGCTGGACAGGTATGTTTATTTGTAAAAGAAATCTATTCAAAGGAAGTTTCTCGAGGGAGTATGTCTGAAGGAATACTGTAAGAGAAAATATGGAGATGCCAAATGTAGGAGATCTTGTGGTGCAACTAAAGCAAATCCATATCTTTTGGGGTTGCTTCCTGATAACCAAGTGTTTGATAGGGGAAAAAAAAGAGTCATTGATGAGGTGATAGAAATGAAAATTCTAACTAGTTTTGAAATTATGTATCTTGGAAAAATCATGTTGTTGGCCAGTAGGAACCAGAAGATGGCGAAGTGATTTGGTGCCTAAAGTGGAAGAATTGAGTGATGTAATGTTACACATTTACATTATGGAAGAACTAACTGTTTCAATTTGTTTGGAAGATGAGAAATGTAACAATATCCTGGAAAGGAAGGTTAGACAACATCTGATTTTGTTTTTGCTAAATTGCTAAGATGTCTGAATGTTCGTGAATGCCTTACAGATCTATCGTGAAGAAAGATGAGTAGAGTAAATGATTACAATATTGTCTGGGTTTAGCTGGAGAAAGTTGTTTTGCATCCATAAACTAATCTGTTTGATGTCGAGTGGCCCAAGTTCACCTGCCATCAGACACATAGATCTGAGGATCATCTGCCTAGTTATGGTAGGACACATAATAACCCAACGGGAGATTGAATAAAAGGGGACCCAGTATCGACCCTTGAGGAAACCCATAGGTTGCTGCCATTTGCTCTCCTGAAGAGCAGGGGAGATGGTGGTCTCTTCTCACATTGACTTTTTTGATGCCCCTTAGGGCTCACATCAGCTACGTGGCCTGCACCTTTGTCTGCAGAACTTATCGTGCACATCTGGCTGTGTCTGTGCAGAGTGTTGCATGCTTCTCCAGAAACTACGTTCCTCGTGTCCCCGACCCACGGCTTGTCATCCCCACAGCGCTGTTTTGTGACCAGTGTGGGGGAGAATCCAGTTGGTGATCATTGATCAATAGTTGGAACTTATTTTTAACCCGAAGACGCAGAATCGGTGGATACGCGTCTTTCCCCCTCTCTCTCTCTGCACCTTTTTTGTTCCTCTCTCTCCCGCTCCAGAGAACAGTACAGGCTACTAACATCTAAACTTATAGATGCCCTAACATCTGAGTACCTTGAATCCAGGTACTGCAGATGGAAAATAGCTACTTAGCTAAATCTGGTACAAATCATTTCTTCTTTTGTAAAGACTAATGGTTACATTGTCCCTGTTTCAAGAACCTATTTGCTGATGATTGTTTTACATTTTGCCTGATGAATGAAGAGAGAGACTTCATGCCTGTGCGTAAAGTCTGCCTGATCGTTGACTGCGTTGGCGCATGTTTCTTTTACTCCTGTTCCTCCCCATTCTCTTTGAACACGGCCGTATTCCTACATGAATAAAACAGCAGGACAAATACTGGTCAATGAGACACAGGGCCTCCCCCACTCTACCCCCCATTCAGTTACTATGAACATCTTTGACATGATAGTACATAAATACAGACACCTGTCTGTTCTACTCATTTCAACTGAAAAAATCCCCCCCCCCCCTTTTTTTTTTTTTTTTTTTACAGTAACACAAACAGTTACTTTCCCTGGTAACAAGTTACTTTTACTATATATACAGAGAATAGTGAGTAATTATACCTAATTACATTTTTAAAGCAACGTTCCCAACTCTGTTGATGGGGAAATGCCTCTTTTGCAAACCCCCGCCCATGTCTACAACATTATTGATGCTCTGTGTTTGGAAAACACGCAGATATGCCTGGGTCTCTCTGTCCATCTTCTGTGTGAATCAGTTCCTTTGTCTGTCGCCCTTTTTACCCAGAGCGTGTGGGAGTCATAGCAACGGAGCTATACATGATGTAACCACTGGGGATACTACTGCACACAGCTCAACAGGTGAAGCAGAACAAACAGCCCAAGCAGGGGCATGTTTGCAAGAGGCTTTTTTTCAAGTCAAGCAATGGGCGGCTGAGCCTTAGCGTGAGGCCCCACAGCCAAATACTGCATTGTCCAAATACTAGTGTCGTACATTGTTTGGATTATACAGGGGTCTGGAGGTTCTTCCCCAGGAACTAGATAGTACTTTTGGTATATTATAGTACTTAAATCTGTGTTTGATCTCTGTTGAGTGCAATCATACTCTCAAAATGATGTGGGGAGCCGGAGGGTATATGCGGGGGGGCCCGATTTGGCCTCGAACATGACGTTGCCTGACAACCACAAAGCAGGACCATCTGGAACTTTGCAGCCGATCAAATCCTGAAAAGCAGAACAAAAATAATATATATTATTTATTTATGATGCAATCTAAAAATAATTGCAAACACTTTTTAACCATGCTTCACTTTTTTTTAAAAGCCCCCAGCACATAGCACGTCACAACAGGAATACTGAACCACTTGTAAAATATTTTCTTAAATTTAAAAGAATATACTTGCAAATATGTTGCAAATATTTTCTTAGAGGATTTTCTTCTTCTTGCCGTCTATCGAAAGTTTTTTCATCCCTTTCCAAATGTATATTGATTGAAACAGCTGTTGCACATTTGTGTTGAATTCTTCTACATTCAAAATCTGAAAAGAGTTCCTAATGACTTCTTGTTTCTTACGTTTTTTTGTGGCAAAAACAACATAGATCATTCACATTTGTCTCTGCTCTTCTGGCCGACGATTCAAAGAAACCACTAACTTCCTTGTTTATAAAATATGCCGCATGCATCATATCCAGCTTCTCTGTCATTGGTAAATACGCTTGTCAGTCACGGCCATCGGGAAGACATCACCCCTGATCCCAGATACATCTTCGTCTTTGTACGGAAGAGGAAAAGTGTGTATTCTGGCTGGCCAGGCTAACGTTGCCTAAACTTGGACTAAAGTTTTAATAAGTAAAAAGAACAATCTTCACACGTTTATTACTATTTGTCAGTAACTGCAGTGTACAAAACATTGTAGTGGATGCCATATTTCTTTAATGGAACAGGCCACCGTTTGTCCATACTGTGATATGTTCTTACCTGAGCTTAGACGAGTTGATGCGTACCTGTCTGGTCTTTGTGCCCGTGGAAGAGCTTGGTCGCTTCCAACTTCACCCCCGTTTAGAGCTATAGGAATACATTGGGAGAGGTCAAATGCTAACAACATCTATGGTCTTTTTGCGTGACTGAGGGCACACAGCTTTTCAATACTGTGACATGTTCTTACCTGAGCTTAGACGAGTTGATGCGTACCTGTCTGCGTGCCCGTGGTCGTTTTGCTTGACTGAGGGCACGCACAAAGACCAGACAGGTACGTATCAACTCGTCTACGCTCAGGTAAGAACATATCTCAGTATGGAAAAACAGTGGCCTGTTCCAACTCATCGCCTGCCTCCATCGTTTTGGTAAAGTCTCTAACAATGGACAACCAGCACCCTCTGGTGGTGACTTTCGATAACACAGGCTTGGCACGAGAAGAACGCATAAATGCAGTGACAGTAACTGCGCTTGGCACGCATAGATCTTCGGGTCTTTACCATTAACTTTTCCTCCCATTTGACTCATTTGTCTGCGTCTGTTTAACGCTGTCAAACCGATTCTCTCCAATCTTTTCACAATTGAAATTAAAATCCACTTAGACGGCCCAATCAGCTGTGCATAGTATGATTAAGCGGCGCCATTGGTCAGACACAGTCACATGCTATAGCTAAAGCAAATGAGACAAGCTATGGATCCGAGTGCCCAGAGCTATTACGCACCTTGTCTGTCTCCGCAGCCTCGGCAAAAATGAGCCCGACGATTCTGGCCGTTAATATGATAATCAATTATACATGTGTCACGACTAATGGCCCCGACCAACACAAAAAGGACATCAGTGTGTAGGGGCGAACGGCCACAGGAATGATTAGAGGAGGCCTAATTTCCCAGGGATACGGGCGGGGATTAAACACCGGGGCTTACGGGAGACGCCAATTGTTTTTCGCTTTCCCCCCCGGAGTTATCTCAGGTATACGATTCCACTATTATTAAAGCGCTAAAATTGGCCCGTGCCGTTTTGTGGCAACCTGGATTCAAGTGCCTGGAGGTGTTTGCCTCTGCGCCTGTGTGTTTATCCGTAACGTCTGATGGCGTACGGATTTGGAGTGGCCCAAATTGAGAGGAGCTTGACTTTGAGATATCATTATTGAAGTGGGGAAGAAAAAGTACGCATCTAAAATTAGTGCAATTAAAAAGACAAGCAAAATCAGATAAAGACGGGCAAGGCAGAAGATGCAGGTTTGTCTCGGAGGAAGGAAACGGCACTGAAAACAAAGGACAACACTACGCTATAACCAAATACCCAATGTAATGCCACTCACAGAAGCAGACTGAGAATTAATGAGAATGAGAAAACTTTATTAGTACCATGAAGGGCAATTCTTTGCAGCAGCGACCCGGCCATACATACACAGAGAACTAACATTTGAAGTATATGCCACAAGGGTTCACAAAGTAAAAGCAAAGCAAGACAAAGTAAAAACACAAGCTCTTAAGCCCTGTCCATACGAAGTCAAGCTGAGGACCAAACACAAAGATATTTTATCAATCCAGTGTATCGTCCATACGAGCCCAGCGTTTTGGGGGTCTGTAAACGAACATTTTCCAAACTAAGTCCCAGAGTGGAAAGATCTCAAAACGCTGTTCATGTGGCTCTGTTGCTACGACGGTAAAATCACTGTAGATCATTTCTCCAGAAAACTTTTCAACAACGACGATCCAGTTCTGCTGAAATCCACAACATTTGGTACATATATATATATATATATATATATATATATATATATATATATATATATATATATTTGTGATCTGTACAGTCTCACATTGTATATTTTTTCCCCAATGTACCGATAACTTCCGTGAATGGCGAAGAAAAGAGAAGCTATTAGGGCTGTGCTCAATATATTGTTACGGAGTATGTGACAATACGTACACAGATATGTTTGTCCAATCATAATCTTTATTCAGTAACGTATCACAACATGCTCTAGCTATTCCAATAAAGGTTTCAATTATATGCTGAGCTTACCCAGCACGAAACCCCTCCATTCTGGATACCTATGAGATCCTTTTTCCTTAAATTTGGAATATATCTCATATTATGGACACCGCAACTTTTACTAAAACGATGACATCACAGAGCAGAGTGGTGTCTGTGATCCATAATCTACTGACCTAATAATGAGTTTTACACATGGATCTACACTGCGTTCCAAATTATTATGCAAATGACATTTTTCTAAGATTTTCTAAATTGTCAACTCAAATGAGAGTCAGCATATTTTTTAAGTCTTTACCTGGTAGAGGATCATTTAAATGTGGTGGAAAAAATTTCCTAGTGATAACAGTATTTTTTTCAAAAATAAATATAGTAAAAACCTCAAAATCCACTGTTCCAAGTTATTATGCAACTCATCGTTTCAATACATTTTAAAGCTTGTAGTTAACTGAAAATGGTCATTTGTTGTATTTGTAGCATTAGGAGGTCATATTTACTGAAATCAAAAGCTATTTCAATCAAAAAAATATTAACAGGTCAAGTTATATTTTACCATAGGAGCCCTTGTGTGATAGCAGCTTCAAAATTCTTAAATCCATTAAACTTGTGAGTTTTTGGACAGTTTCTGCTTGGATTTGTTTGCATGATGTCAGAATAACCTCCCAGAGCTGCCGTTTGGATGAAAACTGCCTCCCACCCTCATAGAAGTTTTTTTTTGTTGAGGCTCCAAATGTTCTCAACAGGGTTGAGGTCGGGGAGGAGGGGGTCCACATCATGAGTTTCTCTCCTTTTATGCCCATAGCAGCCAGTGATGCAGAGGTTTTCTTTATAGCATGACGTGGTGCGTTGTCATGCATGAAGAGGATTTTGTTAGGGAAAACACGGCTCTTCATTTTGTAGCATAGAAGACAGTGGTCAGTCAAAAACTCCACATATTTTTCAAAGGTCATTTTCACACCTTCAGGGATCCTTAAAGGTCCTAATGGGGCCGACCAGCTCTCTCACCATGATTCTGGCCCAAAACATGACTCCGCCCCCTCTTTACTGACGTCACAGCCGTGTTGGGACATTGTGGTCATTCACCAACCATTCACTACTCCATTGAGTTGACCATCCAGGGTTACACGGCGCGCATCAGTGAACAAGACTGTTTGAAAATGAGTCCTCATGTATTTCTGAGCCACTGCAGCCGTTTCTGTTCATCAGCATTCAATTAACAGTTTAGGGGAGGCCCGGATAGAACGTTTATGCACAACTGCAGCCTCTGGAGGGTCCTACACCTTGATGTTCGGGAGACTCCAGAGGCACCAGCAGCTTCAAATACCTGTCTGCTGCTTTGTGGCATCTGTTCTCCTAATCTGATGTGTTTGTCTGGCAGAAACCGTCCATATTGTGCCTTTATCGGCACAAAACGGAGTGTGCTCTGAATCATCCACAAATCTCTTATCAGTACGATGATTACACTTAATCTTTCATGAAATATCGAAGGTTTTCATACCTAGACCAAGGCATTCAACTATTTCACGCTTTTCATCAGCAGAGAGACCCTTTTTCTTTCCCATATTGCTTAAAAATGATGATCTGCATAATAAAGTGGAACACCCTTTTTCAGTAGTTTTTCCCTTAACTGGGCTTAACCCGACAACTAATTATCCCAGGTCTCTGAGAATAATGTCAGTGATTCATAGAGCCCCAAGACACGATACCATCCATGAGTTTCATTATTATTGTTTTTTTTTTTACCTTTTTGACACAAAAATCCAATTTGCATAATAATTTGGAACGCAGTGTATGATGGTTTTACTCCACTCCACTGCAGTCCACAAGCCACAGGTGACAAGTAGAAAAACACGAGTCAGTCTGTGTTTTTGGACTGACAGTAAAAGTCACTGACAGGTTTTTCTGCTTTGGTCCCGTTACGTCTGAAAAATAAACTCACCTCCTCATCTCTTCTGTAGAAGTACCACACAGTGATGGAGCTGGTCAGGATGCTCTCTATAGTCCCTCTGTAGAAGGTCCACACAGTGATGGAGCTGGTCAGGATGCTCTCTGTAGTCCCTCTGTAGAAGGACCACACAGTGATGGAGCTGGTCAGGATGCTCTCTATAGTCCCTCTGTAGAAGAACCACACAGGGATGGAGCTGGTCAGGATGCTCTCTATAGTCCCTCTGTAGAAGAACATCACAGTGATGGAGCTGGTGAGGATGCTCTCTATAGTTCCTCTGTAGAAGAACCACACAGTGATGGAGCTGGTCAGGATGCTCTCTATAGTCCCTCTGTAGAAGAACCACACAGGGATGGAGCTGGTCAGGATGCTCTCTATAGTCCCTCTGTAGAAGAACATCACAGTGATGGAGCTGGTGAGGATGCTCTCTATAGTCCCTCTGTAGAAGAACCACACAGTGATTGAGCTGGTCAGGACGCTCTCTATAGTCCCTCTGTAGAAGAACATCACAGTGATGGAGCTGGTGAGGATGCTCTCTATAGTTCCTCTGTAGAAGAACCACACAGTGATGGAGCTGGTCAGGATGCTCTCTATAGTTCCTCTGTAGAAGAACCACACAGTGATTGAGCTGGTCAGGACGCTCTCTATAGTCCCTCTGTACAAGAACCACACAGTGATAGAGCTGGTCAGGATACTCTCTAGTCCCTCTGTAGAAGAACCACACAGTGATGGAGCTGGTCAGGATGCTCTCTATAGTCCCTCTGTAGAAGGACCACACAGTGATGGAGCTGGTCAGGATGCTCTCTATAGTCCCTCTGTAGAAGAACCACACAGTGATGGAGCTGGTCAGGATGCTCTCTATAGTCCCTCTGTAGAAGTTGGACTGTTGGGTCGTCGCTGGGAAAAAAGGGTTTAAAATGAGACTGTCCTGGGAAAAATAGTTCATCTGGCGACACTAAAACTGGATTTTGTCTTTATATTTAAAAAGTACTGTAATACCAGCTTCAAACATGTGGGTGTTGCTTGAATAAACAATGGTTGCACCGCCTCTCAAAATAAACTTTAACCCTTGAAGACAAACAACAATCCAAGTTGTGGTTTTGTGCAGGGACTGTCCGATCCAAATCCAAATCAGTATTTATGGCAGTTTTACATTGTAACATGATGAGTAACATTTGAAAAAGACTAGCCTCCGAGTAGTACAAAGAATTCATGCCAAATCCTGCCCACGGTAAGCTTCAAAATAATAGTACAAGTTAATGAAATGGCGTGATTGAACTACCCCTTCTCCGCCTGTGCCTAAGCATGTCGAGAAGCTGGTCGTGTACAGATCCGTGTGACGTGAGCATGTTGATGTTGACGTGTGGGTGAAGGGTGAAAAAAAAACAAATGTAAAGAAAGGAAAACATGTGGCACTTGGCAGAAAGAAAACACGTTTGGAGTGCTGTTTATGCAGCTGATAAGTGGTCTGTTTGTCACGGCAAACACCGAATGTGTTCCACCGCGCAGAGAAGTTTCTAACTTCTTTAAGCAGCTTGTTTTGCATTCTATTTGTGGATATGTTGTTGTCCCTTGTGTACCCACAGAAAATACTGCCCTTACATACAGTCACTTTATCCGACAGCGGTACAATCACTGTAAATCATTTCTCAAGAAAACTTTTCAACAACAACGATCCAGTTCTGCTGAAATCCACAACATTTGGTACATATATATATATATATATATATATATATATATATATATATATATTTGTGATCTGTACAGTCTCACATTGTATATTTTCTCCCAAATGTACCGATAACTTCCGTGAATGGCGAAGAAAAGAGAAGCTATTAGGGCTGTGCTCAATATATTGTTACGGAGTATGTGACAATACGTACAACGTTTTGAGGCATCGTGATACACAAACATGTTTGTCCAATCTTAATCTTTATTCAGTAACGTATCACAACATGCTCTAGCTATTCCAATAAAAGGTTTCAATTATATGCTGAGCTTATCCAGCACGAAACCCCTCCATTCTGTGTACCTATGAGATCCTTTTTCCTTAAATTCGGAATATATCTCATATTATGGACACTGTATCGCAATGCACTTGAGTCATGATACGTATCATGAATTCCATTTATTTTATTTATGATTGACATTATCTTTAGGTAAGATAAAAGAACAGGTGTCCAGAGTAGGTTAGATAAATTCATCATTCACCTACACCCTCAGGGGGTGTGTTTGTTTTCTCTGTAGGAGCAACGTGGACGCCAGTGATAATGAAAAAAAGTTGTTTTACAAATTAAAATCAGGTCATAAGACATTACATTACAGATGTCGAGCACTTCCGTTCCGCTCTGACGCCACAGCTGAGCAAGTCAGTCTTTCACCAGCAGAGGGCGGAGCAGCTGCTCAGAGAGCAGGATTCAGGATTGCTGAGAACTAGGTGAATGAAGTCAGAAACCACTCTGGTGGTATTTGTGATAAGGAAATAACATGGTGAAAAGCTCCAAAAAGTCGATTTTGCATGATATAGGATCTTTAAAGTCCGGTGGACGTAGATGTTTACAGGGATCGTGTAGCTTTTCCACCGCCATTCACGAGGCTCTTTGTTTACATTTTGAAAAATATAACTTTGCTAACTCATGTCTTGCAAAAACCATGCTGTTCACTTCACAACGATGCGAGGAATCAACACCAAAACATCTCCAAAAGCATTCAGACGCACAGAAACCCCAGAAAAAAGTAAACAGAAAGACACAAAAACACCTCAGAGAGAAGTGTCAGTATGTATGATATATATGTGTGTGTATTTATAATATGTAAGCAATGTAGCATTTGAGACATCCAGGCAAATAGTGAATAACAATACCTGGACTCGTTTCGACACCGGCCAGTTGTCAAGGAGGCTGTTATTCTCCAACACGGGGGACATTTCTAAATTCGAAGAAGAGAAAGTGAAAAATAGTCTGGGTATGGCGGTTATCCATGATTTATTTTGACACTGCAAACTCTTGGTTATTCCCGTTTCCAGCAGCTTTTCATACTTTGCTTTCACTGTCTTCCCTGAACGCTCCTACCGCGCCACCTTCCTCCCTCCCAACATGCCTCTTTTCATCTCCCCTACCTGCGCGGCAGTTTTTTATTTTCCTGGCTCATTACCGCTTCACTATTTTTACATCCCGGTGAAAGCGCCGCCGCGCCGCTCCTACACACATACCCCTCCCCTTCACAAGAAGTGGCCTCTTTCCGCACCACTCTCCTTTATCACTTCCCCGTCGCCCATTCACCGCGTTTACGGCGGCTTTCACTGCGATGCCTTTCGACGTAAACACGGCCTAATGCCTTTTTTTACCCACATTCATTGGCGGGGAAAATTAGGTCAATCACTGACGCTGCTCGTTTCGACGGCATTTCCGTAACAAGATGTTTCAGCGCGTGGATGACACTCATGCCTTCCGAACGAGCCAGATGCTACGATGTTTCATGTCCGTGTCCTTGTAAAGTCAAACTGCAGATGTGCTCGTGCTGTGGGATTCTTTGAAAGCGCCAACACTTGGATCTGCACAGGCTACGTGTACACAAACACGCTACAGTGTTTACTACTTGGAAAAGTGACCTTGGGGAAAACTGATTTAGTGAGCATTTCTGACTGGGGTTCAGGGGGAACACTTTACTTTACACTACCCTGAATACTTTGTATCTACCTATAGGTTAGATACATAGTGGAATAATGAGTACTTAAGCCCTTATGTCTTATTACATTATGTACTTCCAAAGTACTAGTACATTTCATATTGTTACATAGCACATTACATTGTACTATGGTAGGTACATGTATCACGGGTAGTGTCAAACAAAATGTGACCTATTTTGGCAAAATGTGTATATTAGGCTTAATGCCAGAGGTGAGAAGAGTAGCTACTTGAGTACTGTGAGTACTGAATGATTGTTTGAGCGTAAAAAGTAGAATTTTGTCGCGACATAAATGATGAGAAAAAAAACATGACGTTATGTAAAGAATAGTATTTCCAAAGGAAATGCCAGTAAATAAAATAATGTACATGTACACGACATACAGTAACTATATCTATTTTATGTGGCACATGAAGCTTTAGCCACTTAAGTAGTAAGTAAGTGCTTTATTTGTCATTGTGCAAGCGTACAACGAAATAGTGCTCAGGTGTTTACTCACTGTAGAACAAGCAACAATTACTTTTCTTTGACTTAGAGTACGAATATGCATTGAGTTACCTTGTGTATGAAATGCTTGGTATAAATATATATACCTTGCCTTCATTATTATTACTCAAGTACAAAGTACCATGTGATAAAACTACTTTATGAAGCTGGGATATGTGATTTGATTTGTTGACATAGTGATTTGTAAAAACATAAAGTCAAAGTGTGACCATGTCTGTCAGGCACTATATAAATAAAGTTCTTCTTCTTCATACTATATAAATTGACCTCAGAGCGTTCCAGCTGAATAAAGTTGTATATAAACAAAATGGCTGAAGCTACAACAGTGATCTAGTTACACGTATGAATGATTCCCCACACTAAATATAATTCATATAACATTGTCACATACCATAACGTTATACTGAAGGTATAGTAAAGCAACAGTCACATCACTGATGCTGTGGTGGTTTATTTATTTTTTATTATTCGCTGGACTTCATCTCGTATCTGAACTCAGAGCACTCTGATCTCTCAGTGTACATGTTGTAATCTTTGACTTCGAGCGGCGTTCTGAGGCATCTTTCCAAGTGGGAGGTTGGAAATTGACCTGTTGCCTTTGTAAGTTTTGACCTAACGCACTCCCATCTTGAGTACACGTGACCTGAAAGACAGACCAGGATATGTATTTTATATTTACCCAAGGAATTTGTAAACATGGATTTATTAGCAAATGCTTGAATATGCTTTCTAACACCAGGCGTGTTTCAACTCGGCCTGGTGTTAGAAAGTAATACAATAATTACATTAAAATGAACTGCAATTTATCCCTCCTGGAACCGCCGCCTTAACGTGGTGAAGTGGTTTGAGCACCCAAATGATCCTGGAGCTCTGTTGTCGGGGGCTTTGTGCCCATGGTAGGGTCTCCCATGGCAAACAGGTCCTAAGTGACGGGTCTTGATTGATTGATAGTTTATTCCTAGTTCAAAGTACAATATATATACTTTTTTTTAAAACTTATTTTTACGTTAACATGTGTAGCTTTTGCAACAATATACTTACATATATACATAATGCTGTACATAAACTCAAAAAGGAGTGGGAGGAGGTATAACTTGTAAATTCCGACCCCTTTTAATATCATATTTACATTAATGTTGTTGGAGCCAGTAGCAGGGCAATGCATAACAACCTGATGGCAACAGTCAGCCAATCCCAGCTGCAGCAGGACAACAACGCAACGACACACCAGCAACGCACCAAAGCCGCCGAGCCAGTGAAAACAAAAATCTCCCTCCAACAAGTGACAGGACGCCACGTTCAGTCAGTGTGACCAATCTGAGAAGTCCGATTTGTTTATAGTTTAGTTATACTTTTTTCTACTTTCTTTATAACATTATTCCAGTAATGCACAATGACTTGTAGTTTTCAACCATCCAAAGGCACAATACTTGAACTTTCGCTCTCCAACCAAATGTGCCAATCACTTTAATTTTCCTTCTGTTTTCCGTCACGTGGCAACAAATCAATATAGTGGTAGAAAGATACAGCGCCCCCTGCACAACAACCTCACTACGTTACCGTCCTGCCACCACGCCACCCCCCACCACACGACCGGTCACCACCCTGCCATCACTCACCACCACACCACCAGCTCCTCCAGTGGTTGCTTCCTTTCACAAAAAAACGTTAATATAACTGATAAAGGTATTTTGCTTGCGACAGATACATATAAACATAATTTTAGACCTATTATATACAATTTATATGTCACGACAAAGAGCGGTTCAGAAGCCCCTCATGAGAGACCAACAGGCCCGGTTAGAATCGTGAGGCCGTCCTTCTGTGGACCCACCACCCGCAGGAGGAGCCATAAGGAGCTGGTGCAATGCACAACCCGGCAACGGACAAGTGGAAGAAAATGGATGGATGGATGAGCTTCAATTTACTGTGAGTAATCAGAACAAATAACTAAAAATCAACCAACAGACAGCACTAAATAGAACACTTTCCAGACTGTGAGGTGTGAAAAGTCTGCCCTGTGTCTTTGTCTTACAAAGCAGTACACGAGCCCGAAAACTACATTGAATTATAACTCATGAACAAACGAGGTGTGGGGATTGTGTAAGCTAGAAACAAGTCACGGACATGGCTGACAGTTCCATCTACAGTATACTTCCTCCTTCTCTCCCGCCTTGAAAATGTAAAACAAAAAATCAGGTACAGGTGAACAATACTGCGATGATCAGCACGCTGGTACAAAGCTTTGGTTGTCTGCGGAAAAAAGGAGGAAGAACAGCCAAAAGCAAGACAGCATTTCATCACATCGTTAAACATAAGAATATTATTTAAACAAGTAAATGCTAATGTTGCACCATTTGTTGAAAGGTCAACACGGGCGTTGTCTTGTCGTCCCGTCCTCACGAGAAAGTCAATCGCTATGATGGATCCTTGGGCCACTTCCTGGTTTACAAACGGTCTGACTTTTAAAACCCATTTGCCATATTTATATCCATATTGGCTTGCAAAGACCTTAAACTTCTTTCCATAAAATCCTCCAGCCCCGTCGAGGCGCCTGAAACTGTTTCGGGTTAAGTTTTGCCGTCCTCCGTCAGATCTGGCCCGTTGGCGTGTGCATAGCCATCGAGTCCGCCAAGCTGCCGAGAAGAGAGTGCTTGATGGGATTCCAAATCATCCGGCTCCACCTTCGCCTCCCCTCATCCCACTTTTTGGTGCTGTTTTCTGTCTTTGTTGTTCCGACGCTCGGTATGCTCCCCTCTGAGACGGCCATTTCAGTTCACTCCAGCCGTGAATTGCACAATTGCCCAGGTTTTTATTCATTTGTTTTATCTCACTTAGGGAACTGTTGGAGTGCAGACAAGTAAACATTGTTTTAACAGAGAATTTTCAAGCAGGTGAATCTGTCGCTAAATCACCACAAAATGTGAGCATCAATTGGCCCTTTCCACTAGTGACCACCCGCTTGGCACACATCTAACCCAGACTGGACCTCGGACCAGATATTCTTACCTTGTCCCTTGGGCCAAAGCCATTTTGAAAAGGGCTAATACAGTAGTTCCCAAACCTTTCACGCCAATACTACCTCAAAACATATTTGACCTTTGAAGACCTTTTAGGTGTGACCAGGTCGATATCAAGATAAAGTCAGGACTAAACTCGGTCTAAGGGTGTCTAAAATAGGCCAACATTTTGATACATTATGTGTAAACCAGAGAAAAGAATCTTAATGACTATTGTGTGGTCAATGTTGAGATTTTTAGCAAGTTTTCTCCCATGACATCCATCCATCCATCCATCCATCCATCCATCCATCCATCCATTTTCTTCTGCTTTATCCCAGGCTGGGTGGGGAGGCAGCAGTCTGAGAAGAGATGCCAAGACTTCCTGATCCATGCACACTTCCTCCAGCTGTTCTGAGTGGAGACATGGTCCCTTCAGCATGTTGTGGGTCTTCCCATTGCCTCCCCACAATAGGACATGCCTAGAACAGACCAGGGGTCTCATTTAAAACAATGTGTGTGAGACTCTGCCTATAATAGCATGTACGAGCAAAACCCAAACTTAAGATCGGAGAATAAAAATAATAAAACCGCCCGTAATCTCCCTGTCACTGATTCCATCTGGAGTAGAAATGGGAATGAAAATTTGCCATTGAGGCTAACTCTGGCCCTCCTCATGTCCAGCCCTCAGCACGCCTCCATTTCACCATAAAAGGACATGCAAGGTAGCTTATGAGATTTACCTAAACATGAGGCGATAATGAGAGGGTTTTACCAAGACGCAGAGAGGGAGGGGCCTCACACCACAGCAGAGACTGGCATGTTACCGCTACTTCTTTAAAAGCATCGGCAGAGGACAGTGTCTCATCAATAAAACTTTTGGAAATAACTTTTAGAACATAAAGAAGAATTTTTATTATTATTATTTTAGATCTTAGAAATCAGCTGGTTACCCATCCTTATCTATTCACACGGATTGACATATTATGCATTCAAGTGTTTGGATTAGAGTCATTCATAAGCATTCATAAGAACCGAGTTTGCAAACCAGAGGGAACCACAACTGAACAAGTCTTTTGGATGGTGCCACACAAATTCCCAGTGCAGATGACTGCTTCCTGACAAACAGCTCAGTGTCCGTCGACCCCTGAGCCTGTGCTACAAACAACTTCTTGGAACCAACTGAGTGTGTAAAAGTACAAGAAAAGAACAATCAAAGAGACTAAAAAAGGTTAAAAACATTGCTTACATAAATGAGTTTTCAAATGTTTCTTAAAACAATCCACGGACTGTGGAGCCCTGAGGTGGTCAGGCAGGGTGTTCCATAGTCCTGGGGCAATGGAGGCGATAACTGTTGGAGCTTCAGAGGGATCGTGATGGTGTGTGGACGGTCAGAAGATCTTTTTTGGTACTGGGTGCAGATCCATGAATGCATTGGTGAGTGAGGAGGCAGATTTTGTAGTGGATACGTTGTTGGATTGGAAGCCAGTGCAGGTGAGATGCTGTCGTATTTCCGCACCCTCTTCATGACTCTGGCAGCACTGTTCTGAATGAACTGTAGCTTTTGCAAGTACATGCCAGAGATCCCGATGACGAGTGCATTGCAATAGTCCAGCCTGGAAGAGATAAAGGCCTGAGTCAGCATCAGCAAGAGAGAGGAAAGGGCGAAGTTTAGCAATGTTTCTGAGATGAAAAAAACTCTATTTTACTGAGGTGCTGAATATATGGGACGAATGATAAATGATGATCCATCTTGACATCCAGGTTGGTGACTATGGGACAACAACAACTGTTGAGAAATGAAATGCTGGTTTGAGAGGTTGGCTTGCGTGGGAGGACTGGGCGAATTCTGTCTAATTGCAAACAGCAGACGATGCCAAAACAATCCAAGCAAAAAATATAATCATACAGGGACCCAGAACAGTTTTATGGAAGCATGTCTCGGTAAACTAGGCCTGTCTGAAAATATCACAACAGTCGGGAGAAGGCATTATCTTTCCGACCAAGGGAGGCCTTAACAAGACACCGACAAATGAAGGAGGTGCAATGAAGATTAGATCCAATGTTACAGGCTTTGATGACTCCAGGAGACAGAGATTATGGCAGATACACAGTCCCCATCAAAAGTTTTAGACCAGTTGAAAGATGACAAATCAATCAATCATTGGCATTTTTAGCCAGGTATTCACACTGTCTTGACATCCTGATGGCAAAAGGTTTTCATCATGGTCGGGTTGTTGATCTGCATAAGCTCATAAGGTGGGACGATAGTCATTTTGAAGGTCCTAAAAGATCCTGAGGGTTATGGACCAAAAAAATCAAGTGGAAGATCCAAAAAAACATCCTTAGTGATGAGCTGGAGAATCCTGATGGTTTCCAATGTTACTGGCATCACAAGAACATATGTATATGAATTGAGAGGTGAGTGGTGGGGATACAAAGGCGGCAGGCTGTGACCATCACTGTGACGACCAGCGAGAACGTCAAACTCATGCTGTTGTGTCCTCGGGCAAGACACTATTGCACACACCTTGACTGTGTGAAAGCTCTGGTCAGACTAGAATTCTTCTAATTCTGCCGAAAGACCAGTCTGGGAGTTTGTTTTATCGATCCGAGTGCAGATTAGCGTGAGATGGAGATTCTGTGGCTCGTTTTCTCCGTTAACATCTGAGTTTTTATGTCAGAGGAAAACATGTCGACACTTCTTTCATTGACATACTTTGTACCTACGTGTACTGCAAAAGGCCTGCCTGGTTTCTGGTTTATTGAGCTTTGAACTGCAAATAACAAGGCGAAATTTGAATGTAAACAGATTTTTAAGCTTAACAAGAAAAATTATCTTTGTAGCTAAAACGTCAACTAAATAAAATCATACATAAACTTGGCCCCATCCATTATTTAAATGTTGTCGTTGAAAGTATAAGTGCACAAATGATTTCTTCAAAACATACCAATCACACTGACTACGCTACTTCTTCTTCTGACTTGTGTTACGCGAGATACATACATATTAAGTACTATGCGCTACAGTGTGTAGGCGTTTTACTTGTAATAGCCTCTGACTAACCCGTTTATACCTTCATTGACAGTCTGCATTCTCCAGGGCCCTTGACTCATTTCGCTTCCCTGTGAGCAGATAGAGTTTGTATAAACACACGCGAGCCGAGAGCCATCAGTGTGGAGGCACTGAGAGCTCTCCATATATATGGAACTGTTCAATAAAACTATATTATGATCTCAGCCCCCGGGCCGTAACAAGTCAGAAAGGAAGAAATAAGTCAAACACAACACGCCATTAACCTCTTAACCCCCGCCTTAACCAAGTGCCTTTTCTCCAGTTCAGTTTGCCCAGATCTATAAATCTGATCTAAACTGATGACTTTCCTTGCATTTTTCATTGATATTTTAATGCATTTTTGTCAATTTTGTGGCTTTTTTGTTGCTATTTTAACACGTTTTTCAAGAAGCTTCTGGAATTTGGGTAAAGCCAAACTGGAGAAAATGTGCTCAGTTCAGGTGGGGGTTAAGAGGTCAATATGAAAACTTGAGCTTGATGCAGATTAATGTACACAATGGGAAAACCCTGGCTTCAGGACGAGACGCCACAGGTGAAAACATCCATTTTTCACACAGTGGTCACTGTTTACATTCCTATCTAGTTTTCTCTTTTAACATCTTCCCGCGCGTCAAAGATGTCGACCATTCTGTGTTTGTACTCAAATTCCGCAGTTGTCAGAATTATCAATTGCATTGATATATATATATATGCAAATTGTAAGGTAGAAAAAAAAAAGGTTTTCAATGAAACTCATGGATGGTGTTGCATCTCAGGGCTCTTTGAATCACTGACAATAATCTCAGAGACCTGGGATGATTAGTTTTCAGGTTAAGCCCAGTTAAGGGAAAAACTACTGAAAAAGGACGTTCCACATTATTAAGCAGACCATCATTTTCAAGCAATATGGGAAAGAAAAAGGATCTCTCTGCTGATGAAAAGCGTGAAATAGTTGAATGTCTTGGTCTAGGTATGAAAACTTTGATGTTTCAGAAAAAATGAAGTTTAATCATCGAACTGATAAGAGATTTTTGGATGTAGTAGTGGATAGTTGGTGAATGGCCACCATGTCCTAACAAGGCTGTGACGTCAGCAAGGAGGGGGCGGAGTCATGTTTTGGGCCAGAATCATGGTGAGAGAGCTGGTCGGCCCTTTTATGCTCCCTGAAGGTGTGAAAATGACCTCTGAAAAATATGTGGAGTTTCTGGCTGACTTTCTTCTATGGTACAAAATGTGAAGAATACCTCTGCATCACTGGTTGCTATGGGCATAAAAGGAGAGAAACTCATAATGTGGACCCGATCCACCCCTGACCTCAACCCTATTGAAAAGCTTCGAAGCCTCAAGCAAAACATCTCTGAGGGTTGGAGGCAGGTTTCATCCAAAGAGCAGCTCTGGGAGGCTATTCTAAAATCCTGCAAAGAAATCCAAGCAGAAACTCTCCAAAAACTCACAAGTTTAATGGATTTAAGAATTTTGAAGCTGCTATCACACAAGAGCTCCTATGGTAAAATAAAACTTGACCTGTTAAGATATTTATTTTATATATTTGATTGAGAAAGCTTTTGATTTCAGTCAATCTGACCTCCTAATGCTGCATTAGGAGAAAATGTTTTTTACATTATTAGAAGAAGAGAGGCCAAAAGGTATCCCACAAAAACAGACCTGGCTCTAACTGAAAATAAACAGGAGAAGGCAAGGCAAGGCAAGGCAAGGCAAGTTTATTTGTAGAGCACAATTCATACACAAGGCAATTCAAAGTGCTTCACAGTTGAAAACAAATAGAATCAATAAAAACATCAACATAAAATTAATCAATTACAGTAAAAGGCGAGAGTGCAGATAAATACTTTCAGTCATATGCATTGGTAAAAAGAACTGTTTTCAGCCTGGATTTGAACATTGTCAGAGTTGAGGCCTGTCTCACATCCTCGTGAAGACTGTTCCAGATTTTTGCTGCATGAAACTGAAACGCAGCCTCACCGTGTTTATTATTGACTCTGGGAACCACCAGGAGGCCCCTCCCTGAAGTTCTCAGGGCCCGAGATGGTTCATACGGCTCTAACATGTCAGAGATGTACTTTGGAGCTAAACCATGAAAAGACTTGTACACGAGCAGAGCTGTTTTAAAGTCTATTCTCTGAGTGACAGGAAGCCAGTGCAGAGACCGGAGCACTGGACTAATATGGTCATATTTCCTGGTTCTTGTCAGGACTCGAGCAGCAGCGTTCTGGATGTACTGTAGCTGTCTGACAGCTCGTTTAGAGAGGCCAGTGAGTAGGCCGTTACAGTAGTCTAACCTGCTGGAGACAAATGCATGGATAAGTCTCTCTAAGTCTGGTTTTGACACTATTCCTCTGATCTTAGCAATGTTTTTCAGATGGTAAAAAGCTGCTGATGTTATTGCTTTGACGTGGCTGTTTAAGTTCAGGTCTGAGTCCATGATTACTCCTAGATTTCTAACCTGATTTTTTGGTTTTAGAGAGAGAGACTCAAGGTGACTGACAACACTTTGTCTTTGTGCCTGTGGGCCAAAAACAATGATCTCAGTTTTGTCTGAGTTTAGTTGGAGAAAGTTGTTTTGCATCCACAAACTGATCTGTTGGATGCAGTGACAGAGTGTATCTACAGGCCCATGTTCACCAGCCGTCAGTGACACGTAGATTTAAGTGTCATCTGCATAGTTGTGGTACGACACATTGTTGCTGTTTATTAGCTGACCCAATGGAAGCATGTACAAGTTGAATAAGAGGGGTCCCAAGATTGACCCCTGGGGGACTCCACAGGTCATGGCAATTTTGTCTGAGACACAGTTGCCAATTTCAACAAAGTACGTCCTGTCCTCGAGATAGGACTTAAACCAGTTTAGAGCAGTACCAGAGATTCCCACCCAGTTTTCTAGCCTGTGAAGTAAGATCCCGTGGTCCACTGTGTCAAAGGCAGCGCTCAGGTAAGAAAGATTTATGAGAGAAAAGATTATGCTAAAACCCAAAATATATGCAGCTTTTTATCTTAACTGTTTATTGCACTTTTGTCAGTGTATTTTTCCCCACTGTTGCTTGATACAACACTCAGCAAACCTTTCAGTGCAAATGTATTCTGTGTTTAAGTTCAGTAACCTATGTTCAGGTACTTAATAATTACTGCTTAATTTGCTGAAAATCCAATGTTATTAGTATCGGAATATCGTATCGATCTACTGTATCGATCAAATTAGATCGTTTTACATACTCCTTTATTTGCTCTCTGAAAGCCGCACGCCAATGAGACTGAACCTCATAAAGGTGTATCAATTAAAGATAAAATCAATTAAATAAGAAGAGGATGAAGTGCTTCAGCCGCAGACAAAAACGTTCAGCAATTACAATATGCAGCAACATATGTCACACAAGCTAATTCTAGTATATCATTTATTCGTAGCTGCTTCCTGAAGTCTCTATATTGAGGACTGAGCCATCACTAAGCAACTATAACCGTTTTAGACATGCAAATGATCACCACACGAGTGACAGTTAAAAGTAGTTTTCTTTCTAAACGTCGTGTTCGCTTAAATAAGACGCCGACGTTGAATTACGAAGCATACTGCCTTAATTCATGGAAGCGAACTATAACTCCGCACTCCACATTGTTTATCGTCCACTGTCTCGAGTGGAGAGTGCACGTACAGTGATCTGTCCTCATAAAGATCCATTTTTAGGAAAGATGTTTCTAATCTCCGGCATCACAAGGAGCTCATCGCGGCGGCGCTAAATCACAACATATATCAAAGTAATAGTGTGGCCTCTTCACAGTAACAACGTGAGGGTGACGGATCTGGACTGGCTCATATCTGCGGAGCTACTAAAACACCGGGGGTTCCTCCAGGCAGGCTGAGCTTTAGTCTTTTACAACTGGACACCTTCGCTTTATTGGTATATCTGCAGAGGAACTTTAAGGAGACCTGCGCTGCCTGAAAAACAAAAGAGGAATCCTAGGCTGCTGCATTTGATCAGGTCTAGGTTCAGCAACACCACGGCTGCATTTAAAAAGTGGCGAGATACATAGATCCCTTTTCCTTCCCTGTTCGTTGACCTTTGAGGCCGACGTCATGAGGTCGAGCTTGAGGAACCCTCAGCGTCAGGAGAATCTGAACCTTCCTAGCCCAGCGGAGGAACAGCCAGGAAGAACAACATACCGTAAATGTTCTAATATAGGCCGGGGCCTTTATTTACTCAAGGGCATCTTGGACCAGGCCTTTATTGGTACCAGGCCACAATTAGAGACAGGCCTTTATTTCTATTTGAGCAAAACGGACGACCAGGAAAATGAAGAAAAAAGAGATTTGTGTCCATTTGAACCTAAAATATTAGATTAATTTATTAAATAACATTTCAAACCCTCTCTCAGTGGCTGGAACATTGACGCCTTTTATTTTGTCGGGACAACAGGAAGTGTTTCGTTGCTATTAGCAGAACTTTGGCATCAATGTCACTGCAGGTTTCTGTTTCATTTTTACCGCGGACCGGATTATTTGTTGTTATCTTGTGTAAAAGGCGAGTTTAGACGGAGCGTTTGTGTTTGTGATCGATCATAAAAGACCCGAGAGAAGACGAGACGCTCGCGCTGATCGGAGGAGTTATTTTGAGGCGTGGGACTTACCTGCACAGGGAGCAGCTGGATGTGCCTCGAAGACGCAATGGTGACTTTATTAAAACCCTGGAGGGTCACACAACATTTGTTGCTTGCCCTGTTTCCAAATATAGTCACTGAAGGTTTGAAAAGTGGCTAAATCTGTGTCAAAGTTACGCTCGGATCAGCTCCTCCGCAGCGTTCCCCTCGGCCCGGGTTCCCGTTTGTTTACTTCCTGCACGTGAGTTTTCATTTACACGAGTATGAGACAAATTCCTAACATGGGGAATATTTCTACCGCTATAGTTTCTAATAAAAGCCCCGGCCTGTTTAGAGACCGGCGTTTGTTTACCTCCGCCAGCCGCAAACCCGGCCACTGTTAGAGACCCGGCCGCTAATGGAATGCAGGCCAGTATTAGAGAATTACAGTAAGCTCCATTTCCTCCTGCAGAGAATTTAGCGATAATTTCCAACCAGACAAATATAATCTGAGCAACTGCACGAATGTCAGAATGTGTTAAAAGCAAGTCTTTATAAACTGCGCTGTTCAATTATCACTGACTCTGAAAGTTTCAAACATGAACCACTGCGATATGAAACTACACAGACTGACAATGAATAAATGGTTTCATCCTCGACTCTGCTGCCACTGCTCAGTCACATTTTTTCTTCACTTTTTCAAACTGTGTAAAAACTGAAAGGCTGTTGGATTGAAGTGTCCCAGGTGATGAGATGTTTGTAATCAGAGGAAGTGAGGTTCAAGGCAGGACCACGCTCTGAATCAAGTGCAGAATTATTAAGCCGCTATTTTCCCTCAGACACTAAATTGGAAGGAAAGCACGTCTGAAAAACTCTGAAAAGTCACAAATTGTTGATAGCTGGTTAGAGGGATGCAGTATTCTTGACGTTTCAAAAAATGACTGATGAATGGGCTCATGGCTGGATCACTAATGGACATAAAGCTCCACTCATACTTTGGCGCCAGCAAGATGGAGGGGCAGGTGTCATTAAAGATGAGTTAGTTACATAGTTTTCAACTTGTAATTTAGAACTGGCAGGAGGTTTGGTCAGACCAGTTTCAGAAGATGCTTCTTCAAGTGGTGGTACAGAACAAAGTCCATCCACCAGTCACTCTGTTCTCAACAGTCCATAAAACCTTTGACAGATCTGTCTCTAGATCATTCCTGACCCAGTCTAAACCTTTTAGCTTATGCGTCTTGACAACTTTTCTCACATTGACCGTGTTTCATAGCACTAAACACCTGCAGATCATGACTGCATTGGTAGACAATACATTCCTGGTGGGTTAATGCTTGGTTTCGGATTTCAGAGTCATGTAGGAGTGCACAAGCAACAAGGGCGGTGCAATTAAAGCCATACATTAGAACATAATTAAAACCAAAACATAACATGACACCTCAATCATGAATGACTGAGGTGGCATGTTATGTACTGGTTGGAGAATGATATGTCTCCAACCAGTCCATTTCTACAGGCACATTTCAGATACTGAACCTTCAACAAAATATGCAACTATAGAAAAGTATAAAGAGGAAACATTAGTATTGCTGGAGGACTCCTGAGTCCGAACCGCCAATCCTTTGTGTCTTGTAATTTAAAAATAACCTACACAACAGCAGTACAAGAGAAGAAAATGTCCCCTGCACCTTCCCATAAATGTGAGCAATAAATGACTTTAACATTTAAAAGATCTGACATTACTTTTTCAGCGGACCTGTCGACTTGTTCGCATTTTGTACACCAAACACTTCGACGCCAAAGAACGGCGGTACAGTGTGTTGTGTTTGAGGCAAAGAGTCGCAGAGCTTACTTTCAAAGCTATATATCCTGCAGCATTCAAATCCAGACATCCCCAATAAAATGAAATAGATGTGCTTTAAATGACACTATACGGCTTTAGAAAAATTGAATGGCGTTCTGCGTTTGTCTGGCTGCTGGGCAATCAATCTCTACACTTTTCATCGCGCTGTGGAGTCGATTCCCGTCACTGACCTTTATTTGTGTTTGAACAATGAGTAAAGGAATATTTCAAACGGCAGAGATTGCTGAGAAATGTAGTTCCTTTGTTTGCCGTTCTCGTCAGAGGAGAAAATGTACACACAACAGGCAGGTAGAACAAAAGGCTTCTCTTCAAAGTAAGTCTGTCGACGAGAGCTATAGCACAGTCATCAGTGAATATACTGCAGGCTGGACTTAGTAGGCCATTAGTTGCTGACGAAGCCTCTCGAGGTGAGAGGTGATATGACATGTCCTCAACTCTAAAAGAACCCGGTACAGATGTTGTAGGCAGTGGTTAGCAAGTGTCTCAAGCTCACCTCCCTGCAGGCACCAAAGTGGGGGTTGGGACCTCTTGGGAATTGTGAGAAGCTTTCAAGACAATATTTTTTTAATTCAACATTTAATTTCAGGTATTTTTTTTTAATGTATATATACATTTCATGCTGAACGAGGCAGCGACCAACCTGAAAAATAAGATCATGGCAAAAATGTCCACCAGGCAACCCCGAAGCCAATTCAGCTTAAGTGAAGTGCCGTCAGAAAGTCTCCTATAAGATGTGAATGAGAGCGATTCCTACATCAACCATAACTGAAACCAAGAAACTGATATACTCCACCACAGCCGTGATCCTAAAGACGCCTGGCTATCGTAAGAGCAACCATGAGATGAAATACCCACCATGGAATAGAAGGCTGGAGGCTAACATCAAGGCAGCGTGGAGAGAAGTGAGTCAATTGACAGAGGCCATAAAAGGTGCAACAAAAAAGCAAATAACCAAAAGGTACAGCCTAACAAAGGCTCCAAGCCTTGGCCAGCCGGCTAAAGAAGTACACGAGAGCCAACAACGTCAGACGAGTAAACCGGCGAACACAACCAGCAAAAGTGTACTCTCAATGGAAGGGTAACAATAGAAGAGCAGACCCACCAAGGATGGAAACTGAACAGTACTGGAAAGACATATGGGAGAAGGAGGCAGCACACAACAGTGATGCACAGTGGCTGGTGGCTCTGAGAGAGGACCACAGCAACCTCTCTGAACAGAATCCAGTTACCATCACAGGGGCAGACGTCCAAGAAAGAGTCTCAGATATAAAAAAAAACTAGACCCTGAGCACCCTGAGATTGTATGCTAGCCGTAAGGAAGGAGGCCGAGGACTAGTGAGCGTGAGAGCCACTATCCAGGATGAAACATCCAAGATCCATAAGTACATCACCAACCGGACATTGTGGTGGTGGACAAATAGCAGAGGAAAGCCGTTGTGGTTGACATACCAATACCAATACCAAGGAAAAAGGAGAAACTAGAGAAATACCAGGGGCTCAGAGAAGAGCTGGAGAAGGCCTTAAGGGTGACTGGGACTTGGTCATCGTTGCATTGTTAATCAGTATCTATATGTGAAAGGAGCTTTACAAACACAGTTTACTGTATGTAGGATTCTGTTTTGGGTTTTACCAATGATGCAGTATAACCCAGAAGGCAGAGATCAGAGCGAATGGCTGACCAGAGTACAAGTAACCATAGCTGTGACCGGTGAACTCACAAGACTAACAGCGTATTTTAAAACTTTTCCACCATGTACCCAGATTAGATTCAGAGGCATTATTTGTTTTTTGCGTTTGATGAATGATAATAATAATCTACCTCATTTCTTGAGCAAAATAGCACTTTGAAAATGCTTTTGTCTTTGAAGAAGTGCGCGTTCTGTGGTTAGGCAGAGTGCTTTGTTTGTGCATGCTCCCGTAGCTTTGATGCTTTCACTCTATTATCAGGGCTTCATACAAAAACACTGCGCCTTTGTCAGGGCAGAGGCACTTCTGCTGATGTTACACACCGGACTGGAGTCTTTGTAGAGCTCAAATGTGCTGCGCGCGCTCCACTGGCCGCTGTGTGACTTTCACACACGCCGAGATGACCTGAAAGTAAAATAAAACAAGGCTCATTGTTTTCTGCGGATAGAACAGAGGACACGGCCCAAATAGTGTCGCACAAGTGGATCAGAGTTGGCAGAGGAGAGAAGCCACAATAGTGACTCCAGTGTGAGTGGCGTCACTTGAAGTACTTGTAAAATACTGTAGTATTCATTCAAATAGTTACTGTGGCCAAAACAGCAGATTTCAGTCCCTAAAAACGAAGCTTTCTGAAGATTTAGGAATGCTCCGGTGGTGCGTTTGAGTGTCACCGGAGACAGTGTTCACCTGCGGGATTCAAACCGCCGACCCTCCAATCACAAGACGACCTGCTCTACTCTCTGCGTCACAGTCACCCCGACAGTGCTCTCTGGTCTGTCACTGTCAACAATAATGCCTCTCTCTATCTGACAGTCAATCACCTGTCCTGCTTTGCGGATCCAGTTGTCAATCCTAACAATCTCCTTTTTGGTGGTACAGCATCAGCAGTGAAGTGCGGTGAGGCACATGTATAGACTCCAATAGAAAGTCAATAGAACTGCAGGAAGATGTAACTTGCAGTCCTGGGGGGAGTTGACCCGTCATTCCGATAACCCTCCATTATGATATGCCGCCAGTCCCACACTTTTTGATACCTCTATTGATTCTGACAATAGTTTTGAGTGTAGCCGGTTTAGTGAGTAAACTCCACTATCCTTCAGGTTAGGGTTAGTTGGTAAACTCTACTATCCTTAAAGGGGCTAGATGCAAGTTTGCCATTTTGTACTCATTACTGCCACCTCAGGTCATATGTGTAACTGCACCTTCTATATTAAGCACGCGCATGACGGCACTTCGGACCCGAATTAACACCTTTTTGAGTGACAGTGCAGGATTTTAGAGGCAGTTGTGGTGAACAGGTCTGAGCAGGACATTAGGACATGGCTGGAACAACTAGGGAATGTAGGGAGGAAAATACATATTTTAATAATTTTCTTGTGTGTCGGAATGGCAGAACGTTGCACAAAACATAAAAGTGTTGCCACTCCGACAAAGGGGGAACAAGAATCCGACAATCATGTCGGAATGGCAGGGTGTAGCCGTCCCTGTGTGCTGCGTGAATGTCCCTTGCATTAAAATGACAACTGCATTTTCCATTAAAGTCAATTTTAGTAACACAATATTGCACGATATTCCAAATAAAGATGAAAAGACACAACATGGATGCACGAAGCGCAAACCCAGCCTGTCCGATGCGTCACACGGATTGCATTTCCTCCACAAAAAGTCAGTCTAGTGAATAAGGTTTCATTTTAAGTCATCCCTTTACACTTAAAATGCCTCTCCTAAACCGTGCAGAGAAATGCAATTGACTTGTCGTCCACACTTTTTGTAGAAATGTGTGGTGCAGACACAGCGCCCCCTTTGCCTCTTCTGGGGCAGTGCGTAAAGGCCAGCCTCTCCTCGGGTTTTTCACAATATTGTCAAGTCAAATGAACAGGCTAAATGTGTCGTGCATGTGCCAGATGCTTTATCCAAATGGCAGAAAACCAAATAAAAAAATATATTTATTAATGTTGAAGAATTATAAAATATATTCAAGGTTTTTTACTGTTTTATACTGTTTTTTATTCTCATTACTGTTTAGCTTGACTTAACTAAATGTATGCGAAGTATTCTCAGTTCTTTGTTACAGAGGAAAAGTGTGTGAGCACAGAACCGCCGCGCCCCAAAAGTAAAATAAACAAGTGCCTCTCACCAGAGGGCCTATGCATATGCAGTTACCACATTCCATTGAAGAGATAAAATTGGGGGGCGCTGGGCGGAACTACGTGACGCAGCGGAAGCACTGGAGCCAATGGAACCAATGAGATTAAGTTTTAGGCTCATGAATATTCCAATGTTTAATGTGATCCAAATACTCTGCTTTCTTAAGTTTTGACCCAGTCTCTCCCGTGGCAATGGACAGCTGGTAGACTCGATGTTAGGGAACTAGGGAAGCAGAGCTCTGTATTGATGACTGTTAGGGAAATAAACCTTTGTGACTTAAATCTTCTGAATTCTGGTCATCTATGCTGGTATGTGTTATTAGCTGGTAGTGTAGAGTTGTTTGTCACTAACTCTTCTTCCAGTGTTGTACATGCCTGGTGTTGTCCACCGTTTGGGTAATTAATTAGGATACAAGACGGGAATAGTGGTTAATAATGTTTATTGTTTAAAGGAAGTGGACAACACAGGAGAAGGAGTGAGAAACTCCTTACTCTTCAATGTATTCTATTTTTTGGGGGGCGGAAAAGGCACAGAATGGGAGAAAGAGAGGCCAGGTCTGTGTGTGCGGAGACAAAACAAGGCAAAGATATCTTTAAATCTATTTTCCCTTCTCACCTGCAGTGTCTCACAGACCGATGCAGCTCAAACCTATGGGGTAACTTTGTGAAGGACTGGTGACTTTGAGCCGACAGGGACAGGTCCTTCATTACTTCACTTTGACACTTTCCGCTTCTCCACATCTCTCTTCATGGCAGCAGCCGAGCTCTGTTCAAAGCATTGGCGAGCCGTGCGCGGGGGGGGGGGGGGGTTCCCGGTGGGCTGCAGTTGCAAGGGCATCGAGCACAATGGCCGTGACATACACGCATTTCATTTCATTATTTGTTTTATTTATGCAGCACATCACATGCATACAATTACCTACTACATGCAGTAGTATACAAGACAAAACATTCAACATGCACAAGGTGAGTGCAGCACATAGATTACTGACACCTGACAAAACACATTCAGGACAAAAAAGGGGGGTGGGGGCATACACAAGGGGGAAGCCTGAAAGGGCAGCATGAGAGCAGAGGTGTGAGTGTGTGGTAAGTGTAAGGGTGAAGGGCAGATAGGGCGGGATAGAAACAGATTTACTCATTTCTGTCATCATCACTGTAATATGAATATTTTAAAAAAGGGCAGTGGATATTTAGCCATGAAAATCTTTTAGTTTGTTTAACCTCTTAACCCACACGTTAACTGACCAGGTTTTGTCCAGTTTGGCTTTACCCAAATCTAAAAGCTTCTTGAAAAGTGTCAAAATAGCGACAGAAACGATGATGAAAGTGCAGGAAAAAAGTGACAAGAATGTTACGAAAGCGCAATAATAAAGTCACGAAGAATCTGTTATCAGTTGAAGCTAAGCTCTCAGATTTTCTCTTTGCTGAGAAAACAGCCTCTAAACTTTTGGGCAGTTCTCACCTCTCTCTGCTGCTCACCATACCAGGTGTAAAGCACAGTTTTGCTAACAGGTAATATATAGATAAATATCTCTTGCATAAATCCACTTCCCATAGAGCCTACCTCTACAGCAACTAGCAACACAATGACAACTAGCAACATTATCTCAACACACACACACTTGACCAGAGGGAAAGAAGAACACACACACGGTCATTAGTGCCATGGACAATGACAATGGTTATATTATCCGTAACCTGCACACACAGCTTACGACCAAAAACAAAACACAAACAAATCCAACTGAACACACCACGTTAGCTTACAGCACAACAATGGCCTCATCAAAAAGCAAACAGGCACGATGGCACAGCGGCCACCAGCGAAAATAAACAAACTTTCATTCACCCGTCTGAAGTAACCTCTGCGGGCCTTCTGCTCAGCAAACTCGTGACCAAATCCATTTTCGTCACTCCGTTATTTACAGTGTAGCGTTATGCAAATCCGCGCTACATCCTTCTCTCTTAAAACACGCTCTGACGGAGTTGGCTCGGGAAACGTAGCGGTCACCAGGGGGCGCTGTGCAAGCTTACAGCCAGGGCATCATCAGTCGCACTGGAAAAGTTAGCCAGGAAAAGATCACTGGTTTCAAGCAGAAAAACGAACTTCTGTAGTAGTATTCCATGTAGTAGTATTCCAGCATTAACATTCGGCTATTCAGAGCATTAGCAGCAGGGGGGACACGGGGCAGTGTTGCATGTGCGCTGTTTGTACGACTTTTTCACCCTGAGATGTCACACTTTTAAATATACCAATACTGTTATCTAAAACATGGTGAGGCCTCTTCGTGATCTCAACCTACATATTCTGATTCTTTCAAAAAACACTCTTCTTTCTCAATTTGTGATCATCTCAGTTTCATTGTGTAAAGATCTCTTTGGCAAGCCTCTCTCCCACTACAAACATGTACAATAGGCCAGGATGAATGAGGGTGGGTTTGAGAATGCGACTGTGGGACATGGCTACAATCCGGTGTGGTTTGTTCATTAACATGCCAACCAAATAAACCAATGAATAATAAATAAGTCACAATGTTTTTTAGGTGAACCACACTCCCTTGTGCGCTATGCAAAACACGTGCCCCATGCTGCAATAAACCGTCAGATCCCATTCACCTCTTCACGTCACTTTCCCCAACTCTCAAAACATCCCCAAATTCTTCAGATTATTCCCCAAACTTTGGCTCATTTCATATACAATTGACTCCTTGCTCCCAGCGTTGGGTTCCTGTGCAAGTCGCTTCACTCACCTTGCCTCCAGTGTCCACATAATGCATTTTCGGTCGACTACATTTGCATGACATTTTGTTGACAAAATCTTGACATTTTTTCAGTGCAAGTCAGTGCAATGCAAGGGAAATGTTGGTGAGTGGCTTTACTATTTTGTGATGCAAGGTTCGGCTTAGAAGGTCACATTTACGTTAGGGACATGCACCTTCATACATTCTTCTTGGAAAAAAAAAGTAACAAAACAACCACAACCACAGCAAAACAGGCAACAAAACAGTTACAGCAACAACAACGCAAAAAAAGCACCAAAAATACGACAAAGCAAGGAAAAAATCTTCGATCTGTTTTGTAGGTCATAGCTTTCAAATGAGGCATTACTCTGGCCTATCGTGCTGGGTTAAGGCGGGGGTAAGTGGTTTAAACATGGTCCATAGTAACGTAATAAATATTTAAATTGTGACTAATATAATATTATTATTCAGATTAATGTTGAATACACTCAAGAGAAATGTAAATGCCTTTGTTTTTTTCTATTCCTCTTCTATTCCATTCCTCTCAAATATTGTTCACAAATCTAAATCTCTTTTAGTGAGCACTAAGATGCTGATGCTGGTGCCTTGGGCTGTCTACAATAAAAGGACACTGTTCAGTTTGGCTTTGGTCTAAAATAAAATATGTCGCCATTGCCCAGTGCAGAGGATGCCTATTAACCTAGTAAATACACATGCTATTGATACCATGCTATATCAATCAATCAATCGACTCTTTGGGATTTTCAGTAAACTCTCCAGAGTCGAGCGTGTCTTGTTTTAGCACTTTTTAAGTATTTTTGTGTATTTTCCATGCAAAAGCACTTCATAACTTTTCCAGAACTCTACAAAACCCTGATACAGCCATAGTCATAGTCATCGTATGCACTCGAAAATCACATTACCTGTCAATACCTCTGTATCCACTCCAGACTCTCTGAACAAGGTTGTCACTAATTACAAAATCCTTGCTCGCACCAACTTCACTAATAATGGGGGAAGAAAAGTCTTTAAAAACTCCACACCAACAAATGTAGCTGAAAGCAGAAAGAAAAACGCCTTGATAGTTCAGATGCAGAAGAGGAACAGGTTAAAGCGCTGTTACTGCAGTGTTGCTTGCACTGTGGGGCTGAGAAGAGTTCAACACAATATGAAATCTAGTGAACTAACTTGCTTTATGTCCTTTATGTCTCTACACGCACGCTCCTGAAGCGCAGCGCCGACTGGAGGGCCAAAGGAAAGCCCTTCGTACCACATAGTAAATTAGCTGACGACTTCTGACGACAGATTGTGCTCAATACAATAATATCAATGCGGTGGACACGCACACGGCGCTGTAGGCGACACAACCAGAGGAAGGAGAGGGGCATGAAGTTTTATAGGATTCAATCAGATTAAACACCATGAAAGCAACAGCTCACAGCGACTAGGACGAGACCGAATGACCCCATGAGTCAATTTGCTCACTTAACGTTATTAGGGGTGAGAAAATAAATAGACACTTTTGTTTTTGCTCTCAGTTTTCATGGGGTGAAGTCAAAGATGTAAACACAATTGACCCATTTCTCCCAAATTGTGCATTAGCAACCAGTTCTCCTTCGTCAGAGAATCCATCCCCCTCACAGGTATAGCATATTAAGATAATTAATTAGCTGCATCAATATTGCACAGGTGAGTTAGGCTGTCTACAATAAAAGGAATGTTCCATTTTGCTTAATTAGGGAGGTCAGAAAACCAGTCCGTATCTGGTGACAGTGCATTTTGAATGACCCCCATTGCGCATGTTTGGGATGCTCAGGATTGTCGTACACAGTATGACAAAGAGATGTGCTGCACTGCTAACTAGTGTCTCAAATGTCATGAGTGTCACATAATCAAATGAGTGAACACAAAAAGGAGACACAAACCTAAATAACGGAAAGTGTCTCTGACACACAAGCTACAAACAGTAACAGCACTGCTGACCTTTGAACTGGAACATAGAAATAAAAAGGAGAAGCAGCGTTAAAAAGTCGGCTAGTCCGGGATAGTTTTCAGAGTCCGTTTGCTCAATGTATTTTCCCTATAGCTGCTAGCATTAGCCAACATTGCAAGTTATGAATGGTCCAGATGTTTTCAGCTGTTGTCAACCCACACTACAGTAAGGTCAAACCTCCATAGAAATTGATGAATGTCAGACCTTTGGAGATTTTACTTTAGATACAATTTTGCAGATAAAAATGCACATCCTCCACCACACACTGCCCTATGTTACGTTCAAAGACACAAGGGAAGTATTAATAATCTTGTGTGCAACACATATTTTCAGCAGAATACATAAAATACGTAGCAAAGTAAAAATACTTTTTTAATGCTATACTGCAACTTTTATGTAAGTCTGTGTATTTTTGCCATTTAGAACATTAATGTTCCATTCAGAACTAAATTTACCATGTAGAGCTTTTAATTCCTGCAACCCTTGAACCAACCAAGTTGGCTTGGTGTACAGATGCGAGTCAAAGAACCAATCACCCACCAGGACCTCCAACACAGTCCACCAACCCCAGGCAAATGTACATGATGGGAAAACAGAAGTGAGCCACACAAATGTCATATTTAAACTCAAACACCAGTGACATGTTGATGAAAATAAATCCTGACCTCTCTTGTCGTCTGCCGTTTCCCGTTTCCCGTGTTCTTCCTCTGTTGGACATCGTCTTTTGAGATCTTTGTGACACCGGGAACAACAACCTGAAAGAGCCTGCTGCTGGGTCTCGTCGCCGCAGTGGACAGGAGTGTGAAAAGGCAAGAGAGCAGGGGCCCGCTGTCCATAAAGGGACGCTTCATTTATTGCAGCCTTTTGTGCGATTCAAAGAAGAGGCTTGACTCACACGGCTCCGCTCCAGCCACCGGACATCATGTGCTGGCGACAACAAAGACCAGCGAGGGTCATCCAGGTTCACAGCCATTATGATAATTGCCGTTTACGATAATGAAAAGATGAAAAAGGTGAGTCTTCTTTACGAGGAACGCGGCTTGACATCAATGATACAATATCATGCTGTTTCCAGGCTTTTTGTATGACTTTGTAGACCTAAAGCTTTGATATTTTTTTTGTAGTATAACTTAAAATAATAGATACCCCGAGGCTTGGTGTAAGTTTTGATGAAGTGACATTATAAAAAAGCAAGCAAAGCACACAAAACCATCGCCTACAGCTGCATTCAGGATCAGAACACGTTTCCTGAAGGACTTTCTGAATTTGCAGGATTTCAGATTTAAGTGTGAATGAAGCAAACCTAGTTCCAGGTGGATCGAACTGAGTTTTCAGTCCTGGATTCGATTCCCGGCCAGACGGGTCCTTTCTATGTAGAGCTTGTGATCCCCCATAGTGATCAACCATCAGTCGCACCACTAGAGGAGCATCAACAGGAGACTGTATAGTACCACTCTGAAAAAGAACTGACCAAATGCAGTTTTTTCAGTCAGGGCTCCAAAAGAGTGGAACAGCCTTCTAACTACAATCGGAGAACTTGTATTTGTTCTGTTCTATTGCACATCGCCTTCTTAGCTCTCTGTTGTTTAGTGTATGTGTATGTTGCTTTAGTCCAGGGGCGTCAAACTCATTTTGGGTCGTGGGCCGAAATTCAGCTCCCATGGCGGGTCGCGGGCCACATATAATAGAGAAAATGTTTCCAATAAATGAATAATAATAAGCTGTGATTTGATCAAAGCCCCAACTTGACTGTAGCTTCATCAATGACAACGGCTTACACTTGTATTGCACTTTACAAGCCTGTGTCACAAGTTCCTGAAAGTGCAGTAGTCTTTATTCATTCACTTGGTGGTGGTAAACTGTTATTGAAGCCACAGCCGCCCTGGGGCAGACTGTCCATTTACCACATGGCTATATAATGTGTTGTTCATATCCTGAGCTCTTATTATGTCAGTGCCCTCTGCTGGACATGTTTGGAACTCTATCCTTTTTTTTATTTAATGCCCCCTAGTGGCTGGAATGAGCATTCTGGTTATTCTTTAAAAATTCATAACTCCGGACAGGAATGGGCTAGAGACTTACTTTTTTTTTTTTTGACATACTCTGGAATTTATGCTCTACAGGGCAGGGGCCGGATTAAATCATCCCGCGGGCCGTATGTTTGACACCCCTGCTTTAGTCTTTCTGTTGTTTTTTTTAATTCTTACTTGTTGATATTGTCTCCAACTAACCTCAGACAAAACTGAGATCATTGTTTTTGGCCCACAGACACAAAGACAAAGTGTTATCAGTCATCTTGAGTCTCTCTCTAAAACCAAAAAATCAGGTTAGAAATCTAGCAGTAATCATGGACTCAGACCTGAACTTAAACAGCCACATCAAAGCAATAACATCAGCAGCTTTTTACCATCTGAAAAACATCACTAAGATCAGAGGAATAGTGTCAAAACCAGACTTAGAGAGACTTATCCATGTGCAGGTTTGACGACTGTAACGTCTGCTCACTGTCAGAGCTGCAGAACATCCAGAACCAGGAAATACGACCATATTAGTCCAGTGCTCCGGTCTCTGCACTGGCTTCCTGTCGCTCAGAGAATAGAATTTGCTTGTGTACAAGTCTTTTCATGGTTTAGCACTAAAGTCCATCTCTAACAGGCTACAGCCGTATGAACCATCTCGGGCCCTGAGAACTTCAGGGAGGGGTCTCCTGGTGGTTCCAAGAGTCAGGACTAAACACGGTGAGGCTGCGTTTCAGTTTCATGAGGATGTGAGACAGGCCTCAACTCTGAAAATGTTCAAATCCAGGCAGAAAACAGTTCTTTTTTGCCCGAACATATGACAACTGAAAGTATGTTATCTGCACTCTTGCCTTTTACTGTAATTGATTCATTTTATGTTGCTGTTTTATTGATTTGATCTGTTTTCTTGTAATTGTATGCAACTGTGAAGCACTCGGAATTGCCTTGTGTATGAATTGTGCTCTACAAATAAACTCTTGCCTTGCTGTTATTGTTTGCTGCTGTACTCCACAGTCCCTGTCATTTGTTTTTCATCTCTCCCTTTATTTTGCTTGTGTGTTTCCTCTCTACATTGTAATTTAATGCTTAATTATTGCAATATGTCAACAACACAAACCGTTCCACTGAATTGAAACCAAACTCATCATTGTGTGTTAGGTTTAGTGTTTGTTTAGTTGTGCTCCCCTTTCCTTTTGTGCCTTTCTTTGCCGAGCTGGTGAGTGGCAGGGGTGTGGCTGGCCCCGCCCACTGCAGATGAGCCACACCGAGACGGGACTCCAATCACCCAGACGACAAAAGCCCAATCTTCTCCTCACCGGCAGATAATCCCATGATAGTGCTCTTGAACTCTTATAGAACTTGATCTGATTGGATTCCTAGACATAACCCTTTTTCCGTGGTCTGGTCAAAACTCTGCTGCAAGTCTGGGCCAGCCCCTGACCACCACCAGCCCACATCTCTTAAGGCGAGACACGGCAGGTGAAAATATAGATTTTTCATACAGTGGTCAATGTGGAAATGTTTTGTTAGTTTTCTTATTTCCCTTAACCTGTTAGCGGCCGTCCCACCTGATCAGAGGGTTAGGGTCAAGGATTAGGGTTGGGGACGGCATGTGATGCTAGTTGTGTTTCACTCACACAGTGGTTAGCGCTTATGCTTCACAGCTAGAAGGTCCCAGGTTGGATTCCCACCTGGACGGACCCTCTCTGTGTAGAGTTTGCATGTTCTCCCTGTGTCTGCGTAGGTTTCCTCTGGGTACTCCGATTTCCCCTACCACTAAAAACATGTACAATAGGCTAGAATGAATGAAAGTATGTTTGAGAGTGTGAATGTGGGACAATGGATGCAAATTAGCCCAAGGCTACAATCTTACATGGGGCACTGTCCCTACCAATTAAAACAAATAGATATAAATAAAATAAAAAAACTGGAAAGTCTTGGCTTCCAAATGTGGTATCACACTGACATAGGCTATAAGCTCTCCATGCTTTGAGATTTGGATATGCATAATTGCTAACCCCTTCACCCTAAGGGGGGAGGTAACATCTTAGTTTTCATGTCAAAGCATAAAAAAGACAAAACTTAACCTGTTCAATCCTTATTTTATGACGTTTTGATATTTTATATCCACGTGTCCTGAAGGCCCCTAGAGGGCGCTATACAGTGGTCCCTCGCTATAACACGGTTCACCTTTCGCGGCCTCACTGTTTCGTTTAATTCTGTTCTTTTACAGCGTATGAACGCCATACGCACATTGTGTTCTGCATCCTGATTGGTTAGTCGCAGAGTGAGCCTCCTCTCACTGCAGAGAGGATCTCTGTGGACCGTCAACACATCAGTGCACACCGCACACAACACAGGCCGGGCATGAGTGCACTTTTCTCTGCACTTTTCCACAAAAATAGACCCCGCTAGCATGTGGCGCTCGCCTGAGCTAAACACTCGCCTTCTGAAGCTGAAAGTGCCACAATAAAACTTTGGTCGTAGCGACGAATGTCTCATAGTTTGGACAGTGCACAGCGGAGACGAGAGCAGCTCACCATGTTTCCTTCCCCACACCTGTAAATGTGAATCTAACAATCTTAGACAGAAAACACTGTGACACAAGGTATAAGGAGAACCCGTGTGAACAAATGAGAAAAGTGTATAAAGTGTGTGGTGAGGTTTTACAACCTTAAAACATATATAATAGTTGTAAAAAATAAAGCTGACTACTTCGCAGATTTTGTTTATTGCGGGTTATTTTAGAGCATAACCCCCACGATAAACGAGTGTGTGTACTAACATGTTACAAAACTGTTGTGGCTCCTACAGACTCCAAACTTTACAGTCTTCAACTCAACAATATTTTTGAAGCTTTATCCACGAAACAAAAGGCAGAAGTTGATTTTTTTTTTACAGATATTTTTTGCTTATGATAAGCTTGTTCACACTGCAAAAAGTAATCTTGAAATAAAGGTAAAGGCATTTTATTTGTCATAATACATCAACTGTGCAACACAATTTTGGACGACCCGTAGGGAGCAGTGGGCAGCGGCAGTGCTGTGCCCGGGGACCCACCTCTAGATGTGGAACCAGGCTGGTGGTCAGAAACACCTGGCTGGAGGGTTCACTTATTGTACATGTGCAACTAATGCAGACACGGGGACAACATGCAAACTCCACACAGAGAGGCTCCGTCCAGGTGGGAATCGAACCCGGGACCTTAGCTGTGAAGCATGAGTGCTAACCACTGCACCAACGTAAGTAAGTAAGTAAGTAAGTAATCTTTATATATATAGCACCTTTCACAGACAAAGGCCACAAAGTGTTTCACAACACAGTTAAAAGCAGAAATTACATACAATATAAAAAGGGGTCAAAACAACACAGAAATCATAGCAGCCCAAAAGTAGATAATTAAAAGCTTGAACAAATAAATGTGTCTTAAGTTCGCTTTTGAAAGAATCAACAGAGTCAATACAGCGCAAAGAGGGCGGAAGATCATTCCCGAGCCTGGGAGCAACAGCCTGGAAGGATCGGTCACCTCTAGTACCAACACTCGTACGTGGAACCTTTAGCAGGTTCTGATCCGCAGACCTCAGAGCCTCACAGGGGTGTAAGGCTGGACCAGAGCACTGAGATAAGACGGAGCCTGACCATGCACGGCTCTGAAGGCTAGAACCAGAGTTTTAAACTTGATCCTATAGGACACTGGCAGCCAATGAAGCTGTTTTAAAATAGGGGATATGTGGGTCCTCCTGTTTGTGCGGGTCAGAATTCTCGCTGCAGAGTTTTGCACTAATTGAGAAGCTCCTTCTTGTTAAGACATGAAAATAAACTGTTACAGTAGTCTAAACGTGAAGACACAAATGCATGGATGATAAGCTCCAAATCATTACGTGCGACCATATTCCTATGTTTAGAAATGTTCCTCAGTTGAAAGAAGCAGTTCCTGGTTAGCTGCTTACAGTGCTGCACTAATGACATGTCTTTGTCAAAAATAACTCCCAAGTTACGAAGGCTTGGTTTCGCAGACTGGCCTAAGTCACCCAGGAACTGTTTAATCCAAGTACTTTTGTCCTTGATTTGAGAGACTCATGAAATAAGTCATCACACTCAAAACTAGATAAATATGTTAAATATGAAATAAAAGTGTTGTATTTAGTCTGTTGGTTTACTAGGTCGGTGTTATGTTAATGAACAAGCCACACTGGATTGAAGCCTTGGGTTAATTTCCATCCGTCATCCCCCATGCGCACTCTCAAACACACTCTCATTCACCCTGACCTATTGTACGTGTTTTCTTTCTTTTTTTTCTAATCAAATCAAAGCCAAATTTACTTGTTTTAAAGATTACATTTTGCAGTGTGAAAACTAAACAAGATTTCCAAAATCTACTCTGAAAAAGTCTTAGTAAATAATATGCAAACAAAATATAAAAAGAACTATATTGCAAGGCGTAGTAATATTACTACGCCTTGCAATATAGTTCCCCTTTTTATCAGCCTAGTATATTGACATTTTCAATTTTGTGTGACGATACTTGGATCGTGTAAAGGCTCATGTAACCTTATTTAAAGAGCGACCTTGACCAACCCAAAACTACAGAATCAGGAACAAAACGCGGCTAAAATTGAACTAAACGAGGATAATCATTGACTAAAACTCAACTTTTTTCTTAAAGAGAGGGTATTATGCTTTTTTCACCATAGCACCAGTCTATATCACACTACAATGATGACCATACCTTCTGTTGGTCTGTAAATGCAGTAAATTAGAATAACTGCCTTGTATAAAATTCCTCTCTCAAAATGGCTGTAGTGAATGTCTTGAAATAGGCCTCTGTCTCTTTAAGAACCTCTGAGCCTTTCAGACACGCCCCCTCCACACGCTGTCTGTGGCATCAGTGGGGAGGGGGTTCTGCTAAGGAGCAGTGGTCGGTTACTCGGCTGGTGACCAAAGCTCGGAGGCGTCTCCAGGAGGTGGGGGCGTTCCTAGGAGGACTCAGGCAAACCTATCCCTAAAATGGCCGCCATCAGAGTATTTTACAGATTGCTCAAAAATACGTGAATGTGCCAAGGCAACACTTCAGGCATGTTTTTAATGAGGGAATGACATAATAACATGATGCAAAGCTTCAAAAAGTCGATTTTGCATAATACCCCCACTTTAATGCTTTGGGCTGCAATCTTTTGATATTGTCCATCTATAGCACCTTATGTCCATGCATTTATCGATAAGGCGAGGAGAAGACCCTCAGCTTAGCCCAATCAGCCGTGAGTCACGTTCTGTCACGGCCCCGTTTTACAAGTGCGCATCTTCGACCCCGGGTTGAGCGGCCGATCCATACGTCCTTGAGCGTGGCAGGTTTTATATGTCCCCCCACTCAAACTCCTATTGACCCGACGCCGCTGTAAACACCGTGTGTGGGCTCCCTCCGATGAGTGGTGGCATGTGTGCGTGTGTGTGTGTGTGCGTGTGTGCGCGTGTGCGTGTGTGTGTGTGTGTGTGTGTGTGTGTGTGTGCGTGTGTGTGTGTGTGTGTGTGTGTGTGCGTGTGTGTGTGCGTGTGTGTGTGTGTGCGTGTGTGTGTGTGTGTGTGCGTGTGCATGTGCGTGTGTGTGTGCCAGACAGGGGAGCGGTGTCATTGGCAGAGGGCGGCGGCGGAGCTGATCCTAATCTTACCTGTTCGGGCCACGCGCTCTCTTCCTCTACAGGCTTCCGACATGGCTTCAGACAATGGAGACAGACATCGGAGAGCGGCGCCCGCGCTCCAAGGACACGCCGTGAGTAAAATCGCCAAGGCCTCGTAAAAGCTGCATTGCGAATCAGTCCTGTAATTAACTTCAGTCACCGCATACATTACGGACTTCAAACCTGCACCTCTCCGCTTTGAGCCCCAACAGACACCAGCCTGACAGCCTTGGACATTTATTTCAGAAGGATTATCTTAACCCCCTCCTAAACCGAGCACATTTCCCCCAGTTTGGCATTACCCAAATCTAAACGCTTCTTGAAAAAAGCATCAAAATTACAACAAAAAATGAAATGAAAATGCAGAGAGAGAGACTGCTCCCATGCATTTTCCTTCAGTGTCTCCTCATTGACATCTGAACAGCATTCTACTGTAACTCTCCTGCAGTGTTTAAATATTCTCTACTCCTGCTTAATCGTCTCGTCTCCTTCTTAGACGAGGTCGGCGTCTGTCTCGTGCACCAGCCCCAAGCAGCACTGCTCCACACCACACAACCATGTCACACGTACACTTTCCCTGGACAATGAGTTTAACTTGCAACTACAGTCATTGTGATATGAAGCTTATGCGCAAATTCAACCTGAAAGACCTACCAGCTGCATTCATTCATCACCTCATCACCGGCAGCGCACTCCAATTATCCAATCACGGACCCCGCTCAAGCCGCACCTTCACGACAGCCAATCACCGCAGCTGCTCATCCCCTCAGCAGCTGCTCATCGCTCAGGATCCCCTTTTTAAGCTTCCTGGTCAATCACTCAGCCGTTTGCCAGCCGTGCTGCGACCCTCCTCCACCCCTTTCTCCGCCCGGCTCCTCCTCGACTGCGCTCATCAAGTGGCCAACCCAGGTCTCTTCCACCACCACCAGGGTCCAGGCTCCGGGGAAGATCATGGCTATCATTCGTCAAAGCCATGCATTCCATATCGTTCGTTCAGTCTTCCGCCGGGGTCTGAGCCCCAATAGTGATTCATGTTCGTTAATAATAAACACTCATCCCGTTATTCCGTTTCTGTGAGTCTTTGCAGGTTGAAATGAGGTTTGAGTGCAGAAAACAATGAATGAAAGTGCAGACAGGGAGGCAAACACTTAAATGTGGTGGAGACGGTGGATATTCACCTCCAACACTCCGGACCCTGGAGAAACACAGACTAAAGCTCCAGCTACAGCCTGAACTTAAAGGAACAGGCCACCGTTTTTACAGACTGAGATATGTTCTTACCTGAGCTTAGACGAGTTCATTTGTACCTGTCTGGTCTTCACGCGTGCCCTCAGTCACGCAAGCTCAGCACAGACGGCGTTAGCATTTAGCCTCTCCTCTATAGCTCCAAACCAGGTGAAGATAGAAGCTACTAAGCTCTTCCACATTTTCCTGATTTAAATATGGTTACGGGAAGTGTTACAGGATAAAGTATAAATACACAAAATGAAGCAATGTGGATTTTCTAAGTGGATAAAAAGGGGAACTATATTGTAAGGCGTAATAATATCAGGAGTAGTTTGACATCCGCACAGTAATATCTTCATATACTGTGCAGATGTCGAACTACTATCAGAAATATGACAAAAAACGTGTGACAAAATTGCAACAAAAAGCCTCAAAAGAGTAACAGAAAAAAGCATTATTAAAGCAATGAAAAAATGTCAATAAATTGACGAAAATAACAAGGAAAATGGTCCGTTTAGTTTAGTTTTGTAGATTTGGGTGAAGTTGTACTGGAGAAAATGCACTTGGTTAAGGTGGAGGTTAAGAGGTTAATATCTAATTATCTGCCCAATTTATTGAGTTTTGAAGCCCCTAAAAGGCAAAATTCACATTTTTACAGATTTGTTTATTTTTCACTCATGTTCAATAACTAAATAAGTCCAAGATCCCAAATCCCTCTGAAAATATCATAGTAACTAATGTCATTAGAATACAAATTGAAACGTCCACCATGGGCTAACTGCCCTCTTTAAAGGCGCTATACCTATTCTAAAAACTATTTCTATTTCTAGAAACAGAACAAAATTTACAAACAAATTTACAGTTACAAACTCAAACATTTGTGGGAAAAATACTGTGCTAATGTGTCTATTTATGATACATTGATATCAATCTAATTAAATTTGGTTTTATTTTTCTATAATTTCTGTGAAAATAACCCTGAAAATGATCTATGAACTTAAATATAATAGAATGAATTTGGACCACCACGAACATTTTCATTTAGTGGCTTCCTTTTTCATTGTTTGCAATCAAAATATCAGGTGCAGGGCCTTTAAATGGTTTGTAACATTAATTAGTAGAATGAAAATATAACCACTTGTTGCTTGATTCCCACCAGATATTTGTTTCAATGTCATTAAAATGTCCGCCTTGACTCTTTCCAACCTCCGCTCCGAGGACAAATGAAGCTCAGCATAATCCCTCGCCTGATTTATTGAGTTGAAAGGGCTGAATTTTCATTTGTTAAGATGAAACCCGAAAAGCATGAATTTATGATTTCAGCAATTTGTTTTGAAACTAGTGACTTATTCAAAAACTAAACACGATATCCAAAATCCTCTCTTAACAAACCTTTGTGACTAAGATGTCAACAAAATAAAACCTTCATTTTAGACCTGGCTCTATCCATTACTTATATTTTGTCACAGTTTTGCACATTTACGTCTCCTGTATAGACTTTAAAGTGCATATGACACAATAGACACAACTTTTGCTAAAACAGAGATAGCACAATCATATTTAAGACGTTGCTAAATATTGTACCCAGCTTTCGGTAGTTGCATAGATACAGACGCCATCTTGTCATAGAAGGGGGCGTGGCCTCGCTGAGGGGGAAAACAGAATATTTTGGGAAACACACTTTTTCACTCTTTTTAGCCATTTTCTGGTGGAATATAAACTTATCTATCACATACAAATAAAGTCAAGTCTAAATCAGGTCCATATGGATGCTTATTCACAGCAGATTGTTCAGCAGAAGTGAAATAACGTCAGTCATAGCAAGCGTTAGCATTAGCACGATGTAGCATCACGTTAGCATTCTCCGTTTTTTATGTATTTATGGGCTGTTTAACCACTTTGCTCCTCCAAGTGTCTTTGTATCTTTATTTAGTTGAAAACTATATTCATAATTTAGCGTTTGTTAAAGCATTTTTTTAATAATCAGAGAAACTGTTTTCAAACATGACCATATATGGGCAATTCCAGAGATGCCGTCTGTATCTATTTGTTTGTTAAGTGATGACGTGAGCTTTACTTCCGGGTCCCGAGATGTGCGAGAAACTACAAAAAACTCTTTAATACCACAAGCAATATTTCTGAAACTCAACAGAGAGTTACTGAACATACTTATTCATATATAATATTTACCAAAATCGGTACTTCCGGTTTAGCGGAGATAAATGCTAACGGCGCTGCAGCTACGCTAACTCCGGAAGTACCGACTTTAGTAAATAATACTTTTTTACCAGTAGATGCTGCATTTTTGGCTAATGAATCTGAGAAATAAGTAAGTTCAGGCACTCCGCGTTGAGTTTCAGAAATATTGATGGTTGTCTTTAAGACTTTTTTATGGGGGTTTCTCTCGCATGTTAGCCGGTCTGCTAGGACCTGGAAGCAGTAGTTTAGTTTAGTTTATTTGAGCAACAGATGCATACAGGCATAGTACACATATAACATACAGAATTGTTTCACAACACAAGAGGTATTAGTACTGCTCAAAGGGAGTAGGAAGAAGTTAGTTATAACTTTAGTTATATAAGTTAGTTATATAAGGCCCTCCTTTCAGACTTACACAACTTAAACTACTGCTCGCGGCACAATCATTTTTAATGTATATTTAGGCTTTAACCATGATATCTATGTGGCAATTCCAGTCTGAGGAATTGCCTTAGTAGCAAATTAAGTCAACAAACGGCTCCTCTTTGCAAATCCCAAACAGTAAAGTAATTAGTTCATAACATTCTTGTGTTGCACTTGCACAAGGTTGAAGGTGCACATGCTGGACATCACATAATAAATCCAGATTCATTACATGCTTCTCATAATCGGATCAAAATAACAAAGACAATTCATAGATCAGAAACAGATGATTAATTTACAAGAGTTTTGCATACTTTTCCAGTATTTGCTTTCTGTACATTATTTTAAATGACTTTACTTATTACTGCAGTCGAATGCATTTTGAAATCCTCTTCTAAAGTGTTCCAGAGGTCGACTCCACTTCGTGTAACAGACATACTTTTTAGTGTTGTGCGGGATTTTTTTTTCTTAAAGGGCCTATACGGAGTTCAAAAATGTTAAAACTAAGTATTTTCCTCCCCCTACATGTTCCAGCCATGTCCTAATGTGTAGAATGAGCTCAGACCTGTTCACCACAACTGCCTCTAAAATCCTGCACTGTCACTCAAAACGTTGTTACTTTGGGTCCGAAGTGCCGTCATGCAGGAGCTTAATATAGAAGCTGCAGTTACGCATAAGACCAGAGGTGGCAGTAGTGAGTATAAAATGACTAACTTGCATCTAGCCCCTTTAAGATTCATTTTCCTTCTTAGGTTATAACCCCCATCAAGTGACGTAGTCGTGACATCACTCTTAACAAACGTATAGATGAAGGCAAACCATTATAAACTGTTGCCGTGCCGACCAGTGTTAATTTCGTCAACTAAAATATTTAGTCTTAATTTTAGTCAAAGTGATATTTTTGACGACTAAAATTGGACTAAAACTAAATTAAAAGTTTCTCATGAGACTAAAACTATGACTAAAATGTCCAGATGTTTTAGTCGACTAAAATAAGACTAAATGAAAATGAAAAGGAGAGACTAAAATCATCCAAACTTCTATTGACCGTCTGAAAGAGCCTCATATCATGTAAATTCTCTGCCTAAGGATCAGCTATGAGCTTTGTTAATGTGGAGCAGCTCCATGAAGCAGAGTAACAAGATTAAAAATGATTAGAATGAATATTATAAATGCAAAGTCGACTAAATTAGTCTTAAATTTAGTCGACTAAATTGACATGCAATTTTAGTCGACTAAAACTAGACTAAAATTGAAAAGTTTTTTTTGACTAAATCCCGACTAAAATTAAGTAACATTTTAGTCAAAAGACTAAGACTAAAACTAAAATAAAATATGTTGTCAAAATTAACACTGGTGCCGACCATGTTAAAAGCAGTTGGAGTACCTGATTGTGGAGTATCACCGATGGCACTTGAACCTCTAACTTTCGCTCTATAGTAAATGTAAAGCCACGTTACAGCGGCCACTCCCGACCGCCCATTCTAATTGTAAAAACATCGGCGTGCGCAATAAGAAGCTGCGAGCCGCTCCCGTACAAGAGTTCTCACGTCCTTGTTAGCCTAATGAAGGGGTGTAAGTGCGAGAGCGGCACTAATGACTCACCTGCAAACATGAATGTGCTATTACAGCCTGCTAAATGACCGAGCGGAATAGGAATACGAATGGGTATCCGCCGGTCATTACGTTATTAAAATCACATTATATTAAAAAAAAAAAATGTATAGGCTATCGCATTCCTTAAGGAGCGGCGTGCGCGGAGAGAAAAACTCATTATTACTGGCGGCGGATGAGGTCAGTCCGGGCTGGTGGTGGTGGAGGAGGAGAAGGAGGGGGGGGGAATGAGACAGAACAGGTAAATTGTAGCACAGGCGGCGCGGATCGGTGACTCATGCATTAGAAGTGAAGTTATGTAAGCAGCCGGAACACCTGGGGGACCCAATAGTGAGAGCGTGTGCGCCAGGCTGCCGCGGGGGTAATATACAAAGACGGTTTGTATAGAATTCTACGGAGAGGCAGGGGAGGGTTTATTTATATAGTGGTGCGTAATAGGAGAGGAGCGGTGTACAGTGGGTTTAGCAGAGGTTTCAGATGTGTTTCAGTTGTTTTTACGTGGGTTTTTTCTTTTTGAGTGAAGACAATGACTGGGTTTCCATCACTGGATTTGAATGAGCATTTACATCACTTTATTACATCACTTTAAAACCCTTGAAGTGATAACTACATCTAAATGTTTTACACATGTCACAATATGTGCAAAATCCACCACCGGGTGTTGCCTTTTGATGTAAAGTAAGTAATAATATATCATTTTTTTGGAAAGTCCCTCCTTCCCAGATGGCAGCAACTAATCAGAGTCTAGTATCCTCTCACGCTGACCAATGAGAAAAGCTTTTCCTGGGAACCAGCTAGGGATGCACCGATACCACTTTTTCTAAAACTGATACGAGTACTTTGATTTAAGTACTTGCCGATACCGATTACCGATACGAGCACAAGGCATTTTCTTCAACATACTTACTTTTTCACAGCAGATTGGTCGGTAATAATTTACTCATTTACATTTCCTTAAAGGAGCTATACCTGATTGTACAAAGAAACAGGGTCACTCAAATTTCAAATTGCTATTTTCTGGTCCAAACTCATCTCAAACTTTCCTAATGCATAAAAATTCTATTCTATTTAACAATAGATATTGTATTATTGAGATGTTACTTATTACTGCAGCTAAATGTCTCTCTTTGTCTTTACTTCAGCTCTGTGTAGATTTTCTCGTGTGTTTATAGTAACTTATCCAGTCGTTTTAGCATTTTGATTGTTTTGCTGCAGCTCATTTTCGCTCAATATAAACATGCTGTATGTCTTTAATTTGGATTTTCTGAGGACATTTTAGTCGCTGGGTTAGTTTTTTCAGATGAATAAGCCCCTGGGCATAAAATGACGCCTAAACTGTTAGCCGCGAGTTAGCGGCTAGTTAAATAACATTAGCAACATTAGCCTGTATCTTGTAAACACTGCAGACTCCACGCTGCAGCACTAACAACATCTAGCTCTGGTTAAATCCAGCACAGACTGACTTAGGGAGTGTCGTCTCTCCTCAGCTGAGAGGTGTGTCCTGCAGGAGCGCCGGCCACACGTCAAGTGGCATCGGTTTCTAGTATCGGGACCTCGTGAATGAGTGCGAGTATGAGTACAAGCTTGTAGTATCGGCCCGTTTCCACATAGAACCATATGCATCCCTAGAACCAGGGAGGGAGCTTGTTTCCTTTTAAAAATTTGGTTCCTGCTCTCCTCATCTTGCAAACTCATGCCTCATTTACACTGAGTACGTCATGTCCACGGCCCCCATTCTAGTTTGCACAGTGTCCGTACATCTTTAGTCCGTCATGTAACAATGTAGGCTTTTAATCTTCACATATAAGTCATGCCAGCTTATTTTCTGAGTTTAAAATGCAATATAAGAGCTCATAACCATTCCTAGATCTTAACTTTTAGGCTCAGTGTTACCTGCACCTCAAGAAACATCACTGCAGTTAGTCTGCGTCCTCACTTCCTCCTCTTCCTCCTCTCTCCTCCTCTACTTGCCTCTGCACTCCTTTCTTTCTGGTTCAAGGGGGGAGGGATTTGATTGTTTAATTTCAAATTTCAATAAACAGACTATCACTTTAGTTTGCATCTAAAGTTGATCCGTTTGAGGTGTTATTTTTTATTTATTTTTGCGAATAAGCGTTAATGTGCGTCTTTGGAAGATGGAAACAGATTGATGGCATGAAGCTTCACGTAGCGAATATAAAGAAAAGCGGTTAAACCGTATCGATCAGTCGCAGGTTGCCTCTAATCCAAAACATATTTCCCAGATGTGCAGGAGCTCAAACATCGCTGCTCTGTCTTTTGCCACAGCAGTGCATGGAGACTAAAGGACAGAGTTAGCTGAGTAAGAACTTGCCCAGAGATGCGGACGATGCCCGATCTTCATTAGAGGATGTAGAAAACACACACTGAGGTAGTTTTTGTACGGCTAGCATTAAAAGAACTTCTGAGGAGAAAGAAGATACTTTTGTTTAGCTTTAGCGTGTAGGTCGCACAAATGAACGTTTATTCATGGCATTGAAAGTCAAAACAAGTGACTTATTCCGTAAAAAAGATCAGTTAGAATAAGTGTTGTAGCTCTTAGCTTTCAAATGAGACGTTACACTGAGAGCTAAAATGACACGTATGGGAAAACTGGGATCATTTCTCGTTCTGGGGATAAAATAATCCACACCAGTGGTCAGAACCACAGGAAAATGGCCGTTCTTGCTCACGGACACTTCAATTGACCTTTTGCAAAAGCCCCGCCCACTAGTTACTGTTGCTACATCCGTCAAACTTTCTGATGCTGCTGCTAAAGTGACTTGTGTTAGTTACTCTAATTGAAGCAATAAATGCGCAATATCCTCCAGATCGAGGCAAAAGGGGTTACAGTCTGCAGCAGAGGTATATAGCTAAAGTTAGCTAACGCTAGCTAAACCTACAGGTGCCACAATAGCAATCAGCTACAGCCAGTTATCAGGACCGTGACAAAATACACAGTACTTTTATCATAAAGAGGAGACAAAAATACGTGAGACTGCAGGCTTGTAAAAGTTCAAAGTTATGGCTCCAGTTTGTGTAATGCTATGTGACTCTAGATCGTGGCCATACCGCCTTTGCTCTGCCCAATCCCGTCCTTGGACCTTGGAAGCTAAGCAGGAAGGGCCTGGCAGGACTTGGATGGGAGGCCGTTTGGGAACACCAGGAAGCCTAGCGAATGGAGTGAGTGAGTAGTTGGTTGGTGGTGGTCGGAGGGGCCCTTCAAATGACCTGGGCCATCTTAAACACCATGTTCGCTCTTCAGCCACCAGCCTTGGCGTCATTGTTGACTCCGATTTTAAACTTCACAAGCGAATCAATGCTGTTGTTAAAGCCAGCTTTTTTCACCTTCGTCTTTTAAAGCAGTACTAAGTAACGTGTTTACCTTAATAAATCCTCCCCGTAGTCCCTGTGGGGGTAATACAAGTGTTTATGGGATGATTGGAGGGTCTTTCATCTCCCCCTGGTGTCTCTGGACAGAAAACCATGTTTGCAACTAGATTGCCACCGGTCCGGAGAAAGCAATACACACTAATGAAATCACGAAGAAGCTAACATGCTAATTGGCAAAGCTAACTGCGGGCTAACGTCACTTTAAACAGTATTTACAGCCAAGTTTGAGTGAAAAAAATGATTTCCATTGTATAATTGGATGCACAGTAACCCTCTCTCCCTTCGCCTTTCCTGTCAGCGTAGTATTTACTCTCCAAGACAATTAGTACGTTAAAAAATTGTAACTTGCTACTACACCTGCAGTTGCGCTTATGGCCTCTAGGGGGAAGAGTTATCTAGTACTGCTTTAACAAAAGTTATTATTATTTTTATCTTTTAAGAACTTTGAGCAAGTCGTGCATGCTTTAATTTCAACTCGCCTGGACTACTGCAATGCACTTTACACAGGCATAAATCAGAATGCTCTTTATCGCTTGCAGTTAGTCCAGAATGCTGTGGCACGGCTCTTTAACAGGAACCAAAAAGTATGAGCACATCTCCCCCATTCTTGCGTCGTTGCACTGGCTTCCTGTTAATTTTAGAATTAATTTTGAGATTTTATTGTTTGTTTTTAAAGCTTTGAATGGTCTGGCCCCTCAGTACATCAAGGACCTCATCCACATTTACACACCGTTGCGCGCTCTGAGGTCCGAGGGGCAGCTCCAGCTTGTGGGGCCCAGGACGAGCCGTAAGACTAGAGGGGACAGAGCGTTCTCCGTTGTCGGCCCTAAGCTGTGGAACGCTCTGCCGCTTCACGTCCGACCGGCCCCCACCGCGGAGTGTTTAAATCCCGCCTTAAAACCCACTTTTATTCTCTGGCCTTTAACACCATGTGAGTTGTGTGGTCCTCTGTGTGTTTTATTTGTGTGGTTTTATCTAATTTTAAATGTTTAAATTTTTATTGTTTTAATGTTTTATTCTTATTGTTTTTATTTTTTTGGTGCAGCACTTTGGAAACTCTTGTTTGTGAAATGTGCTATAGAAATAAAGTTGGATTGGATTGCGTGTGTGTGTGCTATAATAAACAATGGTTCCAACACCTCAAATGATCAACTTTGCTTCCTGAAGACAACAACACAGAACACAATAAACCAATTTCCACATTATTATAGCAATGGAAAAAAGAAATGATTCTGTTCCTTTTCATTTCTTTCTTGATTATAGTAGCTTTGTGCAGGGAGCAGTGGAAAGGCTCATTTAACAAGCCATGAATCAAAATCTCAGAGAATTTGTCTGAAATTTAAACTGTACAGTATATGTAAAAAAAGAAAAAAAAGAAAAAATGAAGAGCCATTTGGGAGCCAGAAGAGACAGCTCTTTTTGATTCACCAAAAAGAGCCAAAACCCAATCACTAATACAGGCAAATGTTACAGACAAGTAATGATCACTGTGGGTTTCAGATGCTCAGTTTAACCGTCTTGAACTGTCCGAACATTGACAAGAGTTTTATATAAATCTTAGCTCAAACAAGAAACAAAACAGTGCAGTATAATGTAAACCAGGCCCTAATAAAGTCCTGTCTGAGCTCCTTCCTAAGCCACCCCTCAGAGGAAACTCGTTTTGAACAATCATTCCTTCAGTTGTGATGCAAAGCTCATGACCGTTAAGTGAGAGAAGGAACGTATTGACCAGTAAATCGTTGGGCTTCACCGCACTTTCTCCCCACAAACAGTCCAATCCTGATGATGAAAAATATGTTTGTTACTCAGATGGCAATGTTGTTTGACCTAATTGTTTATTATTCTGCAATTGCCTGTGTCCTGGCGCAGGTGCGTTCCCACGTGAGGCCTGAACTTCATCAGGCTGATCCGCGCCTTTTGCACTGCGCCTGTTGTTCACTGCCGTTTACTTTCATCACTGAGAAATTAACACATGCCTCTGGTGACTGCTGTTTATTGGACTCGGGCTGAGGTAATCTCCCTTCTTCCACCCCTCAGAAGATGAGAGATTCAATTACTGACTCGTGTTATGGGATACATACACGGGACCTTCGGGACCAAATCGGATGTGATTTTCTACACACCACAGTGATAACATGGTAAAAGGGTGGAAATAGCAAGTAGCTCGGGATGGCAATTATTGATAAAAATCATAGCAATGCATTCAGCTATCTCAGCATGTTCCTACATGTTTGTTAGCCGTCGAATCCAGGACCCGTTTAAAGCAGTACTAAGTAACTCTTCCCCCTAGAGGCCATAAGCGCAACTTCAGGTGTAGTAGCAAGTTACGATTTTTTAACTTATTAATTGTCTTGGAGAGTAAATACTACGCTGACAGGAAAGGCGAAGGGAGAGAGGGTTACTGTGCATCCAATTATACAATAGAAATATTTTTTTTTCACTCAAACTTGGCTGTAAATACTGTTTAAAGTGACGTTAGCCCGCAGTTAGCTTTGCCCATTAGCATGTTAGCTTCTTCTTCGTGATTCCGTTAGTGTGTATTGCTTTCTCCGGCCCGGTGGCAGTCAAGTTGCAAACATGGTTTTCTGTCCAAAGACACCAGGGGGAGATGAAAGACCCTCCAATCATCCATTAAACACTTAACACCTACCGTATTACCCCCACAGGGACTACGAAAAGGATTTATTAAGGTAAACACGTTACTTAGTACTGCTTTAAATTGAGCGATCTATTCCCCATACAAATGAGTAGTGAAAACAGCACAAAACTAAAGTATGGTTAGTATGTTTTTAACACTCGCCTCTGTGCATGGTCTACAGAACAGATGTTATTCTGTCCTTGTCTTTTCAGACTCGGCTAGTTTTTTTCTGCCATCGTGATTTAAGCGGCGAATGTTGGAAAGCAATATACGAGCTCATATATTTGCATCACTTTGAGCAGAGCAGACCCATATGAGCAGACCACTTTATGCGAAAGCAGGAAGTAAAACATGAAGTAGCTATATTTGTCCAATCACAGCGAAGCACCAAGGTCCTACCCTTTCCGTAATGGCCGCTTGCTTTTGTGTTTTGAAAGTTGTTTTTGCGTGCTTCAGGATTCGTTTACGCTCCGGCTTTTGTTTGTGCGTTTCCACAAATGTGTGTTCTAGTGCTGCGTTTGTAACTTGCACTTGAGGGCCACCATAGGAACCAGACCGGGGAAAACCAAACTGAAAACGCACCACGCCGCCTTCATGAAGCAGCAGAGATCGTCAGAAAGTCACCGGGTTCTCCACTGGCGTCAATTCCGAAAACAGTTGCTACGTAGCGGTCTGAGACGCCGCTAAATTGGCCACATATGAAGTGGACATGGAGTGGCGGACACGATTTTACGATTTAGACTTTTTCCACATCATCTGCTTTCAAAAAAGAATGAATGAATCAAATCAATTGGATTTATCGCCCAGGCCTACTGTAAACCGAGCCGTGGGTTACTTTGAATAAGTCATTTTAGTGTAGCATTTATAATGGCTTGCAAATGTATCCCCCTAAAAATCCTATCCGGTGTGTTCTAAGTGGACTGGTAGACATTTAGCCACTGTGCACAAGCCTAAGTGACAAACCCTCCCCTGTTTGAATCCAACTGCGAGCTGCACTCCCTCACAGACAGCGGCACGTGCCCGCAAAGAGCCAAGTGATCTATGGCTATGAGTTAGTTTGGGCTGCGCGTGTCTCCCTCTCCTCCCGCGATCGTGACTGTACTAACAAAAGCTCTCATCTGGGGAAGTTGGTTGCTCTCCATGTGCAGACACCCTGGTTGCCGGGGAAACCGGTTCTAAAGTTGCGAGCGAGAGGCGCGGGCCTCCGCAGTGCAGCAGAAAAACACACCGGCATCAGCCCGGAGTGGAGTGACGGCACCGGCGCCACCGCTCATCCCCGACCCTCCTCTCACCTGAGCGCTAAACTCTGCGCGGCGTGAGAGTGTGGGCCGCCGCTAAACTGCAGTCAACAAGTCACTGAGAGCGAGGCGGGAGGGGGGGGGGGGAGTCTTCAGCAAACACTCCACTCTGCGGCGCGAAACAACGGGCAAAGTGCTACTACGGTGAACGCAAACAAGGAAACAGAGATTAGTTCAGTTGCCAGTTCTACCGCTGACAAAGCACATAGAGAGAACTGGAAATGTCTTGCTCTAAAACACAATGAACAATCAAAAATATGCACATAATGGGGGGGCAGCAGAGGGAAGGAAAAGGAGAGTTCAGCGTCCTGACTGCCCACATCTAGACCGAGGCCCTTTTCCAGCTCCATGTTTATTTAGAAGAGTCAAAGTTTGAATTTGAACAATGTTACAGTAGACATTTGTTCATGAAAAAGAAAGCGGAAATGACACCTAATATAATTGTATTGGCAAGTTTGAAGAACCTAAAAAATATATCATGTAAATATGACCAATATGAATCTGAGACTTTGTTAAGAGTAAATATTCAGTATTGTCAGTTGAACTTGTGATTTGTGGACAGTGCTGTCACGGTAAAGGGGTGTGTTTGCTCCGTGGGATGAGGGAGAGTTCGTCTGAAAGCCACAGCTCCAAGTCTCTACTGAAGGACCTTCTGTAGGTGCCTTCACTGAGGAATTAGCGGAAGTAGGAGGCAAAAGTAAGGAGGAAGCCGTTTCGGAAAGGGCCCTTGGCTGTATCTACTGTATAAAGTGGCCAGATATCTCCTTCCTCCTGTTCTTTAACCTTTGAGGTCGACGTCATGAGGTCAACCTTGAGGAACCCTTGGCAGTTACGAACCGGAGCTTCAGCTGCTCCTTCTGTGTCAGGACCATCTCAACCTTACTAACCCAGTGGAAGGAAAACACAAGGAAGAGATGTCGTACAATATACAGTGAGAGGAAAAAGTAGGTGAACCCTTTGGAATTTCTAGCATTTCTGCCTGTCTTCACAGACAACACCTCCCTCATCACGCCATGTGCCGTCGTGCTTTAAATTGTCCACCATTGCCCCTTTTCCCGAGAAACCATGGGTCACAGGACTTAATGACAACTGGCCGGTGGCACTGACGTCTGTGGTCATGAAGTCTATTGAGCGCTTGGTCTTGCCACACCTCAAGGATATCACCGCCCCCCTCCTGGACCCGCTGCAGTTTGCCTACAGAGCCAACAGGTCTGTGGACAATGCAGTGAATCTGGCCCCCCACTTCAATTTGGAGCACCTAGACTTCTCAGGATCCTGTTTGTGGACTTCAGCTCTGCCTTCAACACCATCCTGCCTGGACAGCTACGAGACAGGCTCTACCAGCTCAGCGTGCCTGACTCCCTCTGCAGGTGGATTACTGACTTCCTGACGGACCGGACACCGCACGTGTGGCTGGGGAAGATCGTCTCGGACACTCGGACTACAAACACTGGAACTCCTCAGGGCTGTGTACTTTCCTCCTGGGTCTTTTCCCTGTACACAAACCTCTGCACCTCTGTCACCAGTCCGTAAAACTGATCAAGTTTACGGACGACACCACCCTCATCGGGCTCATCTCGGACGTTGATGAGTCCGCCTACAGGAGAGAGGTGGACCGGCTGGTGTCTTGGTGCAGCCACAGCAATCTGGAGCTGAACGCCCAGAAGACAGTGGAGATGATCGTGGACTTCAAGAAAGACACTGACTCCTACCGTTTTCTGGGCACCACCATCACCCAGGACCTCAAATGGGACCATTTGCCAACCATCAGCTCCCTCATGAAGAAGGCCCAGAAGAGGATGTTCTTCCTGCGGCAGCTGAGGAAACTTAAGCTGCCGACCAAGACGCTGGTGCAGTTCTACACGGCCATCGAGTCCATCCTCTCCTCCTCCATCACCGTGTAGTACCCCGGCGCTACAGCATCGACTGCAGTGCATTCTGCCTGCTGCTGAGAGGGGGATTGGCTGTAAGCTCCCATCTCTCCAGGACCTGTTCACCTCAGGACCCGGAGGCGTGTGGGTCGGATCACAGCTGACCCTTCTCACCCTCCACACGGACTATTCACCCCTCTCCCCTCAGGCAGGAGGCTACTAAGACCCATACCTCCCATCACATGAACAGTTTTATCCCGTCCGCCATCAGACTCATGAACAAAAACAAGACCCAATATCTCAGTTACAGACTCGTGAATGTAATCTGCTCTATTGCACTATGCGGTCTGTCCACACTCTTATTTGCTGCAGACACTCAATGCACCTGTACATCTGCAAATAAACTCACTCTGTTGTTCTATGTCAGATTGTTGTCTTTATCATAATGTAAATCTACTCTTCTTACACATGCCCTTATAGTCTTAAAGCAAAGTCTTTATAGTTTATTATTTATTTAAAGTTATATGTTTTATGTTTCATGTTGCACAATCGACCGAAAAAAAGCTTGGCAATAAAACCGATTCTGATTCTAAATTGGTCATAAAATGTGGTCTGATCTTTATTAAACACACAAGAATGACTAAACAGTGTCTGCTTAAACTAATACCACACCTTTATTGGCCATAACATGTAAACATTCACAGGACAGTGTGGAATAAGTGAGTACACCTCCAAGAGCTAATTAGAACAATGTATGCAGACATTTAGAGTCAGGCAGAACGTTTTATATTAAGTTGCCTGTACATCTTTAAACAGGTAAAGCCTAACTGGGGAAAATTTGCTCAGTTCTGGTGGGCGTTAAGAGGTTAAATAAATATACAAATGTACATACAACGTCTTGTTTCCTTTCTGTGATCATTCAAACAGTGCTGGGGAAATTCTCCTGAAAAATCGTAAAATAGCCATATTTCCCCTCAGAATAATTGTGACTCAAAAATGTGGAATCGTGAATCACCCGATGCCTCTGACCGCCTTCCCCTTGAGGCACTGATTGAGGGATGAGTCAAAAAAAAAAAAAAAAAAACCTCTTCCCACCGACGGCCACACTGTAAATCTCTCTGACCATGTTGGCCCGCGCTGTTGTCTAGCCCAGATCGGATTAAATTGATGCGGTCCGAGAGTGTGCCTCTGCGCTCCCCGTTGCTTTTTTTTTTTTTTCTCGGTAGCAGAGGAGCAGAAAACACTGCTCTGTTTAGAGTGTGGGCCGGCGAAACCGCTGCTGCTGCTATAGCGTCAACAGCTCACTTGGCTGGCGCGAGAGAGGAAGAGCGAGTCCTCTGTAAACACTCCAGTGCGCGGTGCGAAGTGCGGGCAACGTGTTACTACTGTGGCGCTAAGTCAGGAGGCTGTAAAACCAGGCAACACTCGTAAAGGATGTTCCATATTGCTGTTTTCTTTGCAGTCACGAGTTGTTCAGCCCACACAACAACAGGCAGAACTGAATAGGACCATTGGAGCCGCAGCAAACCTTTTCTGCCTCTCCTTTTATTCCCTTTCAGGAGTCGCCTTTGTGAACCAGCCGCATTGGGATTTGGCAGATCTTTATGCAAAATGCCCCTCCTGCTGCAGCTGGTCACATCGTTGTCGTTCAGTTTTGTACAGCACAGTATAAAAATGTGCATTCAATGTCATTTTCTGTCAGGCATTCACGCTGCTATGATGTCCTGATGGCAAAGGCAAAAAGAAAAAGAAGGTTGGGTTGTTGTGCTGCATAAGCAGAGCCTCTCGGAGCCGCCATCGCCGCTGGGGTGGGACGCAGTAACAGTCATTTGTTTGTGTTATGGGGAAAGAAAGTCAAGTGGAAGACCCAAAAAAATGTCACCCACACTGAGCCAGAGGATCCATATGGCTGGAGGATCCTCGGCCCAAACAAAGCCGTTACTGGAACCGACTGCAGCCGAATAACCAGTGGTTCCCACAGACGAGGGCCTCAGTCTGAGGGATGCTCTCTGTAACATCTGCACAGAGCCGGCGGCTGACAGACCTTTGCCCTGCACCACCTGAAGCTGCATTGTTCCACTGAAGGATAAAGCACCCGTTTGTTTCAACATGAGCCGCGCCGCCACTGTGGGCCGACCTGACCAACATGTTTTTGGAGGTCAGGGAAACCGTAGCACCCAGAGGAAACCCGGCTGGCTGGCTTCAGTCTCCTCGGATCCTCTGAAACGGTGCAGCGCCTTCTGGGTTTGTCCTTGTTTCAGAGCGTGGTGTCCTGCACTGGTCAGCTTCTCCTCCTTCCTCCTCCTGCTGCGCAGCTCCCTCCGTTACACAAAAGTCTTTCACCATCTTCTGGGAAAAGCTTTGCAGTTAATCTGTTTTATTCTCCATCCATCCATTTTCTTCCGCTTTACCCGGGGCCGGGTCCCGGAGGCAGCAGCAGAGATGAGCCACCTAAGCTGTCTCCTTTTCTGAAGGAGCAGCGACTGTACTCCGAGCTCCTCCCGGGTAACAGAGCTCCTCACCCGATCTCGAAGGGTGCGCCCAGCCACCCTGCAAAGGAAACTCTTTTCGGCCGCTTGTATCAGCAATCTTGTCTTGCGATTAATGATGACTTTTTTATAATGACACTGCCTAAAACTTGACTGAAACCTTTTTCTTTTTCGTCTGACTAAAAGGTGACGTAAGCATTTAGAAATGACTACAATGTGACTAAAACTTAAATCATTGTTGTCCAAAAGACTAAAACTAAAAGGGCTGCCAAAAACATCACTGCAGTTGTTTAGAAAAGTCCAGTAATTCTTGTTTAATGTTTTTCCGTAGCAGTTTATTAATGAATAGCCTATAATTCATCATAAATAACATATCAACAAAAGATCAGACTGAAACTAAAGAGGACCATTTACTTCTTTTAAAGTCACTGCTGCCACTTTTACAAAAGTCTCTTGGTATCAGTTATTAAAAGCTGGATCTGTGCATCTCTAGTTCTAGTTTCATTTTGCACGATGCTTCCACACGTTCCGTAGTAAACGTTCCTTTCCAAAGCAGCCGAGTCCTAGAGGTTCTTCCTAATCTCCACAGTTGACACACACATTATTTTCTAAATTTATTATTCAGCTCCAAACACCAAGTCCAGCGCTATCAAAAGAAGTCCGCTGTCAAACCCGCAGATACAGGATGATATATATGACCTTTCCTCGACGTCGACTTTTCCTTTTTCCTTTGCAGCACGGAATGGATTTTTTTTTTTTTTTTTTTTGGAGTCGACTCGTGACTAAGCTGTAAAAATATACAGAGAAGTTACGAGCGAGACTGGGCAGAGGAGCCAGCCGTAGAAAGAGCAGCTGTCCAAGCATATTTCTCACTTCAATTTTTTTCTTTTTTCCTTTTTTTTCTTTTTTTCCCAGGAACTGAAATCAATAAAGCACACAGGCCTGGAGTGTTCAAACAGCGCTGCATCGCACACAACCTGATTTGTACTACACTTTCTGATGTTGGCCGACCAATTTCACAGCTTGTTTCAAAGTCTTTTTGCCCTTGATCATATAGAGTAAAAAAAAAAAAAAAAACTTAACAAGCTGATTAGCAATAAGCTGAGTGCGCAATTTCTCCCGGGCCGGTGTGTGATATAAAAATATAAAAGTGAAAGAAACCCAGCTCATTTCTCTTTGGTACGAGTCTGATACTCCTAAACTTACCGAACAATCTACAAAGCTGTTATTGCATCCACTGCTCTTTACTCTCACTGTGCTTTCATCTCTGACAGGACTAATGTTGAAGTTAATGCACTTCCTCATTTTGTGTTTCTTTGTGTTGTTGTTGCTGAAAGTACACAGCAGTAAACTTTCATACCACGGTCAGTTTCAGTGTAAGACTATCATTTCAACCTGGATAGACTCAAACAGACAAAAGCAGCGATTAGGAAGATTTATTGACATGTATATTAGTTTTGGTGATCAGACCCCGGCCGTAGACATCCATGTATGAAAGTCAGTATGGATGAACAGCTTGGAGATAGGGATGTGTTCCCCGGGGGCCTGGACACTGGTGGTGGGATAGGAGACCCGTGAAGATGTAGCCGGGAGAAGCTGTAGACGGAAGAGGCGGAGGTGGGTCGCAGCACAGCAAACAAACCATGATTGAAGGGGCTTAAAAGCGGGACCGGGGGCGATGATTGGCTGTTACGAAGGTGCGGCTCTGTAGCAGCCACACCTCCACTCAGCTGATGGCTGAGGTGGAGGTGTGGCCCTCTCAGAAGCAATCATTGGCTGGAGGTCGGTGATGCTGAAATTAGGCTTCATTTTACAGCAGTACTTATAATCATACTGTACGTATAATTTTAGCCATGTACAAATTGTCTGTACTCTTTCCACCACTTGTGTTACTCTTGGTTAGTGCAGCTCACACTGTATGTAATATGTGTTTGTTTGTTTGTTTGTTTGTTTGTTTGTTTGTTTGTTTGTTTGTATACTTTATTGACCCCATAGGGAAATTTGTCCTCTGCATTTAACCCATCCTTCGATGCCGCTGGGGCAATCCGTAAGGAGCAGTGGTCAACAGCAGTGCCGTGCCCAGGGACCCATCTCCAGGAGTACGCGGAGGAAACCTACACAGACACGGGGAGAACATGCAAAGTCCACACAGAAAGGCCCCGTCCTGGTGGGAATCCAACCCGGGACCTTCTAGCGGTGAAGCGGGGGCGCTAACCGCTGCCTTGCGGTGGTTTTTGCTGTTGGTGCAAAAAACACTGGCCATTTTGACTGTCCAGGATCTTTTCTGGATTTCGTGCCTGTTCACGATGTGTGGCACTAAAGTATCCAACTAGATGGTTTCGGCTGATGTCCACCTATCGATCACGTTTATGTGAAGACAAAGCCGATGACAGAATGAAACGACCTTGTAACCTTCTCTTTTCATTTTTAGCCATGGCTATGTAAGCTAACCTGGCAAAGCTAGATTGCGCTCATAATGTAGCATAAATCTAAATAACGCTTGTGCTTTGGAAATATCCAGCAGCAGCATTACTTAGCATTTTACGGCCGTTGTGTTGTTAACAAGAAGTGATAAAAGCACTTGTTTTTGTCAGCAAATGTAAAACCCACTCAATCATTACAAGACTGCAACAGTAAACCGCTGCAGACCTAAATAAATCCTCACAGAATTCAATTTCTATGAGGTAGCTGGATTTCATCTCGTGGCCACTTTTACAATCAATCAAATCAATCAATCAAATCAATCAAATCAATCAATCATTATTTATAAAGCGCTTTTCATACCGAAAGGTATCAAAAATTGCTTTACAGATTACTACATTTAAAACAATACGCCTGGCACAACCTCCCATATATATATTTTATATATTAGGATTAAATAAATAGATTAGTCAGATAAAAGCTAAGCTAAAAAGGTGGGTCTTGAGCTGCTCTTAAAACATTTTCGTTCTCTGCAGCCCTGAGCTCCTCCTCAGGTCGTTCCAGAGGGCATTTACTATGTGCTAAATGTCATATCATTAACAGGTAGAAACTTCTCTGTAACGCAGTGAAAAAAAAACAAAAAACATGTTCAGATAAAGTTATACAAATAATACTGCACTTTGGTAAAGAATAGCACTAAAATGTCGAATTAATAATAATTTTATTGGGCCTCATTCATGAACATCTTCTTAAAAACAACTTTTAAAATCCGTACTTACTAAGGCAGTGTCAGGAGACTGCGCCAGATTTACCACATGTTCTTAAGTAGGAAAATCCTTCGCACGTTGGTTCTGAGTTTGTGAATCCCAACTTGGATGCATTGTGTTAATTGCTTTTCCCGACCATTTTTGTCACCCTTTTGCCGCTTTATTGTCACTTTATTTTATTGCATTTTCATCCACATCCACTATTTCGACACTTTTTTTCTACAAGCCTTTAGATTTGGGTAAGGCCAAACTGGAGAAAATGTGCTCGGTTCAGGTCGGGGGTTAAGAGATGAATAGTTTAAAGATGAACTGTCTGCTGCATCAGACCCATTTGTTCCTGACCCAACAGTCACAGTCCACATGCTTAAACACAGGTAACTCTGGGGCCGGTCACTCTGCTCGGTCAGGCGTCGGTCAGCAGGAGAGCGCTGCTGTGACCGAGCCTTGGAGCGCACAGAGCCAGTCAGCCCCTGACACTTCCCCATCGCCCTGTCCACACCCGAAATAGCAGCCCACATTATTACCTCTGTGCATGACAAGTTCCAACGGCTAATGCGCGGACCGCAGAAAAGCTTCACCCTTTTCAAAGATCCATTTTTATATCAGATCCCCATTGTCAGAAGTCATAATAGTCCTTCCTCTTCGTGTGATTTTTTCGGAGCCGTGCCACATTGTGAGGTGTAATATCTGCTTCGATATTACAATGACAATGGTGTCCTGAAAATCTGAATCGTTCACAGCGTTTCTTTTATGTGTAGAGTTCTCCGAGTATGCTAGTTGTTCCAGTTCCCAAAAGAACTGATTTAACACTTATGATTTTCTACAAGAATCATTTTTTTTAGGGGGGATAATGAAAACATGTTGATTCTAATTTTTTAGCCTCTCGCACAAGATGGGAAATTAAATTTGACACAGTTTTGAAAAGAATATCTTTTAAATGTCGGTTACCATTGTCAATACAATGATATTTGTCCCACTCTTTCAAGCTTGTTTATCGATACTTTGGCAGTTGGGGTTTGGATGTTATTCTGTGGGTCTTCAGGGTTTTGGCACCATCATTATACCGTAAACCCACAGGACATAATCACAACAGGCTGAATGAGGCGAGTACGCTTCTCTCCAAATATCCATTGACATCATTTGTACGGGTGAAGATGGAGTTCATCGAGAACAGTGTTGGGGGCAACGTGACATGACGAGCTGTTTTACAAATTAAAATCAGGCGATAAGCATTACATTACAGCCGCCGAGCACTTCCGTTCCGCTGTGACGACACAACTGAGGGTGTTTTTTTTAATAAGGAAATACCATAACGACATGGTTAAAAGCTCTAAAAAGTCGATTTTGCATGAACATATAATACTGTTGTGTATCTGCTGCGCCTCCGGCCTGCGGCTTTCTGTTATTGGGTCCACTGGCTCTCCATACAATACCGCATCCAATACAAGTTATGAAAATAGTGCTAGACAAGTGTGGCATATTGTTATCAAAAATAAAAGCTGGTTTATAAGCCACAATTATGTGTTACAATTGTGTCCACATAAACAACTCAAAATGAACTGAACCACACAAAAACAATTCCAAACAATCGAGTCAGCGTGAATGCTCCACTAAACGCTTTCACTGTTTTTTGGCTGTTTATTTTGATTCAAGCCATTAGTAAATTGTTAGCACTCTCATCTCACAGTTAAAAGGCTTCCTGGATGTTTTTTTATTGTGATGCTCTGGTTTTGCTCGGATCCAACTAAAACATAACAGATAATCCCCAGATAGGCACTGCCGAATGGTTTGTTTTTGCCCACTTTATTCCCCCCAATTCAATTCAATAAAACCTTACTTGTCCCCGAGGGGTAATTGGAAGGCAGACAGAGAAGCTCACACCGGCACAAAACAGGATGACGACATTAGATATTATTACCCCTCACGCTCGCGGGATAGTCACTCAGTTATTAAATAAATCAAGGACAAACATCATATAAGTGCCTCTTTTACATTATAAACCTATGTATTTTGCTTTTTTTTTTTCTAAAAGTTGAAGTGAAAAGGTTGAAGCTGAACTTAGTGGTTTGCTGCTCTTGATGCTCCTGAGGCATTGAACGATTTGTGTCAAGAGCACAAGGAAAATGTATCTATAGGGGTCATTTTGTATGCTTTAAAGGTAAGATATATATATTTTTAATGTAAATATTCCATGAACCTGATCCATAGAAATCAAAGAAATGCCTTTAACTATCTGAGCCTGTTCCTACAAATGTGTACATTCTGTTAGCCAACAGCTCCCGGACTCGTTTAAATTGAGCGATCTATTCCCATAGTAATTAACAGGGAAGCCAGGCACAATGCTTAAGTATGGCGAGGTATGTTTTGCCCATTTCATGGCATTTATATAATTTCTGAGATTTTGTTATCATTACTAATAATATTATAAGATGATGTTTGGTGGGCATGGGATGTCACTAAAATCAGAAACTTAACTGAATATGAGTTAGCATTTAGCTCAGAGGAAACTTTTAGACGCTAATTTGTATCTAAAGTAAAATCTCCAAAGGTCTGTTCATTCGTTAATGATTTCTAACAAGGTCATCTAAATGTGGTGGTCCATGGTTTGACAACGGCTGAAAACTTGCTCTTGTTCAGTTTGATGGCTCATGCTAACAGCTATAGGAAAAACGCATTGAGCAGGCTAACTCTGTGCATTACACAGTTTTAACGCACGGCGCGGAGTCCAGAACACCACGATGTGCAGCGAAGGGTCACTCTGCAAATGTTTATGTCATTAACTAAACTCTCCAAACATGCTTAACTATAAGGACAATTTGGGAATTATAATGGCAGAGTGAGTCATCCTCTCGCTGCAGCCACAATCTCTGTCAAGCGTAGCAACAAAATTCAACATGTTTCAGAAGAAGAAATTCTTCTGAAGACATAGGGCTCACATGTCTTTAGCTCATACGCTTGCTTTAAAAAAAGCTGGGTCCTTCATGGCTAGTACAGACTTTCTGCAGTAAAAATCAACTGAACCTCACAAAAAAACACAGCAAAGATGTCCTAAAGTAAAACAGTAAAACAATGTGGAACACAGAAACTACAACACAGCTGTACCAGAAGAGAGGGAAGTTTAGCCACCAACCATCGCAAAATCAATCCAGATGTTTTCAGCTGTTGTCAACCCATCAACCACATTTAGTTGAGGAAAGAAATCATTATTGAATGCACAGACCTTTTCAGATTGTGCTTTAGATACAAATTAGCGTCTAAAAGTGTCCTCTGAGCTAAATGCTGAATCAAATTCAGTCAAGTTTCAGATTTTTGTGGGTTGGATTCAAAAAAGGAAGATGAATTCTGGATATATTTGCCAACGGTTTCTCACATGAAAAACATTTCTGCATTTGGCGCATGGCTCGCTAGTTTAGGTCCAACTTCTGTAGTGTTTGGCAAATAAAGATTCTGTTGATCAGGCTTCTACCACTGCGGCACAGCTCCACAGTTCCATTTTTTTAACTTAATCTGATATTTTCTTGATCTTCTTCTCAGGGTAGAAAAGCCAAGATTTACTGAAATTACTACCGGGTGTAAAAAGTTTTTTGGGGAAAAACGGCCGGGCCAGATGCACTGGCTTGGAACCCATCAAAACTTGTCGAGGAATAAGTCACTCACCTTACTTACCTCGTGCGGTGCTCGGAAAAATCTGGCAGGATTTGTCAGCTCGCAAACCCATCGAAATCCGTCTTGTCTCTAAATGCTTTTAATTCCCCCTCGCTGTACGGCTGGAGAGGACCAGATGGTGTGGACTTAAGCAGAGAATATAGGTAAATCCTGTCGATACGGCCGTGGAATTCATATTTAGGACCATATGGCTACAACGTTTTAGAGCGGAGAGGAAGGAAAGTGAACCATATATATATTTCATGAATAAGCAGCTACAATCAATGACTTGTTTAATTTCTTTTGGGACTCGCACACGGCATTGAGTTTTCCATAGAGAGGGAGGTGCACACTTCAAAAAAGGTTGGACTTTGTGGCAGTCGTTTCATTTCACATCGCGGACCTTTTCTCTTGATGATTTACTGTAGTTTATCCTTTCTATGAGGGATGGGAACCTCTGGGTACCACACGATCCGATTACGATAACAATGACCTCACGATACGCCGATAATCCATATATCGCACAAAACCAACCAACAATACAGCACAATTTTTAAAGATGCATTATAAAAAAAAGTGTTTGACCTTTCAGTGACCCAGTGGCTGCATGGTGGTTAGCATAGCACCTTTACTGACTATCCCAGTGGCCCCTAAGACGCTCCGTGATCAATTGTTTTTCGGGTTTCTTGGTTTTCAGTGCCGTTAAAACGGTCTCTTCTCAATGGTAACACATACATTCCATTCAGAAAACCTACCAGAAACCCTCAAAAGCCTGGAACTAAGTTGGCCCTATGGAAAGAAAAAGCACCAAGCTAACCACCCATACAGCCACTGGGTCACTGAAAGGTCAAATATGCACTAATATCAACTTTTTTTTTTCTTTTACATAAAAAAAGTTGCATAATACACCAGCAAAGAAACATAATGCTTTTTGTTATTTTATTTTTTTATTACTATTTTAGGGTTTACATTACATTTGCATGTGCATTGTTCAGTAAATAAATGATACCTGACTTATCATTAAATGGGCCTACTGATCCGACAGTGCCAGATCACTTCATTTACATTCAAATAAGGGATGGAGCGTAATTATAAAAAAATATAGTTTTTAAAATGATGTTTTTTAAATACAGGCAGAAGCAAGTCACATGTAAAGAAGCCGAGGCGTAAATTCAACCTGGGAAACTAATTTCAGCATCACCTACCTCCAGCCAATGATCGCTTCCGTGAGGGTCACACACTTCCTGCCACACCTCCAGCAATCACGGCTCGTCCACTTCCCAGCTGTGCTGCGAAACGCCTCAACCCCTTCACCGCCTTCACATTGCTTCATCCTTCACCAGTCTTCAATACCACCACCAGTGTCCAGGCTCCAGGAGAAGACATCCCTATCTCCAACCTGCTCATCCACACTGAATATATAGACGTCTATCCAGGTTGAAATGTTTTGAAAGGCCATTTTTAAGCCCCAAAACCACATTATAATGCCACAAACACAGACAAAACAATTCATCAAAAAGAGGAAAGAGAATAAACAAAAAATGTGGTCAATTTCAGCCATTTGCAACTCAATATGTTTAGATCATAATTTATACAATAACAGTTGTTGAGCAATGTCATCATTTTCCAATAAATTTAGATTTACGGGCAGTTTAAAGGTGAAGCACTCATCCAACCGATCACTCCGTTTTTGTCCTTCACAAAGTAGTTTGCTTCTGAGGCCTGCTGATTTTGTCTGATTTTACAATTTCCCTTGTTACTTCAGAAGGAGAAGGCTTTTACTGAGGTAAAAAACGTGTTTGTTTGGGTCTTGGCGCGGAAATTAGATGATTCTATTTCAACCTCATTTACAGTCAACCAGCATAATTTATTGTTTTTTTTCCCCACTTCCACAGCAACCCCCAAAGTCTAACAGTCCATTTGCTACAACATGTACACATTGTAAATGCAGAGAAAGTAAACATATATACAGAATTGACGAGCCTCGGAGTTTAAGCCTCCAGAGTCCATAGGTTTTTTTTAGTGGGCTTGAAGGATTTTACAGTGTTTTACCGCTGCAGGCCTCATTAGCTTAAACATTTGCAGATGATAGAAAGTAAAATCTTATAAATTATTATTGCTGTTGGCTTTAGTTGACTGCTTAGTTTTTTAAAGGAATAGGCCACTGTTTTTAAATACTGAGATATGTTCTTACCTAAGCTTAGACGGGTTGATATGTAGCTGTCCGGACTTTGTGTGCCCTCAGTCACGTAAACAGAGCACAGACGGCGTTAGCATATAGCTTCTCCCAGCATAGGTATATCTCCCAACTGAGTGATTTTCTAAGCGGATAAAAAGGGGAACTATATTGCAAGGCGTAGTAATATCACTAAGCCTTGCAATATGTTTCTTTTTGTGTGACATACCAGGCAGTATGTATCTTCTTGTTATTGTTTTTTTCCCCCGCTGTCGTGAAGGTCCAACAAGGACTGGCCGTTAGCTCCACCACTCCCTTTCCTGCAGAAGGGCTCCCATCTGCCCTGGGACGTCGATTGCCTGTCCGCCCACCGGAGTTTGGATGGCTCCTTCAGCGGTGGCTTCTCCGTTCTTCCGCTGGGGTTCGGCGGTTTTCGCTGTCGCAAAGGAGGGTCTAATGACGAGGGGCGCCCGGGGCATCAATCCATCTGCCGCCGCTTCACTGCTGACATTTTGACATCACATTTGCTCGTCTGTTTCGCTGCTTGACGTCTGTGTCGTTGCAGCCCTGAGAGGCGACTGCTTGTTGTGACACTAGCCCTTTGTCATAAACCTTCTCAGCTCGAGTGTGCTACTTTTCACTGTCACGGAAACCGCTCGCCCCGGTCACGTTGCGCTTCAAATCCAAACGCTACGAGATTCCCACTCATTATTGTCAAACCTTTACCACAGAGAGACTAAAGTGGCTAAACAGTCTCTTTTGGCCCGACTTCCGTCTAGCGTTGCAATTCCCGCACAGCCTGCTCCGAGAGAGAAACCAACGCACATGTGCCTCGTCATCTGGCCTGTCAGCGGCACGTCCACAGTAATGCTCAATTTGTTATAATGAAGCAGAAAGCCCCCCCCCCCCCCCCCCCCCCCAAAAAAAAAAAAGCCTGTGCCTCTACAGTAGCACGGAGACAAGGCCTCCTCGCACGCCGCTCATTGGCAGTTGGTGTGTGTGTGTCGGCATGGTATGGAGCTTTATAATGCTGACAGGCAGAATGAGAGCAATGGGAAGCTAGCAAAAAATGAGAGCCAAGCAAAGACAGACAACGCCGGGGAGAGCAGTGGGAGGAAAGCCGGGAGGTTGGCACCGCTGTCAGTCACAGCCTCAAAGTTATCATGGAGGGAGGGGGGGGGGGGGGGGGGGGGGGGTGGAAAAAGGGCCCACTTGAAAAGGGAGAAGAAGACTGACAGCCCACACGCGTTTGGATATAGGTGCAGAGGGGATCATTAATAACACGAGAATGTGGTGGAAGTTAGTTTAAAGCCAACGCTGTGTAACATTTCGCCCGGTAAATTGAATAACGCAAGGATTTATCTCATCACAGGGGGTTTTATTGGGGAAAGGTTTCTTTAAAAAAAAAAAAGAACATGTGTCTGCTCGGCTCAGACGTGGCTCGTAGCTTTGCTGGGAGGCAGTGTTGGTTTTGGCAGCCCTCTTTAGTTTAGTTTAGCCTTTTGGATGAAAATGCTTATAGTTTTAGTCATATTTAGGTCGTTTCTAAATGTGATAGTTTTAGTTTTAGTCGACAAAAACTCTAAAAGTTTTAGTCCAGTCAGTTTTCCTACAAAAAATTGTATCAGTATTTCAACAAATTAATTGAAATTGTATTGTATTGAAAATAAATGTATTGTATTGAAAATAAATGAGTAGAGATGAGAAGATGAACTAGAAACCTTTGCAATAGCTGCGTAAAATGTATAACATGTCATGTTGCATAAACTTAAGATTGCATAAACTGTATAAACTGCATAAACTGGCAAAATGCATGAATGGGTCAAGTTGCATAAATGATGTTAATTGCATAAACGGTTTAAAATGCATAAACTGGTTAAATTCCATAAAGTGGTTAATTTGCATAAATTATTAATATTGCATACACTTTTTAAAATCCATAAACTGGGCAAACTGTTGAAATCGACTTGGTGCTTAAATGGCAGAAGCTTCACAAATGGTTGAAAGGCCTGGAGTCTCCCCATTGGCTGGAAAGTGGTTCAAAAGCCCACACTACCGTGCCAATACTTAAAAACATATATATAGCTCACGCTAACATGCTACATATGCTTAATTTTAGCAATGAGGGCCGTTTTCCGCATCTACTGAAACATTTTCTGTGAAAAAACATCCATATGGAGCTTAGTTTGGCTTGACTTTATTGGTGTGTGATAAATATGTTTATAGTACGTTAGAAAACGGCTAAAAAGAGTGAAAAATGGAGATTCCCCTGAGAGCTCGGCCACACCCCATTGTATGTATTGTATTACTGTAGAGCTATTGGTTCCAATGGATTACCGTGGCAACGCCCCTAGAGTTCTATCACAGATGTGTGGAATGTTAACAGCTGTTCTAAATGTGATGATGTCACATTCTTAGTCATCATCTCTGTATGACCTCATACCTCAGTCAGTCATTCCTTCACACACGCACAAGCCTTTCGACGCATTTGACACATTTTGACGTATCTCGACGCATTTTGACGCATTGAACTGCATTTTGTTGCATTTCAACGCATTTGCCACATTCTCTGACGCATTTTGTGGTTTATCAAAGCATTTTCCAGCTTTTTTCACAAACGCCTTCGTGAAAAAAGCTCAGTCCATGAAAATGTTTGGGAAGAAGCGTTCTTCCGATGCCACGCTCATTCAGGAGCTCCGGCTTGCGCTCTGTTCAGCGGAGAGGGTCAATCTCTCTTTGCAAAAGCAGGTGCAGAGCGAGCGTCAAGATAAAGCATTGTTAGCGAGGGACCTCGCCGACAAAACCCTGCGTTCACAGGAGGAACTGTTCGTCGAACGCGAGGCCCTGAGGCAGAGCAGAGCCGATGTACAGGCTCTAAACGCCCAAAACCAGGGTCTGAACGAGGAGAACTTAAGGCTTCAAGTCTCCGTGTCAGAGCGGGATGCCAAAATTCTCCTCCTTCAACAGGAAAAGGATAATCAGAAAGACAGTTTGACGCTGGTTATCGATGCCCTGAAGACAAACTATGGTCAGCTCAAAGTAGCAGACGCGAGTCTTCGTAAGAAGATTAAAGACCTGGAAAACCAGGTCGGACAGACATCGCTTTTGCTTCAACAGCAGGACAAGGAGCTGACCCAGAATCATCTCAAACTTGAACAGTTCACGCTGCTTGAGATGAACCACGCCGCCCTGGCAGAAGAAGTCCACCAGATGGAGGAGAAAATGAAGACTCTTCAACAGGAGCAGCTGTTCATGAAGGAGGCCCAAAAAACTGCCGCAGAGGAAGCTAAGGAGACCATTTCTGCCTTGAGGAAAGAGGTCAATGTCCTCCATACAGAGCTGGACTCACAGCAGAGAGCGAACCAGACTCTGCAGCTGACCCTGGACAAAAAATTGGTCTCCTGCAAGAAGATACAAGACCAGCTCCATCAGACGAGACAAAAACTGATGGAGGAGGAACAGAAGTCCCTCACGCTTCAAGATGAAGTTACCAAACAGTATGACAGCCTGGAGGAGAGCGTGAGAGATAGACTCCATGCTCTCCAAGAGTCTAATCGTATGTTTGAGAGGTTTCAAGAAGATAAAAAAGTGTTGAAAGCTGCCTGTGAGAGAACTACAGCTGATCTCGAACAACTGGAGTCAAATCTCCAAGAGAAAGTCATAATAATCAGCCACTTTGAGGAGAAAAACAAGTCCCTTGAGTCTGAAAAATGCGTCCTCTCAGAAGAGCTCAAGACGTCTAGAATGCACACATCTGGGACCATATTACGCCTGGAAACTCAGCTCCAAGAAGCCAAGACGGAGCTGGAAAAATCTAACAAACTACAACAGCAGCTGCAGCCGAACATTGAAACCGACCTGGTCCTTCGCAGACTCGAAGAGGAGAACTTGGCAATGAAGGCATACCGTGATAAGGCCATGGAAGAGGCCGACAAGTGGAGGGAAGAAGCCAGTGATCTCCAGGGAAAGAATAAGGAGCTGTACGAGAATCTGGCACACAGTGCGGATGTGTATGTGGAAATGAAGATGGACATAGAGGCACTTCGGAAAGATAACATTAGCTTTTTACGGCAAAACATTGCTTATGAGAAGGCAGCGAAGGCAGCAGCCGCACAGCAGGAGACGAACGAAAAACAACCAGATCTGCTGAAAACCGTGGAGCCAGAGAGAAGCACAGCACCTCAGGACAAACGGGTCAACAACAGCTATGCCTCGCAAGACTACAGGAACCGGAGACAGAACGACCAGAGGAACGATGCCGACCATGAGATGCCCAACGTTCAAGGCCGGTGGAGGCATAATGGCTTCAACAGGAGACGCCAGGAGGAGCAGGGACATGGGAGAAATGGTCACTGGGCCTGAGGGGAACAGATCTCTCACGAGGTCTGAGGAGGACGGATCTCTCACGAGGTCTGAGGAGGACGGATCTATCTCGAGGTCTGAGGAGGACGGATCTATCTGTCCTCCAGTGTCTCCAGTGTCTGACGCTGGTGTATGAATGAGTGTGAATGGGTGAATGGTTCCTTGATGTAAAGCCTTTTGAGTGCCTCAGAGCAAGTACAAAAGGTGATACATATATGGGACCATTAACCAGTTCCCCTTCTCTCTCTCCCCTTCTCTCTCTCCCTTCTCTCTTCTTTCATTATTTTTCTTTTTCTGGGGTGACAGTGGCGCTGGGTCGTCGCTTAAGCGGAATGTCCTGTAGGCGCACACTGTCGTTGTGTCCTTGGGCAAGACACTTCACCCGCCTTGCCTCCAGTGTCTGACGCTGGTGTATGAATGAGTGTGAATGTGTGATTTTCTTTTCCCTTCTCTCTGTTCTTCCCCCTCTCTTCTTCTCTCTTCCCCGTCCTCTCCTCTCTCCACTCCTGTCATCCATCCTCTCCTGAAAACCATCTCGTTTCACATCCGCAGACCTCCTCTCTCCCGCCTGTAGTCTCTTTGTGAACAAGAAGAACCTGTGTGTCCTCATCTCCTCCATCACCGTGTGGTTCCCGGTGCCACAAACCGGGACCAGCATTGACTCTGCTGAGAAGGTGATTGGCTGTGAGCTCCCACCTCTCCAGGACCTGTGTGGGTCGGATCACAGCTGACCCTTCTCACCCTGGACATGGACTATTCACTCTGCCTGTCAACATCGTCTGCAATCTTGGCCCGTCTTCTGAGAGACCCTTCGGCCCTGGGTCTCTATAGCCTGTCCGTCCATGGGAGTGGATCTCTCCTTCTGTGGTTCTCCCCAAGGTTTCTCTTTTGTCCAGTGGGTTTTTGAGTTGTTCCTTGCCGTACTGGAGAGTCTACGGACAGGGGACACCCACGCCGCTCGTCACCACCTGCTGCCGACTTTTATTTAGACATTGTGTTTGCCTGGATACTTCATTCACCTGAATTTGACACTGTCATATTTATTGCTCTGTTTTATTGCCTTAATGTTCGGTGCAGCCCTGTGAGGCGACGTCTGTTGTGATATTGGTCTATACAAAACCATTAAACTTAAACCCCTAGGGTTTAAGGAAGCTACGGTCCACTCAGACCTATACCTCCCGCCACATGAACAGTTTATTCCCCTCCACCATCAGACTCATGAACGATAACAGGACCCAATAACTCTGTATCAGACTCATGAACGTCATCATGAACTGTTCCAGCAGTTTGCACTGCTCTATTGCTCTATTACACTATTTGTATAGTTTATTATGTAGCTAGGTTATGTGTTTAATGTTTTTTGTTTCATGCTGCATGATTGAACCAGAAAGAATTCCTGGTTGTGAACCTGTTCATTAACAATGAACCTGTTCATTAACAATGGCAAATAAAACTTTTCTGATTCTGATGCTGCTGCGTACTCTGCTTTACTTTTTTTTTTTACTCTGCTTTACTTTTGTTTATGTTCTTAGAAACAACTCGTCCTGGTAACTAAGGCCCATGTTAAATGCTTGATGTCATTAAACAGAGTTGAATGAACATCTAAACTACATACGTAGGAAACAAATCCCAATCGAGACGGGTTAGTGAGTTTCATTTTACAGATTGTGCAAGTGCACGCACGGATACACACAAATATATCAACAAAATAAAACCATACATTTAAACCATACATTTAAACCTGGCTCTGTCCATTATTTGGATTTTTTTGGATTCAATTTTGGCAATTTTTTATGCAATTAATAAATAAAATGACATTTTATGTCAGTAATCTGCGGCAAAAGTAAAACAAAAATCTCTCATCTCACTATATGAAGGTATTGATTTTTCACACAGTGGTTGAAGTGGAGATTTTCTTCCCTTAACATTTTAGTTTTCATATGAGTATAAAACTTCACAAAACTGATGCTTGTTTTGTGATGATGGAGAAACGTTACAAAACGTTACTGGTTTTCTCCAAATCAGGTTTTTGCTCCACTCATTCAACAAATTAGCCACTTCAGCAGCTCCTACAGACTCCAAACTTACGGTCTTGAATTTTTTACTTTTTTCAGAGGGATTGTTTATTATGTAATAATATCTTTAAATTAGAGCTACAGGTGTTTCACTTATTAATAGTTTATTGTATTCACAAAACTATCTCTAATGCTGTTTTTGTATAATATTCGAAACTAGACTATTTTGCTATGGCTGAAGCCATTGCGATTGACTGCGGAATAGTGTTGCTGCAGAAGTTAGCAGAAAAATCCTTGAAACTGTCCTTAAAACTCCTGAAATCCCTGACACTGCTTAAATTCTTGAAACAGTTGAAATCCTTTAAACTCCTTAAATTACTGAAAGTGTCCTTGAAACTGTTGAAATTCCCCACACCGCTGAAATAATTTGGTTCCAGTAACTATGGAAACCTGGTCTGGACTTGGCATGGCTTCTGTAGTTTTCCTGGATCTGGTTTTGGTTCCAGTAACTACAGTAACCTGGTCTGGACTTGGTCCGTCTTCTGTGGTTTGCCTCGATCTGATTTTGGTTCCAGGAACTATAGTAACCTGGTCTTGGACTTGGTCTGGGTTTTTATTTGGGTCTTGGTATGGGTCTTGCTTCGGGTCTTGTTATGGTCTTTGTTTAGGCCTTGCTTCGGCCTTGGTGGGTCTTGGTCCGGGACTTGGTTCAGGTCTTGGTCCGGGTCATGGATCAGGTCTTTGTCTGGTTCTTGCTTCGGGTTTGGTCTTGAAACTTTCCTTGAAACTACAGAAGTCCTTAAAACAGCTTAAAGAGGGGGTATTATGCTTTTTTCAATCACATAGCACCAGTCTATAGCACACTACAATGATGACCAAAAATAAAATTGCTCTCTCAAGATTGCTGTAGTGAATGTCTTGTAGGCCTCTGTCTCTTTAAGAACCTCTGAGCCTTTCCGACACGCCCCCTCCACACGCTGTCTGTGGCATCAGTGGGGAGGGGGTTCTGCTGAGGAGCAGTGGTTGGTTACTCGGCTGGTGACGAAAGCTCGGAGGCGTCTCCAGGAGGTGGGGGCGTTCCTAGGAGGACTCAGGCAAACCTATCCCTAAAATGGCCGCCATCAGAGTTTTTACAGATTACTCAAAAATACCAAGGCAACACTTCAGGCATGTTTTTAGTGAGGGAATGACATAATACCATGATGTAAAGCTTGAAAAAGTCAATTTTGCATAATCTCCATGGCGACTGCTAAAGCCCTACTTCAAATACTACAAAATGCAGTAATAATACTACAGTGCTTCAATGCCGAAGTACTGAACTGTACTTCGGCAAGTACTTTAAGCAGGAAAGTCATTCACATGAACTTCAAAACCTTGAATGACCTTGAATGAGCTGAAAACTGCAGAAAAACATGGAAGTTTAATAAAGGATAAAGAAACGGGAACCATGAATTGTGGAAAGATTCCGCAGTCAATCAATAAATGAGTAGTGAACATGTGCATGAGGGTTGACAGCCTGTATTGGGCTTTTGACGGGCAGATTGCACCACAACGGGCAGAAGTGTCATTGTGAACATGGTGTTTCCAAAAGCGCCCGCTCTCATAATGCTTTGATCATCGCTTTTAGATGTTTTATTAACAGCGTCGTCTGCAGATTAGTTCATCAACATGCTTTTTGCTTTCATACGCTAATGTGTTTAACGGGGGGGGGACTCTTGAGAAAAGATAAAGTCCCAGTTTGATCACAGTCAGTGATTGATGGCAGGATGGCTCAGACCATATCCATAGGCTCAGACAAGTCCTCTGAATACAGTAGCTTTGGTTGTCCCATTGGTATGTAACCGGTCAATAGGAGTGCGCTTGGTACTGTTGGCATGGTTGGGTTTTTATTCTCTCAACATAATACTCTGACTGGACTTGGTATTGTCAGGTTTGTTGTCAGGAGTCTGTTGATTAGTCCGCTGTTTGGCAGTGGTGCTGTTAGTACGACTAGAGTAGCCTATTGTCTTCCTGGGAATGCAATTCCTCCACTCAGAGGTCAGTCTGATCATACCGCAACTTGTTTTCTGTGCTGACCCCGATGAAAAGACTGTAGCTGAATGAGCAATCAGTTTGCTTTAGTTGATGATTTATAATGATGTTCCTTTGGAAACTCTCCGTACAGTCTCATACTTGGTGGAGATAGATTTCATTCCCATGGCATTTTCCTGTTAAAGGAACAGGCCACTGTTTTTCCATACTGAGATATGTTCTTACCTGTGCGTGCCCCGAGTCACGCAAAACGACCAAAGTTGTTGTTAGCATTTGGCCTCTCCCAATGCATTCCTATAGCTCCAAATGGGGGTGAAGTTGGAAGCGACCACGCTCTTCTACAGGCACAAAGACCAGACAGGCACATATCAACTCGTCTAAACTCAGGTAAGAACATATCACAGTATGGAAGAACTGTGTGCCCTCAGTCACGCAAAACGACCAAAGATAATGTTAGCATTTGGCCTCTCCCAGTGTATTCCTATGGCTCCAAACGGGTGTGAAGTTGAACTCGTCTAAGCTCAGGTAATCTCAGTATGGAAAAATGATGTCCTGTTCCTTTAATGACGGCATTGTGACGGTTCAGATGACGAGTGGTTCAAAAGACCCTCATGGTGAGACCAACAACGCCAGTGATCTCTGATGACCTGGCAACGTATGAGCGGAAGAAGATTGACAGATTGATGCTATTATGATAACTTTTTGTCATTCAAAACATAATACTTTGAATTGTTAGTTGCGATTAACCTTATTCAGGAACTGGTGGAGGGCAAGGCCATCCTTCGCTCATGGCCAAACTGCAGGTCTAACCTAGCCTGGTCTTTCCAGACCCTCGTACTCGCTTCGTACAGAGGGTCTGGAGCTTCACAATTGAGCTCCGTTTTCGGGTGTGAGGGGTGAACTCCTTTTAAAGATTGAAACGATTGGATTATTTTACCCAATTTCCAGAATGCAACTAGCAAATCCAGTGCAAATGCTTGACTCACCGACAACACCCGCCTCCACCGCTCGCTGAATGGTAGGTTGAAATGCAACTGATGTAACGTGCCCACTGAGATCAGGTCCAGACGTAACATGTAGGGAAATGATCATTGACCAGAGTTTACAGATGGCTAAGGCCTAGGTCTAACCTGACATTGGCTTTAATTATGATATTGATGTAACATGTACTGCTGTGTAAATATGTTTCAGTTCTGTACAAATCCTCACTGCCAAACCCAGAGCGCAGAGAACAAGATGTGTAAAAATAATCTGAGGTCACTTGTTCATGCCGTGTACCCGCTCCGTTATAAGCCGGATGCCACGCAAACTTTTTTTTTTCCCTTTGAACTTTTCCATGAGTTTTCCGTTTATTCACGTTTTACAGAATAAAAGGGGATGAAGAGCGGGGAGAGACATTCAGCCAGGACTCAAACCTGCGACAGTGAGGACAGTTCAGTACAGCAGCCTTAAGCCTAGACACGGCAGGTGAAAGGCGACTGAGATGACACTGTAATCCAAATATGGTAATATCCTTTCAGGGAGACAGCCGCACAAGTTACACAACCAGACCACATTTTCTGCAAATGAGGTTTTCATTCCACTCTTGCAACAAATGATCCCCTTTAGTAGCTTCTACAGACTCCAAACTATCTAGTCGTGGATTTTTGAATTTACCAGTCTGAGTTTAAACCCCAAATCAATATTAGATTTTGCAGATTTTTTTTTCCACTTATAAACCGCTTATTCAAACACTAAAGATTCATCCCTCTGAAAACATCTTTGTAAAGAATATACCAAAAAAATAAACCCATATAGGTGTATACATCATTCAATTATATCGCTGAAAATACATGCATAAAACATACGTAATCTGACAGAAAACTTGCCAGACATTTCTGCGTCATATTTATATCAGCAATCCACCGCAAAGTGATTTCTCAACTTTTTGTTTGGTTTTTCTGTTTTGTTCTTTATTCACCTGCAGCGTCTCGTCACCAGTGTTTTCCAACCAGGGGTGCGGGTACCATAGCAGAATTACTTCAGTTAAGACAAAAGTAGGTGAAACTGAGTAGAATGTCAATGTTACTTTCATTTTTGATGGCCAAAGGTTTGGCTTTGAGAGTACTATAGTATTTCTTAAAGGAACAGGCCACCGTTTTTTCCATACTGAGATATCATGATAGCATCCATCAATCGTCAATCTTCTTCTGCTTGTGCGTTGCCAGGTCATCAGAGATCACCGGCGTCGTTGGTCTCACCACGAGGGTCTTCTGAACCGCTCGTCATCTGAACCGCCACAATGCCGCCATAAAAGAGTTTAGACGAGTTTATACGTACCTGTCTGGTCTTTGTGCGTACTTCTAACTCCACCCCCGTTTGGAGCTATAGGAATACACTGGGACAGGCCAAATGCTAACATTATCTTTGGTCGTTTTGCGTGACTGAGGGCACACAGTTCTTCCATACTGTGATATCTTCTTACCTGAGCTAAGGTAAGCTGATATACATACCTGTCTGGTCTTTGTGTGTGCCTGTGGAAGAGCGTGGTAGCTTCCAACTTCCCTCCCGTTTGGAGCCATAGGAATACACTGGGAGGGGCCAAATGCTAACAACATCTTTTGTCTTTTTCCGTGACTGAAGGCACGCACAACGATCAGACAGATACACATCAACTCGTCTAAGCTCAGGTAAGAACACATCTCAGTATGTAATATCGGTGGCCTGTTCCTTTAAGCCAACACTTACTACTCTAAATCCAGAATAATTTAGTTGTTCACTTTATAAAAATTCTGGCGGGATCCTCGAGGTCGGGGGTACTCGGAGGATAAATGAGCGACACAAGGTTCACGCGAGACAAAGAAGATTAGGAACCACTGCACTAGACTATCGGCTCCACGTGAGTCATGTTTACGTAATAAAGTAATTTGTTTTTCTGCCGGTGTTGCTAGCTCGCTTTTGCTAACGTCAGATAACACAAATAACGCCTTCAGTGATGTATACGCCTGCGGCCCGCGCCGTTTGTTTGTGAGATCGTCCGCGTAAGATGGATGTCTAATTTATAGCACGCTAAAGTATATCTAATTTATTTCCTCAGACGCAACGCTTAACCTCTTCTCTTAACTCCCACCTGAACGGATCCAGTTTGGCTTTACCCTAATCAAAAAGCTTCTTGGGAAAAAAAGCACCAAAACAGCCACAAAAAACAAAACAAGGATGTAAACGCAACAAAGATGTGACAAAAATGTGACAAAAACTCAACAAAAATGTGACAAAAGCTCAACAAAAATGTGGCAAATATTCAACAAAAAAGTGACAAAAACTCAACAAAAATGACCAAAATGTGACAAAAATGTGACAAAAATTCAACAAAAATGACAAAAATTCAACAAAAATGTGACAAAAATTCAACAAAAATGTAACAAAAATTCAACAAAAATGTGACAAAAATTCAACAAAAATGTGACAAAAACTCAACAAAAATGAGACAAATACTCAACAGTTTGGCTTTACCCTAATCAAAAAGCTTCTTGGGAAAAAAGCACCAAAACAGCCACAAAAAACAAAACAAGAGAAAACAAGGATGTAAACGCAACAAAGATGTGACAAAAATGTGACAAAAATTCAACAAAAATGTGACAAAAACTCAACAAAAATGACAAAAATTCAAAAAAATGTGAAAAAAAATCAACAAAAATGTGACAAAAATTCATCAAAAATGTGACAAAAATTCAACAAAAAAGAAAAGAAAAACATAAAAAAGGTGAGACAACAACGCGAGGAAAAGATCAGTTTTGTGGGTCTTAGCTTTCAAATGAGGTGTTACACAGGCCTATATAATAGCCAAAGAGGACAGAACGCATTTGGTTTAGGCGGGTGGTAAGAGGTTAAAGGATTTGCCGCAACGTTGCTCCTGGATAGCACGGGACTACAAATACTGTAGCCATTTTGTTGACACGGTCCTGACGGTACGCCTCAGATATCCTGCATTTCCCTCAGTGAGAAACGTGGAGGAAATAGGTGGGGAGGGATAATTAATAACCGCAAAAATTGAGTTGCGTCTAAATGATTTGTCAGCGCGGGCCCATTTGTTTGCGTGGGCCTCGCCGTCGTTAGCTTCCCTTGCTAGCGTTAGGTAAGATGGATATTGTTTACAGTGATTGAGATGCATGGGTCTTGTTAGCCGGCTTGTCAACATAAGATGGAAGGATCTCACCCCCCCCCCCCCCCCCCCCCCCCCCACACTTCCTCCCCCCCCCTCCCTCCTCTGGTGTCTCTCTTTATTGGATAACTCAGCCCAAAGAAAAGGAAATCTACAGTGCGGCGTGATAAGGCGAGTCTCTAAGCTGGCTTTAATAAGACGCGGATGTGCCGTGATTAATGGCCGCGGGAACTTGTGACGTGTCTCAGCACTTTCTGTTGGAGAGGGGAGAAAGTTTGCGCGGGTGACATTGCAGACGTTTGCGCGCACCAGCAGAAACGGCGCGAGGTGACTAATCACTCATGAGGGGGACGGGGTTTTTTTTCTTTTTTTTTTTTTTTGGGGTGTATGTGTGTGTTTGCGCTGAGCGTCGGACACCGAAGATGGAAACTGTAGCGTGGTTCGGAGTTGAGGCCTGTCTCACCTCTTCGTGAAGACTGTTCCAGATTTTGTAGCGGCGTAAACCGGAAACCAAACTGTTTGTGACAGTGAGCAGACGTCACAGCTTTTGATTTTATGCAATGTGATTTTGTGTCTAAAATGCACAACATGTTTGGTTACATTCAGAGGTAGTCAAAGTGCTTGATTTCCCACTTCTGGTCAATTTTTACCTCCAAAAAAGGAAAAAAAAAATGCTAGGTCAAATGATTATTTAGTATAAAAAAAAAAAAAGAAAGAAACTATTTGCTGTGTAAAATAAATAGAATAAATAGATATTCAAAGTATATACAAAGAAGTTTACACAAGTTTAAAGGGACTACACAGAGTTTAAAAATGTTAAAATGATGTATTTTCCTCCCCCTACATGTTCCAACAATGTCCTAATGTGTAGAATGAGCTCAGACCTGTTCACCACAACTGCCTCTAAAATCCTGCACTGTCACTGAAAAAGGTGTTAATTCGGGTCCGAATTGCCGTCATGCACAAGCTTAATATAGAAGGTGCAGTTACACGTATGACCTGAGATGGCAGTAGTGAGCATAAAATGGCCAACTTGCATCTAGCCCCTTTAAAAAAAAGCTAGTCAGGCGACAAAACGACAAAATGCCTTCCATGTCGGGAGTCAGCGATAATGACAGCACATCTGCACAGCACCCCCTACTGTTCTGGAGTGTGCATAAGAAGACTGTAACCTCTTAAAAAGGGATAGGCCACCGTTTTTACATACTGAGATATGCTCTTACCTGAGCTTAGATGAGTTGATGCGTACCTGGTCTTTGTGGTTGTTAGCATTCAGCCGCTACCCAGCACAGGTATAGCCCCAAACTATGGTGAAGTTAGAAGCTACCAAGCAAAAAAATTAAAATATGAATAAAAAGGGGTACTATATTGTAAGGCGTAATAAGCATAATAAGCTGCTTACGAGCACAACTTTACTGCGCGGACGTCGAAGTGCTCCAAAAGTATTATTACGCCTCACAATATAGTACCCCTTTTTATCCATTTCGAAAATCGACATTTTAATTTTGCGTAACTAGACTTGGATTGTGTAACTACTCACTTAACTGTATTTAAATAGGGGAAACGTGGAAGAGCTATACCTGTGCTGGGAGCGGCTAAATGCTAACAACATTTGCATGACTGAGCGCCCGCGCAAAGACCAGACAGTTAGGCATCAACTCGTCTAAGCTCAGGTAAGAACATATGTCAGTGTGGAAAAACGGTGGCCTGTTCCTTTAACCCCCACCTGAACCAAGCACTTTTCCTCCAGTTTGGCTTTACCTAAATCTAAAAAAACAAAAAAAAAAGCAACAAAAATTAGGATGAAAACGTAACAACAAAGGGACAAAAATGAACCAGCAAGCAACACAAAAAGTGACTAAAATGTGGTGAAAACAAGAAAAAGCAAGAAAAACATGACAAATAAGCCACATTAAAAAAAGAGACAAACATGACAAAAACGCAGCAACGAGACAAAAAAAGTTCCGATCCGTTTTATAGGTCTTAGCTTTCAAATGAGGCACTACACTATTGCTCTCCAGCTGAGAAGCTTATAGACTTGGGCAAAGCCAAACTGGAGAGAAAGTGCTTGGTGGTTGTTAAAGGGGCTAGATGCAAATTCGCCATTTTATACTCACTACTGCCACCTCTGGTCATACGTGTAACTGCACCTTCTATATAAAGCTTGTGCATGACAGCAATTCGGACCCGAAGTAACACCTTTTTGAGCGACAGTGCAGGATTTTAGAGGCAGTTGTGGTTAACAGGTCTGAGCTCATTCTACACATTAGGACATGGCTGGAACATGTGGGGGGAGGAAAATACTTAAGGCCTATTCATACTCCACAAGACGCGAGAACTGCGAGAACAAAATTACGTCATTTTGTTCTCGCAGCTCCTGTTCGGCATCCGCTCAGCAGGACTTTGTTCGGCAGGGCTGCGAGAACTCTGGCTGTGATTGGCTGGATTTTTAGTGGGCGGGGTTATTTTTGCGTAAGCGGGAAGCGAGAATCCAATGTTTACGTCCTAACACCGCTGCGGAAAATGGAGACAACATGGATAGTTCGCTGAAGGATTACAAGGACACGCAAATGGCAAAAAAGTCCTGGGGAGAAACACGCAGACGTTTTGGGCGAGGACGAAGAGGAAACAGAAGAGCCTGGCGCTACCTGCGTGAAAGAAGCGAGTGATTAAGAAAAAAGTGGTTCAGGCTTGTGGACGGAGGAATACCAGGCTTGTAAACCTTAGACCCTTTCATCAAACACCGGGAAACGTCACCAACATGTTCAGTGAAGGTTCTTGGATGGACAAAACCTGTACTGAGCTACACAGAAGTCAAACAACATGGTTTTACCGAGTGACACGGAGGTAAGCTTTTAACATTAACGCTAACGTTTCTAACATAATAAACCAGCGGGAGATGTGGCTAAACATGAAGTCAATCTTCAAAATGTTTGCAATTACCGTGACTGATATATTTTATAATAGTTTAAACTCAAGTAGCTCGTTTTATTTCGGTCATTCCTTGTTTGTTTTGGCTGCGGAAAAAGGGGGCGTGGCAGTTCGGCAGAAACACGTCTTGTGGAGTATGAAATGTCAGAGCCCAGACGAACTTTGTTCTCGTTCTTTTTGCCTCAAGAACAAGAACAAAGTCCTCGCGTCTTGTGGAGTATGAAGAGGCCTTTAGCTTTAACATTTCTTAAACTCTGTATAGTCCCTTTAAGAGGTTGAACAGGTTAGACAATGGAGCCGTCAGAGAAATGCCGTGAGGTAGAAAGTACTACATTTATCTTTCAAAAGTAAGAAGTTCTCCACAAAAAAACTCAAGTCAAGTACAGATCCTCAAAACCTTGTACAGTTATTAAATGTACAACTTTTTTTCCCCCTTTGAGGCATTTTTGTACAACACTTGGAGCCTCCCTACAACGCCACACTGTACATGGCGCCGTGACATGAACACCGTGATATTTGGACATGGCTACATCCTCCGCAGACACGTTAGCTTCTTGTCAGCGACTCGGGCTTGAACGGGGCACGAGTGGACGCCCTTGACATTTTCTTGCCTATTAACATCTTCCCTCCACCCATTAAGGACAGTTGGAAGGAAAAGGGCACCTCGGGGGCAGAAGACGGCGGCGATGAGGTGAAATGGAAGAGCGATCTCGTGTGTGTGTGTGTGTTCGTGTGCTGATCGGCGGTGTCAGCGCGGCGGGAGTCCAGAGCGAACAGCCGTGCCTGGAGGAGCGAGCTAATATATTCCGTTGATGAGCCGAGCGCGGGAAGAGCGGCCTCCCCTTCCCCTCCATGCCAGAGCCCTCTCCCAGGGTGCCGCATGAACAAACACTCTTAAGGCCTCGCGCCGTTCCTCCCCACGTCTCCAGCCTAATATTTCACACTGCGGGGGTAGAAATGCTAATACGATCAGACGCACGTTTTTAGAACAATAAATATTGGAAGAGGGAGCGGCTGGGTGGATTCGCCGGAGGGGGGTGAGCGATCCAAAATCAGACGGGTAACCTCTGAACCCCACCTTCATGCCTGGAGAGCAACAGTGTAATGCCTCATTTGAAAGCCAAGACCTACAAAAGTGATAGGAACTTATGTTTTTGTCATATTTTGTTGCCCTGTTTTTGCTTCATTTTTGTCGTGTTTTTGCCACGTTTCTGTTGCTCTTTCATCGCAATTTTTAATTGCTTTTTTGAGCTTCTTTCAAGGTGTTACGAAACCCGGGTGGAACTCAAAGTTTAAGAAGATTTTTTTTTAATCAGCAAGATGGGGGAGAAGGTACGTATCAGGCCAGATGTCCAGGGGGGAGCAGGTAGGTATCAGGCCGGAGGTCCAGGAGGGGAGCAGGTAGGTATCAGGCAGGTAGGTATCAGGCCAGAGGTCCAGGGGGGAGCAGGTAGGTATCAGGCCGGAGGTCCAGGAGGGGAGCAGGTAGGTATCAGGCAGGAGGTCCAGGGGGGAGCAGGTAGGTATCAGGCAGGTAGGTATCAGGCCAGATGTCCAGGGGGGGAGCAGGTAGGTATCAGGCCGGAGGTCCAGGAGGGGAGCAGGTAGGTATCAGGCAGGTAGGTATCAGGCCAGATGTCCAGGGGGGGAGCAGGTAGGTATCAGGCCAGATGTCCGGGGGGGAGCAGGTAGGTATCAGGCAGGTAGGTATCAGGCCAGATGTCCGGGGGGGAGCAGGTAGGTATCAGGCAGGTAGGTATCAGGCCAGAGGTCCAGGAGGGGAGCAGGTAGGTATCAGACAGGTAGGTATCAGGCCAGAGGTCCAGGAGGGGAGCAGGTAGGTATCAGGCAGGTAGGTATCAGGCCGGAGGTCCAGGGGGGAGCAGGTAGGTATCAGGCAGGAGGTCCAGGAGGGGAGCAGGTAGGTATCAGGCAGGTAGGTATCAGGCCAGATGTCCAGGGGGGGAGCAGGTAGGTATCAGGCCAGATGTCCGGGGGGGAGCAGGTAGGTATCAGGCAGGTAGGTATCAGGCCAGATGTCCGGGGGGGAGCAGGTAGGTATCAGGCAGGTAGGTATCAGGCCAGAGGTCCAGGAGGGGAGCAGGTAGGTATCAGACAGGTAGGTATCAGGCCAGAGGTCCAGGAGGGGAGCAGGTAGGTATCAGGCAGGTAGGTATCAGGCCGGAGGTCCAGGGGGGAGCAGGTAGGTATCAGGCAGGAGGTCCAGGAGGGGAGCAGGTAGGTATCAGGCAGGTAGGTATCAGGCCAGAGGTCCAGGGGGGGAGCAGGTAGGTATCAGGCAGGTAGGTATCAGGCCAGAGGTCCAGGAGGGGAGCAGGTAGGTATCAGGCAGGTAGGTATCAGGCCGGAGGTCCAGGGGGGAGCAGGTAGGTATCAGGCAGGTAGGTATCAGGCCGGAGGTCCAGGAGGGGAGCAGGTAGGTATCAGGCAGGTAGGTATCAGGCCAGAGGTCCAGGGGGGGAGCAGGTAGGTATCAGGCAGGTAGGTATCAGGCCAGAGGTCCAGGGGGGAGCAGGTAGGTATCAGGCAGGTAGGTATCAGGCCAGAGGTCCAGGGGGGAGCAGGTAGGTATCAGGCAGGTAGGTATCAGGCCAGAGGTCCAGGGGGGAGCAGGTAGGTATCAGGCTGAAGGAAGGAAGTTCTGTGCTGCGAAAGGCGACCAAGAGGACTCTGTTATCCAAAAATGGTCATTTTCTGTGCAGATGATACAAAACTTTAAGACCATTTTCTCCAAAGGAGGTTTTCGTTCCACTTCAGTCGCTCCTATGCTTGGACTTAAAGAGATATTTTAGGATTTTTGACGTAGGGCCTCATTTTCTAGTTATCCAGAGTGTTGCTGATTTCTGGAGATATTTATTTTTTTGTAATTCATGCAGTTCTTATATGTACAAGATACATGGCGCTAGGCTAGTGCAAGGCTAGCGCATTTCTATGGTATCAGCTAGCCTGCATTAAAAACAGTCTGACCCGCTCCACAGAGCACCTGAGGCAAATCACTTATAACGCCAGACTAATCATATAAATGTCTGTGTCGATCATTTTAATCATTTTGCATTTAAAATACCTCATATTTGAGCAGCATCAGCTTCGTGGTTGTATAAGCTACGCAGCCGCGCAAAATGATTAAAATGATTCTATGGACACAGACATGTATATGGTTAGTCTGGTGTTATAAGTGATTTGCCTCAGGTGCTCTGTGGAGCGGGTCAGACTGTTTTTAATGCAGGGTAGCTGATCCCATAGAAATGCGCAAGCCTAGCGCCACGAAACTCTTCAAATATAAGAACTGCATGAATTACACAAAAAAATATCTCCAGAAATCAACAACACTCTGGATAACTGTCAAAAATCCCGAAATATCCCTTTAACAGCATCTTGAAATTTTTTCATGCAAAATTCCAGTTCCTGCCAGATTGATTGAGCTTAACCCCACAAACAAGACAAAATTAGAGATTAAAGAATCTTTGTAACTAATATATCAACAAAATAAAACATTTAAACCTGTCTCTATTACATTGATTTGGATCATTTTCATGCATAAAAGTTATTTTTATATGAAAACATAAATTGACAGAAAGCTTGCAGTACATTCTTTCTCTCGTATTCTGATCAGTAATGAACAGCAAAAGTTCCAAATTGATATCTCCACATTTATTTATTTCCCGTGTTCGCCTGCAAAAATGTCTCATTTCAAAGCACGTAAAGCATCAATATTTAGACATGGGGGACGATACTTTTGACATTGGCACCAGAAAGGAGAAAGAATTACCGGTGTCTATCTACTCACGCCGTCCCAGAAGATGCATGATGTGAAAACACCTTATCCATAAATAAAACTGTCCTTGGAAAGTGTGTAGACTGACAAAAACAATAAAGACCTTCTTCGGGCTAACACAATTAGTCGGGTAAAACGTCTGATAATTGATGAGTTTACTGCACGGACCGACGCTGTACGGAGGAAGAAAAAAAAAAAAACAAGGAGCCGGGCACAAAGAGCTGGCTGTATTTTATAGGCTACTACGGAGAGCTGCTACGCGGAATATCAATGACGCTGGATTCCCCCAAAGCGACTGGACGGGCGGCTGCGAGAGGAGCACACGGCTGTAAATTTCCGATGCGTGTAAACTGTACATTACGTTATGCCTCGCGGTCTGCGGCGGGCTGCGCGCTGCCCCGGGCCCAAACAGGGGAACAAAATTACACACGCACACTCAACTCTAGCTCGGGGCAAAGCTCTTAAATTGGATTGCCAGTACAAACTGATCAAAGCAGTTTGTAGCGAGGATTGATGCTACCAAGAGCTTTAACCTGTTTAGAAAAAAAAAAAAAAAAGAGCACCCGTCTCTCTCTCTCTCTCTTGGCCCATGAGAGAGCGGGTCCCGGGGCTGTAGAGTGAGAGATCGAGCGGCAAATAGACTGCTGGAGGAAGTGGATCGGGGAGAGGGAAGTGTGTGGCCCCCGAATGCTCCGTCCGGTGATACGGGGGAGAGGGATTTCATTCATCAATGCCCTGTCTCGGTCAGACTCCGGTCGCCTTTACTGTACGATCTGCAGGCGACGAGAGAATGGAGGGGAAAAAAAACTCTTTAGGTCGCCCCGACATTTTGGGCTCCAGACTGGCAATGCAAGATGTTAAGACAACTGCGACTTTTATTTAGTGATGTGACGTTCATACCTGAATCTGTTAAATATATGAAGTGCATTTGTAATTATGACTAGAGGGATAACATCTGTTGTAATAATCACCATATTTTCTCAGTGAAGCAGCAATTTTAATGAAGAAAGAGAAGAAAAGATTTATTTAAATGTTTAAGCTTCCGACAGGAGGATAATAATTAAGAAAAAAAAGAGTAACTTAATGCTTCTGTTGATTGATAAATATAACATGACCCTAACCAAAACCCAAACAACCCTAAATTTACCCTAACAATATCATTGTAAAAGATAAAATATGAACAAATAATTTTGTTGTGGATCCGCTTCATTCATTAAAAAACTAATTGAGATCCAAAATCTCTTTTACCAGAGTGCCTGGGCCAAGAGGCTGCAACACAGAAATAAACCTGTATTACATATACATATCAACACGCATTATAGCATCGTCATTTCAGTTAAAACAGTGACAAAACGATTTTTGTTTTGCAATGTCCATAAAGATACATTTAAATTGAGCACAAGAGACCAATTTAAAGGGACAGGCGCCCGTTTTTCCATACTGAGATATGTTCTTACCTGAGCTTAGAAGAGTTAGATGTGTACCTGTCTGGATGTTGTTAGCGTTTGGCCTCTCCCAGCATATCCCTATGGCTCCAAACAGGGTTGAAGTTGGAAGCGACCAAGCTCTTCCATGGGCACACACAAAGACCAGACAGGTACGCATCAACTCGTCTAAGCTCAGGTAAGAACATATCTCAGAATGGAAGAACTGTGGCCTGTTTACCTGCAGTTCATCCTGAAGCAGGTTCCGTGCAGATGGTGCAGCAAAGTTAAAAGCCTTTCTGCCCAGCTCAGTGCGGACTCTAGGCACGGATATTAAACAGAGGTCCTGTGAGATCTCTTTTGTAGATACGTGCACATATATGAGGGAAGGAGTCCCAACACGGCCTTATAGACAAAAGTATTCCAATCGATCCAACGGTGCAAAGAAAAGCTTGTACCAGCCATAGACATGTTATTAATGGACCGCCATTCCTCACTCCTCCCCGTTTACCACAATCATCACGTTCGAGGGGGAAATCATGGCGGATTTACAGACTCCTCCTCCCCAGCTCTGACAAAGCATGTTCCTAAAAAGGGCATAAGGGCGGGGTCTTCACTGTAGACTCCGCCCTTGTGTGTAATTCGCGCTGCTCCAATGCTAACAGTCCGGCCCTCATTAGTATACGAGATTTCTAGCATTTCTCTTATGAAAACCAGCCTGGCTTCTTTAATTGCAACTTATCCAGTGTTATCACAGGAGCAATATCTAGCTGTAGAAAGTTTAGGAAAATTAGAAACCAGGCTTTAAAGTGCAATACATTCCAATGGGAGACTACAGCAATGACGGAGCAATAGATACAGACGGCATCCCTGGAATCGCCCATATATGGTCATGTTTAAAAACACATACAAATTCTAACACGATGCTTCATGTTACCATCATGCTAATGCTAATCTGCTGTGAGAAAATATCCATATGGGCCTGATTTAGACTTCACTTTGTTTATATGTGATAAATAACTTCATATTCCACTTGAAAATGGCTAAAACGAGTGGAAAATTGTGTTTCCCAAAATATTCTATTTTCCCCACTCGGCGAAGCCACGCCCCCTTCTATGACGCGATGCCGTCTGTATGTATGGCTGCTCCTATAGCGTCGTCGTCGCAAAGCAGAGCAGCCAGTGGCCATTGGTACCAGCAGAGGGCGCACTATCACAGCGAATCCGCTTCACTGTCGTGGATCTGGCTCGGCTCCGGGCCGCAGCTGTATATTATTGCGAAAGGAAATGACCATATTTGGATTATAGCCTCATCTTGGGGACCCTGCTGAGGGCCTGAGGATTTCAAATAAACAAATTTGTTCTATACTTTTTCCAGCCGAGCCGCACCTGCCTTTGCGTGTCCCGTTTCACTGCGCCTGATGAAGTGCCCGGCCGTCTCCGTGGTGCGTATTGTGACTGCAGCTGAAGCGATCCCCTCTGTCCTCCCACGCTCGTCACTCGCTGATGTACTGTTGTGACAGGCGAGACACTGGCAGTGCTTACAGTCTGCCACCGCCATCGCCAAGTCGGTCTGATTTCTCCTTAAATTGTGCCATTGTCTCAACTGTTCCCGGATCCGCGGCAGGAGGAGGCTGTTACAGCGCTGCCTGTTCAGGTTTTCTCCGCTACCTGTTCATTATCGCGTCGCGCCGGAGCCAACTTCGCTAATCGACTCGCTTGTTAAAAAAAAAAACAGACTAAGTTGGAGCTTTTAGCAAGACAAGCGAGGTGTTGAAAACTACAAGTGACTACATCAGTGTCAAAAGTAGAAAAAGGGCCTTCCAGACGGCAAAATTATGAGTCTGCACAATCGACTGACAAAAGGTGTAGGGTAGATGAACATTTTTAAAGCTGTCATCTGTACTTGTTTGTGTTAAAGAGGGGGTATTATGTTTTTTTCAATCATATAGCACCAGTCTATAGCACACTACAATGATGACCAAACCTTCTGCTGGTCTGTAAATGCAGTAAATTAGAATAACTGCCTTGTATAAAAGTGTTCTCTCAAAATGGCTGTAGTGAATGTCTTGAAATAGGCCTCTGTCTCTTTAAGAACCTCTGACCCTTTCCGACACGCCCCCTCCACACGCTGTCTGTGGCATCAGTGGGGAGGGGGCTCTGCTGAGGAGCAGTGGTTGGTTACTTGGCTGTTGACGAAAGCTCGGAGGCGTCTCCAGGAGGTGGGGGCGTTCCTAGGAGGACTCAGGCAAAGCTATCCCTAAAATGGCTGCCATCAGAGTTTTTACAGATTACTCAAAAATACGTGAATGTGCCAAGGCAACACTTCAGGAATGTTTTTAATGAGGGAATGACCCCTTTAAGTGTATGGGAGGTTTCCTTGGGGAATAATGCATGTGTTACTAAAGTTCTGAGAATTTTCCATTCCAGTCCTATGTAGCTTTGAACCTTGTTGCTGCTTAAAAGCCTGGCTCCAAAGAGTTTCTTTTTGTCAAAAATTGCTGTGACCCATGTGACAGCGCTGAGCTAGGTGTCATATTTTTAACCCACGCTGGTTTTTCAGAAATAAAAAGCTGAAGCCCAAGCCTATGATTGACAGGTGGAGCTCTGTGGAGGCTCGTAGCCAGTCATGCCAAAAAGTAGGAGGAGATTGAACAGCCATGCTCATTTCACAGACCACTCGGGATCATTATGAATGAGGCTGAATGGATAATCAGCGCTCTTGTGTATGTTATATCTATGGTTTTATTATTTTTTGTGTGTGCTTGTTTAACTGCCATTTCTTCTTGCTGCATATTAAAGTTCTACTTCATTTTTTTAATGTTTTTTATTTGTTAAACCATGTGAATGATTTGAAATTATATTTCTCTCATCCTTGATTGTGGAGCGGAGGGGTGAGGGAAAGGGGGGTGGGAGGGAGGGCAGGGAGTTCAGCTTCCCGATGGCCTTATGTATGATACTGTTCTTCAGTCAACTGGAACTGGCATGTATATTCCTCAGTCTCCTCCCTGAAGGCATTACCGCCTTTGCTATGCCCGATCCCGTCAGACCTCGGAAGCTAAGCAGGGAAGGTCCTGGCAGGACTTGGATGGGAGACCGTTTGGGAACACCAGGAAGGCGAATGTAGTGAGTGAGTGAGTGAGTGGTTGTGTTGGCTGATGTGGGCAGACTGGGTACCTCGCTTATAGAGTGAATGAATAATGTACGAAATTGTAAAGCGACTTTGAGCATCTGGAAAAGCACTATATAAGACTAATGCATTATTATTATCATTATTATTACCTTGAAGAGACTGTGTGATGGGTGTGTAGGGTCCCTTTTGCGGGTGAGACAGGTGGAGTACATGTCCTTAATAGAGGGGAGAGGGGCTCCACAGATCTTCTCCGCTGCTCTCACGATGCGCTGGAGGCTCCTTCGGCAGGAGGCAGTGCTGGTGTTGTGACACAGGGATGGAGCTGGTCAGGATGCTCTCTATAGTCCCTCTGTAGAAGAACCACACAGTGATGGAGCTGGTCAGGAGGCTCTCTATAGTCCCTCTGTAGAAGTTGGACATAACAGAGGCTGGGACTCTGGCTCTTCTCAACTTGCGGAGAAAGTAGAGACGCTGATGACTTTTCTTGACCAGTGATGTAGTGTGCATGGTCCAGGAGAGCTTCTCTGTGATGTGCACACCCAGGAACTTAGTGCTGGTCACCCTCTTCACTGCAGCGCCGTTGATTGTTAGAGGAGCAAGCTGGACCCACACTCTTCGAAAGTCCACAACAATCTCTTTTGTCTTCTCCACATTTAGAGAGAGATTGTTCTGTGTGCACCACATGGCCAGACTGCTCACTCACTCCTGTAGTTTGACTCGTCTCTGTTGCTGATGAAGCCCACCACTGTTGTGTCGTCTGCAAACTTGATGAAGAGGTTTGAGTCGTACTTTGGTGTGCAGTCATGGGTCAGCAGAGTGAACAGGAGAGGGCTCAGCACACAGCCTTGGGGAGCCCCGTGTTCAGTGTGATGGTTCTGGGGGATTTGCCGCCGACACGTACAGCCTGTGGTCTCCCCGTCAGAAAGTCCAGCAGCCAGTTGCACAGTGATGTGTTGACCCCAGGTGGAGCAGTTTGTGTATTAGCTGCTGTGGGATTATAATGTTGAATGCTGAACTAAAGTCTAAAATCAGCATTCTAACATAGGAGTCCTTTACTTGGAACCTTGTTAAGATCCAAGCATTCAAAATAAGATTTACTATTTTTTTTTTTTTTTTGATCGGGACTGTATTTTGTACAGGATAATATCAAAATTGCCGGAAGATCATGCCAAGAACCCAACAACAAATAGTCTCATGAGTGTTTCCCCACAGACCTTTTTATATATGTCTGATTGTTTGCAAAAATAATGCTTCATCAAGTTATTGCGGTATTATTTTTTGTCAATATCGTTGACCCCTATTACGAGCCCCAAAAAACAAGACACAATTCTTGTTTTTAAAGATAATTTTTCCACAAATAACTGATAGCTTTTTCAAAAACTAACAAAAATCCCCTCTGAACACATCTTTGTAACTAATACTGTATGTCAACACATAACACCTATTTGAACTTGGCTCTATTCACTATTTAAATCTTGTGTGAAATTATAGTACAAATCTTAGAATACATTTCTCTCTCTCAGTTATCTACAGCAGAAGCTTTATTTTTTCCTCCTACAGGCGGTCCAATCATCGATATGTCTCTAACAAGTGGAAGTTATTTCCTCTCAAATACCCGAGCATTATTCAGAGCAAACATTGTAACGTCGGTCAGCTCTGAGCCAGTGCTTTGACCGTCGATTGGGCACACATCTGTGCTGTTTGTTGGATCTTTGTGTGAATTATTTGTTCCCTTTCAAACCAGGCGACAGTTGCTCAGCGCAGGGGTCACGTTTTCCAATGCTGGAACAACAAAAATACACTTCATAAACTTCATATAATAATGCACACTTACAGTAGTTATGGCTATTGCAGTTTATCTCATTGGAAACAGAAGTGGGCAATGCGTCTCTACTTTAAAAATAACATAAAAATGTAATTCCCTTGCTTTTAGAGTACGCCCTGTTGTCCAAGAGTGGTTTAAAAAGATAAAAGCCTAATATTGTCCCTTTAATTAAGTGGATTCCCATCAGTTGCAGTCTGGAATATGACATAATAGAATTGTAACTAAATTAGGCCTGGCACAGCAGAGACTTTGATGACCCAGTACATGTCAAGTCATTCAACATCAACTTTTGGGGGTATTTAACCATGTTACAAAGTTGTCCCAAATTCAAACCTTTTCATGGAAAAAAAATGGGGGGGGGGGGGGTTGGATTGGAGCAGCATGTAACCGCAGAGTTGAATCAAAGCACATTGGATTAGCACATGGTAACCGCGCATGCTGTCCCTGCCACGGAAACTAACCGCCAGGCTGCCCAACGCAAAAACATCACATTGTCAAATAACAATGTGTTAGCAATATTAATTGGACTACTCTGTGCACGACTACTCCAACATCAATGACAGGAGTGATCATTTTAGTGGCTGGATCAGTTCTGAGAATGTCCCATGGGAGCTACAGCTAATGTTAGCGCTGATCGATCATATGAAAACGCTTATTGAATATATTTTATAAACAATTCTTGACAAAAGAGGGCTGTAGCATATCGTTAGCCTTTAGCTAGCCGCTAACTGCTAACCACGGGTGCTAATCAACATCTGTTTAAAGTGCTCGGTGTATTTGAGCTGAGGATAACCCCAGATCAGCAGTTGGGTCTGAAAGTGCCTTGGGCTAATGTGGCTGTTTGCTAACAACAACATAGCAGCCAAAGGTTAACCCGAAATAGTACACAAAGCCATCAGTCCCCTGCTCGCCGGGAGTTGGGCCGCTCCTCTGCTGCTTCCAGACGACATTCCGATTGGTGACTGTCATGTTGCTGGGAAAGGACTGGTTTGACAGGTTTTACTGGAAAAACGGATCAAGAGTCAAATCTCTGGCCTAGTCGGATTAGGCATCACATGTAAACGTACTCTGCGTGACTCTTTTTGGCGCAATACCACCACGATATCCTGTAAAATGGGTTGCAATGTGCAGTGGAAGTAATACAGGGACACTGCAACTATAACTATCAAGGCTAAATCACCAGTCTCGTATGAAATTGGAAGAAATCCCTGGAGTTTTATTGTGACGATGTCCAGCAACAACTCTTGGCGAACAAATGGTAAACGGCTGGTAAGCAAGTCTTACCTTGGCTTACAAATAGTAGACATCGCCCCTGTTTTATTTCGTCTTTCGGAGGGAAACATGCAAGGCAAGTCTTGGCAAGTTTATTTGTAGAGAACAATTCATACACAAGGCAATTCAAAGTGCTTCACAGTTAAAGCAGCATAAAATATAAGAGAAACAAATACAATCAATATAAATATCAACATAAAATTAATCAATTACAGCAAGAGGCAAGAGTATAGATAAAATACTTTCAATTATATGCATTTTTAAGTCTTGTTTGGATTCGCTCTGTCTTGAGAACTATTTTAAGTCTGGTTTTGACTCGCTCTGTCTTGAGCATTATTTCGCTCTGTCTTGAGCACTATTTCACTCTGTCTTGACACTATTTTTGAGTCTTGTTTTGACTCGCTCTGTCTTGAGCACTATTACACTCTGTCTTGACACTATTTTTAAGTCTTGTTTTGACTCGCTGTCTTGAGCACTATTTTGCTCTGTCTTGAGCACTATTTCACTCTGTCTTGAGCACTATTTTGCTTTGTCTTGAGCACTATTTTATGCATGTAGCGATTCACCATTCTCAATGTCAGATCCGGATCTCCTGACATTGAGAATAGTGAAAGAAAACCGTTGCTATCAATGACTGATAGCAACGGTTTCCTTGAGGTTTGGATGGACAATCTGTGGCAAGGTTTCGCGACTGGTCAATTGATGTGGTTCCCAGATCGAGTGTTGACAAATTCTTCTGATAAACTTGAGTAAATAAGAGTATGGAACGTTCTCTACTCCGGTTGCCTGCCCTTGTGCCGAGGCTTTGTTGGCGTGATTGCTTGTCCGTTCGTTTGTGTCCGGAGATGGTTTAAATCTCAAACCCGACAAAGCCCTTTTGTACAGAGCAGAAAAGAATTACGGCGGCTGGCCTGGCTTGCACTATTGTACTTAGAGATTCCTGCTAACGGTTGAAATTCTGTCTGCCACTCACCAATGTAATTTAGGAAAGAGCAAGATAGCCGAGGAGGATTATGCAAAATTGGTGCTGATTTTGCACCTCAGACGCTCCCTTTTTCAAACACACGTTTTAATGTATAATAAAGCTTCCATTTTGAATCTCGTCTTGTCGGTTATGCTTTTTGTAAGCCTCGAAGAATGGAGCTAATATCTCGCTGTATAAGTACGCTGTTTCGGCCTTGACTTGACTTGACTTTAATGTTTCATGATCTTTGCTGAAAATGCCCAGTATGGATCTGCAAAACACACAGTCCGGCCAGGAAAAAGCATCGGGTTTGTATTCTAACAAGTTATTGAACCAGTGTGGTTATTATTGATTAGAGTTTAACTGCTGAAAGACAACAGGATTCAGTGTGTGAAACCAGCGCATATACAGGTCAAACTTGGAAAATTAGAATATTGTTTAAAAGTTCATTTATTTATGCAATTCAACTTCAAATGTGAAACTAATAAATCATGTCGACTTATTACAGGCTAAGTGACATGCCAAGCCTTGATTTGTTATAATTTTGATGATTATGGCTTACAGTCCATTTTGAAAATATTCTAATTATATGAGATTTTTAATTTGGGGTTTTTACAAGCTGAGCCAACATAATTGGCCACATGCTTTTTCGCTTTCCCAACACACTGCTGCCAAACAATACAATGCAGCGGGAAAAGGCAAGAGAAAATGTGTGCTTCTTTGGTTGTATTAAAGCGATTTCAACAGTGAGTAAAGAAGGGAAGATTCATAGACTTTTACTTATTTATAGAGGAAGGGAAAACATTTGAAACAATGGACTGTAAGGCGCAACATGAATACGCGAAGAGCTGAATTCATTGACTAAGATCTTGAAGCTAGTTTAATATCTTAACTTTAAATTGATGTTAAAAGTAAGCAGTAGTAGCTGAGCACAAACACACGCACAGGTGTTCACACAAAAGTCTGTGCACCATTTCAGTGGCTATTTTACGCTGCCACACAGAGCCCGGGGACAGCAGGACTGAAGGCTGTGCAGAATCTACTTTGAGCAGGGGCGAGTCCGAACATACAGGGGCTGGGGCTTTATAGGGGAACCACTGGCACAGAAACTGTCAGAATAAGCAAAATTAAAAAAAATATATATATATATTTATCTTTCAAACTGCGGGGGAAAAACAGCTAATGTTTAAAACATGTTTAAATATTTGTGACTATTCAATATTGATAAGACTTCAAATTTAAATACATTAGATTGTGTAAAAGTATTTTGAAAATAAGTTTAAAGGTTAGGCCTCACTTCAGCATGTGCGACTTGCTAACTACAGGTGAAACTACGAAAATTGTATTTAAAATTGATTATTATGGCTCAGCTTGTAAAACCCCCAAATTAAAAATCTCATGAAATTAGAATATTTTGAAAATGGGCTGTAAACCATAATCATCAAAATTATAACAACTAAAGGTTTGACATGTGTCAATTTGCATGTAATGAGTCTACATCATATATTAGTTTCACATTTTAAAGGAACAGGCCACCGTTTTTACGTACTGTGATATGTTCTTACCTGAGTTTAGATGAGTTGATGTGTACCTGTCGGGTCGTTGTGCGTGCACTCTGTCACACACAACGACCGAAGATGTTGTTAGCATTGACCTCTCTCAGTATATTCCTATAGCTTCAAATGGGGTGAAGTTAGAAGTGACCTAGGTCTTCCACGGGCACAATGACCAGACGGGTACCCATCAACTCGTCTAAGCTAAGGTAAGAACATATCACAGTATGGAAAAATGGTGGCCTGTTCATTTAAGTTCCATCCATCCATTATCTTCTGCTTTATCCGGGGCCGGGTCACGGAGGCAGCAGTCTCAGCAGAGATGCCCAGACTTCCCCGATCCACGCACACATCCTCCAGCTGTTCTGGGGGGACCCAGGCCAGGCCAGCTCAGAGACATAGTCCCACCAGCGTGTTCTGGGATTTCTCAGCTCCCTCTTCACCACGACAGTCCGATACAGCGACCGCATCACTGCTGACCCGCAGCAATCCGTCTGTCGATCTCACGCTCCATCCGTCGTTCACTCGTGAACACGACCTCGAGATACTTGAACTCCTCCACTTGAAGCAAGGACTCCCCACCGACCTGAAGAGGGGAAGCCACCTTTTTCCGGTGGAGAACCATGGCCTCAGATTTGGAGGTGCTGATCCTCATCGGTCAGTGTACTTTTGGGTATTTGGATTTTCTTCATTGGAATGAAAATAAAAAATGGAAAAAAGTTGTTTTTCAATTTTGTTTTTTTTCTTTTTTTTTCGAAAAATGAAAAAAAAAAACAGCAATTTTTCAAGGGAATGAAACGTTGTTTTTAAAGATGGAGCTAATTTTCATGTTTGCCTTGTATATTTAATAAACAAAAAACTAATTAAGACGAAAACGAAAAACAACTCAATTTTCGTTTATGTAACCGGAAGTTGTCATATTTGCGCCAAGAGCACTAAATATAAACGCCTCTTGTATGAAGGTGCAGTTTGCGCAAAAACATACGATAATGTCCTTCAGTAGATCAGTCTCTTGACTAACTGTCAATGATCTAAACCAGTGTGGTCAACATCTTGCTTTAACTCCGCCCCCAATCAAAACCGCCCTTTGACTCGGCGCTCTGTGGTGCACTTAGTAACTTTTATGCACAGCCCAGATGCGCACTAAGCAGACTGGCAAGGCGTGCACACGCGTTGTTGGCGCGCGTCTTCAAATTTGGCAGTGTATCTGTTTTATTAAAGAGAGAAAGATTTGGTGATTTGGATTTCTTTCTTGCAGCCCTGGTTTCTGTCCTCAAAGTTTACAACGACCCCCGTGCCAGTACAGTTCCAGACCGCTGCATTATCTTCAGAAATGACCCTTGTACATAGCCTGTTTGCAGTCCGGGCAGCAGCTTGGCCACGTAAGGCAATGCAGCATCTTGATACACTAGAGGCACTCGTAAAACAGATGCAGTTAGTGGGGAGCAGGGGCGTCAACTTCCCATCAGCAGCAGGTAGGCTATAGCAGGCTGTCAGTGCGAGACTGAAGTCTGCCTAGATCTACAGCTTCAGTCTTGGCCTTGGAATGGAGCAGGTCGGGCGTTCACGAGAGCCGCCGTTACATTGTGTCTGTCACTTCTATCCCAGCCTCCGCCAGTAAGGACCACTGCACCTCCACATTCAGCCAACATATCAATCTGTTAGGCCAAGTGTAAAATATAGACAGAGCACAAGCCACGCCTTTGTGCACAGCATGTGCCGTGCGCATCTGGCTAGAACCGCTCAAAGAGAGGCTGTGCGTAAAAGTTACTAAGTGCGCCACAGAGCGCACGGAGCCTTGAGTCAAAGGGCGGTTTTGATTGGGGGCCGAGTTAAAGCGAGATGTTGACCACACTGGTTTAGATTATTGACGGTTAGTCAAGAGACTGATCTACTGAAGGACATTATCGTAGAGAGACAGTAGTTGTGCGTAAAACTGATTAGATCAATCCTATAGCTATCCAAAACATTTTTTCGTGTCTCTCCAGCACTTTTCATTAGACCTTTGCTAACTTGAGATGAAAGTGAATGTGTTCCTCCCCTTGATGACAGAGAAAATCATGTGCTCTTCGGTTCACACCAGTGCCTCTCTGTGCACAAAGGAGACCTCAGACTCCGGCCTCATATAAAGATTTCTTTTATTGCCATCATTCCTATTATAGTATCTATAGTGTCTGCTGGCCACTAACCAAAGGAATGGCCTTAATGTGCCAATAGCGACACACTTCGAGCCGCAGGCTGCCAAACACAAGCTAATATAATAGATCCATGATCATAAGGCGGATGTTTTTGCGCAAACTGCACCTTCATATAAGACGCGTTTATATTTAGTGCTCTTGGCGCTTGACAACTTCCGGTTACATAGACAAAAATTAAGTTGTTTTTCATTTTCATCTTAATTTGTTTTTTGTTTATTAAATATACAAGGCAAACATGAAAATCAGCTTCATCTTTAAAAACAACGTTTCATTCACTTGAAAAATGGCTTTTTTTTTTTTTTCATTTTTCGTTTTTTGATTTGCAAACCAAAATTGAAAAACAACTTGTTTTTCCATTTTTTATTTTCATTCCAATAAAGAAAATCCAAATACCCGAAAGTACACTGACCCTCATCCCGGCCACAAACCAACATTCTAAGTAGAATTACAGAAAGAAATGAACTTTTGGACGATATTCTAATTTTACAGAGTTTGACCTGTATAGTGTGACCCCATGACCAACTGACTTAGGACTTAGACCTTCACGACCTGGACTGAGATTTGCATTCAGGGACTTACTCCCACCTCTCACATGATGTTTCTATGAAGTGTTATCTGGTTGACCAAAGTTGGTTTCCCTATCTTTGGGGGTTTGACGACTGCAGTCCGACTTCTTCCGTACAGCGCCCCGGGTGTGCCAAAGCTACAAGGCCCCTCATCCCGGTTCACTGTCCTATTTCGGAAAGTGTGCCGCAAAGCCATCCTGGAAAATTGCTTCATTATCTGTGCCTAAGCCCCCGTTCTTTCAGCCTGAAATTTGCGGGTGTGATTTCACATAATTGCCAGCTGTAGTATATTCTCCAGGAGTTCCATTTTCGGGCCAACTTTATTATTTTTTTTCCTCCGCTGCCCCGACTGTCAAGAGAGAGCGTCCCAGGCAGACTGCGAGTGCTCTGTCAATTAAATGCTCTGGCCAGCCACCCACTCCCCCCCCCCCAACACACACACACACACACATCCGCCGGCTTCATTCCCTCCATCGGTGTGTTAGACATATGCGTCAGAGGGACAATAATGGAGCGGAGAGAGGCGGCTGAGTGAGCCCCGAGATGACGTCTCTGAAAATCCCCCCACTCCGCCGCCGCGCCAGGGCTTTTTGTCACACTGTAATCCGCGATGGCGCTGCGCAAAGGCCCAAAGAGAAGCGGAGGAATGAGGAGGAGAAGCCGACGCAGCCTCAAAGATTGGATTTTTTTTTTTTTTTGAAAGGAGAGGTATTATGTAAAAACGAGCTTTGAACCGTTTTATAGTGTGATTCCAAGTAATACTGGGAGAATATTGCAATATTGGGCCAATACTGATACCTTGCCTTTGCCTCATTTACTTGGAAAAGTAAGTGGCATGCGTACCTGCAGTATATACAATTAACGAGAGAGCGGGTTGATTTGGTTTTCTAGTAGCGCTGCAAAAATGAGCTGGAAGTTACTTTATTGTAAGATTATTGTTAACATGTACGACGATGGTACATTTTAACTCTGTATCCTGCAGTGGAATGGATTGAAGGCGAGATCAATGTTGCCATTTTTAGATAATAACTAACATCTTACTTTTAATGTCAGAGTATAAAAAGATGAAACTTGCCCTTTACAATGCTGTTTTTTAATGATGTTTTGTCGCTGGCGAGCCGGAGATCTCCTGGAAATATCAATAACATGGCAGCTCTCCGGCCATTTTGTCAGGCTTAGTCATTCACAAATATTGACACATTTAATGCCTCTGTGTAACACAGAAGGTGACCGAAGACGCTATATCACAGTCTTAGTTCTGCTGGACCTGAGCGCTGCGTTTGACACAGTGGACCACGGGATCTTAGTAGAGAGGTTAAAAACCTGGGTGGGAATCTCTGGAAAGGCTCTCGAGTGGTTCAGATCCTACCTCGAGGAAAAAACATACTATGTCACCATCGGAAACTGTGTCTCAGACCTAGTTGCATTGACCTGTGGTGTTCCCCAGGGGTCGATTCTGGGGCCCCTCTTGTTCAATTTGTACATGCTCCCTCTAGGTCAATTAATATCAGGAAACAATGTATCTTATCATAATTACGCAGACGATACGCAGATCTATGTTTCATTGACAGTGGGTGAACATGGGCCTATAGATTCACTGTGTCATTGTATCAAACAGATTAGTGCGTGGATGCAAAATAACTTCCTCCAGCTGAACACAGATAAAACTGAGATAATCGTCTTTGGCCCACAAAAACACCGAGAGGTTGTCAATGGTCATCTTGAAGCTCTTTCACTGGCACCCAAAAGTCAAGTTAGAAATCTCGGGGTAATCATGGACTCAGACCTGAATTTGAACAGTCATATTAAGTCCATTACATCAGCGGCCTATTACCACCTAAAAAAACATTGCCAAAATAAAAAACATAGTGTCCAAACCAGACTTGGAGAGACTAATTCATGCTTTTGTCTCTAGCCGGTTAGACTATTGTAACGGCCTGTTCACTGGCCTCTCTAAACGAGCTGTTAGACAACTGCAGTACATCCAAAATGCTGCTGCTCGAGTCCTGACCAAAAGCAGGACATACGACCATATTAGTCCAGTGCTCCGGTCTCTGCACTGGCTTCCTGTCACTCAGAGAATAGAGTTTAAAACAGCTCTGCTTGTGTATAAGTCCCTTCATTGTCAAGCACCAAAGTACATCTCTGACATGTTACAGCTGTGTGAACCACCTCGGGCCCTGAGATCGTCAGGGAAGGGCCTCCTGGTGGTTCCCAGAGTCAATAATAAACATGGTCAGGCTGCATTTCAGGTTCATGCAGCAAAAGTCTGGAACAGCCTCAATGAGGATCTGAGACAGGCCTCGACCCTGAGCATTTTTAAGTCCAGGCTGAAAGGACACCTTTTTACTGCAGCCTATGGAGATTGAAACTTTTTTATTTATTGATTTTATTTTATGAAATTGTAAGTAATGATTTGTTTTCTTGATTTTCATTGTGTTTTTGTTATGCTTTTTTGTGTTTTTAATGCTTTTTATTCTATTTTTACTATGTTTGGTGCTACTGTGAGGCACATTGAGTTGTCATGTACATGAAATGTGCCATACAAATAAACTTGCCTTGCCTTGCCTTGCCTATATCCAAATATGGTCATTTCCTTTGTAGGAGACAGCAGTGGTTAAAAAATGCATGTGCAGATGTTACAAAACTTATTTTTGCTTATTGCTCCAATTGAGGCTTTCTTTCCACAACATTTCCATTTTAGTAGCCCCCAAGTTTTAAAGTGGTGCAGTGGTTAGCACTTGTGCACTTGTGCTTCACAGCTAGAAGGTCCCAGGTTCGATCCCCCGGTCTCTGCATGACTTCCCTGTGTCTGTACAACCACTGAGTATGGAGTGAATGAACAATGACTACAGTGTGGCGCTTTGATAAACTTGGTAACACAGGCTTGAAAATAGAAGTGCAAGCCATGTATTGTCATTGTGAGTGATTATAAGTTAAATACATATACTTGTATTATACAAATTCCCATGAAGTTTCAAACTCTGCATTCTTACGTAAATGATGTATGGTCAACCTTTGGAGGCCCCCACTTTGGGAATGGCTGCAGTGTATGAAACTCACATTATCTGATTTAGAATGCTGCAGGTGAAGAGTAGGTTCACTGTTCAAACTGTGTTATTGATGTTTCAGTTTCAGTTTCATTCATTCACTCACAACCTGCGCCGCCTCGCTAGCTGTGGAAACAAATGAGTAAATAAGTGCTTCACCATATAACATAGCTGTGTTCAGGTGTTAGTCCTGAGCCACTGCGGCTGAGCCACGTCGCCACCGTGGCACAACCTGACCAGAATTTTTTCGGAAGTAGAGGAAACCGGAGTACCTGGAGGAAGCCTGGCTGCCTTCAGTTCTCCCCTGATCCTCTGAAACGGTGCATCACCTCCTGGGTTTGTCCCTTGTTCCCAGAGCGTGGTGTCCTGCACTGGTCAGCTCCACCTCCTCCTCCTTCTTCCTCCTGCGTACATCAGTCTATCACCATCTTCTCATTTTTTTTGTTTCCTGTAGCTCCTCTTGTGCTGCAGGTGTGGGCGCTCCTGGTGCCTCTTCAGTGTTTCAGAGGAAGAAACTTGTAGGCCTCAAATGTATTTAACCCATTAGTTGTTTACTTTTATGAAGCTGTCTCTTCAGGACCATTGTGGACTCTCTGCTGTAAAAAAAAAAAAAACAATCTGCCAAACCTCACAAAAACACGGCTGCACCAAAAGAGAGGAAGTTGCTGCCTTTCGAAGGGAAAATTCATCAAATTCAAATCCATCCAGTCCATTTACCACATGTTGTTGTTCAGCTCTGTTTCCTCATGTGATGAAAGAAAATAAAATCATCACCGGCTCATACTCACACTCAACATAATTACTCGAAAAACGCCGTTTGAATAAAGTTGTTGGTGAGCTGCTAAACCTGCTTTTGTCACTGAAACACTAAACCGGAGCGTTTTTAATAGAACACCGCGCACATTTCAGACACGTTTCCTCGAGAATCACCAAGTGGAACAAATGAAACCAGATTTGCATAAATATTAATCACAAAGATAAACGTTCATTTGTCACGGCTCGCTCGCCGATTGTGAAAATTGGAATTTCAAAGTTGCAATCTCCGGGGCCCGGTGCAAGGGCATGACTCAGCCGCACACGCAATTAGAACGGCGAGCGCAAATATTAGCGGGGAGGAGAGCGTTAAAAGAGGGGGCCGGCGACGCCAAAAAAAAAACAACAACAACGTGTGGGCTGAGTTTGAAGAGGAGAGAGCGCTGAAGGAGTGGGACGGGAAACGCTGAAGCAATTAGCCCAGTCAAGTTGAACTACAGAGCGAGCGAGAGACGGAGCCGCTAACGGCTCTGCACGAGACCACAGCGTGTTCCTCTCCTCATTAAAACGGCCAACACGCGCAAGTCATGTCATTTAAACACGTGAACGCACACGCCGGTTAGACAACATTCACCAAACGCACTGCTCTTGTGCCTGATGTACACGGTGGGATTTTGTTTTTTAAGATTTTTACAAGTCACACTGCACAATGTGGGGATTCTAAAATCGGGAACTGTTCTCGTCTCCGCTGTGCGATGGTTCAAAGAGACAGCGGGGTCGAACCGTCTTTCCGACACCCCTCCATCACGACAATCCGCCAATCCGACACTTTTGACACCGCTATTCAGGTTAGGGCTAAGGTAAGGTTAGTTTGTAAACTCTACAATCCTTCAGGTTAGGGCTAAGGTAAGGTTAGCGTTAGTTTGTAAACTCTACAATCCTTCAGGTTAGGGCTAAGGTAAGGTTAGTTTGTAAACTCTACAATCCTTCAGGTTAGGGCTAAGGTAAGGTTAGTTTGTAAACTCTACAATCCTTCAGGTTAGGGCTAAGGTTAGGTTAGCGTTAGTTTGTAAACTCTACAATCCTTCAGGTTAGGGCTAAGGTAAGGTTAGTTTGTAAACTCTACAATCCTTCAGGTTAGGGCTAAGGTAAGGTTAGGTTAGTTTGTAAACTCTACAATCCTTCAGGTTAGGGCTAAGGTTAGGTTAGTTTGTAAACTCCACTACCCTTAAGGTTAGGGCTAAGGTAAGGTTAGTTTGTAAACTCCACTACCCTTAAGGTTAGGGCTAAGGTAAGGTTAGTTTGTAAACTCTACAATCCTTCAGGTTAGGGCTAAGGTAAGGTTAGCGTTAGTTTGTAAACTCTACAATCCTTCAGGTTAGGGCTAAGGTAAGGTTAGTTTGTAAACTCTACAATCCTTCAGGTTAGGGCTAAGGTAAGGTTAGCGTTAGTTTGTAAACTCTACAATCCTTCAGGTTAGGGCTAAGGTAAGGTTAGCGTTAGTTTGTAAACTCTACAATCCTTCAGGTTAGGGCTAAGGTAAGGTTAGTTTGTAAACTCCACTATCCTAAAGGTTAGGGCTAAGGTAAGGTTAGTTTGTAAACTCTACAATCCTTAAGGTTAGGGCTAAGGTAAGGTTAGTTTGTAAACTCCACTATCCTTAAAGGGACTATACAGAGTTTAAAAATGTTAAAATGATGTATGTTTGTTTGTTTGTATAAGGTATTGTCTCCGTAGGGAAATTTGTCCTCTGCATTTAACCCATCCTTCGATGCCGCTGGGGCAACCCGTAAGGAGCAGTGGTCGACGGATTTACCTATTGCACATGTTTTTAGTGGTAGGGGAAACCGGAGTACCCGGAGGAAACCTACGCAGACACAGGGAGAACATGCAAATTCCACACAGAAAGGCCCCGTCCTGGTGGGAATCGAACCCGGGACCTTCTAGCTGTGAAGCGGAGGCGCTAACCGCTGCGCTACCGTGCCGCCCCCTACATCTTCCAGCCATGTCCTAATGTGTAGAATGAGCCCAGACCTGTTCACCACAACTGCCGCTAAAATCCTGCATTGTCACTGAAAAGTTTTACTTCGGGTCCGAATTGCCGTCATGCACGAGCTTAATATAGAAGGTGCAGTTACACGTATGACCTGAGATGGCAGTAGTGAGTATAAAATGACCAACTTGCATCGAACCCCTTTAAGGTTAGGGCTGAGGTAAGGTTACGGTTAGTTCGTAACTCCACTTTCCTTAAAGGGACTATAAGGAGTTTAAAAATGTTAAAATTAAGTATTTTCCTCCCCCTACATGTACCAGCCATGTCCTAATGTGTAGAATGAGCTCAGACCTGTTCACCACAACTGCCTCTAAAATCCTGTACGGTCACTCAAAAATGTGTCACTTCGGCCCGAATTGCCGTCATGCAGGAGCTTAATATAGAAGGTGCAGTTACACATATGGCCTGAGGTGGCAGTAGTGAGTATAAAATGGCGAACTTGCTTCCAGCCCCTTTAAGGTTAGGGCTAAGGTTAGGTTATGGTGCGTTAACTAACAACTAACGTGTGTCAGAATGGCTTGACGTTGCACAAACGATAAAAGTGTCACCACTCCGACAAAGGGGAAAAAAAATCAGACCGACAATTAGACCTCAATGTCTAATTAATTTATATATATATTTTTTTTTTTTTCACGATTTTCTAAGCGGATAAAAAGGGGAATTATATTGTAAGGGGTAATAATACCAGGAGTAGTTCGGCGTCCACACAGTAAAGTGAAGATATTACTGTGCGAATGTCGAACTACTCCTTTTTATCCGCTTAGAAAATCCACATTGTTTAATTTTGTGTAATTATGCTTTATCCTGTAACACTTCACATAACCATATTTAAATAGGGAAAATGTACAAATGAACTTGTCTAAGCTAAGGTAAGAACATATCTCAGTATGTAAGACTCTAAACTCACATGAGAGCCTGTATCTCCTTTCCGAGGCGGTGTGTAAAAGCTGCCCGTGCAGCAGCCTCACTCAAAGCCAGACGCAGGTTCAACAACAGTCAGGCAGATCGGGGAACAGCTTCTGCGCTCCTCCAGTTTCTGATGAAATTTGGCCTCACATTCACAGAAAAGATCAAAATTAGAAAATGAAAAAAGATGAGCTCTAACAAAGCATATGTAAGGAAGCCTGACGCAGAAATACACAAAGTCCTTAGTGACGTTCATGACCGACCGGCCCTTTTGAACGACTAGAACCGGATCTCATTTTGGAAAAGAGCCAGATAACTTATTCAAACACAAGAATCAGCCCAAGTGAAAGCTTTTTGCAGTAAAGTCAAAGCTAAATGCTCTACTACAGTTGCACTCTTTTTATTTTTTTCACAAACAAAGCATAAACATCAGTCCCATTGTAATTTAAGATGTTTTAAATTGAAAAAAAAAAGAGCCTTTTATCGATCAGAGAGTTATCTGGCTGGAGTTATTTAAAGTTTGAAATGAAGGATCCCAAAGACTGGGCTCCAAGTAAAGAGCCACAAATCCCATCATAAAAGTCATGTTGTAACCGTTACAAATGCAACAGAAAACGTCCTCCAGAGGCTCCTGGTTAAAGTTTGTGAACTTTGTGCAGCCTAGAGACAAGTACTTTCTCTGCTCAGTCCAGTCAGGACCAAGCTGCAGGCACTGAGCCACAGGCCAGGGGCCAATCAGAGGAGGGGGCTCAGTGGGCAGGGCCCCACACAAACAACATACTCCAAAACTAAAAATAATAGTTAATAAATCAATCAAATGCTTTCCCAGTCAGAACAGAACAGCAGAAAGTGTCAGTTTATAAAATATAGATTGATTATATCTTAATCTATATTAAAAGATTAAAATATCTCGGTGAGGATTAAAATAAATAAATAGCATTAAGTCAATACAATTGTTACTGGGGGGCAGTGAGCAGCTGCAAAACATTACATCGAAAAATCACTAGACAAAAAGTTCCCACCCCCAGACCCTCATTTATACAATCCCTATTTCTAATAAATCAGGACATCTTTAATCAAAATGACTGAACATAAAAAAGAAGCAAAATAAGGCCAAGCACAAAGCTGTAGTTTATTGTGATTCAATATAATGTGCTGTCAAAAACGTGCACGCAAAAGTAAAAATAAATGTAACTGTGTGAGAAAACACCTGTCCAGATGTTCCAGCTGTCTTCATTTGCTGATCCTAAACCCATCTGTTTTGTTTGTGACTTCTTAATATGGACTTCAGTCACAGTTTGTGTGTGGGTTTCTTCTCTGAAGAACTTATTTTCAGCTGTAAAAGGTAAACAGTGAATAATGCTCATGCCTGTGCTGCGTTCAGGTTTGTGATCAGAAGTGTGTATTTGTATTTACAGGCATTATGTAACTTCTATGGTACCACAACATCTGGTAGAAGGTCTTGGTTCGGACAGGGCCTTTCTGTGTGGGGAGTTTGCTTGTTCTCCCCGTGTCTTTCGTTTCTTTAGGTTTCCTCCAGGTTCACCGGTTTCCCCTACCACTAAAACATGTACAATAGGTTAATCGTCATAATCCTGACCATTAGGCAAGGCAAGGCAACTTTATTTATACCGCGCCTTTCGTACACAAGGCAACTCAATGCGCCTAGCTTGTTTAAATTAGCTTATTTGGAGATGGGTATAAAGCAGGGGTCTCAAACTCATTTGGACTGGGGGCCAAAAATGTGAACCCAGTGTTGTTCGGGGGCCGCAACAGACGAAGCCTTTTATATGAAGTCAATTTTGATTTAGCAACTTTTTATTGTTTGCTATAATATAACTTAAAATAGACTGTACATTACCTATCTGCACATTGTTTCCAATCAGACAAACATTGAGCTTCTAAATTTGAAATTACAGACTTAGAAAATTAGTTTTTTTTGTAATGAATCCCATTTTGGTTGAGGGCATCAGTGATCTTTCAGGAGTGAGGTCCAGTTTCTGTCTGAGCAAAATGTACAAAAAATGTCATTTTAATTTAGTGTAGAAAAGTCCAACCAGGGACTGAAACTGATTATGAGCACTAGCAAAAAGCATCAGCTTCAAACTTGTTTTGTACTGTGTTAATTTTCAATGACCCTGTCATATAATAAATACATCAATGAATGTGTCGACTTGGACACTCTCCAAATGCCATTTTCCAGACTCAGATCAGAGATTCACCTCATGTAAATAATGTGGTGTCACTGACCTCAGGCCTTTTTGTGACCGGCAGTTAGAACTGATGGGGCTTAAATTCATTGACATGATAATGTAGCTCTGAGAGAGAGATGGAGAGAAAAGGCTCCTCACTTTACTGTTGTGACGCTTTTAAACACTAATACAATGTGTTCGCTTTGCAAAGTCATAAAGGTAAATATGTAAAAATGCTTTTTGTCCTGCTGCAGACATGTAACTTTTCCAGCACATGTTTAGCTGAACTGAAGTGTCTCCCTCGCGTTCTGACAGTCTCCACCTGTTTCAGAAGCTCCTCTCTCACAGTCTGCTGCTTTTAGTCTGTTTTCTCTGTTGAAAAAAGTTGATAAGTCGTCTGCAGAAGCGCCGCATCTCCCTTCCCCGTCTGATGTTGACATTCTCGCGTCCGCAACAGTATTGGCGCTACCGCGCGGTGCCTCATGGGAAATGTAGTTCTAACTTGTTTAATGCAATTTACCGGCGGGCCGCATATAATATAAATAAGTAATTATCTCGCGGGCCGCATTTGGCCCCCGGGCCGCATGTCTGAGACACCTGGTATAAAGAATACCTTATTCCTAAGAAATATCCAGATTCCCGTCTCACTAAATGTCATCTTAAGTTAGACCTGCAGTCTGGCCATGAACACAAGATGGCGCTGCCCACCGCAAGCTCCTGAAAAAGGTGAATGATAGGCTCTATGCACGCAAATGACACGTGATTCCAAGTGCGATCTCCAGAGTAACTATGAACTATTTATTTTTCTAGACGAGACACTACCACGAACTCATAGTGAAATAACGGGACGGGGAGCGCAGCGCCCCCTTAGGATACGCACAGAAGTCATGTGACGCTCGTGTGTACACAGCTGATGAACTTTATTTTGGAGAAGAAGCCTCTCGTCTCGGGACACTGCTTCCTTTCTTCCTTCTTCCTCAAAGCCGATCACTTTTCTGGTTGTTTTAATCAATCACAGGCGTTCCTGAAATGTGGAAGAGTCCCCTGTGTCATTCAGAACGGACGTCATCCATCATCCGCATTCAGCATTACAATCCCACAGCAGCTAATACACAAACTGCTCCACCTGGGGATCAACACATCACTGTGCAACTGGCTGCTGGACTTTCTGACGGGGAGACCACAGGCTGTACGTGTCGGCGGCAACACTGAACATGGGGGCTCCCCGAGCTTGTGTGCTGAGTCCCCTCCTGTTCACTCTGCTGACCCATGACTGCACTCCAAAGTACGACTCAAACCTCTTCATCAAGTTTATAGACGACTCAACAGTGGTGGGCTTCATCAGCAACAGAGACGAGTCAAACTACAGGAGTGAGGTGAGCAGTCTGGTCACGTGGTGCACACAGAACAATCTCTCTCTAAATGTGGAGAAGACAAAAGAGATTGTTGTGGACTTTCGAAGAGGTCCAGCAGGCTCCTCAAGCAATCAACGGTGCCACAGTGGAGAGGGTGACCAGCACTATGTTCCTGGGTGGCATCCTGACCAGCTCCATCACTGTGTGGCACAGCGCCAGCACTGCCTCCTGCCGAAGGAGCCTCCAGCGCATCGTGAGAGCAGCGGTGAAGATCTGTGGAGCCCCTCTATTAAGGACATGTACCCCACCCGTCTCACCCGCAAAGGGGACCCTTCACACCCATCGCACAGTCTCTTCAAGATATCGCCTTCAGGGAGGAGACTGCGGAAATCCACGGGCCAGTTCCAGTCGACTGAAGAACAGTTTCATACACAAGGCCATCGGGAAGCTGCCCTCCCTCCCACCCCTCTTCCCCCTCCCCCCGCTCCACAATCAAGGAAGAGAGAAAAATAAAAATCTTGAATCCTTTATAACTCATCTCACCATTAGTGGGGTTTTTTTCAGTTCTGTAACATGTCTTTTTCCTCGGGTAAGCTGCCATGTTTGTTTTCAGCACTCCACACTCACAGAGAAACTATCGGGCCTATGCAGAACAGGAGAAGCGTGTGCTGGACGCTGTTGCTAATCTCAATTGGTCATTTTAAAATGTATGCAGAAAAAAGAATTAATACACTGATCACGAATTGGTATAACAACACACAAGCCTACCCGGGACGAAACCACGGCAACAGGCCATTACAGCACATACGTACATGCGGACTCAATATAAATGCATATTAGGTGCAGTAAGATGAGAAGACTGAGGCTTTTTAGCATTCCGGGCCCGCCGCTGTTGTCATGGTGGGAATGCCTTCAGTGACATTGCTTATACAAGCGTGCAACTAAACTAGTGCGCCGACTTTGATAAAGAGTCAAGAGCAAGTGTGGGGTTTTACAAGCGCGTAAAAGTGGATATACCGCGGGCCCTTGATGGAGTGTCACTTCATGAAGCCGGCGCATCTTTTCACGTTGTAAAGTCGCTTTCCGGGTTTTTTTCTTTCTCCTCCTCGATGTCAATGCATCTGGATGAGTTCAAATGGCCTCTGTTCAGTATATCTAATGTCTGTCGATCATGGGGCTGACTATCTGTCTGAGAACATTTCCCCATGTCGGTGAAGACATCATGTAAACGGAGACTCTGAGGACAGAAAACAGCAGTCCAAATGTGGATCATTCTAGCATTGAATGGAGATCCACCGTCTGACTGTTTTCACATACATTTCAACACATTTTGTAATTGTTGTTTGTTTTTAGGGCCACACAATTATGACATATATTGTGGTATGATTCTTTTATATATAGCCTATGTTTTATTCATGCCATTGAGCTGCATATAAACTTCCAAAACTGCTGTTAGACATCATGGTTTCAGGTCTGTTAAGAGACTATTGTGGAGCAGAAGCATCATGAAGTCCAAGAACACAACAGACAGGTCCAGGATCAAGTTATTGAGAAGTATAAAGCTGGATTAGGTTATAACAAGATTTCCAAAGCTTTGAACATCTCTCAGGGGTGTCGAAAAATATCGATCCGCCGATATATCACGATACTTCGTCGAGCGATTCTCATATCGATCCAAAAAGCGCTGTATCGATATTTAAACATCTTGTTTTGGTGAATATTCATAGCAGCGTCTCGCTTTGGTCCTGCACTTTTACTCCCGCCCACTAGATGGCAGCGCACAGCACGACTCAGGAAGAGTTCTACCATGGAAAAGAAAGAGCTCTGAGTCGCTCCGGGCTCTTTTAAAACTTTCCATTTGGCCCCACTTGGGCTTTTATAGCAAAGACAGACCTGGATTATTAAGAGATCTACCAGCTGTGTGCAGATGTTGTGGAGTGTGTCACTGCTGCGTTTGGAGAGGATGTAGCTCCGTAGCATGGATTTAGCTTTGTAGCATTTTATTACGGAATTAAACGAAGCCGAGGGAAAACTAAATACAACAGCTCATATTAAACTTGTGTCTTGCCACTGCACGACTACGACACAAGTTTAACATAAGCCTGATTTATGTAGTTTCCTCTCGGCTTCGTTTGTGTAGCACTGCTAACACTAAAAGCTTTCGAAGAGATGAGGCTATAGTCACGGTGATGCTCGTGTTGTCATTATGTCCCTGATCTACGAGAGACACCCGTTATGGAGTAGATCAGGTTTTAAATACCCCGTCTGGTTTCATCCATAACTGTTATTACTGATCACTGAGGACTAACAACTATAGAAATACTAGAAAACCTGCATCCCCAGTTTAGTTGGTTTCATTACTTGGTTTCCAAGAGTCTGTTTTCCGTTCAAAGTTACATAATCACATTAATGAAAAGCATTTACATCATTAGATGGATGGATGGATGGATGGATGGATGGATGGATGGATGGATAGATGGATAGATGGATAGATGGATAGATGGATAGATAGATAGATAGAGTTAAATACTCCATCCAGGAATGGAAAGAGTTTGGGATCACTGCAAACCTATCAAGACCCGGCCGTCCTCTTAAAGGGACTATAAGGAGTTTAAAAATGTTAAAATTAAGTATTTTCCTCCACCTACATGTTCCAGCCATGTCCTAATGTGTAGAATGAGCTCAGACCTGTTCACCACAACTGCCTCTATAATCCTGTACGGTCACTCAAAAATGTATCACTTCGGCCCGAATTGCCGTCATGCACGAGCTTAATATAGAAGGTGCAGTTACATATATGGCCAGAGGTGGCAGTAGTGAGTATAAAATGGCGAACTTGCTTCCAGCCCCTTTAAACTTACTGACCGAACAAGTACAGCACTGACCAGAGCTGTTAACAGAAGGCCTATGATGACCCTGGATGAACTGCAGAGAGCTACAGCTCAGGTGGGGGAAACTGTCCACAGAACAACTATTAGTCGTACACTGAACAAATCTGGCCTTTAGGACAGATTGGCATTTTTAAAAGAAAAGTCCTGTCTTCTGTTTGCCAGAAGCGAAGTCGGGACTTCTAATGGTTTTCTTTTCAAAATGCCACTCTGCCAGCAGCGGCTGAAGACGGGAGAAACATACAAAGGGCACATGTGCAGACAAAGGGACTAAACTTTCGGGTCGTTTTCATTCTAACATCTGCACTTTGGTCGCTCCATAAGACTCCACACTTCAGAGGCTCTGACTGTAAAGATTCTGAACTTTCCAGAGGGGTAAAAATCAGTACCATTGTTATTTTAGATGATTTAAATCAAAAGACTTGTCTTTTATCGATCACATCTTAGATATTGTGAGTTATCTGGCTGGAGTTATTAAAATGTTATATTACAAAGAGCCAGTCTTTTGAAATGAACAGATCCCAAAGACTCCCAATAAAGTAGTAACTGATATTTCAAAAAAATATAACCATACATTTAAGCCTGGCTGGTCGCCTTTATGCATAAAAGGCCTTATTTTTATATGAAAACATAAAATGACTGGAAACTTTTAGAGATATCAATTTGAAACTTTTTACTGTAGATAATGAGAATAAACATTAGAAACATTATTGTTTTTACCCTATTCAACCTGGCATGTCTCTCCTATAATACTCAAGTAAAAACAGTCGCCATCATTTCACTGCAGCCACATGGGCCGCACGGACTACCGGATGTTTAGTGTCGGCCGTCTTCGCTCAACATGGCATTTTCTAACAAACAGAATGTAAGACGACGACAAAGGCGTGTTGTTTCGGGATTGTTTCCTAAAACCTGCAAAAAGCATGAGGCCCGCTCTTTCCCACAAGGCTCGTGTGTCCAAAGCCCTTCATAAAGCCAGTGCAAAGCAAACTAATGGGACTCTCAAGTGCTTGTTTTGCTCCATCCGCCGTTCTATCAGTGCCACCGACTGCTGCTAAAAACCATCTCATTCCCTCGTCAAATTAACTAACCTTGCACAAATAAATATCTCCGGCATCCGGCGCCGCTCAGTCCCCGGGCGCAGCGGGCGTGAACGAGTCCGCGGAGCGCATTACGCGGAGAGTGTCTGTCTATAACCAAGGCCCCCTCACCCAAGTGAAAGTGTGAATACAGCGCTGGGGGAGTCAGGGTCGCGCTGTCAGGTGGCTATTCAGCGCAGCCACTGTTTTGTTTTTTTCTTCACCCTCCGCAGCCAATCACCGAGCGCTCCGGCATCCAGCGCAGCCATGGCAACCGGCGAGGCCTTGAATGCTGTTGGCATCGCCGATTGCGTTAGAGGAATGAAAAGGGGAAGGGAAGTGGAACATTTTAAGAAATAACGAGTGTAGGCGACTTCCAGAAAGTGCAGCTGAGAGCTGGAGGTTTTTATTTGTTTCTTTGTCGAGAGCGTGTGGGCTGATTCGGTTTAACTACATGGTATGGTTTGGCACACTTTTTCAACGGAGGGTATGCAGATGATGTCATAGCGTGGCAACAGACTATGACTATGGTGGCCGCCGGGTTTATGGATAAGACGAGGCATAGCAGATGAAATTCTGATCAATATTGAGATTATTAGCCAATTTTCTCCCTTATAGCCGGGGGAAGCTGAGTTTTAACATTTTTGTTATTTGGCCCAAACTCGTTTCTAGCTCTCACAATACCTCCTGCATGTCCTAGCATCAACATACTCTCTGGTGGAGAAGACAAAATTACTTTACAACAACAACACATCAGATACCCCAGCTACAAAGCTTTTTTAATGCCCCGCGGAAACCCTGTTACCCGGTACAATGCTTCTTTTATGACATTTGGGTGCTAGTGTGACGGAGATCCAGGAAGTAACTACAGCACAACGTCCACTTTCATTTCTATGCAGACGATCTACCTTCCTGTGATTTTGAGCTTTGGACCCTCTCCGTAACTGCCTTCACCACATAAAACTGTGGCTTTCCCAGACTATATATAGTATATGCTGTTCAGCCCAGACTCACCCAACAGTTCTCCCAGTTTTGGTCCTCAACACCCAGTTTATAACCTGAGCGTTATCTTTCACAAAAGTTTGCAGTACGACAAACAGATACGTGCAGTTGTGAAGGCTAAGGCTCCTCAGTAAGGTCAACCCATTGTCCCGTGCTGACCATGAAAAGGCCGTTCATGCCTTCATCAGCTCCAGGACAGACTACTGCAATGCCCTCACTGGACTTCACCACTCTGTCCTCAATCGGCTTCATCTGGTACAACACACGGCAGCTGAGTGGACTTTAAAGGAACAGGCCACCGTTTATCCATATTGAGAAATGTTCTTACCTGAACTTAGACGAGTTGATGTGTACCTGTCTGGTCTTTGGTCATTTTGCATGACTGAGGGCACGCACATGATGTTGTTAGCATTTGGCCCCTCCCAATATATTCTTATAGGGTGAAGTTAGAAGCGACCAAGCTCTTCCACGGGCACACACAAAGACCAGGCAGGTACGTATCAACTCGTCTAAGCTCAGGTCAGAACATATCTCAGTATGGAAAAAACGGTGGCCCTGATGTTTGTGTTCAAGACATAGATATAATATAATAAAGATGAGTGGGTCCCATCCAGCCCCATTCATTGAAAAAGGTTCCTGAGTCCTGAGTGAACCTTAATGGCCGCTCTGTCGCAGCCTGTTCCTTAAAAGGGCAAAAAGGCGGGAAGCCCTGCACTCATGGGGCGGGCGGAGCCTCCACAGAGTTCTAGAGCTTGATTGACAGGCTCTGGAGCCAGTCAATGTGCTGAAAATGCATCCAAATTCTGGGCTGATAAACAAAAAACAGCGTGGTCACATGGGTCATAGTGATTTTTAGACAAAGAAAAACTCTTTGGAGCCAGGCCGTTCTTGGGACGTTTGAAGTCCTATTAGAATCAATGCTCCCAAGTGTCTCTTGGAGTCGCCCCTGGCCACCAGGGGGTGGTATTATGGCAATCTCAGCTCCCCACCATGAGGATCATACAGAAGCATATTCCTCCCCCATTGGTTCAAGGTGCAGACGCACATGTGAAACCTTATGGCCTGTTTTCATTCCACTCTGCATTAGTAGCTCCTACGGACTCCAAACTTTCCAGACTTGGGCTTAACAATATTTTGAAGGTTATTTTACACATCTAATTCCAAAGTAAAGGGGCCCTGATGACCTATATAGCCGCTGGGTTGCTATAAAGTCTTAGTACGCACAAATTATCGAGGGGTTAAAAAGTTGCATAATATACCTTTAAGCCCGCAGCATTGTGATGTATGACAGTAAAAACCAGGGCTGCCAAATGTGACCCATTTACGGAGGCCCTCAGGCTTCTTGCTGAATTGGCTCAAATAGCGGGAGATGCTACTTTTTACGACAAGTTTCATCATTCTAAACAATTATACCTCAAAAACAGTTTATTGTGGGGAAAGAGCTGGTTTTGAGCTCCCAAAACTAAATAAAGCACGGTTTATGCAGATCTGTGGCCCTCCTCTGTATACACTTCAATATGCAGCTGTTAATGACACCCCTGCTTTAAACTACTGATTTAAGGCCTACTTAGAACATACCAAAAGCATTGAGGAAAGGCAGCCCTGAGGGAAATGGCCCGAAAGAAGAACAAATGTAGGCATCTATCTTGTGTACAGAAATGTAAGTGCTAAATATTCATGCTGCTTTTATGTCTTGATTAAAAATGTATCAGAATTATGGTCAATATGAGGAGGAAATTCCATATGGACGCACCCTCGTCTCCTTTATTCCGCCCTCGTACTGGGAAATCATTCTGATACCCGAGTTTACGAGATGAGATAACTTTTGGCCTTTCAACATGGAAGAAAGCAGCCATAATGTTTTTTTTTTATGCTTATGATGCCTTTTTAGCTAATTGTTTTAAAGCCTGAACAATAAACCTACATAATTCATTGACTTTTTTCTTTCCACTTAGTGTCACGTTTAGAGGGCGGGTGTGGGAGGGTCACGACTAGCCTGGCTATCATCATTTCTCCGTTTATTGGGCTCTACGAATGTCTATCATATGTGTCTCCACGTGGCCATAGCCAATCGTATCATCGTATCCGATGACGTACCCGCTATAAACTTTCAAGATAAACTATTTCCAACACGGTCTAAAGCTTGATGGAAAGATGGAGTTGTTGCTGTCATGTTAGATCTGTAAATTATCTGTAAACAAACTACAAGCTTCCGTCATCGTCATCCCTCCTCGTTCTGTGATTGGTCCCCAAATCCATGCGAACATTTCTGCCATGGTCCCCAGACTGTGAGAGTTCGAAATGATTCGAGCGCACACAGCAGCAGGGGATATTCCCAGGCTCAGGTCACATCTGGATTCACGTTTGAATCGTGTAATGTGGGCAGGAGAAAGACGCGACTAATCCTCATTTGGAGGAAATCAAACATGCTTGATTTTTAAGCCTGATTTTGGACGCACAGGAGAAACGTTGGGGATTTTACCGTCCCCAAAGTCACACACAGAAAGCAGCGGCCAATGGCAGAGTGAAATACAGACCGAAAAACACTGCAGCTCCTCCCTTTTCATGTCTCAGTCATAACCACTAAATGTATACCGCAAATAGAGTTTAGAGGCACTTACTGATTTCGGAGTCAAACTATTCAGCTACTCTCCTCCGTCTTGGGGCTGAGGTCCACCTCTTCTTCTAATTAAATCCACTGGAAATTCTTTGTGTCGCCGACTTTGATTACCATTTGAAAGAACTATAAACAAGTTCAGGACTCTAACCTGCAGCACTGAACTGTGCAGTTGTGACAGTGATCACATGACACTGTTGACCAATCGGGACATGCATGTGTTTCCCCCCCACAAACAGAAGCCTGTCTTTGCTGATCTGGGGTCAGTTTTCTCCTCGACAGAGACAAGCAGGAGAGACTGTTATAAAACATCAGCAGTAACAGACTAGTGTAGTGTTCGCTCTTATCCACCATCAGTGGTTCTATAAACGCACTAAATCCAGTCGTGTAGTGTGGACTGAAAAAATCGTATAGTCTGTCTCAGCTTTAGTTTACAAAATGGGGAGAGCAGGAACAGAATTTTCAAAAGTAAATGATCAAGCTCCTCCCCCTCCCTCCTGATTGGACCGGACAGGCTGGTTCACAGGAAAAGCTTGTCTCATTGGTCAATGCGGGAGGATGCTGGACTCTGATTAGTTGCTGAGATCTGGGAAGGAGGGACTTTACAAAAAATAGCATATCTATATTATTACTTACTTTGCATCAAAATGCAAGACCAGGTGGTTGGTTTTGCACTTTTTATAAAATCTGTAAAACATTTAGACTTCCAGACTATGATTGTAACGAAGTGACTACACGATCAATCAACAGAAGTGGTGTTTCCTAATGAATGTGCCTGATTCACTTGACCAGCTCATTCCAGACACAGTGACTGTGCAGATTGATCCAATCAATAGAATCCATATCTGAGTCAGTATTGATGTCATATCAAGAGAGCTATCAAGCTTTTTATTGACATTTTTACCCTTGAATTGACCAGAGTTATTGCGTTTGGGAACAGTCTGATTCGAGCGGCGACACATCTCTCTCTCTCCACAGTCTCTGCAGTGTGTTCACTTCGTCCGCCCTCTCTTCCTCCTTGCTCTGAGCCAGTGCCGCTGTGACACAGCGAGTAGATGTACACCAGCTCGTATTGAACACTGTGTCCTCATGAAGAGCATCTTTATAACAAAGCAAAGGTGGACACAAACTGACCACAGGCTCATGATCGTGTGCTGTGACTGCGGCATGTTACAGTCACAGCTCACTTCAGGTACAACACAGCCACACCACATTTTCAAACTCCTCACTCAAATACAACTGTTTTGGTTGAAAACATTGCAAAAGTCTGTGGGTGACTCACAGTTTGTGAACTCTCCACAAAATCCCAAATTTTGAACTCATTTTTTTTAATCGATGTATCTTTCAAACTTGCTGTATTAATTTTGTAGCTGCGGGTGAAACCATAGATTTTTCATCCCAGTGGTCAATATTGAGACTTTGAGCTAGTTTACTCCCTTAACATCTTAGTTTTATTGTCAGAGTCAAATAAAGATGAAACTGAAACCCTTTACCATGCCTATTTTATATTCAACACTTATTCATTCACATATATTGACAAATTTTGCATCCACGTGAACTGTGCATAACCGAGGGTGCGATGTCTAAATATGGTCATTTCCTGTCTAGGAGACAGCTGTGGTCACAGCAGCGACTGAAGACGGGGGATGCAGGCAGATGCCTAGACGTTTCAAATCTTTAGGGCCCATTTTTTTCAAAATCCCCTCACAGACTCCATACATTACAGTCCTGAACTTAACATATTTGAAAAAAATCCCCCCCCCACCTCAGCCTATCAGCACAGAGCCACACCTTTGTAGCAACCGATCATCGCCCTCAGTTCTGGTTTGAGGCCTCTGGCATTCATGGCGTTCACTTCCCAGCTGTGCTGCGACCCACCTCCTCCCTGTGTCCGTCTCTTCAATCTACGGCTCTCCCTGCTGCATCCTTCTCAGGCCTCCCATATCACCACCTGTGTCCAGGCTCCGGGGAGGACATCGCCAATGCTTACAAAAACAAGGTGAACATATTTTTTGCCTTTTTTTAAAATATCTAATCAAAGGTCCCTCTGAAAAAAATCTTTCTAGTACATCAATAAAATAAGACCATTCATTAAAGCCTGGTGCAATCCATTATCTACAGTTCATCACTGAAAATAAAGACAAATTTGTCCATTTTTATGCATACAATGCCTTATTTTTATATGAAAACAGAAAATGACAGAACACTAGACACTACTGTCTCATCTTTATATTAGTAATATTAACCAAAACATTTCAAATGTTTATCTCTAAACTGAATATTTTTGCCCAATACACCTGCAGCATTTCACCTTTAAAACTGACAAACACTCCGCCTCTATCTGGAAATGGACAGGACAGAAGTTTTTGTTCCTTGTGGAACAAGGAAGACATTCTGGACTGTCCATCACCTCAATAATAAAGTTAACTCTGAAGAGTGTCATCACGTGAAAGCAACCGTTTCATTTACAGTATAATGTACGTCAATGAGATCACTTTTAAAACCGAGGAAGCCATTAATTCTCGACACAATCGATCGCTCTCTGCGTCACCGAGCAGCCTGCGCACGTCGGCCTTTGCAGCGAAAAAGAATGTTTTGCATAACAATAGTGGTCATTGGTCTCATTCTTGGCATGGTGCAATTGTTTGCTCACGGCCAGCTGGAATCCACTGGCAACAATTTGACGCGTCTTTGCCGCTCCATGTTTTAAATTAGTCTCCACAGATGGTGGATTTCGAGGGGATCAAAATGTGTCATTTCTACAAACTGCTGCACTGGAGAAGGATCTGAAGATTCCGTGTTTCCTAATTAGTTCAATGGAATCCGGGTTTTGTGACCCACAATCCTCCATCCCCCCCTCCTCCCGCCATCCCATTTACATTCTCAGCCACTCCATCTCCTCTTTCTTTACAAGATGGATAAATGGATTTGGACTTTTGTTTTTGCTCTGATTGTTCATGGGTTGAACTGTAAGACATACTACTTCATCCATAAACAATATAGTGTGGTGGATGAAGAAAGAGATGCGTCGAGTTGCAGAGTCTCAGCAAATGTTATTTTTTCACCACGAACCAGTCAAGTGGGAAAACCTTGCACCAGTCTCTTAACATAACATCCGCTCTCTACAGAAACAGCCTTTCTGAATGAGGGAGGACTTTATGTTATATAAGTAGTGACACCACACAGGCCCCTCCAGAACACACAAAAACGACATGCTACACAAAATGCAAACTTTACGTAGGAAACAACCTCCAGTGGTGGGCTTGCAACGGGCAATGGGTCAATGCCCGGAGAAGGATTGGCCGGGCGTCCACATCGGGCAGGGCGAGCCAGTTCCACCCCCTCCTCCTGGAGCACATGAGCGGGCTTTAAACGATCCACTGAAAACCCTGTCCTGGCCAGTTCCCATCTGAATCAGGACGGACGAGTGCCTTGCTTCCAGCACACGAAGGGGACCGTCATGAGGGGCCTGCAGAGGACAGCGGTGTGCATCGTGCCGGATAAACACATACTTGAACGACATAAGGTCCTCGGGGATGTACGACTGTGGTGAGCTACAGCAGGAGAGAAAAAGCTAGCCTCCCCCCTGGACACCAAGCCTCTCAACAACTCCAGGACCCAAACCCGAGACACGAGGCAGGAACTCCCCCCGGCAAACTCTCAGGGACTGACCCACAACTAACTGAGCTGAAGAGGAGTGCAGCAACTCCTTGGGGGCGGAGGGCAGTCCCAACAAAATCTGCGGCAGTGTGACCACCCAGCTACTGTCCACAAGAGACGCACCGAGGGCGGCTTTCATAGCTCAATGAAACCACTGTCATTCAAAATGCCATCAATAAAATGTACCTGTGTTAGTTGTCCATATCATTGACACGATCAGCTCTATGTGCTGCACCAGACACTGAACCAGACACTGACTAGTTTTCTGAACATTTCAGAGTGTCCTTTTATTGTAGACGGCCTTAGGCACCTGTGCAATATTCATGCGTCTCATCAGCATCTTGATGTGCCACAGTTGTGAGGTAAAGGAGAAGAGCTCACTAACACAGATTTAGACAGGATTTGTGAACAATATCTGAGAGGATTGGGTCTGTTGTTGTTATAGGAAGTGTTTTATGTCTTTGTGTTCAGCTCATGAAAAATAAGAACAGAAACGAAAGCCCTGTGCTTCAATTTGTTGAGTGTAGAAAGACAGACAGACAGACAGACAGACGGCCTAAAGCTTGATCGAAAAATACCCTCGCGTCTGTTGCTGTCCTGTTGGATCGGTAAATAAACTTTTTCTTTTTTATCCATAAATAAACTACAATCTTCCGTATATCGAGAAGCTCATCATCATCTTGCCGTCCCTCCTCGTTCTGTGATTGGTCCCAAATCCATGCGAAAATTTCGGCCATGGTCCCCAGGCTTCTGTGCAGTTCAAAATGATTCAAGTGCACACAGCAGCATGGTGTTAGCCAGGTTAGCAGGATACTGTAAACTACAAATTTCAAAAGCAATTACAGGTTATTTGTAAATATAGCAAAAGTGCATTTGTAGACACTTGATTGTAAGTTATTGAGCGGATAGAGGCCAGTAGATTATTCCAATCGACAGATGCTTTGTAATTAAATGAAAATGTTCCTATTTCTTTATGAATACGAGGAACAACAAAAAAGATTTGATTTGCGTGCCTTAAAATGTAAGAAGTACTAAATGCTGTTCAATATTGTCTCAAATGATCAGGATAACTGAGATTAATGCACTTGAATGTAAATAATAATCAATGAAATTGGTGTCTGGAGGATGTAGTAAGCCAAGAGAGTTGCATATACAACAAACAAGGATGAGTTCTGAAGGGACAAGGGAGAATGAACCTGCACAGACTATATAGATTCTATTAAGTGGCTGAAGATTATTGCCAGTAGTACTTTAATAGACTACATCACAGTAATCAAGAATGGGGAGCAGCAAATGAGTGACTATCCTTTCTCTCACGGAGAAACTAAAGCAATTAATTGACTGGTAGAGGACTTTCAAACGATATACAATTTTATTGACAACAGACTGTATGTGAGAGTTAAAAGAAAGGTTTGAGTAAAGCCATAAACCCAGACATTTATACATCTCAACTGGTGCGAGTGGCGCTGCGTCCAGAAATACAACATCAAGTACATACAAATGTATACATCTACTCAAGTACATATCATACATATACATACTTCTATCCATCCATCCATCCATTTTCTTCCGCTTTATCCGGGGCCGGGTTGCGGGGGCAGCAGTCTCAGCGGAGATGCCCAGACTTCCCGATCCACACACACCTCCTCCAGCTGTTCTGGTGGGACCCCAAGGCGACACCAGGCCAGCTCGGAGACATAGTCCTGGACCTTCCACGAGGCATCTTCCCACTAGGACATGCCTGTGTGCTCGCATTGGGTGTTCTTTTTACTTCTACTTCAGTGATATTACTTTGAAGTATCAGTACAACAAAACTTTACTTTTAAATCCTTGAAGTGAGCATGTATGGGTCTTAAAAAACATTATTTTGGGGCTCAACCCTGGTTCACATTTTGTTATAACATCTGAATAGTAACAATGAAATACAGGCACGAGAGCTGGAGAAGACTTTGACTGGGGCTCCTCCTGCTGGCAGCTTTAGTTACAACTTATTGATAAACTAACTTTCAGTTTGGATTTACGGCGTGGTTCACGGCTTCAGCACGGCCTGACGTAGCCACTGAGCGCAGAACTTTTTAATAATGTTGGATTATGGCTTTGATAATGTGGACAGACACTTGACACAACTAAACAAAGTGCTGACACCGTAGAAGAAGAAACGGCAAAATACTCACTCTGGATCTATCTTGGACGAGGGAACAACGTCACTTAATACCAATTTCCTTTTCTGTATTTTTTTCTTTCAAATTATTTCCTGTTATAATCACGGAATATTTCAAGAAATCAATCAATGAAGTTGTTTTGTGCTCAAGATATACAAAACACCTTTGATTGATTTGTTTCTCATAATTTATGTCCTTACTCAAACAACAATAACAACTTTTTACTCTCAAACTGTTTTCACAGCAATATCTCACAGTACTTTTTTACTCTGGAATACTAATTCAGGTCACTACTTTTTTACTTCTATTTGATTATCTAAAAATGTACTCTTAATTGAGTAAATGTTTTGGGTCTTGAAGATTATGAAATTGCAAGTGATTAATCGTCCTGCTGTGGGTGTTTTGAAGCAAAGGAAAACTTTCTCAATCCCCATCTAACCCTTTTTTTCTAGCTAGAAAATATGATATTAATCCAAAACGGCGCTTCCAGGTTCGACATTAGGCTGTTTTTTATTTCTATTCTAACTTTTTGTTTTGTTTTAGGAAATATCAACCCCTCTCATTCATTTATCTATTGGTGGTAAACAATATGTGCAAAATATCTAACTACACTAAACTACATGGCCTGTTTAGTGTGTACCCACAGGTGAGAGTAGATGTTTATCGAGGGGAGGGACTGAGCCAAGCTGAAGGCGTCCTGATGTTACCAAACGTTCCCCGTCTAAGTACCGACCAGGTCCGAGGTCTGACGGGATCGGGCAGAACAAAGGCGTATGGCCACTATTCATAGGGTGTGTTCTGTGTTTAACCAGTGTCCAGAATTGAACTTGTGACATGTTAATAATGCTGGGACTTTTAACCTCTTAACCCCCACCTTAACCGAGTGCATGTTCCCCAGTTCAGCTTTACCCAAATCCATAAGGTCACAGCCACTGTAACGCCACATTTCAAAGCTATGACTTACAAAACTCATCTAAATGGATCTTTTTCCTCGCATTGTCGTCAGTTTGACATTGTTATTCCATTGCATCTTTGTTGGGTTTTCATCACATTTGTGCCACATTTTCATTACTTTTTTCTGTTGTTGCATTTTTGTCACTTTTTGTCACTACATTGTTGCTCTTTCGTCACACTTTTGTTTTTGTCACTCTTTTGTTGCATTTTCATCCTTGTTTTTACCTAATGTTGTTGCTATTTTGACACTTTTTTCAAGAAGCTTTTAGATTTGGGTAAAGCCTAACTGTAGAAAATGTGCTCGGCTCTGGTTGGGGTTAAGAGGTTAAGTTACCCATAATCAGCGCTGTATTTCACCACATTAATGGAGTCAATATTTTATTGAATATGTTCAGGAGCAGGACCCAACTGAGGGTCAACCAACACTTTCTTAAGCTCCTGTCTTCACCTAGCCACGCCTCTAAGCTGTCGACCCCAGCCTTCCTCCCTCCCATTATGTCCGTTTTAATTTCAGCACTGATTCCTCTGCTCCAAAGGGGGTTCACTCCTGAGACGGAGCCCAACCCACAGCCTAACCCAGCCATCGCTGATAACTCACTTTTCAGAACTCTTTAAAGGATCTATATCATGCTAATTTAGCCATTCCAAAGTTAAGTATAGGCATTTATATGAATGATTGTACCTCTACCGCTATTGAGCACTCATTTTTGTGATAAATATAAGTGTTTTCTGGAGGTATTTTTCAAACCCGGAAGACGCAACGCTTCAATTCAGTTAACTCCGCCCCCTCTCTCCGCACATACTTTACCGTAATATAAATAAACAACAATAAGTGAAGATACTTCACAATGCAGTTATAAGGAGTTCACATCTGCAACACAGCTTCATAAATGGCTAACACACAAGCCAACACACGTTTGGATTGACTCACCGCTCTGGTCCATCGCTGTTTACATTATGGGACTCGCGTTGGTTATAAAAGTTAATCCACTTTGATTCAGGCGAAGGTTCACCAAACATCCATCAGACAGTCACAGAAAAACAATATTTTGGCTGATAGTCGCTGAATCCCGGAGAAAAAAACAGCTTCAAGTGGCCTCTTCTTGAAAAAGGTTGAATAAACTCCCGTCCTCGTAGCCAAATGCGCTTCTTTTTCTCCGTCCGTGACATTATCGTTAGGTAAGATTAAAGAACAGGTGTGTCCAGAATAAGTTGCAACGAGCTCCATCTTCACAGCTGCAGCGCAAACATGACTGATCTGTTCAGACGCTCAGGGGATGTGTTTGTTTTGGCCACAGCTGACCTGGAAGCACCTCGGGCACATCCTTTTTTTTTTTTCTCTTTGTTTCTCTCTTACGACAGAAATAATGAAAAAGCTGTTTTACAAATTAAAATCCGGCCGTAAGCATAGAATTAAGACATTACATTACAGACGTCGAGCACTTCCGTTCCGCTGTTTCGACACAACTGAACACTCAGTCGTTCACCAGGAGAGGGAGGAGCAGTTGCTCAGAGAGCAGGATTCAGGAGGATTACTGAGAGCTGCGTGAATGAAGCCACAAACCACTCTGGGGGTGTTTTTGATAAGGAAATAGCATAACAACATGGCTAAAAGCTCTAAAAAGTCGATTTTGCATGATATAGGACCTTTAATCGTACCTTCTATTGTGGCGGGGTCCTTCATTCACTGAGCACACCCTAAACGTAATCCAACTAAATTCAATTAAATTTGGCCAACATTGTTTTGTTTTTTTCAAAATAGAATATCATTAAAGGGGTGAAAGGTGAAGATTTAAAAAGTCAAAACATAAGAACCGCCCTGCAACCTCTGTGGATGTAGCGCGCTGTCAGGACATCAGCGCTCCGGTGTGTAGTGTTCTACTTGTGAAGATTCTGTGGTGTTTTTCGCTCTTGGGACATAAGCTGAGCTGCAGATCGAGAGGTAAGGAGAGCGCTTCCTGGTTACGGCGGACTGTGGGAGGGGCTTGGGGTAAATGGGAGGAGCATTGTACAACATATGCAGGGGTTGTGCCACTTTGAAACTCTTGAAGCTCAAATATGCTCGGATGCCTCAAAACACAACTCTGAGTATGTTTTCAATGAGGGGACGAGCTCAGAAAAGTCAAATTTGACAAGATCCAAGGTCAGAGTTCGTCTCCTCCTTTCTTTAGCGCGAGAGCAGAGAGTGCGTTTGTTGCCTTTCTCCAGGCGTTTGCTGATTTATGTGGGCCCTCAGCATGTGCTCATACCAGCGAAGGAGCGGGAGCAGTTGGAATAAAACATAAGAAGTTTGGTTTATTTTCAGAAAATGATGCCTCTTTCTTATGTTAGCGGTTCAGAAATGCCATAAATATAATGTATCCTGGCTTTGTTCTTGCTTGAACAGGATGAAAATAATATCTGTGTAAAGAGAAGAGACTGGGTGAGTAAGGACGGCTTCCTTAGTACGTTGACTTTTCTGTGAAGCTCCCTCCGCTGGCAGCAGGGGGATTTAACATGATAAAAGCAAAACACAAGCCTTCATTTTTGGCCAACTGAATGATAACTAATCAATGGCACAACCAAATCTACATAATGGATGGAGCCAAAGCCAAATTAATGGTTGATTTATTAGTTACAAATATTTACTCAAAGGGATTTTGGATTGTATTTAGTTATAGAATAAGATATTTGTGAGTGAAAAATACTGTGTAAGAATTAAAATTCCACCTTGTTTTTTTGCAGTTCAATAACTGAATGAATCAGGTAGGAATTAGCTATTTAAAGAACTTACAAGTTTAAAGTCTAAACCAGGGGTGCCCAAAGTAGGGCCCGCGGGAAAAATGTTATTGGCCCACCAGAGGGTGACCTACTTTTGTGTTGCATCTGGTTAACACTAACTCTCTCCCATTCATTCTCAATGGTAAATATGGATGCAATACACTTTTTGGCCACCAGCGTCAAATTGACCATATACAGCATTATCTCGGTCACAGCCTTTTATGCTCCGTCAATATTTGTGTATGAATAAGCGTGAGAAAGATGAGGGGCCACTGTGCTGTTGTAGTCACGTCCTGTCGTATAACAAGCATCGTACAGAACAAGTTTGGTCTTTCTTATCCTCTGACATCAAAACTAAGATGTTAAGAGAGAAAACTAGTTAAAAATCTCCACACTGACCACTGCATTAAAAAAAAAATCAATGTTTTCACCTGCCGTGTCTCGCCTTACTTAACGCAGTTTGAGTGCGGAGCTGCTCTGGATGGGTCCAGCGATGGTTTATGCAGACTTTAAAAATGGAGAGGACACTTAGTATTCAGCAGCACAGTCTGGAAATAAAAATGTGGGGATTGTCAGACGATGGTTCATTACAAAATCATGAAACTTTAAAGCTTGTTTTCTCAAACTTAGATTCTTTATAACAACGCTTTAGTAGCATCTACAGGCACCAGGCGGGCGGCACGGTGGCGCAGCGGTTAGAGCTCGTGCTTCACAGCTAGAAGGTCCCAGGTTCGATTCCCAACAGGAACCTGTCTGGAGTTTGCATGTTCTCCCCATGTCTGAGTAGGTATCCTCTGGGTACTTCGGTTTCCCCTACCACTAAAATCATGTACAATAGGTGAATCCTCCAGCCAGGTGTTCCTGACCACCAGCCTGGCTCCACATCATGGAGATGGGTCCCCGAGTGCCGGCCCACGCTGGCAGTTCACTGCCCCTACAGGTCACCCAGCGACATTGAGGATGGGTCAAATGCAGAGAATGAATCTCCCCACAGGGATATAACTTAATCTTGACCAGATGTTCCAGTCTTGTTACTAACACATGTTTTTAAAGTGCATATGACGCATTTGGCACATATTCTACTAAAACATAGTTAACACAATTATATGCTATCCAGCTTTCTTTAGCTTGACAATTGTGATGTTTATAGTTTCACTTCCTTATACGTCTGTTAAGTGGCTACATCACAGCTCTACTTCCGGGGTCGCAGATGTGCGAGAAACTACAAAAAACTCTTTAATACCACAATCAATATTTCTGTACCTGAACCTACTTATTTCTCAGACTCATTAGCCAAAAATGCCACACCTACTACTAAAAAAGTAATATTTACCAAAATCTGTACTTCCTGTTTAGCTAAGATAAATGCTAATGGCGCAGCAGCTACGCTAACCTCGGGAGTACCGACTTTAGTAAACAATACTTTTTTAGTATTATTAGGCATTTTTGGCTAATGAGTCTGAGAAATAAGTCGGTTCAGGAACTCTCCGTTGAGTTACAGAAATATTGATTGTGATATTAACGATTTTTTTTCAGTTTTTTTCTTGCATATTAGCCGGTATGCTAGGACCCGGAAGCGGAACTCATGACGCCACACTAAACAAACGTATTGGACAAGTGACATAGATGGAGGAAAACAATTTTAAACTGTTGCCGCGCCAACCATGTTATGTCAATAGGAAATGAGTCAAACTGCTCTGGGACTTTGCCTCCATGGATACAGACAGCATTGCATCATAGAAGGGGGCGTGGCCTTGCTGAGGGGAAAGGAAGTTCCACTCTTTTTATCCGTTTTCTGGCGGAATATAAACTTATTTATCACACACAAATAAAGTCAAGTCTCATAGTGCCCTGACGAAGATCCAGGTGTGGATCAAAACGCATAGGCGTCCCTCTCTAATAAAGGACTTATTTTAGTTGGATTTTTGCCAACTGTTAATAGAACATAGTGGCACAGCAGAGTGACGTAACCTTGTCAATTCCCTGGTTGTGATTGGTTTGGCTTCAGCTGCCACTTGTTTACAGTGTGTGTCTAGACCCACACACAAGGAGAGGCTTGTTTTAGCCACTCTGTCATAAAGGCCAGATTTGTTCAGTGTATGACCAATAGTTGTTTTGTGGACAGTTTCCCCCACCTGAGCTGTAGCTCTCTGCAGTTCATCCAGGGTCATCATAGGCTTCTTGCTAACAGCTGTGGTCAGTGCTGTCCTTGTTCCGTCAGTAAGTTTAGGAGGACGGCTGGGTCTTGGTAGGTTTGCAGTGATGCCAGACTCTTTCCATTCCTGGATGGTGTATTTAACTGTACTCTGAGAGATGTTCAAAGCTTTGGAAATCTTTTTATGACCTAACCCAGCTTTATACTTTTCAATAACTTTATCCCGGACATGTCTGGCGTGTCTTTCACATAAAATTTCCATTACATATATTCATTTTTATGGTCCATAGAGTGGCAAAATGTCGAAAAGTTAAAGGGGGCCAATACTTTTGCATACCACTGTATATTGTACATGACAAACAGTGACGTGCAGTCAGTGGAGGCAGGGGAGGCAGAGCCTCACCTACCAATCTTGAAAAGAGGAAAGGGTTAATTATAAAATAAAATAAATATTAATATTTGTCAGCTGGTATGAGTTTATTAACCCCCTTTTCCATTCAAATCCAAAATAAAAATGGATTTTTTTTATGAAGTATTGCAGAATTTCCGTACGTCCCGTTCAAATACAGGGAGGAGACGCGCCGTGAGGCAGCACCTTGCAGTGCCGCTCAGTCAAGCGTGTATTCCGTGTAATCCCTCACAAACTACGCAATGCTAATAGTCTTTCGCTAACCCTCTGTATATCGCAAATGAAATGCTCTCAAACATTCCAATTATATGCTCTGTCTTTCCAGGATCATAAGAATGTATGAAACGTACTTATGAAACGTGTTTTAGGCTTGCAGATTAACAGAGCCGGTTCTTCCTATACGCAGACTACGCAAGGTGCGTAGGGCCCCCGCGGCTGCAAGGGCCCCGCATCTCAGTCAAACTACGGTGTTGTTTCACTGATTGATCAACGCGTTGTTACGGGGACAGACTCTTCCAGCGCGCACTCACTCTCCGCCTACTTCGCCACATATAACATCAACACGGAGTAGTCTGGTGAAGTGAATGAGCAGGAGAGACCGACCGCCTTCCCCCGTCTCTTCCAAAGCGCGAGTGCTTCTCCGCTCGTGTCCCCGCTCGGCCGTCTGTCTCCCGGTGCTCGCTTCGCCTCATACTCGGCTCCTCCGCGGCTGCATCATGTCACCCGTGTCCCGAGCGCTGCTCTCATGTTTTCTCTGCGCGGACTCTGGGCTGCAACTCTGGGCCTCTCTCTCATTTAACCCCTTAACTCCCACCTGAACCGAGCACATTTTCTTCCAGCTTAACCCCAATCCAAAAGCCTCTGGAAAAAAGGTGTGAAAATAGCAATAAAACTGAAACGAAAACAAGGATGAAAATGTGACAAAAGGGACAAAAAATTTACAAAAAAAAGACAAAAATGGACAAAAATTTGAAAAAAAATGTGACAAAAAATGGACAAAAAAGTGATAAGAATTTGACCAAAAAAAATGCGAATAATTGGACGAAAAAGTGACAAAAAAGTCACAAAAAATTGACAAAAATGAGAAGACTGCCCAACAAAATGACGTGAGGAAAAAGATCAATTTAGTTTTGTAGGTCTTAGCTTTCAAATGAGGTGTTACACTGGCCTACAGGATTTGGGTAAAGCTGAACTGGAGAAAATGCTCTCGGTTCAGGCGGGAGTTAAGAGGTTGAACTCTCTTCTTATTGTGCTGGTGAGTCTGGGGCATCAGGACAGCAGTTTGGCGAGTAGACGAGAGTAAAGCCGTGTCCGTGGCCTTTTTGTTGAGTTGAATCCACATGGTTCTCATGATCACAGTAACTTACAGTAACTCTGGTTCTCTGAATGTGCACAATCTAAAACGAATTGGGCGACTCACAGACTAATTCTCAGGTTTCAGTTAGTTTTAAATCAGCGGACCAGAGGTGAGAGAGGTGAGAGAGGTGAGAGAATGGGACCATTTGCCATTTACTATTTTAAAAAGGGAAATAGACTAGTAGTCGTCCTAAATACCAGTCTCACAGTGGCTTAGTGGTTAGTGGCTCTCACACAGGGGGCAGGGCCTGAATTGAGGTCTGTATGTTCTGCTTCTGCCCTGGAACAGTGGAACTGTTTTGACCATAAATGGATTCTCTCTTCATCGAATAGCTACTGTAGGGCCCCCGTGTGGATTTTTGCTTAGGGCCCCAGAAGGGCCAGCACCGGCTCTGCAGATTAATCATAAAACCTCAGCAAAAAATCACTGGGTGCGGCAAACAATACGCCTGACTCATGGCAGAGGGCGCTTGTGAGCCCTCAGATTCTTGGGCCGCCACCGCCAATCGCCGAAACACTACAATTATCTTCTTCGTTCTTTATTATAATCCGCCTTATCAAAATGGAAGATTACATTCTCAAACTGAGAAAATTTGCAAATCTGGACTTTCAATCAAAACAAGAGGTAATAACCAAAGGAAGACCAACGTCGGAGCTGAGAGGTGAGTGGTACACCCGAAAAAACTGGCTGTGTGGATGTTCTAGAGAAACCGCCTTTTCTGCTTTCCTTGTCTTCTATTTTCAGCAAGTGACTGTGTTTGGACGCAAAATGGATATTGTGACATGAAGAATTTGCCCAGAAGCCTGAGCAAACATGAACGATCAACTACTCACATTCAAAGTCAGATAGCTTTGAAAACGTTTGGGGTTTCCCGGATTGACTTGGCTTTGAACGAACAGCGAAGACTTAACATTAGCCAACACAACGCAAAGGTAAAAGAAAACAGAGATCTTAAAAGACCTCATCAACGTAACCTGTTTCCTCGCTAAACAGCAGCTTGCATTTCGTGGCAACGATGAGAGTGTTGGCTCTGCTAATCGTGGCAACTATGTGGAACTACTGTATTTGTTTGCTGAGAAAGACGAAAAGTTAGCTTAACATTTAGATACATCCACTGTGTTCTCTGGCTTGTCAAATAGAATACAAAACGATCTCATTGAAGCAATCGGTGATGTCATTAGAAATTATATTAAAAATGAGATTAAAGCAGCGTCGTTTGTTTGAGTAGAAGTAGATGAGACAACCGATATTTCAAACAAAGCTCAGATCTCGGTAATTTTGCGTTATGTAGCCAAAACTGAGGCGTCTTGTCAAGTGAAGGAGGCATTTTTGGGTTTTGACGACGTGAGTGCAGATAGGCGAGCTCCCGCTATAGCAGAGTATGTTATGAGTGTGTTGGAGAAATACACTTGTGTTGAAAAGCTTGTGGCTCAGACGTACGATGGGGCTTCTGTGATGGCCTCAGACCTGAATGGGGTGCAGGCTAAAATTAGAGAAAAGGTTCCCGAGGCAATGTTCACCCACTGTTATGCCCACAAATTGAACCTTGTGCTAATGCATTCAGCGAAGTCCATACCTGCATGTCGCGTCTTTTTTAAGACAGCTGAGGGACTCAGTGAACGTTTTTTAGCAAGTCCACAAAGCGCAGCCACTTAATGGATGAGGTTGTGAAGCGACGTTTACCCAGAGTAGCGCCGACTAGATGGAGCTCTAATTCTAGGCTGGTTCAGACAATAAGCATGCACCAACAAGATCTACGTACTTTATTCCACATTATGGAGGAAAACCCTGACAACTGGGATAATGACACACTGATGATGGCAACAGGATATGATCAGCGGCTGTCAAAAGCATCAACATGTTTCTTACTTATGATATACGAAGATATTTTTAGTGAAACTGATGCACTTTTTAGAGTGCTGCAAAGCAAACTTTTGGATATTCAGTATTGTTGTACGCGGATCAACGACACACTTCAGGTTCTAGAACGCAAAAGGCTGGAGTTTAACAGCTTTCATGACCGATTTGAGCAAAAATGCAGCGCACTTGGCCTGACAGCCACAGGACGTGTAGAGTCAGTCAGAGACGAAAGAAGGCAGTTGTTCTTTAACATTCTTGATAACATCAGCGATCAGATGAAAGCCAGGTTTGATAACTTTGGTGAGCTAGCTTTCCTTGGTTTAGTGGATTGCAGAAAATTCAATGAAATGTCACAACATTTTGACGACACAAAACTGCAGAGCCTGTCAAAATATGCAAGGTTTTTTGATTTTGTGAGACTAAAGGCGGATCTCATCGGACTGTACAGCTCAGAAACTGTGAGGAATGAATGCAGGTCTCCTGGACAGCTTCTCAGCTTTTTGGCCCAGAACGACCTCATCCAGACAGTTCTGGAAGCATCTAAGTTACTACAGCTGGTGCTCACAGTACCAGTGACAACAGCGTCTGTAGAGCGATCATTCTCGGCATTAAAAAAAATCAAAACATACAGTCGGAACAGGACTGATCAAGGACGGCTTTCATCCCTGGCATTGATGCTTTTTTATTATTTATTATATAAGATATGAAACATGATCCATTGTTTGATGTCAATTAAATGATAAATGTAATATTATTTTGGGCTAATTTGTATTTGTAAATCTGATTCTAAAAGAGTCAGTGCCTCACCAGCTGTCAACCTCACCGCACGTCACTGATGACAAACAATAAGCGAAAGAAAACTTGCTACATTTCGATGTCTCCAGTCTGTCTGTCTGCTGTTTTGGAATGTATATGTATTGCAGTCTGTTTTGCTTTACCTTGGTGTGGACCTTGGACCTGTCAATAAAGAGGATGATTCACTCCGCTCATGCTTCTGCCTGTGTGAAGTAGGTCAGATGTGACTCGGTGAGATGGTTCTCCTTTGTGAAAGTCACTGTATAGTCCCCCCAACCCCCCCCCCCCCCCCATAGTGTGCTACAGGCATTCAGCCATCAGTCTCCTGTGCCCTCCCGGACCCATTTTAGTCATCCGTTTCGAGGAAAAGGTCAGGCACTGCAAGCGGCAAAAGATTAAGGTGCTCTGAAAGGTCTATGATACTTAAACCGCTTTTCAGCAAACACAAACAGGCCCGCCGTTTTGTTGTGTGCGCTCTGGGGGGATTTTCAAAACGCTAGGTTAATGTTACTTAGCATAATGTTAGCTCTCGCAAAATGCTTGGTTTTCGTCGGGGCTTTGGTGAGTTCAAGTACAATACGGAAAGGCAAAAGGATGGTGACTATTGTTGATAATTGGTCTAATTAACAGAACAATGTGGGGAATAACTTTTGAGAGCAGCGTTGCTTTTGGCAGCTCTCTTAGTTTTAGCCTTGGTCTCTCGAGAGGAAAATGCATTTTAGTCTTAGTCACATTTGAGTCATTTCTTCTAATTTTAGTCAAGTTTCAGTCAACAAAAACTTAAAAGGGCCAGATCTTGTGCCTGAGCTAAACAATGTTCATGTGTCGAGAGAAAGAGATGTCGCCTATAGCCGGTCCCGCTGTGCCCCGGCCGTAAATGCAGGGTCCGCCCATAAGTCCGATGTCTCATTATTTCGAAAATGTACATGTGCAACTGAAATTGGCCTTCCCAAAATTAGGTTCAGACAAGAGTCCACCGACCTTAAAGGAATAGGCCACCGTTTTTCCATTTTCCATTTTCTTTATGCGTGCCCGTGCGAGAGAGTGGTCGTTTCTAACTTCACCCCGTTTGGAGCCATAGGAATATATCGTGAAAGGCCAAATTCTAACAACATCTTTCGCTTTCTTGCGTGACTGAGGGAACACAGTTCTTTTATACTAAGATATGCTCTTACCTGAGCCAAGACAAACTGATTACATACCGGTCTGGTCTTGGTGCCCATGGAAGAGTGTGGTCGCTTCCAGCTTCCCTCCCGTTTGGAGCCATAGGAATAAACTGGGAGAGGCCAAACATCTTTGGTCTTTTTGCATGACTGAGGGCACGCACAAAGCCCAGACAGGTTCACATCAACTCGTCTAAGTTAAGGTAAGAACATTTCTCAGTATGGAAAAACGGGGGCCTGTTCCTTTAAGGTTCGGGCCAATGGTTGTACTGTGTATAGCTCTCTAGTCCACAACACAACTGGGTTAAACATTTTGAGCTAATTGTATCTCTGCTCAATTGTCATTTTCAGAATAATGAGGCGTCGGACTGTCGAAACGCGACCAAAACAAAAGCAGATGTCCCACAACCCCTCTCCCTCCCCTCTCGGCCGTGGAGTGTGGTTGGAGGAAAAAGGCTGTACATAACACCGCCATTGATCGTAGGTGTTTCCCCAACCCACGTACTTCCCACTTAAATACGTACTTCCCACACAAAAATTAAAAAAATCAAAGTTTAGGAGCTGCTAGTTCTCAAAGTGCACTCTTACTAAGCGGAAAATGTTACTCTATAAATTTAGTCTGCGTTTAGAAACACAAGGTTGGGCCCAAAAAGGTTTTAGTCAAGTTTTAGTCATTGAAAACTCAAAAAAGGTCTTAGTTTCAAGTTAAACAAAACAACACCAAACAACAAATGAATTTAGGTCAATAAGTAGACCTATTGGAGATGTGGGTGAAGGAGGTTGACAGGTCATATATAAAGCTTTTGACAGATTGCAGGTGACATCACAACATTCTAAAGGCCTATACTATTATATAGAGGAAAACATATTTTGTTTTTGAGGAAATTTTTGGTCTTGTACAGAGAGATCATGGACCCAGTGACTGATATTAATGATATTTTTTTTAAATTCATATCTTTTCTTTTTAGCTACGACTTGTGAAAGTGTAGTGCTGTTAATAGGAAAAACTGGCTCCTGCTCCCCCCCCCGTTGGGTCCGATGACATCATCATATTCGTGGTCATACTGCCTTTGCGATGCCCAATCCTGTCAGACCTTGGAAGCTAAGCAGGGAAGGGCCTGGTCGGTACTTGGATGGGAGACCGTTTGGTAACACCAGGAAGCCTAGCGAATGTAGTGAGTGAGTGAGTGGTTGGTGGTGGTCGGAGGGCCCGATGGCGCAGACTGGTTGCCTCGCTTTTGTCAGTCTACCCCAGGGCAGCTGTGGCTACAATAGTAGCTTACCGCCACCGAGTATGGAGTGAACGAATAGTGCAATGTAAAGCATTATTATTATTATATTCTAGAACCTGCAACCCAGCAGGCAGAGATATCCTCATTGTGAACATAGCTTTTCCCTTCGGCGACCAATCTCTTCATCTTCTGATCATCGCGCTGATCATCGCTTCGAGGTTGTTTATTAACAGAGCCATCTGCACATTCGTTCATCAATATGCTTTCTGCGTTCATAAGCTACTGTATTTAATTGGAAAAATGTCACTCACTCAGAGCATGAGAGAGGCTGAACAGTAGGAGGTGTGGAGGAAAGGAGACAGTATCAGAGTTTTACATTATTCTATTGCCCATCCCTACAAAGGAGATTATAATACTCTGGTGGGAAAACCAAAATAAATAAATAAAAGTATATCCAGAATGTTACGGGCTGAACATATTTCATGAATCTGCTACTCCTACATCGCCCTCGTTTGTATTTTACTGAAGGAATAAGATGAGAACATTTACCAAAAAGTCACATTCTCATCTATGTACTATCTGTCAGATAAAATGAATTGTCTTCCATATAAAACAAGCAAATGTGTCTCTAATAATTATGCGCTTTAAGGATTTTTCTACAGCAAATACTTTTGGACTTTCACAGTGACTAGAATAACTTTTTACTCAGGCACTAGGATTAGTCCTCTAGTCTGACTAAATGAACCTTAAAAGTTATAGCTTTTGCTTGTATTTCCGTAATGCATGGTAGTATTTGTACCTTTATCAACTGATCAAGTACTTTCACCACGACTGGTTACAAGGTTTTCCAGAAACATTTCTCTCAAGTTTGATCAACTGAGGAAGTGTGTAAACTATCCCTTAGAGTTAATGCTTGTTCATTGAGGGAAAGAAATGGATCATTCTTTCGGTTTCTGCTTTACCAGGGTGTTGGTGGAGGCCGAGCCCTCACCAGTTAAGGACTACTGATCAAACAAATCTCCTAGGATAAAAAAGCATAAGGACAGAGAGGTCAGACCTGGACGTCTGCTCTGTGAGATCGTTTGTCACCGCCTCCTTTGCGGGCCCCCGGCAGGCATCAGTCAAGCGCGATCTGCCACGCGGCGCTCGGCCACTTACAGCCCGAGGCTTCATTAGCAGATATGGATCTTTTCAGCCATGTTCCGGACCAAGCCCCTTAACCTTAAAGGATGGCGTCCGGAGTGCCTTATCCTGAGATCCTTCTTTCCGCCTTTGTCTATACTGTACCTCGAGATAAGGCCCCAGCGCCCGGCGGGACCGCGCAATCTCTCTCAACTTTAACATGCCTTCGTCAATACGGATAGCATTAACACCTGACACGCTGCTTACCCCGGGAAGATGTACGGCTTGTTTAGAGGGGGTGTCATCGGTTAAAAAGAAAAAAAAACAATGGCTGGGAATCAATGGGGGGGGAGAAATCTGCGAGGGAGAGAAGGGAAGGCCAGATAAGAGTGTTTTAAATGAGAAGGCCCAAGTCGATAGCTGCGTCACTGTATCGGACTCGATGGTTGAAGGCGTACAGTACGAACATCTCTCACGATGGAATTCTGATACGAATCCAGTGGTGTCTGGACACGACCGCTGGGCCCGGGGCGAGAGGAAGGAAACCCTCGGGGTCCAATAAAAACAAACCAGCTTGCAAATTCCCTGTATTTTCCTCCCCCTACAATTCAGGGGTAGGCAACGTCAGGCCCGGGGGCCAAATTCGGCCCTCCAGCATAAACCTTTTGGCCCACAATAGAATTTTGATGAAACATTTATTCATAAATCAGAGACCAAATATGTGAAAATACTGTCAATATTTTCACATTTCCCATTTCCCAGCAAAACACGCCATTAGGTCATATATTATGTGCTTTACTCTGGGCTACAATGGTGAGTTTCGGCCCTTAGTGTTTTGGCATTGAAGAAAATCGGCCCTCCATGACACAAACTTGCCTACCCCGGCCCTACATGTTCCAGCCATGTCCTAATGTGTAGAATGAGCCAGACCTGTTCACCACAACTGCCTGTGTTCATTCGGATCCGCTTAATATAGAAGCTGCAGTTACGCGTAAGACCTGAGGTGGCAGTAGAGAGTATACAATGACGAACTTGCAACTAGCCCCTTTAAGCCAAAGTAATTATAATAATTGTGTTAATTTTTTTTAATCATACTTTCTTTGTAGACCACATACATAGTCACATGACTGTGATAATACCTGCTGGATGTTGCCTGAGCTTTAAGCCCATCTAAACAGTACTTGCATCATAGTTTGTGTTCTGACCGACACCCGAGGCAGATACAGTACTTGAGCTAACTCCTATACAGTCCAAACAAGTTACAAATATAGAGCTCTCAAATACAGAACTAAAACTGAACTTGACTGAAAAATGCACAAACATGAACAGTTTGGAAAGCAGCAGTGACACAAACATTAAACAGAACATATGACAGAGTGCCCACAGTTTTTTCATATAGAATCAAACACATTTGAAATATGAAAATATGAAAGACCATCTCTGGTGACGTGTGCCAATTCAGCAAGAAGCCTGAAGTCCCGAGTACTGTGCCTACTGTTGGTAAAAGTCAAAATGTTTTAGTGTAAAGAAAGGGAAAACAAAGTCAAAATGCTGGTATTTCCAAAGAATATATCTGAAATTAGATAAAACAAACTGTTTTACTGTCAAGAGGGACATTTTAAGATACAGTATGTATGCTTGTTTTCATGATCAGGTCGGTTTTAGTGCCACAAAAATATAAAGTCACTTCTTCATCAAATTTACACAAATTTAGCTTCACAAGTGTCAACAGTAACAAATACCCAAAACGATTCTGACAAATATTACAAATGAAGATCTGTTTTTGCAAATGAACTCTTTATTTCTAAAGTTCATATTTATAATCAAACTTAAATTCATTTACGTAGGTCACGTGAAGCTTCCGTCACTTTCCAAGGTTACTCATGGTGCTTTACTTACTTAGTACTGTTACTTCTACTCAAGTCATTGAGTACTCACCACTGCCTAGCACCGGTCAGGATCTGGCAACCCTTCTGACTGGCTAACTATTCATGTGTTACTATATCGATATTTCAATTTCAATCGATATTCAACCAATATTTGATTTGAGCAGATTGACAGATGGGTCACGTTTATGAGATGTAGCATAGCTTCCCTTTAAAAAGGCTTGCATTGCATTTACAGTATGTTAGCGAGCCCTTCACATCCCTCTCTCTAACACTCTAACACTCAGTAATTGCTTTATCGTAGACTTTAAAGTGACTAGGGAGTGGTTTTCGGACACAGTCTTTGGCTATGCGTCAATTAGAGCGAGAAAAAGGGTCGAGGAAGGGGAAGATGGCAGCCGCTGTGACAATAGATCGCCACGGCTCATTTGCAGCATCGTAAAATACAGCCAAAGATTCAAAGGCACGGTCTGATGAAGACGAAAGACGCGGCCCTCCACAAAGTAAAGCTGCACATTAACCTCCACCTCCGGATCAAAAGAGCGTAACATTCCTGTCGCTGAACGGGAGAGACGGGCCCCCAGGAACAGGAGGGTTACCGGTGTTGAAGCCCGCCCAGACACTGTTGCCAGCCAAATGACTGCGCGGCTGCTTAGGTGTGGAGGGAAAAGTATTGTTGGAAGCAAAAACTTTAACTCGCAAAACTCCAATTTGTTGGTTGGGTCTGCTCAGCATGACGGAGAAGTCGTTCAACCATATAATTACAAGGATTAATGCAAATTCTACCACACAATTGATGGCATAGATCAGTGGTTCTGGGATCCACCATTACCCCAGAATGACAAGCCACGACCCAAATATGCATTTAATTTGTAGTATGTCAAGAAAAATACAAGTGTTGTCACCGTGATTTATTGTTAAACTTTAATTAAGCCTTAAAAGCTGAAACCGTGTAAAAAAGTAACTTGCCTTAACAATTTTTATACTCTTTCAGAAGAAAAATATTGAAACAAATGTACTCCGAGAAGGGTCCTGACCCACCAGTTGAGAACCACTGGTGTAAATACAGGTAGCGTCTTTGGAAATGCCCATATATGGTCATGTTCAAAACAGACAGAGGGGGAGAACAAATGACTTAAAGGGACTATACAGAGTCTAACTTTTTTTTTTAAACTAAGTATTTCCTCCCCCTACATGTTCCAGCCATGTCCTAATGTGTAGAATGAGCCCAGACCTGCCTCTAAAATTCTGCGCTGTCACTCAGAAAGGTGTTACTTGCATGTCATGCACGAGCTTAATATAGAGACTGCAGTTACGCGTAAGACCTGAGGGGGCAGTAGTGAGCATAAAATGTCCAACTTGCATCTAGTCTCTTTAACACATGTGACTCAAACACATGTTGAATATTGAATAAATCGTTCTACTAAATAAAGATACAGAGACATGGGGTGGTTCAACAGACAATAAATACTAAAACAGACAATTCTATTGTTAGCTTCACGCTACATATGCTAACGTTAGCAACAAGGGCCGTTTTTCTCTTTTACTGAAAAATTTGCTTTGAACAAAACATCCATATGGACCTGATTTTGACTTGACTTTTACACACACACACACACACAGTACACACACACACACACACACACACACACACACACACACACACACACACACACACACACTCACACACACACACTACAATATTGTCCCATTTCAAAAACATACTTGGATTTGTGTTGTGCTGTTTTGACCAATAAAGCATTTTCCAACAATTTATAAAATAGTATTACATCCCACAGATTTAGTTAAAAGTGTGCTGACCACAAGGCTGCCCTTTATACCCACTCCTGTTCTCAAAAACAAAACAAAAAACTCCAGGCTCTTGCATTGTGCTCTTGTCATGACATTAGTGCGGAACGAATTCAGAAAAAAACACCTAATTATGATTGAATGGAGATTGCAATAGAGATTAGATTTGCAAATGTTTCAAATTCACGTCATTCAGAGTTTCCAGGGAAGCATTAAAAGTCATTAAAATTGTGGCAATATTCTGGTCTTAAATTTCAATTAAAAAAAACTCTCAGTTGGATTCAAACTGGCATTTCATGGTTCCAAACACATACACCTGCAGTTCTGGCAGAAATTCTTTGCTCAAGTTTCTCATATTCAATTGGGTATTTCAAAATATGCACAGATTTGTAGGAATCTAAAATGTAATATTCAGGCATTAAAGGGGGGGGTATTATGCAAAATCGACTTTTTCAAGCTTTACATCATGTTATTAAGTCATTCCCTCATTAAAAACATGCCTGAAGTGTTGCCTTGGCACATTCACGTATTTTCGAGTAATCTGTAATAACTCTGATGGCAGCCATTTTAGGGATAAAACGCCTGATTCCTTCAGGAAACGCCCTCGACGGTCAGAGGTTCTTAAAGAGACAGAGGCCTATTTCAAGTCATTTGCTACCGCCATTTTGAAAGAGCAATTTTATACAAGGCAGTTATTCTAATTTACTGCATTGACAGACCAACAGAAGGTTTCGTCATCATTGTAGTGTGCTATAGACTGGTGCTATGTGGCTGAAAAAAGCATAATACCCCCTCTTTAAAACAAATTCAATTTGATTTTCTCTGAAACAATACAACATCAATACTTTTGGGCTAATTTGAGTCAATATCAATATCGATACTGGTCATTTCATGTGGGTGAATGCATTTCAATCTGGCTATTTTATGTTACAAATCCAAATGCTATTGTTTATTGTTTTATTTTGGATAGCCCTTGAGATGTATCATCATCACCTCCCCAAAGTGTACAATAGATTACATGGATTACGTTGACAAAATGAAAGATGGAAAAATGAGATAATGAAAAATGAAGTAATGAAGTAATGAGGCCTCATAGGCTGTTCACATGCCATTACTGCATTCTAATGAGCCTATGATTTACTACACAACAAGCAGAGAAGAAGAGTCCTCTATTAAAAACAGGTACAAGGTGTCTTTAAATATGAAAATACTTTTTGTGGTACTTATGGTGGTAATTACAGTGGTAATTACAGTGGTACTTACAATTGTACTTACAATGGTACTTACAACGGTAATTACAATGGTAATTACAGTGGTACTTACAGTGGTACTTACAGTGGTAATTACAGTGGTACTTACAATGGTAATTACAATGGTAATTACAATGGTGCTTACAATGGTAATTACAGTGGTACTTACAGTGGTAATTACAATGGTAATTACAATGGTGCTTACAATGGTAATTACAATGGCAATTACAGTGGTAATTACAGTGGTACTTACAATGGTACTTACAATGGTACTTATATTGGTACTTACAATGGTACTTATATTGGTAATTACAATGGTAATTACAGTGGTAATTACAATGGTAATTACAGTGGTAATTACAATGGTAATTACAGTGGTAATTACAATGGTAATTACAGTGGTACTTACAGTGGTACTTCTGGTGGTAATTACAGTGGTAATTCTAGGTACTTATTGTGGTACTTAAAGGATACTATAGTGAGACTTACAAGGTATGTACTGCGATACTTCTAGATACAGTGGTAAGTCTAAGTAATGAAGGTTGTACTTCTTGTTTTCCCTAATGCTGCTTTATATTGTTTTATAGTCACACAATCGTGGAAATTACTTCTGTAGGTAGAAGTACCACATTTACTACCTATGAATTGCCACTGTAGTATCCTTGAATTACCAATAAGTACCATAGATGTATCACTGTAAGTACAAGAAACTATTACTTAAAGTACCAACGTAAATAGAAGTACAACCTTCATTACTAAGAGTTACCACTGTATCTCTTAGTAATGAGAGCTACATTGGTAACTCTGTGTCTCCCTGACCCTAATCCTAGCCCCTAACCATAATTATTGGTAATTACCACTTTTAGTACCCAAGAAGTACCTAGAATTACCACTGTAATTACCACTATAAGTACCACAATAATTACCAAAAAGTACCACTATGAGTACCACAATAAGTACCACAGACTTACTAGTAATTATCACTCTAAGTACCGCGGACTTACTAGTAATTATCACTCTAAGTACCACAGACTTACTAGTAATTATCACTCTAAGTACCACGGACTTACTAGAAATTATCACTCTAATTACCACGGACTTACTAGTAATTATCAGTCTAAGTACCACGGACTTACTAGTAATTATCAGTCTAAGTACCATGGACTTACTAGTAATTATCACTCTAAGTACCACGGACTTACTAGTAATTATCACTCTAAGTACCACGGACTTACTAGTAATTATCACTCTAAGTACCACAGACTTACAAGTAATTATCAGTCTAAGTACCACGGACTTACAAGTAATTATCACTCTAAGTACCACGGACTCCCCGGCCCGTAATGTAAAGTGTTTCCCATAAGGGGTAATGTGGTATGAGTGGTATTATGTTGGAATAAAAGTATAAAATGAATACTTAGGGGACAAACAGAACATAAACTTGCAGCTCCAGTCAGGGCAGTCCAATACTCTGGCCACCGACTCCATCGCTCTGAGCCAAAACACCCCCAAGGCAGCGATCGTTTCTGCCACGCGCTCTGTTGTACATATGCAAATGAGTATCGATACTCGTTACCCGATTCTTCAAAAGTAGCTGTGAAATCGATCTGCCCCATTACGGACGCAGCAGAAAAAACGTCTCTGAATGAAGTCTGCGTGGGGCCCATCTCATCACTGCCATGGAGACGGGCCTTCCATTGTTTTGCAGAGGACATTACCTTACCGAAATGACTGTATAGCCTTTTGCTAATTGTGACCCACATTTCACACACTTCCCCTTAACATCCGCTTCCCATCACCAGCCACACACACACAGACACGCGGCTCGGTAATGCCGTAATGCCCGGACCCGCCCTCCCCCTCTTGTGACCTCGAGTGGAAGACCGAAGAGCGGCTCGTTCGCTCGCGCTTTCCCGTGTCGCCGGGTCCAGCCGACATTAAAGACTTGAACAAACAGCCCATAAGCCCTCGTTATACCAGGCTCGCTGCGTGGCCGGAGACATGCTGTGCCGTGGAAATAATAAGCTCCGACTTTCGCTTTATTTTCCCTCTCGCTCTCCCTCAGCCCACACATACTGTATCCACCGAGAACATTCTGTTTGGTGGAGGGGAAGGAAAAAAAAAAGCAGCAGCCATCTCCCGCTGACGGTACGAGGAGGCCGGCGTGATCTGTAGTGTGTGGTACTTTGCTTGGAGAGATGCTTGACACGGACTGAGGGAGACCATCTGCTGGTTACGGGCGCACCTGTAACATCTCACTCACCGGCAGCTGCTGCGTGACATCTCCATCCACTCCAGAACGGGAAGACTGACGCTGCATTACACGGTGCCTATATGACGGTATATAACAGAGTCAATAAGAAACCCATTCAACGTTATCCTGGTACGTAGTGAATCCATACTCAAGCATTTTTTTCCATCCGCTACGGTAAGGCAGCAGCCTCGCGTTCGAATATGCAAAGTTCCCAAATGTAAAGGATTTCATTGATCAGAAACTGTCGTATCGGCTGCGGAGGAGTTGCAGAGTTATGCAGCAGTTGCAAGAAAACTGTAGCTTATTGGAATATTTGAGTTACAGTTCCAGGATTCTTGGAGCGGCTGAATTGGAAAAAAAAAAAAATGCTATGCCCCATTTGTGAAATGCGCATGAGACATGAGGTGGTGATGGGCGATACCACATTGTTTGGAATCGACATGATACCGATACTTTTGGGGTCATTTTTGTCGATATCGGTACCGATACTGGAAAAAAATGCCATCTTATCTTAGACAAATTGCTTGATTTGTACTTGAAATAAGACTTTTAATGCTGATTTTGACTAGGTTTCGACTCATTTTGACTAGGTTTTGACTCATCTTGAAATAAGATTGCCATTAATTTGCGGTAACGCTTTAGAATACGGCCCGGTAATTAACAGGTAATTACGGTGGTACATCCCTGGTACTTACAGAGGTAATTAACAGGTAATTACGGTGGTACATCCCTGGTACTTACAGAGGTAATTAACAGGTAATTACGGTGGTTCATCCCTGGTACTTACAGAGGTAATTAACAGGTAATTACGGTGGTACATCCCTGGTACTTACAGAGGTAATTAACAGGTAATAACGGTGGTACATCCCTGGTACTTACAGAGGTAATTACTATGTAGTTGCAGTGGTACATTCCTGGTAATTACAGAGGTGTGTTTAGGTAACTTAAGTGGTAGTAACTAGGTACTTTTAGTGGTAAGACCTAGACCATCAGTGATATATATTAAGAATGGGCTTATGTAGGTTATAATAGCTGGTATATGATAGTTGTTTATGATTATGATGACTTTGTGAATAAACAAAAAGTAATACATTTAATAACACATGTGTCTCTTTATTTTGATGAAAACACAGAGAAAGCAAGAAAAACATTTATACATTTATTACATTTTGGTATACATTCTCCTAAATAAGTTTTCCCATACAGGCAAATAATCTGTATTTACATCCCTGGACTTTCATGTACAAATGACTGTAGTTAACCAGTAATTAATACAGCAACCCCACAGACATACCAGTTACAACACTTGTAATTACCAGGTAATTAACACAACTCACGGGCCGTATTCTAAAGCGAGACAAAGCTGGTAACTACCAAGGACTTACCAGTTACAACACTTGTAATTACTAGGTAATTAACACAACTCACGGGCCGTATTCTAAAGCGAGACAAAGCTGGTAACTACCAAGGACTTACCAGTTACAACACTTGTAATTACCAGGTAATTAACACAACTCACGGGCCGTATTCTAAAGCGAGACAAAGCTGGTAACTACCAAGGACTTACCAGTTACAACACTTGTAATTACCAGATAATTAACACAACTCACGGGCCGTATTCTAAAGCGAGACAAAGCTGGTAACTACCAAGGACTTACCAGTTACAACACTTGTAATTACCAGGTAATTAACACAACTCACGGGCCGTATTCTAAAGCGAGACAAAGCTGGTAACTACCAAGGACTTACCAGTTACAACACTTGTAATTACCAGGTAATTAACACAACTCACGGGCCGTATTCTAAAGCGAGACAAAGCTGGTAACTACCAAGGACTTACCAGTTACAACACTTGTAATTACCAGGTAATTAACACAACTCACGGGCCGTATTCTAAAGCGAGACAAAGCTGGTAACTACCAAGACTTACCAGTTACAACACTTGTAATTACCAGGTAATTAACACAACTCATGGGCCGTATTCTAAAGCGAGACAAAGCTGGTAACTACCAAGGACTTACCAGTTACAACACTTGTAATTACCAGGTAATTAACACAACTCACGGGCCGTATTCTAAAGCGAGACAAAGCTGGTAACTACCAAGGACTTACCAGTTACAACACTTGTAATTACCAGGTAATTAACACAACTCACGGGCCGTATTCTAAAGCGAGACAAAGCTGGTAACTACCAAGGACTTACCAGTTACAACACTTGTAATTACCAGGTAATTAACACAACTCACGGGCCGTATTCTAAAGCGAGACAAAGCTGGTAACTACCAAGGACTTACCAGTTACAACACTTGTAATTACCAGGTAATTAACACAACTCACGGGCCGTATTCTAAAGCGAGACAAAGCTGGTAACTACCAAGACTTACCAGTTACAACACTTGTAATTACCAGGTAATTAACACAACTCATGGGCCGTATTCTAAAGCGAGACAAAGCTGGTAACTACCAAGGACTTACCAGTTACAACACTTGTAATTACCAGGTAATTAACACAACTCACGGGCCGTATTCTAAAGCGAGACAAAGCTGGTAACTACCAAGGACTTACCAGTTACAACACTTGTAATTACCAGGTAATTAACACAACTCACGGGCCGTATTCTAAAGCGAGACAAAGCTGGTAACTACTGAGACTTACCAGCTACAACACTTGTAATTACCAGGTAATTAACACAACTCACGGGCCGTATTCTAAAGCGAGACAAAGCTGGTAACTACCAAGACTTACCAGTTACAACACTTGTAATTACCAGGTAATTAACACAACTCATGGGCCGTATTCTAAAGCGAGACAAAGCTGGTAACTACCAAGGACTTACCAGTTACAACACTTGTAATTACCAGGTAATTAACACAACTCACGGGCCGTATTCTAAAGCGAGACAAAGCTGGTAACTACCAAGGACTTACCAGTTACAACACTTGTAATTACCAGGTAATTAACACAACTCACGGGCCGTATTCTAAAGCGAGACAAAGCTGGTAACTACCAAGACTTACCAGTTAGAACACTTGTAATTACCAGGTAATTAGCAGGTAAGTTGGTAAGCTGTTAAGTTGCATTACTTACCAGTTACATCACTTGTAATTACCAGGGACATTCCAGGATTTTTGACATAGGGCCTCATCTCCTAGTTATCCAGAGTGTTGGAGTGTGGAGATATATTTACTTTTTAATTCAAGCAGTCCTTATATTTTAAGAGTTTAGTGCTGCTAGGCTAGTGCTGGGCTAAAATCAACAGCACTCTGGAAAATTAAATAAAAAATTAAGCCCTATGTCAAAAATCCTGAAAAATCCCTTTAACAGAACTCAGGGGCCATATTCTAAATTGAGACAAAGCTGGTAAGTTCCAAGATTTACCAGTTACAACACTTGTAATTACCAGGTAATTAACAGACCTCACGGGCCACCTCACGCGAGACAAAGATGGCAAGTCCGAAGACTTACCAGTTGCAACGCCTGTATTTAGCCAGAAATAACGGGCAATTAACAGTAAGGTTGAGTTTTCAACAGGAGTCTCTGAACAACGTCTTCTCAAGATCCCGCCTGCGGGTCCATAAGCCTGGTTTCCATCAACAAAAAACAGCATTTCTTCTTCTGGTTCTGAGGCTTCTTATTTTCTTTGGTAGCAAAGGAGAGGAGCCTGCGATTCCACCAAATGGACTGTGGACTTTAGAACTTCATTCAATCGTCAGTTGTCCTCACAATGGCGGGGTAGATACAGGTGAAGGTTACCTCTGCAATACATAATGTTTATAAAGTAATTGCGTGTTGAACATTATTCTGTTCTAACAGCAGGTGGACAGCATTATCACTTACATTTGTTTTGACCCATCGGTGTGCCTCTTCTTGGAAGCAGGACCTAAAAAATGTAAGTGGAAGATGTCATTTTAGTTGCAAAGGTTTCTATATTTTAAACTTGTAATGAAATTCACATAAATACATAGACTATTTTTATCTATGGCTGAGATTATCAAATGTATTTCTGTTTAGTGGATTGTGTGTGTGTTGGGGGGTCTTGCAATTGTAATCGCAATTGATCACATTTAATCCTGCTTCATTACGTAAATGTATCTTCTGTGAACTATAAGGAGAGTGTTCCTAACGTGTGCACACCTGAACTATGGCAATGCACAGCTCCAGGTTAGGAACCACTGCTTTAGGCAACAGTTTGTGCTTCCTACTATACATTTAGTCCCTCTGTGTCACACTCACAAATTATTAGGATCCAATTTGTATACACGTGTGCCTTAGTCCATGTAAATGCGACCACATGAAAGAAAATAACCCCCAAATAAGTTTGTCTAGAGCCAGCTAAATGCTTCAGTGAAATTAAAATAACAAACAGCTTTAGCAAGTGCATTACATTTACGCACTTTTAAAGGGAAGAGCTGAGAATCTTTCAGGGAATGCTTCTCATCGTCACATGGAAAATGGTCCAAATTTACACGGCGCTTCTAATGTCAGTGCACGAGCGGCCTCAGGTCTACTGTAACAAAACCTTTAACAACATGCACATGTGTAAATACTTTAGTCATAGATGAGAGGTAAACAAATTAAACCTTACTCAAATCTACTTACATTCTGACTGAGTCTTTGTCAAAGTGTGTGCTTCATTTCCCTGCATTCTTCTTTTCCGCATAATGCATGACATACTGGTGGATACGGGAAAGCCTTCATGTCTTCATCCTCACAGGCCTTTAGATCACAGTACCTTCTCTGGTATTTGTAAAATGGACAAACAGGATACTGAGGTGAGGACACTTAAACTTCCCACAACTATTGCAAAAGTCACTTTACCTTCTTTTGTGTGCATATCACTGAATTCCAATGTAGTAAGATGTTGTTGCTAGAGATGATTCTCTAGTTGTGCAGACCCTGGAGACAATGTGGGGGAAGTGTCTTGCCCAAGGGCACAACAGCAGCATGTACCTGTGGGAGTTGGGGTCATCTAGGTAAAAAGGAGAGAGTGAAGAATTAGCCCCATTCCCATTTGTGACAGTTTTATGTCAAACACCAAAAGAAACTGTCCTTTTTCTTAAATTAATTTCAATAGAATTCTCAGATTAAATTAAACAGATAAATGTAATACACAGGGATGGCCTGGTCAACCAGCTGCTCTTGCTTTCTGCTCAAAGACAAGAGTATCTGGGACTTTTCTCACAGCCAATCATTCAACACATTTTATAAATCGATCCAATCAGAGACGCCCGTTTGTAAATGAAGACTCTCGAATCACATTGCATTCAGAACAAACTTTATCACTTCTGTTACCTGTAATTAAAATAATTAAGCGTTTTTCCTGATTTGACACAAGATGAGTGCAATATTTGAAAATTTAGTGTAGTGGGATGGGTCGGCATGTTCTCCAGATTACATGTTTCTCCCATCCTGCGAACAATCTACACGTTTGTGTGGGAATTGGAGAAGCGCGTTAGCTAGATGGCTCAAGATCCAGTGCAAGCAGGAAAAAGAGGCAAAAGAAACCCCAAAACACAACAAACAGATGTGATCTCAGAATCGATTTGATTCTACATTATCTTAAAAAGGGACCATTGTACTCGTTTATATTCCATCCTTTAAGGCCCATACAAAACAGTTTATTTTGGATCAGCACTTTTACTCAAAGATAATTTTAGAATCATTTCTTGCTTAAGCCCTAAGAAGTATCACGGAGTTAAATTCTCAAAACTCTGCCTGTTTGCGCCTCTGCTGCGACTATGCACAGACGGAGGGGGGCAGGGGCGGGCGGAGCGTCTCGGTGCTGGTGTTACGTTGAGGGGCAGACAGCGTTTAGGATTTATGGAGACAATGCTGAAAACAGCGACATTAACGTTACTTGCGCTTTACAGTGGCTAATTGCGTGCATATTTAATTAGGTCCTCGCGGTAATTTGTAAGGATTTTTCTTGTAAGACTCGGGCGGATGTGCGTCACGGTCGCCGTTTTAAAAAAATGAGCGGGAACGGTCAGACGCTACGCTTTATCGACTGACAGTACAGTCTGAAGCATAAACAATTCTCCTGGGTCAAACTACCTGCAAACGGAAGTCAGAAATATCATTTCGTTGGATATTAATGAAGTATATTACCTTATTTCGGTGGCTTAGGTGGTCTACGTAGCTTCACTTCAGCTCCCACAGCAGCGCACTGCGGCTGCGCAGAACCAAAACGTAACTCCATCCGAGGCACGCAAGCGTCATGACGTCATGACGCTCGCGTCCACAGACTCCCCACCGCGCTGAAGAGCGTAGATCTGCAGTCTGAATAAGGTAGTATGCTTTATTAATATCCAACGAAATGACATGTCTGACTTCCGTTTGCAGGTAGTTTGACCCAGGAGAATTGTTTATGCTTCAGACTGTACTGTCAGTCGATAAAGCGTAGCGTCTGACCGTTCCCGCTCATTTTTTTAAAACGGCGACCGTGACGCACATCCGCCCGAGTCTTACAAGAAAAATCCTTACAAATTACCGCGAGGACCTAATTAAATATGCACGCAATTAGCCACTGTAAAGCGCAAGTAACGTTAATGTCGCTGTTTTCAGCATTGTCTCCATAAATCCTAAACGCTGTCTGCCCCTCAACGTAACACCAGCACCGAGACGCTCCGCCCGCCCCTGCCCCCCTCCGTCTGTGCATAGTCGCAGCAGAGGCGCAAACAGGCAGAGTTTTAAGAATTTAACTCCGTGATACTTCTTAGGGCTTAAGCAAGAAATGATTCTAAAATTATCTTTGAGTAAAAGTGCTGATCCAAAATAAACTGTTTTGTATGGGCCTTAAAGGATGGAATATAAACGAGTACAATGGTCCCTTTTTAAGATAATGTAGAATCAAATCGATTCTGAGATCACATCTGTTTGTTGTGTTTTGGGGTTTCTTTTGCCTCTTTTTCCTGCTTGCACTGGATCTTGAGCCATCTAGCTAACGCGCTTCTCCAATTCCCACACAAACGTGTAGATTGTTCGCAGGATGGGAGAAACATGTAATCTGGAGAACATGCCGACCCATCCCACTACACTCAATTTTCAAATATTGCACTCATCTTGTGTCAAATCAGGAAAAACGCTTAATTATTTTAATTACAGGTAACAGAAGTGATAAAGTTTGTTCTGAATGCAATGTGATTCGAGAGTCTTCATTTACAAACGGGCGTCTCTGATTGGATCGATTTATAAAATGTGTTGAATGATTGGCTGTGAGAAAAGTCCCAGATACTCTTGTCTTTGAGCAGAAAGCAAGAGCAGCTGGTTGACCAGGCCATCCCTGTGTATTACATTTATCTGTTTAATTTAATCTGAGAATTCTATTGAAATTAATTTAAGAAAAAGGACAGTTTCTTTTGGTGTTTGACATAAAACTGTCACAAATGGGAATGGGGCTAATTCTTCACTCTCTCCTTTTTACCTAGATGACCCCAACTCCCACAGGTACATGCTGCTGTTGTGCCCTTGGGCAAGACACTTCCCCCACATTGTCTCCAGGGTCTGCACAACTAGAGAATCATCTCTAGCAACAACATCTTACTACATTGGAATTCAGTGATATGCACACAAAAGAAGGTAAAGTGACTTTTGCAATAGTTGTGGGAAGTTTAAGTGTCCTCACCTCAGTATCCTGTTTGTCCATTTTACAAATACCAGAGAAGGTACTGTGATCTAAAGGCCTGTGAGGATGAAGACATGAAGGCTTTCCCGTATCCACCAGTATGTCATGCATTATGCGGAAAAGAAGAATGCAGGGAAATGAAGCACACACTTTGACAAAGACTCAGTCAGAATGTAAGTAGATTTGAGTAAGGTTTAATTTGTTTACCTCTCATCTATGACTAAAGTATTTACACATGTGCATGTTGTTAAAGGTTTTGTTACAGTAGACCTGAGGCCGCTCGTGCACTGACATTAGAAGCGCCGTGTAAATTTGGACCATTTTCCATGTGACGATGAGAAGCATTCCCTGAAAGATTCTCAGCTCTTCCCTTTAAAAGTGCGTAAATGTAATGCACTTGCTAAAGCTGTTTGTTATTTTAATTTCACTGAAGCATTTAGCTGGCTCTAGACAAACTTATTTGGGGGTTATTTTCTTTCATGTGGTCGCATTTACATGGACTAAGGCACACGTGTATACAAATTGGATCCTAATAATTTGTGAGTGTGACACAGAGGGACTAAATGTATAGTAGGAAGCACAAACTGTTGCCTAAAGCAGTGGTTCCTAACCTGGAGCTGTGCATTGCCATAGTTCAGGTGTGCACACGTTAGGAACACTCTCCTTATAGTTCACAGAAGATACATTTACGTAATGAAGCAGGATTAAATGTGATCAATTGCGATTACAATTGCAAGACCCCCCAACACACACACAATCCACTAAACAGAAATACATTTGATAATCTCAGCCATAGATAAAAATAGTCTATGTATTTATGTGAATTTCATTACAAGTTTAAAATATAGAAACCTTTGCAACTAAAATGACATCTTCCACTTACATTTTTTAGGTCCTGCTTCCAAGAAGAGGCACACCGATGGGTCAAAACAAATGTAAGTGATAATGCTGTCCACCTGCTGTTAGAACAGAATAATGTTCAACACGCAATTACTTTATAAACATTATGTATTGCAGAGGTAACCTTCACCTGTATCTACCCCGCCATTGTGAGGACAACTGACGATTGAATGAAGTTCTAAAGTCCACAGTCCATTTGGTGGAATCGCAGGCTCCTCTCCTTTGCTACCAAAGAAAATAAGAAGCCTCAGAACCAGAAGAAGAAATGCTGTTTTTTGTTGATGGAAACCAGGCTTATGGACCCGCAGGCGGGATCTTGAGAAGACGTTGTTCAGAGACTCCTGTTGAAAACTCAACCTTACTGTTAATAGCCCGTTATTTCTGGCTAAATACAGGTGTTGCAACTGGTAAGTCTTCGGACTTGCCATCTTTGTCTCGCGTGAGGTGGCCCGTGAGGTCTGTTAATTACCTGGTAATTACAAGTGTTGTAACTGGTAAATCTTGGAACTTACCAGCTTTGTCTCAATTTAGAATATGGCCCCTGAGTTCTGTTAAAGGGATTTTTCAGGATTTTTGACATAGGGCTTAATTTTTTATTTAATTTTCCAGAGTGCTGTTGATTTTAGCCCAGCACTAGCCTAGCAGCACTAAACTCTTAAAATATAAGGACTGCTTGAATTAAAAAGTAAATATATCTCCACACTCCAACACTCTGGATAACTAGGAGATGAGGCCCTATGTCAAAAATCCTGGAATGTCCCTGGTAATTACAAGTGATGTAACTGGTAAGTAATGCAACTTAACAGCTTACCAACTTACCTGCTAATTACCTGGTAATTACAAGTGTTCTAACTGGTAAGTCTTGGTAGTTACCAGCTTTGTCTCGCTTTAGAATACGGCCCGTGAGTTGTGTTAATTACCTGGTAATTACAAGTGTTGTAACTGGTAAGTCTAGGTAGTTACCAGCTTTGTCTCACTTTAGAATACGGCCCGTGAGTTGTGTTAATTACCTGGTAATTACAAGTGTTGTAACTGGTAAGTCTAGGTAGTTACCAGCTTTGTCTCGCTTTAGAATACGGCCCGTGAGTTGTGTTAATTACCTGGTAATTACAAGTGTTGTAACTGGTAAGTCTTGGTAGTTACCAGCTTTGTCTCGCTTTAGAATACGGCCCGTGAGTTGTGTTAATTACCTAGTAATTACAAGTGTTGTAACTGGTAAGTCTTTGGTAGTTACCAGCTTTGTCTCGCTTTAGAATACGGCCCGTGAGTTGTGTTAATTACCTGGTAATTACAAGTGTTGTAACTGGTAAGTCTAGGTAGTTACCAGCTTTGTCTCGCTTTAGAATACGGCCCGTGAGTTGTGTTAATTACCTAGTAATTACAAGTGTTGTAACTGGTAAGTCCTTGGTAGTTACCAGCTTTGTCTCGCTTTAGAATACGGCCCGTGAGTTGTGTTAATTACCTGGTAATTACAAGTGTTGTAGCTGGTAAGTCTCAGTAGTTACCAGCTTTGTCTCGCTTTAGAATACGGCCCGTGAGTTGTGTTAATTACCTGGTAATTACAAGTGTTGTCACTGGTAAGTACTAGGTAGTTACCAGCTTTGTCTCGCTTTAGAATACGGCCCGTGAGTTGTGTTAATTACCTGGTAATTACAAGTGTTGTCACTGGTAAGTCCTTGGTAGTTACCAGCTTTGTCTCGCTTTAGAATACGGCCCGTGAGTTGTGTTAATTACCTGGTAATTACAAGTGTTGTAGCTGGTAAGTCTCAGTAGTTACCAGCTTTGTCTCGCTTTAGAATACGGCCCGTGAGTTGTGTTAATTACCTGGTAATTACAAGTGTTGTCACTGGTAAGTACTTGGTAGTTACCAGCTTTGTCTCGCTTTAGAATACGGCCCGTGAGTTGTGTTAATTACCTGGTAATTACAAGTGTTGTAGCTGGTAAGTCTCAGTAGTTACCAGCTTTGTCTCGCTTTAGAATACGGCCCGTGAGTTGTGTTAATTACCTGGTAATTACAAGAGTTGTAACATGTAAGTCCTTGGTAGTTACCAGCTTTGTCTCGCTTTAGAATACGGCCCGTGAGTTGTGTTAATTACCTGGTAATTACAAGTGTTGTAACTGGTATGTCTGTGGGGTTGCTGTATTAATTACTGGTTAACTACAGTCATTTGTACATGAAAGTCCAGGGATGTAAATACAGATTATTTGCCTGTATGGGAAAACCTATTTAGGAGAATGTATACCAAAATGTAATAAATGTATAAATGTTTTTCTTGCTTTCTCTGTGTTTTCATCAAAATAAAGAGACACATGTGTTATTAAATGTATTACTTTTTGTTTATTCACAAAGTCATCATAATCATACGCAACCATCATATCAGTACCAGCTATCATAACCTACATAAGCCCATTCTTACTATATATCACTGATGGTCTAGGTCTTACCACTAAAAGTACCTAATTACTACCACTTAAGTTACCTAAACACACCTCTGTAATTACCAGGAATGTACCACTGCAACTACATAGTAATTACCTCTGTAAGTACCAGGGATGTACCACCGTAATTACCTGTTAATTACCTCTGTAAGTACCAGGGATGTACCACCGTAATTACCTGTTAATTACCTCTGTAAGTACCAGGGATGTACAACCGTAATTACCTGTTAATTACCTCTGTAAGTACCAGTGATGTACCACCGTAATTACCTGTTAATTACCTCTGTAAGTACCAGTGATGTACCACCGTAATTACCTGTTAATTACCGGGCCGTATTCTAAAGCGTTACCTAATTTGCTTAAAATAAGATAAATTAACTGAAATGAGACAAAATAGTCAAAGACAAGAAACATCTGTCTAGTTCCATTGGCAATCTTGTTTCAAAACCAAATCAAAAGCAGCATTAAAAGTCTTATTTCAAGCACTTTTAAGTAATTTTTATCTAAGATAAGATTTCATTTTTTCCATGGGTGAATGTATTTCAATCAATGTACATTTCTAAAACTGGTTATTTTATATAATTAATTGGTCAATTAAGATTGTATTACTTAATCTGGTTAATTAAACTATGCTGATGTGAAATTAAATAGGTAAACAACATTTTAAGTTAATACTTACACGACAAACAGAACCTAAACCAGAATGATATGCCCTTTGCTGTTGTGGACTGTTTTGGCTCAGAACAAAGAAATAAATCATCCTTTTGTGTTGATAATTGCTGCCCCGCCTTCTTTTTACATATGCAAATTAGTATTGATACTTTTTGCCCAATATCGTTACTTAAAACGTAGCCGTTTGGTATTGATATATCGATACTTTGGTATCCATCCCTAACATGAGGCTTATTAAAGGACCACGCTGATGCTCTTCATTCATCAGGAGGTAAACACTGACACCATGTAAAATGCACATTAGACGTGCTTAAGGCATGTGTGGTTTATTTATGGAAAACTGTTGTTGTTTTGGTGTTTGGTGTTTGCGTGTTGATCTACTGTATCAAAGTAGGCCTGTGCGTAATCTACACTCAAACAGACTTATCAAGGTAATTTCACTTTTGTTTTCACTTTGACATCGATTGTAAAGGAAGAAGACAAGGCAGCGCGATGTAAAGAGGAACATAATGTGAAGGTTACCACAGAAGAGTACTGCTTGTAATGAACAACCTGGTCCATGTTGGGTAGTAACGGAATGCATGTACTTAGAATATCGTTTTTTTAGAATATTCATTTTGTCCCAGTCCTAGAAACTGTACCAGAATACATCACTGTATTCTGGTACAGTTTCTAGGACTGGGACAAAATATTGGATCGCAGTACTTTATATCTGCAATACCAAGCATCGATTCTTCAAATATTACTTTGAACAGGCTCCTCCCAATTATCGTCGGTCTGGGTTGTTTCCAGTGTACACTTTCTCAGCTGCTTTGTTTTAAAGACACCTCTTATATTGTAAATACTATCGCAGTGATGTACTGGAATGGTAAATAATCTTATGGTGGCTGACTGCTTACGTTGCAGTTCTAATGTTTTGAAGATGTTTATTACGCTAATTTGGACCGTCGCGTGATTACGTCCATGTGGGACCTCCCAGTTTTAAATGGGGCTCACACCTGTGATGTCCACTCACCCTGACGAAGACTCCACAGAGTCCAAACACGTCGGTATAAATCAATACTTTGTCCCATTACCTGAAACCAAGAGGGTTCTTCAATTCCTAATTAATTGAAATTAAGTTCATAACTGGCGTTCCAACAAGCATAGCCGACATGTTTGTAATAACACACCATCTTTACACACACATATATAATGCAAATCAGAGCAAAAGTATTCTTAGTATTCAGAATACAGTACTCTGATTGGACAAAGACACGGAATATGCTACGAAATACATTTTAAGGCAAGTATTCAGTATTCTGTGACAACATACAATACCTGGATGATCAACACTATGTGCAATGAGCATCCTGAATGACCTGGTTATTCCACCAATGGACTTCTTCTTCCCTGATGGCACGGGCATATTCCAAGACGACAATGCCAGGATGCCATTTGACTCACATTGTGAAAAAGTGGATCGGGGAGCGTGAGATGGATCGGCCGTCACAGATACCAGATCGTCACCCCATTGAGTTTCTTTGGGATGTGCTGGACGAGGCTTTGCACTGTGGTCGCTCTCTCTCCCATCACAAGATCCGGGTGAAAAATGAATGAACACTGGATCTCTTGTCACTGCAGAAACAACGGCACTGCACCCAGGATCTGAAGGCAATGGATTAGTAAAGGTATAACAGCCGGGTGGGTCTTCATTAAGAATGGCTGCTTTAAAAGTTCTCAGGGATTAAAGCAGCAGTTTGAAAAATCAAGACCTCTCCCGATACATACTTTTGTGCTCCACGTGGAGGTCAATATTTATGAATGAATACACGTGGGAAACCACCTGGAGCGATGTTGTAGTTACTTCCTGAACATCCCCGGCTCTCTTTTCATTTACTGTTTCATTTGTTTTATACATATTAAAGATATTAACCTCTTAACCCCCACTTTAACCCGGTCTCATTTCTGTCACTATTTTGACGTTTTTTGATTTGTGTAAAGCCAAACTGAAGAAAATGTGCTCAGATCAGGTGGGGGTTAACAGGTTAAGCGTGAAACCTAGCTAAAAATGTCCAGATTGACAAATGGATGTTTTCACCTGGCATGTCTCCCCCTTAAATGCTCTTTTTAGCATCTTGTGTCTTGCCCGGAGCTCCCTCTGCTGGCCTCCGGAAGGATTACAATGAAAAACAAACACATCAAGCCTCATTGTCTTACGGATCGGCGGTGCTGTGATGAACTGCCCGTGACGGTTCGCGGACTCGCTCTGCAAAGTCAGAGGAATCGAAATGGAAGCACTTCTTCAGCCGCGGAAGAAGAAACGACCGACATTCGTAGGATTACTCTGATCCGGGAGTCGACTTTGCATTATGTCCCCTTTAAGTCACCGCGCTCTTGTGATTTTGAAGACACCGGCGCACCAGACGCACTACATAAAAGCTGTCCTACTTTGTAACGATTATAGTCACATATAGGTGCAGAGTAGTTAAACGTCCGGCTATTTTTAAACCCGGGCCTTCAGGTTTTTTGTAGCGTTTTGCCGCTTTGTCTACAAGGGCACGCTATCGTTTTTTTCTCTCACGGAAAAAGAAATAAATAAGCAAGTGAAATAAATGGTTTACCCAGACGAGTGTGACTGGAATGCTCTGAACCATTTGTGGAGCCTGTTACATCAGTGACAGATTGCATCAGTATAAATAAAGCTTCTGAAGTAAACAACCTTTTATTTCTGAAACAAAGACGCAGCGTTTGGTTTAAAGCCTGGATATAAAAACCTTCTATTTGTGTTTGCTGTAGTAGAGTCATTCTTCCCTTTGTATTACAGCAGCTCGGTGGCAGAGTGGTTAGCACTCCAGGTCGTGGGTTTGATCTGGGGGCCGGCCTGTGCGGCGGAGTTCGCATATACTCTCGCCGTCCTGTAGTGAAAGACAACAACAAAACCTTCTCCCTCAAATTGAAGCAAAACAAAAAGTTTTCACGTGACACCACATTGTTCTAAAGAGCCTACATGTTTGTTTGGTGGTGACGTCACAGCTCTACTTCCGGGTCCGCAGATGTGCGAGAAACTACACAAAACTCTTTAATAACACAATCAATATTTCTGAAACTCAGCGGAGAGTTACTGAACCTACTTATTTATCAGGCCCATTACCCAAAAACGCTGAACCTACTGCCATAAAAGTAATATTTTACCAAAATCTGTACATGCGGGTTAGCGGAGGTAAATGCTAACGCCACAGCAGCTACGCTAAACCCGGAAGTAGTGACTTTAGTAAATATTTCTTTTCGAGCAGTAGGTGCCGAATTTTTGGCTCATGAGTCGGAGAAATAAGTAGGTTCAGTAACTCTCCGCTGAGTTTCAGAAATATTGATGGTTGTTTTTTAAAGCAGTACTAAGTAACGTGTTTACCTTAATAAATCCTTTTCGTAGTCCCTGTGGGGGTAATACAAGTGTTTATGGGATGGTTGGAGGGTCTTTCATCTCTCCCTGGTGTCTCTGGCCAGAAAACCATGTTTGCAACTTGATTGCCACCGGTGCGGAGAAAGCAATACACACTAATGGAATCACGAAGAAGAAGCTAACATGCTAACGGGCAAAGCTAACTGCGGGCTAACGTTACTTTAAACAGTATTTACAGCCAGGTTTGAGTGAAAAAAAATATCTCCATTGTATAATTGGATGCACAGTAACCCTCTCTCCCTTCGCCTTTCCTGTCAGCGTAGTATTTACTCTCCAAGACAATTAATAAGTTAAAAAATCGTAAATTGCTACTACACCTGCAGTTGCGCTTATGGCCTCTAGGGGGAAGAGTTACGTAGTACTGCTTTAAGAGTTTTTTATGTTTTTTTCTCTGACCCGGAAGTGGAAGTCGTGACGTCATACTTAACAAACGTATTCACCTTATTCCGGAGGCTCACGTGGGCGCCGCTACTAATACCAGGAGTAGTTCGACATCCGCGTACTACTATCTTCACTTTACTGTGCGGACGCCAAATTAATCCTGGTATTATTACACCTTACAATATAGTTTCCCCTTTTATCCGCTATGAAAATCTACTTTGTTTAATTTTGTGTCATTATACTTTGTAGTGTAACACTTCACGTAACCATATTTAAATAGGGAAAACGTGGAAGAGCTTGGTATTTTCTATCTTAACCTGTTTTGGAGCTATAGAGGAGAGCAGGAGAGGCTAAATGCTAACACCGTCTACGCTGTGTTTACGTGACTGAAGGCACGGGGGAAGACCAGACAGGTCCTAAAGAACTCGTCTAAGCTCAGGTAAGAACATATCTCGGTATGTAAAAAGGTTCCTTTAACCAAAGCAGAAGGTTCATCTCGCTATATAAACCCTTCCTTGGTACGAGAGATCACGGAATCAACGCACAAATACATGAAATTTACAGACAGTTTACAGAAAACAATGGGCCTCAATCATGAACATCTTCGAAAGAAACTTCTTAAAACCCGTTCTTTCGAAGTGTCGGGAAACTGCGCCAGATTCACCACACGTTCTTAAGAAGGGAAAATACTTTGCAGGTGTGTCCTGAGTTTGGTGAATTCTGAGATTGGGGAGTTTGGGGAGAACTAATTAGCATATGTCACCGCCTATCATTCACCATATAAGGACAAATAAGTGCTGTGCGCAACAGCCAGAGGAGGAAATGAACGGCAAAACACAAATCCAAAACTAAAAACCAACAAAACCCCAAAAGAAAAAACCTCAGCCATTGGGGCCACGCACAGAAGGTCCCACATAAACCTTTGGGCAACTCTGCTCTCATTACAAAATGTTTAAATAGATACAACCTGTACATCTCAAAAGGGTTTTCTTCTCTTCCTAAGACGGTGTTAAGAACATGTCGCGAATGAGGCCCAATACTCTTTAACGATAAAGAGGAGGGAGGACTAGAAACTCTGGACTTTTAAGTTTCAAATCAAACCTTCACTGTAAACAGTGTATTATTCATCCAAATACAATGTGGTATTTTTTCCCTTCATAGGAGCATCGTTTGGAACAATTTAAAAGGACTAGATGCAAGTTGGTTATTTTTCACGACTGCCACCTCAGGTCATACATGTAACTGCAGTCTCTATATTAAGCTCCTGCATGACGGCACTTCTGACCAAAATTAACACCTTTTTGAGAGACAGCTCTGAGCTCATTCTACACATTAGGACATGGCTGGAACATGTAGGGGGAGGAAAATACAGAATTTAACATTTTTAAACTCCTGTCCCTTTAATATAGTTAAATGCAACAGATCATTTTTTGTCACAAAATTGGTTTGAGAAAAAAAATGTTTATGTACAATATCTATTTGTAAAGGGTTGAATTATATTTTCCTTTGTTAACAATCAAGTTCCAATTCCACAGCGGGAATTTAAAAGCAAAAGCCTTCAAAAACATGCACAATAGGGAGGACAATGTTCCAGCCAGGTGAGTTAAAGAGCAGCAAACAAATGTACTAATCAGGTGCTCTTCAGACTTGCCAAGCATACTTCGTTTATTTTAATCTAGTTTGAGTCTTAGTCTTAGACAAAAATGTCATTTAACTTTAGTCAAGATTTAGTCAAATAATTCTCTCCATTTGCAGTGTTGAGTCAACTAAAATTGCATGTGAATTTACTCGACTAATTTATAATATGTATTATAATGATATTTAATCAAGGCCCTCTGCTTCTCCTCATGTACAAGCACAGAGCTGTTCCTTTGGCAGTGGATTTGAATGATATGAGGCTCTTTCAAACTGTCAGTGGGAGTTTGGATCATTTCAGTCCCTGCTTTTCATTTATATTTAGTCAAGTTTTAGTCAACAAAAATATCTGGACATTTTAGTCAACTTTAGTTCTCTTCACCCCTACTAGAACTGGTTACATTTTATCCGGTTTAGCTTTGCCCAAATCTAAAAGCTTCTTGAAAAAGTGTCAAAACAGAAGCGAAAACAAGGATGAAAATACAAAATACAAAAAAAAGAGAAGCTTTTAGATTTGGGCAAAACTGAACTGGAGGAAATCCGCTCGGTTCAGGTGGGGATCCATCCATCCATCCATCCATCCATCCATCCATCCATCCATTTTCTTCCACTTTGCTGTTTCCGGGTCGTGAGTGCAGTCATTGGAGCTGCCCAAATCACATTGCACCAGCCCCTTATGGCTCCTCCTGCAGGTGGTGGGTCCACAGAAGGACGGCCTCACGATTCTCAGGCCTGTTGCTCTCTCATAAGGGGCTTCTGAACCGCTCTTTGTCTGACCCGTCACTTAGGACCCTAACGGATGACTCTATCGGGGCACAAAGCCCCCCGACAACAGAGCCCCTAGGATCATTCGGGCACTTGAACCCCTCCAGGAGGGGTCAGGTGGGGATTAAGAGGTTAATTTAGTTTCAGTCTAAAGACTAAAAATTATGATGAAATGAACCTAAAACACGACGAGACGTTTAGGAGAAATTGGTTCGTCACACCGCTTTACGGCTCTTGACTCGGAGCCAGATCCGTTCATATCAAAGAGCTGCTCAAAAGACTAGCTCTTTTCAGTGTAACATTTGAATAACTCCAGCCAGATAACTCACAATATATACAGTGGAATTTCTCACATTTCTGCCTAAACTGGTCATAAAATGTGGTCTGATCTTTATTAAAATCAGAAGAATGATTAAACAGTGTCTGCTTTAACTAATACCACCCAAACAATTACATATTATCATATTTTTTATTGACCATAACTTGTAAACATTCACAGGACAGGGAGGAATAAGTAAGTACACCCCCTGGCTCCTCATTGGATTCTACAAGAGCAAATTAGACACATTTATGCAGACACTTAGCGTCAGATGTGAGACAACCTGAACTCCAATGACTGAGGTGTGGCTTAAAGCTGCCACAGAAAAACACACGAGTTAAGAATCGTCACTTGTTGAGAAGCATTGTCTGATGTGCACCATGCCTCACTCAAAAGAGCTCTCTGAAGACCTACGGAATTGTATAAAGATGAAGAAGGTTACAGAACCAACTCTAAAAGTCTTGATTTTCATAAATCCAATCATTTTTTTTTCCATAAATGGAGACAGTTTGACTTCACTGTTGCTTTACTTCAAAGGAGTGGCCGTTCTGTGAAGATGACTCCAATAGCTCAGCGCAGAATACTTGATGAGGTAAAAAAGAACCCTAGAGTGTCAGCTAAAGACTTCCAGAAATCACTGGCACATGCCGACATCTACAATATGTAAAACATTGATCTAGAACGGGGCTCATGGGAGAACGTCACAGAGAAAGCCACTGCTGTCTAAAAAAAAACATTTCTGTGTGTTTAAAGAAAGACCACTTGGATGCTCCACAGCACTACTGGCAAAATATTCTGTGGACAAAGTTGAATAGTTTGGGAGGAACACACAACGTCATGTGTGGAGGACAAATGGAACAGCACATCAACATCAAAGTCCTGTACCCACTGTGGTATAAGTCTGGAGCAGGAGAATCGAAACAGAGGATGGAGCTGAAACAAGACAATGACCCAAAGCACAAACGCAAATCCACTTCAGAATGGTTTCAAAAGAATAAAATATGTGTTCTTGAATGACCCAGTCAAAATCCTGACCTAAACCCTATTGAGATGCTGTAAACCATTCACACCAGACATCCCAGGAATCTGCTGAACTGCTACAGTTTTGTAAAGAGGAATGGTCCAAGATTCCTCCTGATCGTTGTGCACGTCTAATCTGCAACTACAGAAAACGTCTGGATGAAGTTATCACAGCGAAAGGAGGGTCAACCAGATACTGAGTCCAAGGGTGCACTCACTTATTACACACTCTCCTGTGAATGTTTGCAGGTTATGGCCAACACAAATATTGTGATTTTAATAAAGATCAGACCACATTTCATGGCAGAAATGTAACAAATTCAAAAATGTGTACTTAAGATGCCGTTGATAAATGCACTTTTTATTTATTTAAATCATGTAAAATGACAATGGGACTGATATTTACAGCTACAACCGTCTGACACATAATTTTGAATGACCAAATCTTTCACTTGTGTGGCCTGCTCTGTTGTTGGGCTTTGTCTGGCGGAGTTCTAGGACAAATTGACTGAAAAAAAGATCTGGCCACCTTAAAGAGCCGGTCATGAACATCTGTGCAGAGCAGGATCTTCATCAACAGATTGTCAGTGATCTTTCTTACCGATCTCTCTCTCCCGTCCTCTATTTTTATGATCGGGGGTTTACACATGTGCTCATTGTTTTTTTTTACCTCAGTAGGTAAGACTGGAGCTCCGTATAATGGGTGTTTAGGACAACAGAGGGCGCTCCAACCAGACCTTTAAGACACAAACTAGCGCAGCCAATTTGCCTGGCTCTGCCATACTATTCCCTGTCCATTCCCCGCAGAGAATCAGTCTGGTCACAGAGCAAATGGAGCAGTTTGAAGGGGTGGGACAAACGCGCACAGATTGTCAGTGAAATAAACCAATTAGCAACTAGCGGACGTGACGACAGCTGTAGTCCAATTCACAAAATATGAACTGAATGTAAACTCACGCAGAGAACATGGAGGCAAAATCCTCGACTCTTTCATCCATTATTAGTTTGGGCTAATGTTAAAGTTATTTGAACGAACAACATAGTGCCGCAGCAAGTGTCATTTCTCTGTGACGGCCGCGATATTGTTCACCATGTATGGCCAGACCCACCTTCTTTCTCGCAGAAAGAAGTGGGTGTGGTTTATGGAGACTCTTTCATCCATTATTAGTTTGGGCTAATGTTAAAGTTATTTGAACGAACAACATAGTGCCGCAGCAAGTGTCATTTCTCTGTGACGGCCGCGATATTGTTCACCATGTATGGCCAGACCCACCTTCTTTCTCGCAGAAAGAAGTGGGTGTGGTTTATCAGGCTAACAGCCAATGGCGATGAGATGTCCTCTACATACAAAAGGACAAGTCGTAATAAAAACGCATTTTTAAACTGAATTAGTTCATTATGTGGTCACATCTGTGGGAACTATTCACTTATTTCATCACATTTATAAACACTCGCTCAGACCAGCTCGGCATAACCCAAATCTAAAAGCGTCAAAGTACCAACAAAAACAGAGCGTAAATGAGGATGAAAATGCAAGAAAGCATTGAAAAAAAACAACGCAAAAGTTACAAAACGCAACAAAAAAATGATCAAAAAATTTCCATAAAGGTTCAAAAAGAGTGATGAAAAAAACAACAAAAAAGTGACAAAAGAGTTACGACAACGAGGCAAAAATCATAGATCAGTTTTGAACGTCTTTCAAACGGTGTCACTGGCCTCTATGCTGTGAGCTCTCAGTTAAAGAAGCTTTTAGATTTGGGTAATGCAAGAACTGGAGAATAATGTGCTCGGTTAAGGCAGGGGTTAAAACAACAAGCCCACACCCTTTTTCCTCACATTAACCAGGCATGGGGACGATAACTGCAACACCCATTTCCATACACATGAGTGAACTCGCAGCTGCATAAGGAACAGCCAGCAAAGTGTCCAACGAAACGCGGGGTATGTGTACCCCCCCCCCCCCCCCCTCCTCGACTGTCACTGGGCAATCAATGTGGAGAGCGGCGGCGGCGAGGCATCAAAGCCCCACAGCCGATCTGACCTGCATGTAGAGCACCGCCGGGGGGCATAATGCGGCGTTGTACACCCGCTCACTTAGAGGGGCATTCATGCAGACGCTGGGCAGACGCACAGGGAGGGGGGATTTAGGTTAGGGTTACAACATCGTCTCCAGATTTCTCCAGGAAACAAACGCAAACAGAGAGTCGACGGCCGCACCGTAACCGGAATTAAAATGGGGAAGCTACTGCAGGCAAAATACTTCTTTATTTGTTCTATTATCAGGGGCTGTGGTCAGTTTACTCAATTAAAACCTGGGAACAAATCCATCAAACTATCTCTGCTGAACTCCGACTTACTGGTATTTAGTTGTGTATAATGGTAAATAAAGCAAAAACACTCTGAAACTCAAAGCCTTTCACTGCAAATGTGCCTTCTTTTTAGATCTACCCCCTGGGGTCCACGTACCCCTGGTTGGGAAACACTGCCTTAGAGTTGTAGGCTGTGTCTGAATGTCCACACTATTCCCTATATAGTGCACTATATAGTGGATACGCCATTTTGTAGGGGAAATTTTGAGTGCACTACTTTTTTCTCGCTGGACATTCAAATGTCCAGAGAGAAAAAAGTAGTGCACTCAAAATTTCCCACAATGCACTCTGAAAAGTAGTGAGCAGAGGTGGTCACTGAACGGGTCAATATAAATACAATGAAATCCGCTGTTTCAGTCATGTACAGTATTTCTGAAGAATAAACGACTTGAATATAAAAAGTTACAGTGAAAAGTTGCTAACGTTAGCTGCTTACCTTTAGCTGGAGCTGTTAAATGACCGATAGCTTCCTCTCTCGGACAAAGAAGGCAATAATCCAAGCCGTTTTCTTCTTTCATGTAAAATACATGTGAAATAAAATGTATCTGACTCGTATTTATTCATAAATGTGCCACTGTCTCATGAGTTTGGTTTAGCCTGGCTATCGCTGCTGTCATGTTGGATCTGTAAATAAACGTAAACTTTTTTTTATTTTTTTTATCCGTAAACAAACTGCAAGCTTCCATTCGTCGAATAGTGCTTCATCCTCTTGCCGTCCCTCCCCGTTCTGTGATTGGTCCCAAATCCATGTGAAGATCTCGGCCATGATTCGAGCGCACACAGCAGCACGGGGATTCCCAGGCTAAGTTTGGTCTTCATCGCAGAAATACAATACACCCGGAGTTTAGCGAACTGACATACTTTCTGCACGCTGGAGTGATTACTGTTATTTTTCATGATTGGTTTAATTCAGTCAAATAAAACGCTTGCAAAAGTGCCCAAACTGTCCTTCTGTTTCATAAAATAAACCTTTGTAACATTAAATCAATTCTGATAAAAGAAAAAAAAATTATAATCTGTTTGCCCCAGTACGCTTGTGACATCACGCAGCTCGGAAGAAGTAGTGGCTTCTGTCCCAATCACCAACAGAATCAGTGACTATATAGTCGACTATAGTGCGGGCCTGTGTAGTGAATGAGGGGTTAGGGACTAGGGTGGACATTCGGACACAGCCATAGTTTCTGTCCCAGCTTTGATTAGCTGACGTAGGCACTAGCATAATGCTGCTAGCCTTTAGCGCAGCAATCAAAATGACGCAAAACTAACTCAGTGATTGAATTCTCAAAAAGAGTTGCGGCATGTCCATATTTACTCAGATTAAGTTGGTAATGGTTGTGTTTTTAAAAGGTTCGATAGGCAAAATACTTTTCTGTTCAGAATCGGATATTTGGAATTGATACCAGATGCCAGATTATTTCCAGGATCGGCTCTGGGGACGGTAGCACAGCGGTTAGCGCTTCACAGCTAGAAGGTCCCGGGTTAGGGTCCCACCCAGTGTTTATTTCGTCGACTAAAATATTTAGTCTTAATTTTAGTCAAAGTGATATTTTTGTCGACTAAAATTGGACTAAAACTAAATTAAAACTTTCTCATGAGACTAAAACTATGACTAAAATGTCCAGATATTTTAGTCGACTAAAATAAGACTAAATAAAAATGAAAAGAAGAGACTAAAATCATCCAAACTTCTATTGACCGTCTGAAAGAGCCTCATATCATTTAAATTATCTGCCAAATGAACAGGTCTGAGCTTTATTCATGTTGGAGAAGCTCCATGAAGTCGAGGACCTCGATTAAATATGATTATAATGAATATTATAAATATAAGTCGACTAAATTAAAACTAGACTAAAAACTAAAAAGTTTTTTCTGACTAAATCTTGACTAAAATTAAATTACATTTTAGTCAAAAGACCAAGACTAAAACTAAAATAAAATCTGTTGTCAAAATTAACACTGGTCCCACCTAGACAGGGCCTTTCTGTGTGGAGTTTGCATGTTCTCCCCGTGTCTGCGTCGGTTTCCTTCGGGTACTCCGGTTTCTCCTACCACAAAAAAACATGTACAATAGGCCAGGATGTATGAGAGTGTGTTTGAGAGTGCACATGGGGGACGACGGATGGAAATGATGTGGCTTATTCGTTAACGTGCACTGTCCCGACCAAATAAACCAATAAATAAATAAATATGGGTGTGTCCCTCGAGGCAATCCAAAAGCGTTCTGCTCTAAAGCACTTTAGAATTAACTGAGTGGGCCAGTTCACAGATTTCTCAATAATGACTGTATATTTCTTGAGGTTCACATTTGCAAATAAGTCAAATCTTCGATGTAGGATTTCAAAACTTCAGAGTTCCAGTACCTTCAGAAACACCTTAGGAATAAATGCTACACTTAATTTACCCTCTGCAGTGGGAAGTTCGTGCGGCCCTTGAAAACTCTGGGAAAAATGCTTTTGTTGATGAATGTGAGTGTCTTTGCTTAAACGATGCCACTTGTGTTTACTGCGACCCTTTGTCGTCCTCGGAGGAACACGACTGTGCCCGACACTGACGCAAGCTGAAGATGAATTATTGTGACATTTCATAAAAGCAGTAGGCCTCGGAGAAGGCTAGGCCCAAATCCTAACGGCTAGCTCTGTTATATGCTAATCAGTCTCCAGAACTCGGTGAAAACCCATTCTCTGGATAAAAGCGTATTTGTTTTGTTCTTAAACTGTGGCTCCAGTGGAGATACATGGGCTTCTCCAGGTGGTTCTGCAATTTTACACTTTATCCCTTTACCAAGAGCAGGGGTGTCGAAGTCGGGCCTGTGTCAGACGTTTGTCAAAGTGCTACATAAAGTCTTTATTCATTTACTCCACACTCAATGGCGGTGGGTTTACTATTGTAGCCACAGCCGCCCTGGGGCAGACTGACCATTTACCACATGGCTATAATATGCTGTTTATATCCTGATCTCTTATTATGCCAGCGTCCTCTGACATGTGTGGAATTCTTTCTTTTCTTATTTGTATTTAAGCCGCCCCCTAGTGACTGGAATGAGCAAACTGGTTATTTCTTTAAAAAATCATAACTCCGAACAGGAATGGGCAAGAGACTTACTTTTACTTTTTTTTTTACATACTCAGAAATTCATGCTCTACAAAGGGCCACATTAAAACAAATCGCGGGCCGCATGTGGCCCGCAGGCCTTGTGTTTGACACTGCTACAGTAACGTACTGTATTTAAAGGGACTATACAGAGTTTTAAAATGTTAAAATGTTGTATTTTCCTCCCCCTACATGTTGAGCTCAGACCTGTTCACCACAGCTGCCTCTAAAATCCTGCACTGTCACTCAAAAAGTTGTTACTTCGGGTCAGAAGTGCCGTCATGCACGAGCTTAATATAGAACCTGTAGTTACACGTAAGACCTGAGGTGGCAGTAGTGAGTATAACAATTACCAACTTGCACCTAGTCCCTTTTAAGTTTAGCGGTTTCCCGGTGTAGACTATGGGACGATAAACACTGATATTGTTACTCGCAATTAAAAAATTCAGCAACTTATTAATCACCGCATTTTTTAATAATCGTTATCACTGCACTAGAAGATAATCGCTAAATACACCAGAAAAAAACACTTCTGGTCCCTCTGCTACAAAGTACCTCAGGGAATTATGGTGTCTCGTCCCGACTCCCCTAATCATGGCACCTCTCTGGCAGAATGAGGGTCAGTGAGAAACTGTGTTCATTTTGACAACATAGTTTTAGTCTTAGTCTTTTGACAAAAATGTAATTCAATGTAAGTCGGGATTTAGTCAAAAGACTATTGCAAGTAAATTTAATTTTTTAGTGGACTAAATTTAAGACAAATTTGGTCGACTTTGCATTTATAATATTCATTCTAATCATATTTAATCTTGTTCCTCTGCTTCATGGATCTTCTCCCACATGAACAAAGCTCAGCTGATCCTTTGGCAGAGAATTTACATGATCTGAGGCTCTTTCAGACTGTCAATAGAAGTTTGGATGATTTTAGTCTCCTTTTCATTTGTATTTTAGTCGACTAAAATATCTGGACATTTCAGTCATAGTTTTAGTCTCATGAAAAACTTTTAATTTAGTTTTAGTCCAATTTTATTCAGCCAAAATATCACTTTGACTAAAATTAAGACTACATATTTTGGTCGACGAAATGAACTGGCAACACGGGTAAGAAACGCTGCTGCTGCTGTCATGGAAAGTAGACACAGGTGAATGAGGTGGATCTGAATAACTCCACACTTTTACCCTCCCTGGAAGAAAGTAAAGTCTGAGGCGTGGGTTTTTTTGGGGGGATCGACAGCGAAAGAAACTCCCACATGGGGAACATGAAGAAAAGAACTTGCAGGTCCACAGTGACCCCATGTTATTTACAAGTACTTCCTGTCCCCAATAGTTTACATTCATGACTAGCAGGGTTCCAAACAAATGGTTCCAAACTGCTTATTGTGAATGTAATGTTACTGTCAGGCATAAATCACGTGGGGTCACTGTGCATTATAACCCATTGTTTGCAAAGGCACAGACAGAAAAACTTAGCGAAACATAACTGAATTAATGATGCCTCAGTAAGAAGCTCTCACGGTTTGTCATCTTCGGTAACAAAGTCGATTGATTGATTTGATGCTAACCAGTAGCACCGCATGGCTCTACTGTGTTATTCTTCCTGAAATAATGAAACCAAAGTGCTGCTCACATGACCAAAGCCTTGATGTGTTAATGTGAGACTAAACCAGCAATGTTTTACTCTTGATTGTAGACGTGAATACAAAAACAGCTGGTTTTCATTCTATAGTTATAATTCACTGCAAAAAATATATAGTTTTGATGAGTTTTTTGTTGAATTTGTTTCAATATTTACTGGTCTCACTCCAACATGTTAGGAATAGGGAACAACACCCAATTCCCATCATTTCTGCAAGTTTGAGTAAAAATGTGCAAACATCGTGATAGTTTAGCCCTGCACTGGGAAAAGAATGATTCAAAGGTTAGATAAAAGCTTGAACAAAGAGCATTTTACTGATTTGGAGCAGATTTGAACTATTTTGAGACAAGATGGCCACTGGAAGAAGCATTATTTCACCTGTAACAAAATCAATCAACTTCTACACTTAAAGTGATAGTCTGTAACTTTAAATGTGCGACCAATTTAAATAGATTGCGTAGCCTAAGTGAAATGAATGACTATTATTTTTCTAAAGTGCTGATCTCGGCGACTGATCAGAACCCCCTGTGCCCATCACTTTGACCAATGAGATGAGCTTTTGGACAAATATTTGGAGTTGTAGCTGAGCTCACCCCCATTACAAGTGTATAATCTCAGTTCCAGACAGTATTGCTGTCAAATGTAGCGTGCGAGACGGCGTTTTATTTCTGGCGCCGAATCATACATTACTGATATAAATATGAGGGGGAAAAAAGGCACAGATATTTTCAGTAACGAAATCTAAATAATGGATAGACCCAGAAATGTATGGGTTTATTTTGTGATATATTGTCACAAAGATTTTCTTTTAATTATAGATCTGTAAAATCTCTTAGTTGCCTTTGTTGGGTTCAAAACTCAATAAATCAGGCTGGGAATTAAATATCTAGAATTCTCCCAGAAAAAAACCTTCAAAACATTGTTAGTCCAATACTTGGAAGTTTGGAGCCTGTAGGAGATGAAGTGGATATTTTGTTGCATGAGTGGATCAAAAATCTAAAGTTTAGGAACATGTGGCACACACAACACATTTCTCTGCTCTTCCGTATCGAGTACCTCCCAGAAAGAAAAATACCATGTTTGGGTTAGAGCGTCATCTCAGGGAGCCTTCAGGACAGGTGGATATAAAACATGTCACTATTTGTGACTGAATACACGAGGGAGCCTGGCTTTTGCAACGCAATGTCAGGGTTACTTCTGCAGAGGGGTCCCAACAGCAGGGTATTCAGGACTCAATAAGGAGTTGGACTTTACTCCTTTTCTTTAACCTCTTAACCCCCGCCTGAACCCAACATAGTTTTTACAGTTTGGCTTTGCCCTAAAAGCTTTTTAAGAAAAGCCTCAAAATATGTCAGAAATGCGATAAAACAAGTGAAAAAAATGTGACAAACACAAAAAAGCCACCAAAGAGCAACAAAAAAGTGGCAAAAATGCCATCAAAGAGAAAAACACGGCAACAACACAATAAAAAAAGATACATTTAGATCAGTTTTGTAGGTCTTAGCTTTCAAATTAGTTGTTGCACAAAATAGCGACCAAAATGAGACATAAACATGGATGATAAAAACTCAACAAAATGATGAAAGAGCGACAACAGAGTGACACAAGAGTGGCGAAAGAGTGATAGCACAAAGACACAAGCGATGAAAAAGCGATGAAAGAGTGATACAAAACGATAACAGAGCGATAAAGAGTAAAAAAAGAGTGATGAAAGAGCAATAAAAAGCAACAAAAGAGCAACAAAAGAGCGACGACAGAGTGACACAAGAGTGGCGAAAGAGCGGCAAAAGAGTGATACAAAACAATAAAAGAGCGATAAAAGAGTGGTGAAAGAGCGGCAAAAGAGTGATACAAAACAATAAAAGAGCGATGAAAGAGCGGCAAAAGAGTGATAACACAAAGGTACATGAGTGGCGAAAGAGTGATACAAAACAATAAAAGAGCGATGAAAGAGCGGCAAAAGAGTGATAACACAACGATACATGAGTGACGAAAGAGCGGCGAAAGAGTGATACAAAACGATAAAAGAGCAATAAGAGTGGCGAAAGAGTGGCGAAAGAGCGGCAAAAGAGTGATACAAAACAATAAAAGAGCGATAAAAGAGTGGTGAAAGAGCGGCAAAAGAGTGATACAAAACAATAAAAGAGCGATAAAAGAGTGGTGAAAGAGCGGCAAAAGAGTGATAACACAAAGACAAATGAGTGACGAAAGAGCGGCGAAAGAGTGATACAAAACGCCATAAGAGTGATGAAAGAGTGTAAAAGAGCAATGAAAGAATGATGAAAGAGCAACAAAAGAGCAAAAAAGAGCAATGAAAGAATGATGAAAGACTGCTGAAAGAGCGATGAAAGAGCGATAAAAGAGCAACAAAAGAGCGACGGAAGCGCAACATAAAAGTGAACAAAAACGTGACGACGACGCAATGAAAAACGAGTTTTGTAGGTTTACCTTTTACAAATGAGGAGCTACACTGGCCTATAGGCTGTACGCTCCTCAACAGAGAAGCTTTTAGATTTGGATAAAGCTGAACTAGAGAAAATGCGCTCGGTGAAGGCGGGGTAAGAGGTTAAAGTCATATGCTGATCCCTGCGCTGAAGAAGCAGAATGTGTGAGCAGCACTCCGGCATGTGTTTGCACAAAACATCATAAAACAAGCCTCATACGGGGTAAGTTCAGTCATTTTTATACTCCACATTGACCACTGCATGAAAAGTCCATACCTGCCGAGAATTCAAAAACAAAAAAAAACAAAAAACACAAACATCGGGGTTTCCGTTTTAGAGAAATACAAACCCAAGATTTTTTTATTTTTATTTTCCATAGCCTCCGTTGTCTCTCCATAAAAATAGTTGTTGCTCGAATGAAACAGTTCAAAACGAAAAGTAACCCCCCCCCCACCCCCAAATGTAAGTCTGTGAAAAAAGCCCCAGTTTCTGACATTCAACATTTCTCGGTCGTCTCTTCTTTTTCTCTCTCTCTCTCTCTCTCTCTCTCTCTCTTTTTAGCTTCTCTCCGAAGGCCGCCTCGGTCAGCCCCGTATCACCTCCCCGCACGTGTGTGCTCCTTCTGAAACAATTAGCATCGGAATGAGCCCTTGCAGAGACAAGTCAGGCAACCGCTGTAATGCATTTACTAGATTAGCCCTAAAACACTACACAAGCCATAGAGAAGCATGTCCAAAACAAACAAAAAACAAAACCTTAAGGAATTACAGGAAGAAAAAAAAAAGAAGGGAAAAAAAAAATGCACCCAAGTGACGAGAGAACAAAGTATTTGCATCGACTGAGAGGCCAGCAACTGACATGACATCTTTTTTCATTGTGAGGTCGTGGGAACATGTTTTACAATTTTACAACTCAAGACGCAAAAACTGGCACTGGCGAAAGAAAAAGAAAGGAAAAAAAAATGAACACGGGCTTAGCTCCGGCGAACATAGAGTTAATCCTTGGCTGCAGAAGAAACTCACTGCAGCACAAAAGCGTTTTGGCTGATAGCTACTGAACGGCACATTTCTATCTGTGCCATCGCTATCGCTGCGCTGGACGGACACACGGCACGGTTACTTTTTTTTTTTTTCCTATCCCTGGTGGGTCAATCGTTGTTGGTCCGTGGACTATAACCCGACTGGTTTATTGCATATGATTATTTGGCACAGTACAAACTTGGGAGCTGACACACTGGGGAGGGAAGGGGGGGGGGGTCGTCTGTTGTGAAAGACTTTTTACTGCATTCTAAATATGGACGAAAAATGAAAAGAAAAAAAAAAACTGAAACGCCCTCATCCTGCGTTAAGACAGACGCGAGACCCTCTCTGAAGACAATAGAACAAATCGGTAGCTTTGTCATTTTTTTCCCCCTTTTTTTTTTTTTAAATAGAAGTCATTAGTTATTAGAAAATAGTTTCAAATTACTTTCTTTTCTAATATAATCTGCAGGTCTCACCACTGCCATTCATTTATATATAGATATATATTTGTATTTTTTTTTTTCATATTTATATACGTATGTATAGGGATGTACAAGAAACAAAACCAAAAAAAGTGTCTGTTTTCTCGTCTGTACAAAAGAAAGTTACCATCTTGTTCCTTGTGCATTCTATTGCATGGCCGAGTGAGCAGCGTGATGAGCGGAGAGAGAAGGGGCAGAGTCAGTGTAATCCAGAGAATGCTCCTCAGATTTGGGTCTCTTGAACCTTATCCTTTCCGTGAGTGGTCTTTATGACGTAAGGGTCAGTGATAGTGCTGATGTGGCTGTGGTGCTGCCTGACGGAGCGGTGCAGAGAGTTGTTGTGGGTCCAGTGCGCTCCGTAGCTCCCCTGGCGAGTGGCGGACGCGTATCCGGGTTTAAAGGTGTTGCTGTTGTGTTCCACTAAGGTGGGCAGTACCAGCCCCGTGTCGTCGGAGCCGCTAGATCCAGAGGTGGTGGGAGGAACCGGGGGAACCTCCTCCTCCATCTGAATGATCTCTATGGTCCTCACGGCCGCCACTGTGCTCCTCTGCTGATGTCGTTTGCGTAACTTATAAAAAGCAATCAACATGGCAGCTGCCAGCAGTGTGACCGCGACAAAGCAGCCGATGATAATTTTGGTGGTCTTCATGACCTCGTCCAGGCTGGCAGCTGGCCCACTGGGGATCTTGGCAGTGGTGATGGTCACCTGCCTTGGAGTCTGCGTGCTGTGGAACAGCACAGTGGGGGTGGAGATAAAGACGGGCTGGAAAACAGAAGGGGAGGCCGGAGGTGTGGGTTTGGGTTTAGGGGTCTCCTCCACTGTGGGCTCCACTACCTCCGTCACCTCCACCGTGGTGAAGTAAGACAAATTGGACGTGTTGAGTTCGGCGTTGCTAACATTTAGGTAGGCCGAGGCGTTCGAATTCCCCGCCATGTTGCTCACCATGCACGTGTAGATGCCGGTGTCCGTGGGGAGCACATTGGAAAAGTTGAGCGTTCCGTCGTTGAGGACGGATATCCGCGGGTGAGCAGTACCGTGTGTCAATATGGTGCCGTTGGGGAGAAGCCATCGGACCGAGCTCATGGCAGCTGTGCCACATTTCAGCTCAGCCACTCTCTCGGCTGAGATATTCAGATCTCGGGGAGCGTCCAGGATGACGGGGGCGGAGCACTGGAAGGTGGCCTGGTCCACCTCCACCAAGTATCGACCCTTCATGTGCAGGGGGACGTGGCAGCGGCCGCAGCACGTGGAGTTGGTGGGAATGTACTCCCTCAGCCACCAGGACAGCCACACCACGTCACAGTCACAGCGCCACGGGTTATGGTGCAGATGGAGCTCCACCAAGTACTGCAGAGGGGAGAAGAGATTGTGTGGGAGGGTTGACAGGTTATTATGGGCCAGATTCAGCTCCACAAGGGCTGTGTTGTCATCGAACGCATTTCTCTCAATGATGGTGATGGCAGAGTTCATAATCCAGAGTTTACGCAAATGTTTAAGTCCGTGGAAGGCCGCCGGTTTCAGTTCTGGGAAAACATTCTCGGATATCTCCAGCTCCTCTAATCCCACCAGTGGAGACAGATGAGGAAACTCCCGAAGGTTACACATCCCTAAATTCAGATACTTGAGGTTCTGTAGGCCATCGAAGGCCCCGTCCGATATATATTCCAATTTCCGCAGCTCGCCCAGGTCCAGCCTCATGAGGGACGGCACTCGGTTGAAGGCGTTGGCCGAAATGCTCTCGATGGGATTGTTCCTGAGCCACAGTTCTCTCAACTTGGACAAGTACTCGAAGGCCCCGCTGGGAATAACCGTCAGCCTGTTGTCGAACAGCTCCAGGGTGTTCAGGCTGGTCAGGCCGTTAAACGCTCCCACCTCGATCTGCCGGATGGCGTTGCGTCCCAGCTGCAGCACCTCCAGGTGGTGCAAGTGCCTGAAGGTGTCGGCCTGTATCGTCTCGATGCTGTTCTCCATCAGGTTCAAGTATCTGGTGTTGGTCGGGATGTTGGGGGGCACCCGGATCAGGCCCCGCCGCGTGCACACCACCTTGCTGAGCTGGTTGGTGCACGAGCACATGCCCGGGCAGTTCGGCGGGTGCGCGGGGCCCGAGGCAGGCCCCGCCGACTGGCACATACTCAGGGCTGGCACCATGAGGGAGAGCACGGCGAGCAAAGCTGTGTTCCAGGTAAGCTGCACACTAACCTGGCCCAGAGGACTCATGGTGCGGAGGGCTCATAGTTCGGCATGGTAGGGGGAGATGGCACGCACCCGCTGACAGACCGCCTTAGCCCGGTTGGAGCAACTCGGTGCCCCCAAGTTCCATCGACAGTGTTGGAGGGTGCTACATCATGACAGTGGGGGGGGGGAGGAGAGACAGAGAGGGAGAGGGGGGGAGAGAGAGACGGAGTAAGTGCGGCTTTCTGGATAAACGCAAAAGCACTGCAGCAATATCAGGAGGAAAAAAAAAAAGAAACAATTACATAAAGACGTACCTCATTAGTTTGAAATCAGACTGTATCTTCTCTCTCTCTCTTCAGTGTCCAAAAAAAACAAGTCCCGCACCACAGTCATTTATAAATCCACGCCATGGAAAGACAACGCTGGGAGCTGTTTGCTTCTTTCCTCTTTCTGAAAAAAGTCATGTGGACCCTTTATTAGCCAAAGGGTACAAAATGGCTCCTGGTATTAAAAAGCCTGAAAGCAGCATGGGGGGGTAGAAAAAAAGAAGAAAAAAAAAATAGAGAGAAGCACTTACGAGCAGATGCAGGGCCAGCCACGCTCGGCAGGTACGCGGATCCCTCCTGCCCCCTCTAACGGCTCCCGTGCCAGGCTGCGGACCCCGGATCGGCACTCGGCGGCGGCGCGTTCGGGGAAATCACAATCAGCCATAGCGCGTGGAGACGGTCGCGCGGGGGGGGGGGGGGGAGCAGCGGCAAAGAAGTGGAAGAAGGGAAAAAAAATAAAAAAATAAAATTCCTCAGTCCGTTCAGGGGGTCCGGTGGCGCGCGTGCATAGGGAAAGAAGATCGCTCTCCGCTGTTTTCGGTGGTCAGATCCCCCCCCCCCCCCTCTTTGCTATGTGACTTTGCCAGGGGCTAGTCAGTGCCTGATTAACCCCGTTGTGACAGAGACCGAGAGGCAGAGAAAAGGCTGAAAAACTCCCGGCACAGTCATATCACCCCCCCCTCTTTCCTCCGTGGCTGCCGTAGCCGTACTCCTGTCCTCTCTCTCTCGCTCGTTTCTCTCTCTTCTTCCTCCCCCCCCCTCTCTCTGACCGTCGGTCTGGTCTGGCTTGGCTGGCTCGGCTCGGCTCGGCTCTGGCTGGCTGGCCCCGGTCAGAGCAGCTGCGGGCTGCCGTGTGCACAGTTAGCAGTAATCCGTCTATTGGTCCTGGAGGGGAGGGAGGGGGGGAGAGGGGGGGGTGGCGGCGGCGGCGGGTGAGATGGTGGCTGAGGATGGGGGGGTGGGAAAGGGGATGCACTGCGCTGCTGGAGCCTCGCAAAGGCTTGGAGGAGAGAGGAGGAAGAAGGATGAAGAAAAAAAAAAAAGGAGGAGAGAGGGTATAGAGAGAGAACGGCGAAGAAGAAGAAGAAGAAGAAGAAGAAGAAGAAGAAGCGCTCCTGTCCTATTCTGCGACGAGTGTGAATCCCAAAAAAAAAAGAGAAAAAAAAAAAGCGCCGGGAGTGACGAGGAGGAGTGTGTGGACGACGCGTATCCGTAAACGTGGGGTGGGTGGGTGGGGGGGGAGGCTTGTCCCTCGCCGCGTTGTTTGTCCTCTCTGCCACCTTTATGTCTTTAGTTTTAGTTTTTTTTTTTTCTTCCTCCCCCGGAGCCGAGGTAGTAAGTTGTGGCAGTTATCCTTGCGCGTGCGTGAGAGAGAGCGCGTGCGTGCGTGCGTCTGCGCGGCTGTCAAGACTCGCGCGGAAGGACGGCTGGGACTGCTGGACCACTGCAGTGTAGCCAGAGAAGAAGAACGCGGGAAGGAGAGAGAGGGAAAGATAGATGGGAGGAACTGGGTAGATTAAGAGAGAAGGGGAGAGAGAGAGAGAGAGGGAGAGAGAGAGAGAGAGAGAGAGAGAGAGAGAGAGAAGTGACAGATCAAGAGCGAAAAGAAAGATCGAGGAGCGCGGCGCACGCGAGCGGGACGCGCTCAAACGGGCAGCCCACCGTCACACCAGCGCACGGGTAGCATTCTAATCCGCGTCTTCTCGCTCTTGTTTATTCTCCAGCCCCCCCACTCCCCCCCGTTCCTCCCCCACCTCCTCTTCCTCACCACCACCGCCACCTCCTCCTCCTCCTCCTGCTGCTGCTCTCCCGCGGTCGGTCGGTGGGTGCGCGTGGCGGCGTGTTGCAGGCAGCCTAAGACGCTCGCTCTGCCCCCCTCCCTTTGTCCTTCAGTGGCAACGTGAATGCACTGCTGACGCACTCCCTCTCAGCTGCTCAGCCAGCCTCGGAGCAGTGCATTGGTTTGATGCAGTGTTCCTGTGTATTAACACGTGTGGCGCATGCACACACACACACTCGCACACACAGACACACACACACACACACATACACACATGCGTACACGCACACACACACACCACCCGTCTCCCCTCTCGGCGCCTCTGTCTCTCCTCGCCTTCCTCTCGTCGCACCTCTGGCCCCGGTGTCCCGCCGCACTTCTTTCACCTGCGCACTCTGTTTCCTTCCACTCACAACTCGTGGCACCAATCCAACCTCTCCAGCACTCTACTTTTATCTTTCATTTTTTTTATTTTTTTTTATTATTCCTATACTGCGAGCCTGCGCCGCAATTCATCCCCCACTTGTAAAAGCAGAGCTTGGGTAAGTGATTTCCCACCCGCGACAGAGAAGAAGAGGCCACTCGTGTGTTGTAGCCTCTGTGTAAGGCTTCCCCTCGCAGCATAACAACGCTTCACGAGGGTACTGTATGAGCTTAAAGGGGTCCCTGACATCACACGAGAACTGAAACGCTGACTCCGCTGCTCGGGGGTCCACTGTGGGCACCGGTCCTCTCTCTCTCTCTCTCTCTCTCTCTTCTCTCTCGAGGGAGGGGAGGGACAAGATGAAAGAGCCTCTTGCCGTGCCGTTATCGCAGAGAAAGATGAGCGCCAAAGACATAGCGATAGGGGGAGAAAGAGAAGAGACTCAGCCAGGGGAGTTGGAGGGGGTAGGGGAGGCTATAGCCACGTCCTTGGTGTAATAGAGGGAAAGGGAGCCTATAGAAGGAGGCATAAAGGAGACTGATGGGAAGACGACGGCCCAGGAGCTCCACGAGTTGGATGGAAATGGTGATGTGACATTCGCGGCGAAGAGCCGGAGTCAATACGAACGTTGCTTTAACGGCTCGAACTGATCTCACTTGTGAAATGAGTTGAATCGTTGTGTGTACTTTGCTACAAATGTTACGGCGAGAAGACGAGAAACAGCATAAAAAGGGAACTAACACCAATCATCATTTGAGAGAGCCTGTTTTCCTTGAATACAGGTTATGTAGTACACACACAGTTTTTCCTTTAGTCTCCGTAGCATTGTATCAGTAATCTCCTCGCACAAAGCTTGGTATAAAATCACCTTGCTTCAGTAAAATTATGAACTAAAACATGCAGGAGTGCTATTTGGATACGTGTTCTAGGGCTGAACGATATTGAAGTAACTTGCGATATGTGCAATAACGATAATATTGCGTTTTTCACTACAACATTTCAACACGATATGTTCCATTCTAACGAAACACAAATCATAAGTAAGTCGTTTTTCAGAAATTGTGTCAAAACAAGAATTATTGAAAGGCTACATCATCTTGAGTTTGCAAAAAAATGTGCCAATCTCAGTAAGGTGAAGACTTTAGTGATGCTGCCATATATTGTGGCTTCTTGTGATACAGACAATGCTTCAACTAAGATTTTGTGCGATATTGTGCAGCCTTAACTTAGCCTCGTTTTACCAGACCCTCGTACTCATTGCATTTCGTACAAGGGTCTGGACCTACACAATTGAGCTCCGTTATCAGGTGGGAGGAGTGAACTCCTTTGAAACGATTGGATCTGATTTTCGCTAGCGTTTGGTCGTGACGTATGTAATGCGCCCGAGTGAGTGAAGCAGCTATCATAACTCTGTCATAGCTCTATCATGACTCTATCATGACTCTATCATAACTCTATCATGACTCTATCATAACTCTGTCATAGCTCTATCATGACTCTATCATGACTCTATCATAACCCTATCATGACTCTATCATAACTTTATCATGCCTCTATCATAACTTTATCATAGCTCTATCATGACTCTATCATAACTCTATCATGACTCTATCATGACTCTATCATAACTCTATCATAACTCTATCATAACTCTATCATGACTCTATCATAACTCTATCATGACTCTATCATAACTCTATCATGACTCTATCATGACTCTATAATAACTCTATCATAACTCTATCATAACTCTATCATGACTATCATAACTCTATCATGACTCTATCATGACTCTATCATAACCCTATCATGACTATCATAACCCTATCATGACTCTATCATAACTCTATCATGACTCTATCATGACTCTATCATGACTCTATCATAACCCTATCATGACTCTATCATAACCCTATCATGACTCTATCATAACTCTATCATGACTCTATCATGACTCTATCATGACTCTATCATAACCCTATCATGACTCTATCATAACCCTATCATGACTCTATCATAACCCTATCATGACTCTATCATAACTCTATCATGACTCTATCATGACTCTATCATGACTCTATCATAACCCTATCATGACTCTATCATAACTCTATCATGACTCTATCATGACTCTATCATGACTCTATCATAACCCTATCATGACTCTATCATAACCCTATCATGACTCTATCATAACTCTATCATAACTCTATCATGACTCTATCATGACTCTATCATGACTCTATCATAACTCTATCATGACTCTATCATGAGTCTATCATGACTCTATCATAACCCTATCATGACTCTATCATGACTCTATCATGACTCTATCATAACTCTATCATGACTCTATCATAACTCTATCATGACTCTATCACGACTCTATCATGAGTCTATCATGACTCTATCATAACTCTATCATAACTGTCATAACTTTATCATAACTCTATCATAACTCTATCATAACTCTATCATAACTCTATCATAACTCTGTCATGACTCTATCATAACTCTGTCATGACTCTATCATAACTCTATCATAACTGTCATAACTTTATCATGACTCTATCATGACTCTATCATAACTTTATCATGACTCTATCATAACCCTATCATGACTCTATCATAACCCTATCATGACTCTATCATAACTCTATCATGACTCTATCATGACTCTATCATGACTCTATCATAACCCTATCATGACTCTATCATAACCCTATCATGACTCTATCATAACTCTATCATGACTCTATCATGACTCTATCATGACTCTATCATAACCCTATCATGACTCTATCATAACCCTATCATGACTCTATCATAACTCTATCATGACTCTATCATGACTCTATCATAACTCTATCATGACTCTATCATGAGTCTATCATGACTCTATCATAACCCTATCATGACTCTATCATGACTCTATCATGACTCTATCATGACTCTATCATAACTCTATCATGACTCTATCATAACTCTATCATGACTCTATCATGACTCTATCATGACTCTATCATGACTCTATCTTAACTCTATCATGACTCTATCATGAGTCTATCATGACTCTATCATAACTCTATCATAACTGTCATAACTTTATCATGACTCTATCATAACTCTATCATAACTCTATCATAACTCTATCATAACTCTGTCATGACTCTATCATAACTCTGTCATGACTCTATCATAACTCTGTCATGACTCTATCATAACTCTATCATAACTCTATCATAACTCTATCATAACTCTTGGGAGCATTCCTTGCACATCCCAAGGCTTCAATTTTAATTTCTGGATATTTGTGAGCCGAAGAGCTTCCATTGCTTTCGTATCCGCTGCCATTGCCAAACTACAACCAGCAAATGCAGCGCAAATGCTTAACGTCACCTACAAGCCCCGCCTCCCCCGCTCGCTGAATGGTAGGTTGAAATTTAACCAATGTAACGCGGCCACTGAGATCAGACCCAGACGTACATGTAGGGAAATTATAATTGACCGGAGTTTACGGATGGCTAAGGCCAGGCTAGCTTTAACTGGTTCTTTCAAAATGTCTTGCTTTGGTGTTCTTCAGTGCAGGGATCAGCATATGATTTTAAACAGATACAAACCTGAGACACTCAAAGAAAAGGCCTTTATTGTAGCATTGCCATTGGATGAAAACATTGCATACACGTTTTAGTCCTATTGGACAAGGCAAACTTGTCCCAGTTTTATGTTTCCTTTTCTGTCAACAGGAGTAAAACACAGGCTGGTTGGCCTTAACTTGTCCAACAATGTACTCTGTATTTTACATTTTAAAAAAAAGGATCACTAAACTACCAGGGACTTCTTCAATTAATTTGTGTCCATTGATTTAGCAGACTGTTAGCTGAAAGTGAAAGCTTGTTTTCACCAGAGGTGTGTTGAGTACCCAAACTATTCACTCAAGTAAGAGTAATGTCACTTTGTAATATTTTTAGTCAAGTATAAGTAAAGAAAGTACTTGGAGAAAATGTTACTTGAGTTACTTGAGTCGAGTAACTTAGCACAAAAGTCTGATTTATTTTCAATGATGCTATAAATTGTGTAAAACAAAACATAAAATCATATGGAATTTGTCACATTTCTAAATAAAATACCAAGAAAATGGCAGAAAATAAAAATACTAAAATATCTTTACTCAAGTGCATGTATTTGAGTAAATGTAACTTCACTGTCTTTCCCTCAACTCCCTGCAGAAGGCGCTCAAGTCCAATTTTCAATCCTGACCCTCTGGATCTTTCCTGTCACATTTACAGACATTCACACAGACATCACACACATTCTTAAAGCTGCATTATGCAACTTCTGCAAAAAGACGTTCGTATTAATACTGTACATATTTGACCTTTCAGTGACCCGATCGATGTTTGCGTGGTTAGCATAGCGCCTTTACTTAACATCCCGATGGCCTCCAGGATCAGTTGTTGCTTATTGAATCGTTTCCATGGTAACATATACATTCCATTCCAAAACCCTACCAGAAGCGCTAAAAACCTCAAATAAAATGTATCCTGAAGCATCACAGGAGCCACCGGGATGGAAAGTAAAGGTGCTAAGCTAACCATCCAAACAAATAAATGTCCTAATCTTCCTAATAACTACTCCAACAGACACAATATTTTTCATTCAAAATTCTTGAATTTCTATAGATTAGAAATACTAGAGTTTTTCCATTAATGAGCTGATTGCAAATCTCCCAAAATTAAAATTCGAGGCCCGATAAACGACTGCAAATCCCACAATCAAATGAATAAAGTGGACCCCCAGCAAAGGATAGAACGTTTCTTTTTATTAAAGGAACAGGCCACCATTTTTACATACTGAAATATGTTCTTGCCTGAGCTTAGACGAGTTGATGCGTACCTGTGCGTTTTTGTGCGTACGCTCAGTCACGCAAAACGACCAAAGATGTTGTTAGCCTCTCCCAACAACATTTGGCCTCTCCCAATGTATTCCTATAGCTCCAAACGGGAGTGAAGTTGGAAGCTACCACACTCTTCCACGGGCACAAAGACCAGACAGGTACGCATCAACCCGTCTAAGCTCAGGTAAGAACATATCTCAGTATGGAAAAACGGTGGCCTGTTCCTTTAACCTCTTACCCGAGCACACTCTCCAATTCAGTTTTCCCCAGATCCGAAAGCTTAGGCCAGAGTAATGCCTCATTTGAAAGCTAAGACCCACAAAACTGACATTTTTTTTGTGTTGCGGGCGCCTTTTCATCACATTTTGTCACTTGTTTGTTGCTTTTTCATCACTCTTCACTCATGTTTTGGTCACTTTTTTGTTCAGTTTTTGTTGCTTTCCCCCCAGCACGGTTTTGTCGCTCTTTTGCCGTGTTTTTGTCACATTTTAGAAGCGCTTTTGTCGCGTTCTCTTTTCATTCTTTCGCTTTTTGTCACGTTTTCGTCGCTTTTTTGCTGCATTTTCGTCACTCTGGCATCCCATTTACTACGCCAAAGTTTAGATCGAATGTGCCCCGGTCACGTGGGGGGGGCGGATTACGAGGTTAAGGCGAGACACTGCAGGTGAATAGGGAAAAAATGTATATTTACGGATATCAATTTGAAACTTTTGCTGTAGATCACTGGCATAAATGTAAGAAAAAATACATGGCAAGTTTTCTGTTATTTTATCTTTTCATATAAGAACAGGGCGTTTTATGCCTAAAAATGCCCCAAATTTCCCATCTTTTCGGCGACGAAATCTGAATAATGGATAGAGCTACATTCAAATTTATGGTTTCATTTTATTGATGAATGAGTTACCAAGACTTTCTGAGAGGGGATTTTGGATTTCTTGTTTAGTTTTAAAATAAGCTGTTTTTTAGTGAAAAAATTTGTAAAAATGTAATTTTCGCTCAATAAATGGGGCTAGGGATTAAATAATAAAAAATCCCACTGAAAAAATCTTCCAAATATTGTTCAGTCCAAGGCTGGAAAATTTGAAGTCTTTAGGTCCGACTGACGTGGACATAGTGTCGCCACAATGACAGAAAAATGTGTTTTGAGAAAAAGGGCCTTGAAATTGCATTCTCCCATATAAGTCTATGGGGGAACATTGAATCAGCACAATATTTAAACATGTTATTGTGAAGATTAGACGTATTTTCTGTTTCCGGCTGAAAGCTTGTACGTTCAGAGACCAATTTGGCCCAAAACCTGAAAACTGGAAAATTTTAGTTTTGCCTGTAGTGTCTCCCCTTAAGCGTCATTTAGATGCAGAGGAAGACGCGGCCCCCCCATTGACCGCATTCCGCCGTCCCGGCCCCGCCCCGCCCCCCTCCTGCTGTCACTAATATATTAGCCCATCAGTGCTGGAGGTCTGGGCTGCGAAAACATGCAAACACGCCGCTGTCATTTCAGATTTGATTTCCAGTTGAGTACAGACGGGCTAAACAGTTTTTCAATTTCAAAATCCCGGGGTGCTTTTATTGAAAGAATGATGTATTACCCCTCCGAGCACGGACAATGACGGTTAGCTGCGCGGGCACTACAGGTGACGGCTTCTCTCGCGTACCCACATGAATAAAAGATCCCGCTAAATAAATGATTGTGTGCGGCATATGATTACACGCGCTACAGTTCTGGATGTACACGTTTTGCACATTATGTTGCGCCGTATTTATTTTTAATCTGCTGCAATCCACTGGAAGCCCATATGCGGCGTGTGTGTATACATTTCAGTGAGTGTGCAATATTCATTTGGACGGAGACTTTCCAGAGGATCCCTGTGTCTGCGTGCATAAATTATTCTTTGCTCCGTTCAATTATGCTAAAACATACGGTAAAAGCTTTAAAACAGTAGTGGGCCGATTGAAGAGATTAGGGAGGCAACAAAGACAACAAAGTAAATGGGATTTTTTTTTTTTTTTTGAGACAGATTGCAATTAGATTTCCCATTTATGTTTTAAAAGACAAAGAGGAAAGTCCTAGTTTGCAATGAAAACAATTCAGATGCAGCTCACCGAACCTCAGAGGAGACAGACCAGGCGCCCCAAGTGCCTCACAAGGGACAGTTTTTCATTCTGTCCAAGCCCGGTGGTGGTGAGCCAAGCACAGTGCTGTGGAAATGGTTTTGTGTTTTTTTAAAAAGTACTTAGTACTTTTCTGTTTACATGATGTGAAACTCACATTTAGCAGCATAAATAAAAAAGTAGCAAAGTAAAAAAAAAAAAAAAATAATAGACCTATTATTATTTGCTTAACTGCAACTTTCATGCAAGTCTTTTTGGCATTTAGAACATAATACTTCCATTTAGAACATAATACTTCCATTTAGAACATAATACTTCCGTTTAGAACTAATACTTCCATTTAGAACATAATACTTCCATTTAGAACATAATACTTCCGTTTAGAACTAATACTTCCATTTAGAACATAATACTTCCATTTAGAACATAATACTTCCATTTAGAACTAATACTTCCATTTAGAACATAATACTTCCGTTTAGAACATAATACTTCCGTTTAGAACTAATACTTCCATTTAGAACTAATACTTCCATTTAGAACATAATTCTTCCATTTAGAACATAATACTTCCATTTAGAACTAATACTTCCATTTAGAACATACTACTTCCATTTAGAACTAATACTTCCATTTAGAACATAATACTTCCATTTAGAACATAATACTTCCATTTAGAACTATTACTTCCATTTAGAACATAATACTTCCATTTAGAACACAATACTTCCATTTAGAACAAAATACTTCAATTGAGAACTAATACTTCCATTTAGAACATAATACTTCAATTTAGAACATAATACTTCCATTTAGAACATAGTACTTTCATTTAGAACACAATACTTCCATTTAGAACATAATACTTCCGTTTAGAACATAATACTTCCATTTAGAACATAATACTTCCATTTAGAACTAATACTTCCATTTAGAACATAATACTTCCGTTTAGAACTAATACTTCCATTTAGAACATAATACTTCCGTTTAGAACTAATACTTCCATTTAGAACATAAGAACTAATACTTCCATTTAGAACATAATACTTCCATTTAGAAGTAATACTTCCATTTAGAACCTAATACTTCCATTTAGAACTATTACTTCCATTTAGAACATAATACTTCCATTTAGAACTAATACTTCCATTTAGAACATAATACTTCCATTTGGAACATAATACTTCCATTTCGATCTAATACTTCCATTTAGAACATAATACTTCCATTTAGAACTAATACTTTCATTTAGAACGTAATACCTCCATTTAGAATATAATACTTCCCTTTAGAACTAATACTTCCATTTAGAACATAATACTTCCATTTAGAACATAATACTTCCATTTAGAACATGATACTTCCATTTAGAACATAATACTTCCATTTAGAACGTAATACTTCCATTTAGAACATAATACTTCCATTTAGAACTAAGTTTCCAGTGCAGAGCTTTTTCCCCCTCAACCCTTGAACGCCGCACAATCATAAGGAGGAAAAGAGCTGACCGCTCCTGTAGATGTTGGATTATTAAACAGACATTTCATGGGAACTTCAGCTGCATCAGAGCAGGTCGGACAGATGTTTGTCAGTTTATAATCTTTTTGTAAACTTCTATCATAATGCTAAACTCTGATGTGTTCGTTGCTAACTTTTGCGGCTTTTGCTGCTTCAACCATTTGCGATCTCTGCGCATGTTTGTGTTTACATGGTGAGGTGTGTGGTGTCCTGTGAGGTGAGGGAGGTTGGTACAAAGTTGCCTCGCTGGTTGCGAAGGTGGCGTATCTAGTGATGCATTGTGGGAATGCAACCATGCCGGTCCGGCAAAATACAGTAGCAGCTTTAAGGATATAATGCTCTGACACCAATGGCCACGGGCAGCAGCGTTTCATGACCACCAAGCAGGAGGCTGACATTAGCCGCCACTGCTGCAGGAGCTCCATCTCGGGGCGGCAGAAAAAGCTAGTTTTGCACTAGAAAGCATTGATTTCACACAGTATTAAAGAACTTTCATGGCTCATTTGTGAGAATGTTGCATGGTGGTTTTCATAAACCACCATGTGTAGGTGGTTTATGAGAAACCAGGCGTTTTTTGCGCAATATTGTTGTTTTTAGAAAATCCGCATATTAATACAGCTTGCACCAGTTAGCATAAGCTTTGATGGTATTGTTTGGCTGCATAGAGAGCTTGAAGCGCAGACTGGCATGTGCAGTTGAGCCAACACCATCAGAAACACGACTCCCAAGAAGTAGCTGGTTATTTTGGTGAGTAAATTCACGTAATGAATGTTTATGTCAGCTAATCCTGGATACTGGCAAGAAAGGGAAAAAAATCCAAGGCACTCCGATACCTGGTTAAAAGTCCTTTATTTTAAATGGACATGCCTACGTGTTTCTTCAGGGCATAAGATGGTGCCTTACAGACTATCCTACCCACTGAAGCGATCACTATGTTCCTCTCAAAACTAATCCTGGATAGTATTGAAATGGTAAAGTAAAGTACTAATGTTAGTTGTTTGAGAAATTAAAACAACAGATTAAGATCACATTTCTGAGATGATTTTGTTCCATATTTGTTCTAATGGTGATGCATCTATAAAAGTATACCGTCCTTACACTATGTTAAGAATTAATTAAGGCCTACTTTGTGTTATTTTCACTACCTTGAGTCTAGTTAGATAATATAATATAACACAAGCCTTGGGTTATTAGATGAAACATTACTGAAACACTAGATTGTAACAACATAATTTCTAAGTGGGTGAGTATAATAAACAAATCCATTTCCATAATCCATCTGCTTTTATAAACTTTTCTCGTAGTGATCAGAAACTTCACCTTTTGTGTGTGTGATATTCATGGTTGTTATGTATTCAGGTTGGAGATGAATGATGATGAAATAACAGATACTGCTTTGGTCAAAATTATAATCTTTATTTTTCAGAAACTTCAGGTATTTCCTGCTGTTCATTGTTACTCCCGGGATTTTCAACAAAAGGAAACACCTCAGTCAGTGATGAAAACTGCAGAGAGAGGAGCACAAACAATGATTACTGTATTATAACAATAATTCATGAACTATTTCTGCCAAAATATGAAGCAAATAAATAGTTTTGAGGAGGAACAGAATAGGCTACATGTAGGCCAGGACAGTTGTTCTTTCATTTGAGAGTATTTAGAATAGTTACTTTCTTAAAATCAGAGAAGTACGGTCATTAAATTATTGCTTCATATTGAACATTATCTGTTGCCTGCAAATGCCTGTTTCAGTGACTAAACAGACTATAAAAGGCAACACATGGCAGTAATCACACAAACACAAAATATTCATGAAATTTGTTACTATTAGTAAATATAGTTTTTGATTAGATCTATCCATCCATCCATCCATTTTCTTCCGCTTTATCCGGGGCCGGGTCGCGGGGGCAGCAGTCTCAGCAGAGATGCCCAAACTTCCCGATCCACACACACCTCCTCCAGCTGTTCTGGGGGGACCCCGAGGCGACACCAGGCCAGCTCGGAGACATAGTCCCACCACCGTGTCCTGGGCCTTCCACGAGGCCTTGTCCCACTAGGACATGCCTGGAACACCTCCCGCGGGAGGCGACCAGGAGGCATCCGAAACAGATGCCCGAGCCACCTCAGCTGGCTCCTTTCGACGTGAAGGAGCAGCGACTCTACTCCAAGCTCCTCCCGGGTAACTGAGCTCCTCACCCGATCTCGGAGGGTGCGCCCAGCCACCCTGCGAAGGAAACTCATTTCGGCCGCTTGTATTCGCGATCTTGTCCTTTCGGTCATGACCCAAATCTCATGACCATAGGTGAGGGTGGGAACGTAGATCGATCGGTAAATCGAGAGCTTTGCCCTCCGACTCAGCTCCCTCTTCACCACGACAGACCGATACAGCGACCGCATCACTGCTGACGCCGCACCGATCCGTCTATCGATCTCACGCTCCATCCGTCCCTCACTCGTGAACAAGACCCCGAGATACTTGAACTCCTCCACTTGAGGCAAGGACTCCCCACCGACCTGAAGAGGGGAAACCACCTTTTTCCGGTGGAGAACCATGGCCTCGGATTTGGAGGTGCTGATCCTCATCCCGGCCGCTACACACTCGGCTGCAAACCGCCCCAGTGCGTGCTGAAGGTCCTGGTTCGTTGAAGCCATCAGAACAACATCGTCCGCAAACAGCAGAGATGAGACTCTGAGGCTCCCAAACCGGACACCCTCCGGCCCCTGGCTGCGCCTAGAAATTCTGTCCATAAAAGTAATGAACAGAACCGGTGACAAAGGGCAGCCCTGGCGGAGACCAACACGCACCGGGAACAGGTCTGACTTACTGCCGGCAATGCGAACCAAGCTCCTGCTGCGGTCATACAGGGAACGGACAGCCCTTAGCAGAGGGCCCCGGACCCCATACTCCCGGAGCACCCCCCACAGGGCACCACGAGGGACGCGGTCGAACGCTTTCTCCAGATTCACAAAACACATGTGGACTGGTTGGGCGAACTCCCACGAACCCTCGAGTACCCGATGAAGGGTATAGAGTTGGTCCAGTGTGCCACGACCAGGACGAAAACCGCATTGTTCCTCCTGGATCCGAGGTTCAACCATCGGCCGGATCCTTTGATTAGATCATTGATTAGATCTGTTTTTACTTAACTTACCAGTCATACAAGTCCCTTGAGTAGTAGGTAGTAGTAGGCGTTAGCTTCACGGAGCTGTGAAGGCGGGTTTGTGGATGCTCTCCCCGCCCTCGAGAGCCGAGTCCTCAGTGAAGATCCCGCCTTTTTGTTCTTTTCAGTAACATGCTTGGTCAGAGCAGGGCTGTAAATCCAGCATGGATCTCATAGTCATTAAAGCAGTGCTAAGTAACTCATGCACCTAGAGGCCATAAGCGCCACTGCAGCTGTCGCAGCATGTCGCGTTTTTTTACTTGTGCGTGAGAGTAAATACTACACTGGTGGAAAAGACAAAGGGACAGAAGGATATTGTACATCCATTTACAATGGGGATATTTTTTTCACTCAAACTTGGCTGTAAATATAGTTTAAGCAGCGCTAGCCCGCAGCTAGCTTTGCCTGTTAGCCTGTTTGCTTCTTCTTCGTGATTCAATTAGTGTGCATTGGGGCCTCCAACCTGGTGCAGGAAAGCTGCAAGTGTGTTTTTTCTGGCCAGAGACATCAGGAGGAGATGAAAGACTCCCGAATCATCCCATTAAAGGGACTATACAGAGTTTAAAAATGTAAAAACTAAGTATTTTCCTCCCCCTACATGTTCCAGCCATGTCCTAATGTGTAGAATGAGCTCAGACCTGTTCACCACAACTGCCTCTAAAACCTTGCACTGTCACTCAAAAGGGTGTTAATTCGGGTCCGAAGTGCCGTCATGCACAAGCTTAATATAGAATTGCAGTTACACATAAGACCTGAGGTGGCAGTAGTGAGTATAAAATGACTAACTTGCATCTAGCCCCTTTAACACTTGTATTACCCCTAGAGGGACTACGGAAAGGATTTATTAAGATAAACAAGCTGGATGGATGGAGTTTGCATGTTCTTCCTGTGTCTGCGTAGGTTTCCTCCGGTTTCCCCTACCACTAAAAACATGTACAATAGGGGAATCTTCCAGCCAGGTGATATTGACCACCAGCCTGGCTCCACATCTGGAGATGTGTCCTCAGGCGCAGCACTGCCACTGCCCACTGCTCCTTACGGGTCGTTCCAGTGGCATTGAAGGACGGGTCAAATGCAGAGGACACATCTTATTGTACATTTGTTGTATATTGAAAAAAAGCACCTCTTACACAGAAAATACTGTTAATACAAAACTGTATATTCTAAGTTGTCTGCACCGCGGATGTACGTATGCTGTTGGACATCGGCGCTTGAATAAAAACAGCTTGAAATTGTTGATTTTTTTTTAACTTACATACGTGTGCTGACCACCATGAGATGAGAAAATCGTCCAAGTATGACAAAATCGCCCTTGCCGCTCCTTCGGGAATCTCTGGAATGTCCGTGTGAGCCGCAAACAGACTTAATTAAATGCACGCGTGAGAGATTGTTTTGTACATCAGAACTGACTTTGAGCGAAAACACACACAAACTACAAAGTGCCCCGGATCATTCTCAAAACATCATGTTTAATGCATGCGGCGCAAACAACTGTGCGATAAGAGCTTGCATTCTTTACGGCTGCGGCACTACTTTTATTCTAACGCAAAATCGAAGCCTTATTTTGTGTAATCACTTCTGTGTTAGTATTGTTGTTTATCTGAAGGCTGAAGCTTTGGCATGAGCAGCGCTGTCCAAATCCATCCTTGCAGTTGAAAGTTGTACGATTTTGTATAGTTTGTGGTCGCATGTGTTTTTTTCCCCATCAACGTACTATGTTTCTTCATGTTATAGCAAAGATATGTAGAGAGATAATAGCAGAGAGAGGGAATGTAGTGTGTGCAGATATCATTAGCATGTTAATCAGACAAGGCTCCGGATGGTTCGTTTTTAGGAGATGCTGTACAGTATTCACTGCTGAGCCGATCAAGAGCACGTCATTTTAAATGTGCATTATGTTGATTATGTAAGGGATAATGTATAGAACACTGGTCATTATTGGTAAAATAAGCATCGACAGGGCGAACCGGACCCCGACGCAAAGTGGAGGGGTCCGGTTCGCCCTGAAGGTGCTTATTTTACCGCTTATTATACGGCCATTTGCCAACTGAACACACAACATAAACTTTGTACACTTTTATGAAGGTCGAAAGGTTTATTTAATGACTTCCGCGACAAATAGTTCCAAAAGTTTGCGTGTTGCTCGGCAACGTTTTGCTAGGCTAGAAGTAGCAAGGCTAGTAGCTAGCCTAGCTACTTAGTTGAAGGCGCAGTTGGAGAGGAGGAATGGTGGTGAATCTCTTGGTAAGTTGAGTCAGACTCACGCTAACTTCACGAGCAATTCCCCCAAGTTCTCTCGCAGTGACGGGGACAGAGATAGTGTCCGCTACTACGTACGCGCGGAGTGATATGAAAGCACCAACTCCGTTGCCATTGGCAGCGGTCATTATTTTTTTCAGAGGTCCTTTATCAGAAAATAATGACCGGTAGAACGTAGGAAATCCCATTCAAATCAACGGAGTGTTCTACTTACGTTGTGAAGAGCCGTATAATAATGTTATTTAATCATGTCTAACTCCAAAGATTCTGCTGTAGACAAATTGTGACCCATCACGGAAATGGAGGACTCGGTTTTGGGGCATTTTGAGTCAGACATAGATTACGAAAGTGTAGTCTCCAAGTCTTCCAATGATGTGCAACACATGGAAAGCTGACAGTATTTGGAGAATCTGTTAAAGGGGGGGTATTATGCAAAATCGACCTTTTTCAAGCTTTACATCATGTTATTATGTCATTCCCTCATTAAAAACATGCCTGAAGTGTAGCCTTGGCACATTCACGTATTTTTGAGTAATCTGTAAAAGCTCTGATGGCGGCCATTTTAGGGATAGGTTTGCCTGAGTCCTCCTAGGAACGCCCACACCTCCTGGAGACGCCTCCGAGCTTTCGTCACCAGCCGAGTAACCAACCACTGCTCCTCAGCAGAACCCCCTCCCCACTGATGCCACAGACAGCATGTGGAGGGGGCGTGTCGGAAAGGGTCAGAGGTTCTTAAAGAGACAGAGGCCTATTTCAAGACATTCACTACAGCCATTTTGAGAGAGCAATTTTATACAAGGCAGTTACTCTAATTTACTGCATTTACAGACCAACAGAAGGTTTCGTAATCATTGCAGTGTGCTATAGACTGGTGCTATGTGGCTGAAAAAAGCATAATACCCTCTCTTTAACAGTTGAAGCTAAGCTCTTATATTTTCTCTTAGCGGAGAAAACAGCCTCTAAACTTTTGGGCTGTTCTCACCTCGGCGTGACAATAGGGCTCATTTACATTAGTGATGGGATTGCAACTCTTTTTGGTGAACCAGATCATTGGGATCGTCCATCCATCCATCCATTTTCTTCTGCTTTATCCGGGGCCGGGTCGCGGGGGCAGCAGTCTCAGCAGAGATGCCCAAACTTCCCGATCCACACACACCTCCTCCAGCTGTTCTGGGGGTCCCCGAGGCGACACCAGGCCAGCTCGGAGACATAGTCCCACCAGCGTGTCCTGGGCCTTCCACGAGGCCTTGTCCCACTAGGACATGCCTGGAATACCTCCCGCGGGAGGCAACCAGGAGGCATCCGGAACAGATGCCCTAGCCACCTCAGCTGGCTCCTTTCGGCGTGAAGGAGCAGCGACTCTACTCCGAGCTCCTCCCGGGTAACTGAGTTCCTCACCCGATCTTGGAGGGTGCGCCCAGCCACCCTGCGAAGGAAACTCATTTCGGCCGCCTGTATTCGCGATCTTGTCCTTTCGGTCATTACTCAAATCTCATGACCATAGGTGAGGGTGGGAACGTAGATCGATCGATAAATCGAGAGCTTTGCCCTCCGACTCAGCTCCCTCTTCACCACGACAGACCGATACAGCGACCGCATCACTGCTGACGCCGCACCGATCCGTCTGTCGATCTCACGCTCCATCCGTCCCTCATTCGTGAACAAGACCCCGAGATACATTTGGATCGTCTCATCATAAAGAGCCGACTCTTTTGGCTCCCAAATGGCTCTTCATGTTTTTACATATACAGTTTAAATTTAGGAGAGATTTGGATTCATTGCTTATTAAATGAGCTTTCGACTACTCCCAGAACAAAACAACTATAGTCAAGAAAAAAAAAAAAAAAAAAGTTTTGTTAGATTTGATTTTGGCTTATAGTGAGGTTGTTTTGTCTTCAAGAGTCAACGTTGATTTTTCGAGATGTTAGAGCCATTGTTTATTATAGCAACACATGAACATTTAAAGCTGGTAGTAGTTACATATATGTACTCTTTTATTTACAGTCAAAATCCTCAGTGTTTCTCCTTAGTGCCTCGGCTGCTTGTAGCTCCGCCCCTGGTCCTGCTCCGTCTGTAGCTGCTGCAGCCTTGCACTGAGAGACAGGGATACAGACTCCAGATATCACTGAAGTCCAAACTTTAGCCAGGACTCCTGTTGTACTTATGCTTTAGTTGCTTTTGCAATGGGCTCATACACATGAGCGGTAAAGGCCGACATTGCGACGTATCGCCGCTCCACGCATGATCGCATTGTTTACTTTTCACTCCACAAACCCAGCGTAACTCTATCTAACCATAAAACCGAAAATATGAGGCGGATCATTCTCATTTAAGAAGTGGATGAAAGCTAGAGATGTACTGACTACATTTATGGGACCCAATTCTCACTTTTTTTCTCTAATTTAGCACAGAGCGGTGCATGTAGAGTTTTATAACACATAAAAAATAAACAGCTCACGGGTGAGACTCGGCTTTCATCGTTAATTTAAAAGAGCCGGCTCTTTTACTGACTCATTCGCGACCGACCCATCACTAATTTACATCTCAATTAGATAAGCCATACCCGCTCCCCACGTAAAGCTCTGTAGCACAGGAGGGAGAAAAGGCAAAAAGCAATAAAAATGTGCCATCAAAGAAAAAAAAAAGGCAACAGGTAATATATAAATAAATGTCTATTTAATCCACTTCCCATAGAGCCTACCTCTACAGCAACTAGCAACACAATGACAACTAGCAACATTATCCAAACACACACACACTTGACCAGAGGGAAAGAAGAACACACACACGGTTATTACAAATCCAATCAACTCAACACACCACGTTAGCTTACAGCACAACAATGGCCTCAACAAGAAGCAAACAGACACAATGACACAGCGGCAACAAGTAAAAAAAAAAACTTTTCCTCACCTCTGAAGGAGTTGGCTCGGGAAATGTAATGATCAGCAGGGGGCGCTGTGCATGCTAACAGCCAGGGCATCATCAGTCGCACTGGAAAGGTTAGCCTGGAGAAGTTCACTGGTTTCACCCAGAAAAACGAACCTATGCTAAAATGCTAAAAGCAAAAATCACCAATTTACAAAAAAAGTATGCTTTTTTTTACGATTTGTGGGAAACTGAGACTTATACTGTGAGACTTACTGAGACATAAAAAGCTACAAAAGAGCGCCAAAAGAGGGACAGAAAAGTGCTGAAAGAACCCCAACAACAACACAATAAAAAAGCAACCAAAAAATGTGATAAAAACACAACCAAAAAACCTATGAAAACCAGGCTAAAAATGGGCGAAACCTCCCAAAATGCTTAAAACATGTGGCAACAATTTTGTAGGTCTTAGCTTTCAAATGAGGTGTTACTCTGGCCTATAGGCTTTTAGATTTGGGTAAAGCTGAACTGGAGAAAATACATTTGGTTAAGTAAGAGGTTAAAGGCACAAAAACAAACCATGAACACACGGCTTTTATTTCTACAATATACCACATGGTTGACAAGGGTCTATGCAACACCTGAAAAACTCCACCATGTGTCAAGCAATATTCCTGATATTTGTACAAAATGTTCAAATGATAAAGGAATCCACTGTTTATGGGAATTGTCCTGAAATACAGAGGTTTTGGAATGATGATGTGTCTAATGTTGAAATACCACTTTGTGCCAAACTTTGTGTTCTGGGAATATATCCAGCTTTCTCACGATCTAAGAAACTAACTAGACTATTGGATTATGGACTGGTACATGCCAGAAGAACTGTTGCTTTGAATTGGAGGAGAACGGAATCATCTTCTATAAAACGATGGATAAAAGAACGTTCAGAGTGCATTGTACTGGAAAGACTAACCTATATCTCCAAGGGCAAAGGGAAGGACTTTGTACGATTATGGAAGCCATATATGATCATTAAAACATCAGAAAAGTAAGGCCATACTTTTATTTTGTTGTAAACTTATTTATTTGATTATAATTGTGACTTTGATTTTCTTGTAACTTAAAACTTACGGCCTGGAGCATGACATCAAATATAATGGAGTGAAAACGTTGGTTATGATCTGTAGAACCAAGAAGGATAGAAAGACAACATTTCCTGATTTTTATTTGTCTAATACAACACTTCATGCTACAAACAAAATAAAGTGTCTTTGGGATATATTTACAGAGGACTTGTCTGATGATTCAGACATAAACAGAAAATTCAACCTGGATAGACTCAAACAGACAAAAGCAGCGATTAGGAAGATTTATTGACATGTATGTTAGTTTTGGTGATAGATAGTTTTGGTAGACGTCGATGTATGAAAGTCAGTCAGGAAGAACATCTTGGAGTTAGGGATCTCCCCCGGAGCCTGGACACTACTGGTAATTTAGGAGGCCCATGAAGGATGCAGCAGGTAGAAGCCGTGGGCAGAAGAGGTGGAGACGGGGCGGAGGTGGGTCGCAGCACAGCTGGGAAGCCAACAAACCATGTTTGCTGGGGCTTAAAAGCGGGACCGAGGGCAATGATTGGCTGCTACGGAAGTTCGGCTCTTACGCTGATGGCTGAGGTGGAGGTGTGGCCCTCTCGGAAGCGATCATTGGCTGGAGGTCGGAGATGCTGAAATTAGTCTACCAGGTTGAATTAACGCCTAGGCTTCATTGTAGAACGCCAAAGTGAAAAGAATGTAGTTCAAATCATATTGTACATCTCTGTACACAACGCACCTTTGGTCGAACTATAAAAAAGGAACTTTGCAAAGGTTGCAGGTGGCCTCCAATGACACTCTGCGTGTGCTTCTCAGAAGGCCGAGATGGACCACTGCGCGTGAGATGTTTGTTACTGCTAGAATAAACACGCTGCAAGCCACACTGCGGACGCTTATGTACCGTCTTATATGCCGTTTGAATAAGTCGGTGAATACAGTAGTTGGTTCACTGGTTGATGTCACCTGTAGTGCCATTCGCTATCAGTCGAAGATGTGGAGACACTGGTATAGCTGTCTTTCTAGAGTGACTTTGTAATTTTTGTATTGTTTGTTATATTGTGTTGCTCTGTCTCTTTGGAGTCCTTAAAGTTGATATAGTGTAGCATGTTCTGATGGTGGTTGAGAGATATATGTATATATAGATATAACAGATATATATGTGTATATATCTGTTTAAAAGTGCATTATGGAATAGTTTATGCTCCGAAAGAATTGACAACAATGCAATGTCGTGAAACCACCAAGAACAGCTGCTAAAAAGTTATATTTTCCCTGCACTTTTGTAGTTTCTTATTAAAGGCAAAGCAATCTATAGGTGTTCGTCATCATGATCACAGAGAACAACGAGACTGGCCTCAGATCACGCAGTGTCACGTTCAGATATCACGTTCATTTCAAGTTTGTCCTAAATAAAACTCATTCACCTCCTGCTCTGTTTCCTTTACTCCAGTGACATCATTCTACATCAGTGAAAACTTTTTTCCATTTGTGTGTTTGTGCAAAATAAAATACTTCCTTTAAAATCATAAGTTTGTTCTGAAAAGCATCAAACATGAAGTCTCAAAAGAAAAACAAATCCAATCGCAATCGAGGTTTTGACGACTGCAATAACCAAACTTCAAAAGGACCGAGGATGAGGGTTTCTTTTTCTTCTGTCTCTGGCATTTGAGTGATAGATGTTCACCAATCAGAACTGTCGAGCCTTGTGATCTCAGGTTCAGCAGCAACAGATAAAAGATTCCATCAAGCAGATTCTAAAGTGTTTAGATTTAGACTTATTTTAAGCACATGGCTGTCCCCCAGAGGTACTCTGAATTTGCCTGGCTCTGCCATACTATTCCCTGTCCATTCCACACAGGGAGTTAGTCTGGTCACGGAGCAATTGGAGCAGTTTGAACGGGCGGGCCTAACGCACACATATTGACATTAACCATGTCAATTCTCTGTGACGGTCGTGATTGGTTCGGCCTTAGCCAATCAGACACTTGTTTACCATGTATGGCCAGACCCACCTTCTTTCGCACAGAAAAGAAGAGGGTTTGGTTTATAAGGCTAACTCTGAATGACCGGGAAAAGATGGAACTCCTCCAGAAGAGGGCGCTGTCCACAGAAAACCAAATCATTTTGAATATGGATTATTGTGTGTTGTTCTAATGTGGGGCAATTTGAGCAAAAATATGTTGTTAAGTGACTAAAAGCAACATGACTTATATCACTCATCATTTAAGCAGTTTAATCATTTGAATGTGTCAAATGTAAAAATCACGAATCGAAATCGCAATATCTCCACATGGGATTTAACATTTCATATCAAAGCGCTGTTGAAAAAGGTGATTTAGCCTCTTATACCCTCATAGTTGTCTTTTAGCGGCTTCTTTCTTGTAGTATTTGCCTTGGCACCTCCCAATAATTCCATAACCTCCACCAAAAGGCAGCATTTGGCATCGAGGCTCAAAAACTTTCCATCACCGTTCTGTTTTTCCTTCAGAATGTGTATTCTAGCGTGCAAACCCGTGGCAGCGCCGCCCACAACAAATGTGGTCCATTATTAAGTGGAAACTGAGTTGCCTTGTGTACGAAACACATGGTAAAGATCATGCCTTGCCTTGCCTATATGGAACTGCAGCTTTTTGTTTTTCAGGGTTTCTGGTGCATTTTCGACCATTGATGGAACCACCTCCATTATTACACATACGTTCCATCCAGAAAACCTACGAAAAAAAAACAATTGGAGCATCATAAAGGCCACTGTGAAGGCGCCATTCTGACCACTCATACAGCCGCGTGGGTCACGAAAATGTCAATTGCGTATTAATATCATTTTCAAGCAGGGGTTTTATTTTGTTCATATGTTAGTTAAAGGGGCTGTATGGAAGTTCTCAGTTTTATACTCGCTACTGCCACCTCAGGTGTAATGCGTAACTGCAGTCTCTGTGTTAAGCGTGTGCATGACGCGCGCATCCTAGTACACGTACGGATAAACAGAAACAACAGCATTTGCATCCCGTTTTGCACAGATTTGCAGACATGACTTCAACTGAGGTAAGAAAGTGTTATTTGTGCGTTTTGTCAACGTAGACCAAAATCTAAGATGTATGTCACATTGCCAATTTCTCATCACCGTTGTTAATTTTGAGCACAATGTAGCCAGTTGATAAATCACCAGGCCACAATACACTACATGCTAAGCAAAATAAACAATGCAGACCCACATAGCTACTATAAATTTCTCTAATAATTATAGCTAACAAACTAGCATAACAATGACTCAACAGAACGAACATTCACTGAAGCATTAGATATTATTTTTCACGTAAACCTGTAATTGTGTCTTACCTATCGAGTAAAAAGAAAGTTAACGGTAAGTCTTTTTTCATACCGAGAGCATCTCTAAGCGCTCGCCATCGCTGAAAAGCTGCTCCAATATTGACTCTCGTCTTTGACCTGCACCGGTCTGACTCCAGTTTACTTCGCTTGCGCTCGAAAGTTGTTGCTTCACTTTCTTGTGTTTTCTTGGGGTCTGTGATGGAGTTTTAACTGGGCTCGAGGCCGGTCTCTTCTTGCTTTCCGCAGACTCCATCCTCACTGTTCAAAAGTTACCTCCTTAGAGCGGATAAATGGATACCTGCGGCAGCTGCTCGGGCACGCGCATGACGTCACGCGCTCTGCAACTTCGGCCCCAAGTACACTTTTCTCATTGACAGTGCAGGCTTTTAGAGACAGTTGTGGTAAACAGGGCTGGGCTCATTCTACACATTAGGACATGGCCGGAACATGTAGGGTAATGAAAATACTTAATTTTAACATTTTTAAACTCCGTATAGTCCCTTTAAAGATTTTGGAGCTAGAGTGAGAGTGAAAAAGCTGTGAACATTCAAATTGTGCCTTGACTTTTGCTCATTAAGGTTGGGAATTGTATTGTAACAACAATTGTATTGTTGGTCATTTTTATACTCACTACTACCACCTTAGGTCTTACGTGTAACGACAGCTTCTATATTAAGCTTGTGCATGATGGCACTTCGGACCCGAATTAACACCTTGGACATGGCTGGAACATGTAGGGGGAGGAAAATACTTCATTTTAACATTGTTAAACTCTGTATAGTCCCTTTAATCTCTTAACCCCCACCTTAACCAAGTGCATTTGCTCCAGTTCAGCTTTACCCAAATCCATACGGTCACAACCTATGGCCAGTGCAACACCTCATTTGAAAGCTAAGGAAAGTTATACTTTACTTTACTTTTCTTTTCACCATCTCCTTCGTCTTACTGGTGTTTGAACATCAGTAAGACGAAGGAGATGGTGATCGACTTCACGAGGAAGCCACTACCGCACACACCGCTGAACATCCAGGGGGAGGACATTGAGGAGGTGGACAGTTTCAAGTACCTGGGTGTTCACCTCAACAATAAACTGGACTGGTCCCACAACACCAACGCCCTGTACAAGAAGGGCCAAAGTCGCCTCCACCTTCTGAGGAGACTGAGGTCGTTCGGAGTGAGCAGGCCTCTGCTCAGGACTTTTTATGACTCTGTGGTGGCCTCTGCTCTCCACTACGCTGCCGTGTGCTGGGCCCCGGGCAGCACAGAGCGGGACAAGAACAGACTGAACAAGCTGGTCAGGAGGGCCAGCTCCGTCCTGGGGCCCCCTGGACTCTGTGGAGGAGGTGAGGGACAGGAGGGTGTTAGCCAAGCTCACCTCCATCATGGACAACACCTCCTACCCACTGCACGGGACTGTAGAAGAGCTGTGCAGCTCTCTCAGTGGCAGACTGAGACACCCTCAGTGCAGGACGGAGCGCTACCGCAAAGCCTTCATCCCCACTGCTGTCAGGCTGTACAATAAGACTGTGAAGTAACGCCGACTGTAACAAGTGAATTTCTCCTTTGTGAGATTAATAAAGGTTTATCTTATCTTATCTTATCTTATCTTATTATTTATCTCTGTAGAGAAATGTGTTCTCTGCATTTGAGCCATCCTCATTGTCGCTGGGCCACCTGAGCTGCCAGCATGGGCCGGCGCTCGGGGAGCCTGGTGGTCAGAAACACTTGGCTGGAGGATTAACCCATTGCACATGTTTTTACCACTAGCCCAGGCAGAACATGCAAACTCCACACAGACCACGTGGGAATCGAACCTGGGACCTTCGATCTGTGAGGCACAAGCGCTAACCACTGCGCCACCGTGCTGCATAAGACCTACACAACTAATCTAAAAGGACAATTTTCCTCTGTTGTCGTCACTTTTTAATTCTTTTTTTTCCCATCACATTGTTGTCACTTTTTCATCGCTTTTTTGTTGCTATTTTGTTGCATTTTCCTCCTTGTTTTCGTCACATTTTTGTTGCTATTTTGACACTTTTTCAAGAAGCTTTTAGATTTGGGTGAAGCCAAACTGAAGAAAAGGTGCGGGTTAAGAAACTAATGTACTGTAGTATCTGTTTCACACATTGACATCTTAACTTACCTAACTACCTACTTACTTGAGTCCACAAACCCACAATATTCATTCAAGGGCTTTGGCGCCGTTTACCGACGCCAAGAACGCCCGTGTGAATCATATCAGCACTTTTTGAAGCCAACGTGAGAAATCTCATTAGTTCATCTGCGCAGACAAGACACATTGTTAAACACGGCGTTGCTTTCGTTTCACTTGGACCCGACCGGCAATTACAGAGCATTCCAACCATAAATCAGGTCAAAACATCTGCACTGTCAGCAGAATCCATGGCTGCCGTTCACCGCCACTCTATGCTTCTCTCCAAGTATCCTGGAGTAGTTTACTTTTCCACGTGATGAGTTCAAATTGATGACTGTGTTGGCGAAACAGCTCAGACTAGACCGAATCACACGTCACATTTGTGGATGCATTTTCTCTTTGTGCTCGAAAGGATGGATTTACAAACATATACACTGTAGTAATGTCTTATGGTTCTTATCAAAGGCTTTTGATACCGTTAATCATCTGGTGTAATTGTCCAAACTGAAACAATATAATTTGTCCATCAATACCCTTAGCTGGATTAAATCCTATTTAGCCGGGTGCTCTCAGTGTGTCCGTGAAGCAGTGAAGCAGTGTCCTAACTGAGAGAGTGCACTATGGGAGTGCCACAGGGATCTATCTTGGGGCCATTATTGTTCAGTTTATATATAAATGACCTCCCATGCGTGTGTGATGATGTTGATGTCCAGATGTATGCTGACGACACCGTTATCTACACGGATGGGAAGGACCATGAACAAGCGGCAACCAAACTATCAGTGGACAAAATTTCTATATGGTTGAATGATTCCTGTCTAACACTGAATGTGAGTAAAACTGCGACAATGTTCTTCTCAACAAAACTGAACAAAAAAACCTCCCCTTAATTACAGTAAAAGGAGAAAAAAAATTAAATGTCTATGAGTTCAAATACCTTGGCATCATTTTAGACTCGAGACTAAGCTTTAAGAAAAACATCAAAAAGATATGCCATACAATAAAATATAATCTGTATACATTTAAATCTATAAGAAATGAATTGACAACACAAGGAGCTAAAACCTACTTCAATGATATTCAAGCCAACAAATCCACAATAAAACCTTTAGAATCTCTTTATGAGCAGCACTTAGGATTCTAGATAGGAATAGTCGTGATGACAGTATCATCACTGTCAAATATTTACCAAATACAAAATGCTAAATTTGGAATATATAGTTAAGTCAGCCAATCTAAAATTACTATTCAAGATTGCTAATAATGTGGCCCCGCCACCACTGAAAATGTTTCTCCAATTAACATCTGATCAGATGGTCAGAACAACAAGGTCAACAGTCAATGGCCAATGTACCAAAACGAAAAACAGCATTAGGACAATCGGCATTTTCTTTTAAAACTCTCTCAGAATGGAACAAACTTCCAACTGCACTGCTGATTTTGCCTGGGCGTGAAACAACATTTTTTTTTACATCAACAACAAAATTTTACATCTTAGAAGGGTAGGGACTATAGAGGAACAAGTTTTCCCTTTGACAAAATGTACTTTTTTTTATTTTTTTATAAATATATAAAATGTAAATACTGTCTGTAAATATTATGAACTGTATTGTTTTATGCTTTTTGTAGTTGTCTGTCTCGGGGACTGCAGATGGAAATTAGCTTCAAGAGCTTAAGTCTGGTACAAAGCATCTTTTCATATGTGGATTAATGCTCCTGTACATTTCACTGTCAAATAAACAACTAAACAAAACTGTCAGGTAGAAATTTCAACAACAAAAAAAGTGTAAAAGTACTCACAGACAATAAAAAAAACAAGGTACTCTGTCCTCAATTATGACAAAAAATTGAAAAGCCTTTCTCGGCACATGGCCTTGAATTAAAACATGCACCAACGCGTTCCAGCCAGCATGGCCTTCATCGGGATGGAGAGACAAATGTGACAGAGTGCCTTGTTTTTTTGTTGCCCATGGGTACTTTTAAACTTTTTGGACATTTTTACCTGACAAACAAACAGCTATATTAAAGATCAGGGAATGGCAGACCTTGGTCTGGATCTGAACCTTGCATTCGAACCTTGGACCCGGCATATGCAATGACCAGCGAGCCGGTCTGAACAGGATTAAATCAGGACTAAATCAGGTCTCAGCAAGAGAAACACACAAACACATTGGCAACATTGTGTATCCTAAATAATCTGATCTGTGCTATTTCGTTGTATATTTGTATAATGACTCTAAAGTTCTTCTCTCTCTAATACAGTATATAGGCATTCTTCTCTTTTCCTCTTTAGGAGCCAAAATGTATTTTTAAAGGGGCTATACAGAGTTCAAAAATGTTCAAACTAAGTATTTTCCTCCCCCGACATGTTCCATCCATGTCCTGATGTGTAGAATGATCTCAGACCTGTTCACCACAACTGCCTCTAAAATCCTGCACTGTCACTCAAAGAGTTGTTACTTCGGGTCTGAAGTGCTGTTGTGCGTAACTTCAATCTCTACAGTATATTAAGCTTGTGCATAAGACCTGAGGTGGCAGTAGTGAGCATAAAATAACCACCTTGCATATAGTCTCTTTAATGCTAATGCTCCACCTGGGGATAAACACATCACTGTGAAACTGGCTGCTGGACTTTCTGACGGGGAGACCACAGGCTGTACGTGTTGGTGGCAAGTCCTCCAGAACCATCACACTGAACACGGGGGCTCCCCAAGGCTGTGTGCTGAGCCCCCTTCTGTTCACTCTGCTGACCCATGACTGCACTCCAAAGTACGACTCAAACCTCTTCATCAAGTTTGCAGACGACACAACAGTGGTGGGCTTCATCAGCAACAGAGACGAGTCAAACTACAGGAGTGAGTGAGCAGTCTGGCCATGTGGTGCACACAGAACAATCTCTCTCTAAATGTGGAGAAGACAAAAGAGATTGTTGTGGACTTTCGAAGAGTGCGGGTCCAGCTTGCTCCTCTAACAATCAACGGTGGTGCAGTGGAGAGGGTGACCAGCACTAAGTTCCTGGATGTGCACATCACGGAGAAGCTCTCCAGGACCATGCACACTACATCACATCAGCGTCTCTACTTTCTCCACAAGTTGAGATGAGCCAGAGTCCAAACCTCTGTTATGTCCAACTTCTACAGAGGGACTATAGAGAGCATCCTGACCAGCTCCATCACTGTGTGGTTCTTCTACAGAGGGACTATAGAGAGCATCCTGACCGGCTCCTTCAGCAAGAGGCAGTGCTGGCGCTGTGCCACACAGGGATGGAGCCTCCAGTGCATCGTGAGAGCAGCGGAGAAGATCTTCGGAGCCCCTCTCCCCTCTATTAAGGACATGTACTCCACCCGTCTCACCCGCAAAGCCGTCAAAATTGTTAGGGACCCTTCGCACCCATCACACAGTCTCTTCAAGGTTTTGCCTTCAGGGAGGAGACTGCGGAATCTACGGGTCAGTTCCAGTCGACTGAGGAACTTTTTCGTACACAGGGCCATCGGGAAGCTGAACTCTTTAATAATAATAATTCTGACATCGCTTTAGATAGAGTGCTAACTATTGTTTTGTTTTTTTGCTCCAAGGGTTTGAGTTTAATGCCATTTCAGTGCTCTGTATGTGCTTTGCCTGTTGAATAACTGTCAATTAATTAAACAGAACTGAACAGAACTGAGCACATCCATAGGGACGGATGTGATGCTAAACATGCTTAAAAAATCCCCAATGGACGACCTCAATGGGTTCTCTACGAAAGTCTCTCAAGTTTCTGACGCGGCCTTCACAGTCTCCTGACCTAACCATCATGGAAGACCTGTGGATAGAACTTCACAAGAGCTGGCAGCCCACAAATCCCTCAGAAGTGGAAGTCTTCTGTAGAGAAAAATGAGAAAAATCCCACAAACTAGAATTGAAAGTCTCTTGGCTGCTACAAATGTTGGAGAGGGGATTTTGGAAATCTTTTGTATTTCAATCAGTGAGTAATTACTGAATGAATCTGTAAAAATGTAAAAGAAAAAAAGAGATATAACAATGAGTGGAATATCCCTCCGTGGACTTTGGTGTTTGGTTTGATCCACACAGGATTTGAAGATGCATCGTTGTTAAGGAGACTGGAATCTTTACCACTGTAGCAGGGATGACACGATTTAGTGAATAGATTTGGCTTGGACAAAGGCGGATGGGGCTTTCCTGACAAAATCCAGAAGCGCAAGTTGTCAAAACGTCATAAAATAACCAAAGAGTTTGGTCTATTATCTTTTCTTGGACATGAAAAATGGATGTCAAGGCAAGACACGGCAGGTGAAAACATACATTTTATACTCACTACTGCCACCTCAGGTGTTGTGCGTAACTGCAGGTTCTATATTAAGCTCGTGCATGACGGCACTTCGGACCCGAATTTACACCTTTTTGAGTGACAGTGCAGGATTTTAGAGGCAGTTGTGGTGAACAGGTCTGAGTTCTAATTTTAACATGTTTAAACTCTGTATAGTTCCTTTTAAAGGAGAAAAGTAGCCAAGAATCTCAAAATGGATGTTCCCTCGCGCCGCATGTATGTCGCTGGTGCCACGTCACTGTTCATAGAGACAGGAGGAGGCGCTCGGCTCGTGCTGAGGAGGTAGTGGGGGGAGAGTGCCGTGGCAGGGGAGTATTACTTAAGGTGGCGCGGGCAGGGTTGGCCAGGTAATTGATGGCCGTGTCTGAGGCTGCCGCGTTAATGCTATTACAGGGGGCCGTGAGCAAGAAAAGGTCACTTAGCACATTGAATATATTCTGCCGCGGCTGCTGCCTTCACCGTTGTTATCCGTCTGTCTCTGCCCTTCTCCGTCTAAAGTATAGGGTTCACGGGGCGCACCCTGTAGCCTCCCGGGCGCACTCTCCTCCCCGCGGTGCGTCCGGCAGAGCGTGCGTCTGTATGGAAGCCCACTCAAGGTCCTGACAAATGTTACCTGCTGCCATGGTGACATAAAATAAAAGCTTGGCATTTCGGCATGTTGAAGTAGTTTGGATTCTACGGAACAGGGATTACTGTGAACAAAGGGAATATAGTCATTCTACGGATGTTGGCCAATACAATGGATAGACTACAGTAGTGTGTTTTTGTTCAGTGTATAATGGTAATAATATTGTTACCTCATTAGTGTTGTACGTAAGTAGTAATGTTTACTTACAGACAGATATAAAGTGAAGCATACAACATTGAAATGAAGCCTAGACGTAAATTCAACCTGGAAAACTGTCAGCATCACCTTCCTCCAGCCAATGATCACGTCTGAGAGGGTCACACCTCCACCTCAGCCTATCAGCACCGAGCCACACTTTCGTCACAGCCTATCAGCACCCTCGCTCCCGCGTTTAAGCTCCAGCGTCCAGCATGAGTCGTCCGCTTCCCAGCTGTGCTGCGACCCACCCCCACCTCCATTACGGTTTCACCCTTCACCGGTCACCCATACCACCACCAGGGTCCAGGGTCTGGGGGAAGACACCCCTAATGCTAACCCACCCACCCATACTAACTTTAATTTCTATATCAATGTTTACTGCCGGGGTCTGATTGCCAAAATGTTTCAATAAATCTTTCTAATCGCTGCTTTTGTCTGTTTGAGTCGATCCAGGTTAAATTGATAGTTATACACAGTAGAAATCATCTTCGCCATCTGACGCCAGGGTTTGTAGAGGAAAGAGTTTTAGGTTGTGGCTAATACAAAGATGTGTGTGCAGTATTACAATATTATATTGTTTTAAAAGTCTATAGCAGGGGGGCCCAAAGTGGGGCCCGCAGGCCAAATATGGCCCACCAAAACAATTTTGTTGGCCCGTCAGAGGGTGACCTACTTTTGCGCCCCAACTCTCCCATTTATTCTCAATGGTAAATATAGATGCAGATCTTGATATAACTTCTATATACTTAAGGAAATTTAAATGAGTAAATTAACTAATTGCTGACCAATCTGCTGTGAAAAAGGAAGTATGTTGAAGAAAATGCCTTGTACTCGTATCGGTATTCGGTGTCAGCAAGTACTTAAATCAAAGTACTCGTACTTGTATCGGTTTTAGAAAAAGTGGTATCGGTGCATCCCAAGTTTATAAACAAAATGAATGAGTTGCTAGTAGTTCCCCAATTGTTTATTTATCAAAAAAATGCAAAAAAATATCCAGGTTATTTAAGGATTTTGATCGTTTTTCATTTCTGAAAATGTCCACAATTAAAGCTTCCATCGAAAGTTTCTAGAAAATGTTCAGAAATGGATCGTGCATCGGATCACAGTGTTATCCAGGTCGCCTTCCATAGGACACGCATATACAAAATATTTGTGAATGGGGCAATGTTGTAGTTACTTCCTGGATAACTCCGGCTCACTTAGACTTTTACACTCAAGATGTTATGGGGAAAAATGAACTCAAATTCTCAACATTGACTACCGCGTAGAAAATCAATGTTTTCACTTGCCGTGTCTCGCCATACTTGAAGCCCAGCAGTTGAGAACCATTATCTACAGAATGTACTGATGCCGCACTCGCAAAGTCTTCCTTAACTTAACCCCGCGTGAACGCTTTATTGTTGATTCTTTTATTGTGGCTTATATAATGGGGGCTTCACTTATGCCCAACCGCATCTCCGAATGGGCTCTGGCGGTAATGGCGGTCAATTGGCTCCGACCGCCGCTGCGTTAAAGATGTAGTTTTATTGCCGCTGCAGAATGCGAGGCGAGCGCAGATACTGTATGCCAAAGACAATAACAACAGAATGGGAAGGCTTTTACCGCCGCGCTGCCTGGCACACTCAGAGCGCCGCGGCTTCATCCGAGTGGAAAGATCAGAGGACGTAAGTGCTGTCGAGGAGTTACTATCGGCTGCTTCTCCGCGTAATCTTCAAAAACCTTTCATCTTTATCATCTTGTTTCAACACGGGAGCGCAGCGGCCTCAGAGAACTGCAGCTTTCACTCAGGAGGAGAGCGCACTTTCAAATCAATCATCAATTCTGGAAACAGGAATCTATTACCTTGATTTGAGGCGGAGAGTAAAATTATCCACTGCAGGGATAAGTTTCCATGTCATTCAAATGAGATTCCACCAAGATCATGAATGAAATTCTGCTTTTGATTAAAAAAAAAAAGAAAAGAAAAAAAAGAAAAATCCATTGGCAGACCTTTTTACTTGGCATGATAGAATTACTCAAATTAAGGGCAAATATTCGTATTCTTAATACACTGGAAAAAACGCTAACCTATCTTGCTGGGTACTGTAAAAAAAAACAAAAAAACGATACCAGTAGTTTAAAGAGACTAGACCAGGCTACATTAAAACAAATGTTAAATACGGCAAAAGCCTAGTTTTAGTAGACCAACTATTATTTATAGCAATATAGTGCAACATGTAAACAACAACACCTGTATCTACAGCACCTACAGTGACTTTACCTAATGTATTTGTTAACTCAGATGCCATATTAGATCATTTTGAAAGTGTCAGTTCAACATAAATTCTTTTATAACATGAACCTTTGTTGACGTCAACAACCTTTGCAATAAAAGTGGGAAAACCATTACCATTGAGAATAAATGAGAGTTAGAATTAACTTAGCCTCGTTTTACCAGACCCTCGTACTCATTGCGTTTTGTACAAGGGTCTGGACCTTCACAATTGAGCTCCGTTATCAGGTGGGAGGAAGTGAACTGCTTTGAAACGATTGGATCTGATTTTCGCTAGCGTTTGGTCGTGACGTATGTAATGTGCTTGAGTGAGCAGCTATTATAACTCTATCATAACTCTATCATTACTCTACATTCCTTGCACATTCCAAGGCTTCAATTTTAATTGCCAGAACAGATTGAAGAGCTTCTTACTTTTGTATCCGCCGTCATTGCCAAACTACAACCAGAAAATCCAGCGCAAATGCTTGACGTCACCTACAAGCCCCGCCTCCCCCGCTCGCTGAATGATAGTTTGAAATTCAACTGATGTAACATGGCCACTGAGATCAGACCCAGACGTACATGTAGGGAAATGATATTTGCCCGGAGTTTACAGATGGCTAAAGCCAGGCTAGTATTAACCAGATGTGGCGCAAACATTTGAAATTACAGAAAAATCTGGCAATAAAATCGTGTAGCGCGTGCTCAGCTTAGGCGAACGTGTGAGTGAACGTAACTAATCCAAGCCCCAGTGTATGTCGACAGTGACCAATCCCACTCCATCCATTAGCTGGTCAGAGGTTGAACATTTCCCATTACGCACGTGTGCATCACTGGCTCATCAGCGTCCCCCTTCTTTTTTTTTTTTTTTTTTTTTTTACACATGCCGTTAGCGCTGACGTCTGAGCTCCTAAACCCGGCACAAAGCAGCTGTTCGGCTTAAAACGCTGGAAACACGCGCTGCTCGCTAACCCCGCGCCCAAGGGTCAGGACTCCTATCGGCCCCGGACAAATGACGCCCGGGCCAGATGCTGATGCGAGCACTACAGCGCTAACATTACAAACGCGCGCTGCTGCTAACGCTAATGGCTTTGCCGGTGCCGCGGAACATGGCTTATGCTGGAGAGCAGGTAGAAGCATCTATCATCACTTTCTGCCGAGTTCACCACTTTCGAGCCCAGCAGTTCTTTTTTTTTCTTTTCCATGGAGCATATGTCCATTTCATAATTAATCAGTCCCCAACATGGCTGCAGGGTTTGGGGCATGTGCATTTTCAAATGGTTGTGTTGAAGATTTACAGCCGTGTGTAAAGTATGCATGCATAGTTGTGGCTTATGAACATGCTACTTTTTCTTTACGTGAACACAAAAGTCATTTTATCACCAAGGACACTGTTAGACACGTTTTATAGTTTCTGTAGTCTTGCTGTCAAGAGATATCCCATCGTAGTAGATGGGAAGTTCGGAGAAAAGTGAGTCATTGTGGTTTTAGTGTTAAAACAATACAGCTTATGTAGTAATGAGAGAGTTCAGGTCGGCCTCTTCTCTGAAAACAAGTTGCATTCCTCTTTAGTGTCTGGACAATAAATATATCAAATCCTCCGATAGGTGAGAATGGACTCTAATCATCAACATCTGATCACCATCCTCCTATATCAGTTTGAACTTCTCACCCTTAGCCAAAAACTGTGACCAGGATTTCGGACTAATTTCTGATTCGCAAAATGAAAGTAATGAATCAGCATGTTGCCATTTTTGCCCACAGTTTAAAGCAGTACTAAGTAACGTGTTTACCTTAATAAATCCTTTCCGTAGTCCCTCTGGAGGTCATACGAGTGTTAATGCGATGATTATGGGGTCTTTCATCTCCCCCTGGTCAGAAAACCACAATTGCAACTTGACTGCCGCCGGGCCGGAGCAACCAATACACACTAATAGAATCACGAAGAAGAAGCTCACAGGCTAACGGGCAAAGCTAACTGCGGGCTAGCGCCACTTAAACAGTATTTACAGCCAAGTTTGAGTGACAAAAATTATTTCCATCGTGTAATTGGATGCACAATATCCCTCTGTCCCTTTATCTTTTCTGTCAGCGTAGTATTTACTATCACGGACAATTAATAAGTAAAAAAAAAACGCAACTTGCTACGACACCTGCAGTTGCGCTTATGGCCTCGAGGGGCACGAGTTACTTAGTACTGCTTTAATGCCACTTTCAGACCATATGCTTCTCAAGCATCATGGACGTTGGGTTTACATGCAAAGTCTGCAGTGGACAATGGTGACGTAGAAGCGAAGCAGCCGCAGATGATAACAGTCAGAAGGGACTCAAGGGACATCAGTGTTTCTTTTACTTAAAGGGACTGTACAGAGTTTAAAAATGTTAAAACTAAGTATTTTCCTCCCCCTACATGTTCCAGCCATGTCCTAATGTGTAGAATGAGCTCAGAGCTGTTCACCACAACTGCCTCTAAAATCCTGCACTGTCACTCAAAAAGGTGTTACTTCGGGTCTGATCTGAAGTGCCTTCATGCACGAGCTTAATGTAGAACATGCAGTTACGCATAAGACCTGAGGTGGCAGTAGTGAGTATAAAAATGACCAACTTGCATCTAGTCTCTTTAAACACCCAGGATTAAATGTGGTGACAAGAGAACACATTTCAGTGGCAGGATTGGCAGGTGTTTGAGCCTTGATGATGCACAGAGCATTCCCATCGTAGAACGCTAATGCTACATGCTAAAGCTCTGATCGATCATGTGAAAACAAGAATACGCACTAATATCGTCATTAAAATAAATCTACATAAAGCAACCTTTAAAAATCACCACACACTGAGCTAGCGTGTTGATTTTGTAGTTTGTTGCCCACTGTTCATCAACAATTTGCCGTAGCTGATCGTATGCTAATGGTTGGTATCCGGAGTTGGCTAACCAACATGGCCGACAGGTGACACTGCGAGTTTGTTTTGTATTGTGAAACACATTCAAAAGTGGCAAAGTGAGATTAAAGATATGACACCCTGTGATTTTTGTGCTGAAATCAAGCAAGACTATAATTTTGAGAAATACCTGCTTTGTGAAAATTCAAAATACCGGCAAGCCATCTGCAACTTCCGAACAAATAATTCAAGGATTCTTAAGACATATGAGAATATGTAATTTATGTGTCAATAATTGTGTTGGAGATGGATTACATGTCATATTAGAGTGTACACACAATGAGCTATTGGCTTTCAGAGAGACATATCTGCTGAAGTATTATTGTAATTATCCTTCCATGTTCAAGTTGGTGATGCTGTTTCAGTCAAAAAGCACAAAGAGCATCTGTAACCTTGGTGCCTTCTTAAAGAGGGTTCTCCCACTGTATCAGTGAAGTGTGTGGCTTTGTTTTGTATATTACCTTGTCTGTCAGTAAGACATGTTTAAGTTTGTGCTCCATACCACGCACATGGTGAAGAGCGAAATAATAAATAATAATAAATAATAATTAATAAATGAAAAAAAATTAAAAAAAATAGAAAGCATTCCCATTGTTTCATTCTGATATTATAAATACTGCCTAATAATGAACATTAGGCTTCTGTATTTCAAAAGCTACTTATTATTTATAGCACACCTGCCCCACGAACTGAACCAAACCGAGATAGTTGAACCCCTAGATATGGAAGCATTTTCAAATACTTTACAAATAGGACTTTAAAGGGATATTTCAGGATTTTTGACATCAGGCCTCATTTCCTAGTTATGCTGGTGCCCGGAGATATTTTTTTTTGTAATTCATGCAGTTCTTATGTTTAAAGAGTTTCGTGGCGCTAGGCTAATGCAAGGCTAGCGCATTTCTACGATGTCAGCTAGCCTGCATTAAAAACAGTGTGACCCGCTCCACAGAGCACCTGAGGCAAATCACTTATAACACCAGACTAACCATATAAATGTATGGGCCCGATCTTGTGCATCAAAACGGAGACGATAGCGTGACATTTTGCGCTCAGTAGGAGCGCACTTTGTGATCTTGCCACTCCAGACTTAGCGCATTTTAGTGGGTGGAGACACAGACATTTTCCTCCAACCAGATCGACTTCGTGTCCAGGAGAGTGGTTGTGTGGGAGTGTGGGGTGAACATGTGCTTTTGTTTTGCTTCGCGTTCACGCCAAGCGCAGCCGATCCGCGCCACAGCGGACGCTGTAGCTCTTTTTCTCTCGAGACGTGAACGTCGTTTAGCTCACGATGGGGTAAATAAAGTTTTTAGTTTGACCTGTGAGAGCCTAAGGCTTAAGAAAGAACGCAAAACAGCGCAATGTAAACGAGGAAGTGAATGTCAGCCGTGTTCAGTGCAGTCACCTCCTCTTGTGACGCCCCCTCGCAGGTGGCGGAGGCGAATGGCTCATATAGCGCCGCCACTCGGAAAATAATTCGCCAAGAGCCTGCGCCGCCCCGTGCGCCGCCACAAGATCTGGCCCTATGTGTCCATAGAATAATTTTTACCATTTTGCATTTAAAATACCTTATATTTGAGCAGCATCAGCTTTGTGGTTGTATAAGCTATGAGCTAGGAGTGATCTGCTAGAAAATAGTCCCTCAAAATGTGAACATTCATGTGATGCAAGGTCAGTTATATTCCAAACATATTCAATCGACACAGACATTTATATGGTTAGTCTGGTGTTATAAGTGATTTTCCTCAGGTGCTCAGTGCGTTAGCCTAGTGCCACGAAACTCTTCAAACACAACAACTGCATGAATTACAAAAAAAATATCTCCAGGTACCAGCAACACTCTGGACAACTAGGAAATTAGGCCCTATGTCAAAAATCCTGAAATATCCCTTTAAGGAACAGGCAGGTTTTACGTACTGAGATACGTTCTTAACTGAGCTTAGACGAGTTGATACGCACCTGTCTGGTCTTTGTGCGTGCCCTCAGTCACGCGAAATGACCAAAGATGTTCCATGCATTTGGCCTCTCCCTGTACATTCCTATGGCTCCAAACGGGGGTGAAGTTGGAAGCTACCACGCTCTTCCACAACGTCAATGTCAGTTTTCCCTTTACCCACGTAATTGCCCCCGTTGCGGGCCAGCGTTTGGATGCTGCTAATCCTTCCGCGCCTTTAGTTACTGAAAGTGTCTGGCCGTTCCGCGTACCGTCACCTCTTGCTACTACAAAGGCTGACAGATGCAATTAGTCGCCAACATTAGCCATTACCCCCTCGGTAGCTACCTCTCCCTCATTCCCGCATGGACGTCTTTCCCCTCCGCCCGACCCTTAGCGCTTAGCCGTCGCATGTCAGCAAAGTGCTCGGGGCAGCGTTCGGCCTGAGGGCGCCACAGTGTAACGGGGAACGGACGTTGGGGGAGGGGGGGTGGTGGTCGGTTGAAGAGGGAAAAAAAAAAAAGGCCAATCGATGCGCTCTGTATTCATTGACCTGCACTCATGGGCTTGCCTTCCCTCCCCGATCACCGCTGCCATTTTGGGGAGCGGCGGGAGGTGATTTATTAGCCGTCCCGCCTCAGTCAGCACCATCGACTCGGCGGTGCTGAGGAGAGTTGACTCACACCGGGATATAGTGATCTCCCCGTCGCCGCGGGAACGGGCTGGGCCAAAACACGAGGCCGAGAGTTACTATCGCGCACAACAGGTCGTGCTTGTTCCAAAGGTGTGTAGAAGGTGCTTTTTTTTTCATGTTTAGAAATCGCTTTAGAATCAACTCAAGCTGCCTGTAAATGTTCTTAAACTCACTTTATCCATCGATCATTTCATCCATCAATCGTCTGAATAAACAGGTTTAGAGCCGGGCTTTAAAAATGCCAAAGTCTGGGCCCAACGACTGAAAAGGCTTGATCGCTGTAGACCTCAACGCTCATACAGACTCCAAACTTTCCATTCTTGGACAAGATTTTAAGGTTTTGTCAGAAGGGGTTGTTTAAATATCCAATTCCCAGCTTTATTTTTCTAACTTTGAACCCATCCATCCATCCATCCATTTTTTTCCGCTTTATCCGGGGCCGGGTCGCGGGGGCAGCAGTCTCAGCAGAGATGCCCAAACTTCCCGGTCCACACACACCTCCTCCAGCTGTTCTGGGGGGACCCCGAGGCGACACCAGGCCAGCTCGGAGACATAGTCCCACCACCGTGTCCTGGGTCTTCCACGAGGCCTTGTCCCACTAGGACATGCCTGGAACACCTCCCGTGGGAGGTGACCAGGAGGCATCCGAAATAGATGCCCTAGCCACCTCAGCTGGTTCCTTTCGACGTGAAGGAGCAGCGACTCTACTCTACTCCGAGCTCCTCCCGGGTAACTGAGCTCCTCACCCGATCTCGAAGGGTGCGCCCAGCCACCTTGCGAAGGAAACTCATTTCGGCCACTTGTAATCGCGATCTTGTCCTTTCGGTCATGACCCAAATCTCATGACCATAGGTGAGAGTGGGAACTTTGAACCCAAAGAACTGTTTTCTTTCTCACATATTTTGCTTATTCAAAAACTGATCAAGGTCCAAAATCTGGGTAGCTAATAGGTTGCATTCATGTGACATCACAACATTCTAAAGAGCCTATAGTTTAAAATTGAAGCGATGGGAAACGGAAACTCCATGATGGTAACTATGGCAACTGCAAATGCTTTTAGCTCATATCTTTGTCATCACTGGGAGAATCTACGTGTCAGCACATGTGAACTGAGGTCTCATCATTTTCTCTGAAAGGTGTCCAAAAGTAGTGACAATGTTAAAAAATATTAATTCAAACCTTTATCTAACCAGAAACAATGTTAACTGAGACAAAAAAAAAAAAAAAAAAGATTTTACAAGTGTGCCCTGGCTAATATTTTGTCGCTGACATAGGCAATTTTGGCCATTTTTATATATAAAATATCTTACTTTTACATGAAAACATAAAATGACAAAAAAGTTGCAATACATTTTTGTCTCATATTTATATCAGTAATGTTCAGCAAACGTTTCAAATTCATATATCTTAATGTATTTTCCCCCCTATTCACCTGCAGCACCTCACCTTAAAGGGACAAGATGGATTTATAAAATGATGTATTTTTCGTCCCTCTTATATTCCAGCAATGTCCTCATGTGTAGACTGAGCCCAGATCTGTTCACCACAACTGCCTCTAGAATCCTGCACTGTCAGAAACTACAGTCTGCAAGGTCTGAGGTGGCAATAGTGAGTAACTTACATTTACTGTTTGTAACATTCTACCTAAACATATCAAGTATATTATACAATAAATAATATGACACAGCTGTATTGGAGGCAGGTGGGGCATAAATGTGGTTTGTCCAAACATAAAAGTCATTCCGTCGTCTTTCCTTATAGAATATAATCCCTTTTGGGCAAAGCCAGGAGAGACCTGCTGCATATGTTGGAAGCTGATGTGATATTTTCTGTCAGGAGATAATTAAATCAGAGGAGTCTGAGGGTGTCGTTCCTGAGGCAGGGACATATGGCATGTGCATCACTCTTCATGAGGAAGAGGGGATCTATAAAAGTCGCTGGACGTGAAACACTGTGTCAGAAAAAAGCAATAGTAACAATTTGGCGAAGTGGCACAAAAGCAAAGTTATCATGTTTGTATTCAGTGTATTGGAGTTAAAGTTAGGGATGTCACATGGTTCTACTACATGTTTGAGTCACGATGCACAAAGTGACCAAACACGTATGTCGGAAATGAGGAATTGGGATTTATTTTGCTAATATGAACTTTTAAAAAAATGAGTTACTTTTTCTTTGTTTCTTGAGAGAAAAAGATACTCACCGTTTAAAGCCCGATGTGATACTGCGGGTCGCGGGCCGAACTATGGCCTCATAAATAACAACATCTTACACTTATAGCGCTTGTTCAGCCTGTGTCACATGTTTCTCAAAGTGCTACATAAAGTCATTATTCATTCACTCCACATTCAATTGCAGTAAGTTACTATTGTAGCCACAGCCGCCCTGGGGCAGACTGATCATTTACCACGTGGCTTTAATATGCTGTTTATATCCTGATCTCTTACTATGTCAGTGCCCTCTGCTGGAAACGTGTGGAATTCTTCCCTTTTTTTTAATTTAAGCTGCCCCCTAGTGGCTGGAATGAGCAAACTGGTTATTTTGTTAAAAATCCATAACTCCGTGCAGGAATGGTGCTAGAGATTAACTTTTTTTTTTCATGCTCCTCAAAGGGCCACATTAAATCACCTTGTGGGCCTTGACCTTGACATATGTGCTCTAAATCATTTGAACAAATTGCTATTTTTTCGCAAAATACCCAATTCACCCAATGCACAAAAATGTGTGCTCAACAAATGCTAATGATAAAATAAATGACTCAAATAAACATAAGGACAAAACCATTTTCTCTCGTGTGATAACCCCATGTGACTAGCAGACAAGTTTGAGACCCTAAAAACGGCGAGTAATTTCAGGGGTTTTGTTGATGTTTTGTTAACATGTTAGTTAAAACAGATTCTTTCAAAAAAATGGATTTTAGATACCTCAGTTTGTGAATTTTGCTTTGTTTTCTGGGGTTCGAAACTCAATAAATCAGAGTCAGGATTGAATATTGAAAAATCCCTCTGAAGAAACTGAAAAATACAAAAAGCAATTTGCCGTGATGTTGTTGCTAAAATTCTTCCATCGAATGGCCTTAGATTTTTCATCGTTTCATATACCTGAATACTAAGCAATTGATTTTGTTTCCAGCATAATGCAAACCCGAGTCCCAGCCCTGAGTCATGGTTTCACCGCATTACATCACCAAAAATGAGCAACAAGTTGCAGTTTATGGTTAACTTAGTGTGAGTAATGTTTTGTTTGTGGCCCCGCGAGACCCTTGCAGCGGCGCGGCCTACTCAAAAAGCCATAATCTGCTTTTCTATTCAAAACAAACGCAACACTTTTGGCCCCCGGAGATGCAAACGCTCGCCTCCGTCGACTCACACCTCTGCTATTTGTTCCCCTCATCCCTCTTCCCTCAACAGCTGACAGTTTTATTTCACAAATCCATCATGGCCGAGTCGCATCTTGTCTTGACAGACGCTCCGTAATGGAAACAATGCCGTCCCATGGATTTTATTGATTGGGTGGAATTGAGAGAGCGAGGCAGTTTGGTGTATATGGGCTGGGCGCAAACAGGCCGTAAATGGGGTCACATCCAGATCCCTGTAACGCTGACGCCGGCGACACGGGGGAAATCTGCGCGTAAGCTCCGAGGTACCAGTAAATCAATGTGATGATGAGGGGCCACTTTGTGACACTCTTGCTACAATTATTATTTGTTTCGCCGGTATACACACAGGAGAAGTCGCTACGTGAGTGAAGCCGTCATGGCCCATTGACATGTCATACTTTTAATAGGCCTATACATTCAAAGGTGATGTTTATTAGGGCTGGGGCCATACTGAGGGCCCAAACAGTGCTGTGTCCACACATTTCTTTCTTGTCAAGGAGCTTCTGATCGCATTCAGAGCCAGATTTATCAAGACAGTAGATTACAGTCGTTCGTCTCCCACATCCTCATATATTTGACTGAGTACAAAGAGTACGTTTTATATAGTAGTCATTGGCCATGGCCGCATAGACAAAACAATGTATATGAATCATTCTTTGGCTGCTCATATCTTATCGTCTATGAGAGGCACAGAATGTACAGCGCTGTGTCAGCCTGACATTACAAATGATAACATGGCTTTAGCTTTAAGTGTCGAAATGTTTTACACATTTTATGAAATGTGCAAAATTTACCACCTGGTCTTGCATTTTGATGTCAAGTAAGTTATAATATATTCTTATTTGAAAAGTCCCGCCTTCCCGGATCTCAGCAACTAATCAGAGTCTACTATCCTCCTGTGTTGAACAGTGAGAGCAAACTCAGAAGGGCTTTCTGGTTAAAAAGGGACGGATTGGATTGGTCACTTTCATATTTCACCCTTATCTCTCCTCACTTTGCAAACTTACAGACTATCACTTTAATATATTACAAGATAGAATTCAAGAAAAGTGGGTCCCCATGACATTTTTAAGGTTTTGTGGTTTTGCAGTGGCACAGCGTAAAGTGAGGTATACCAAATCAACAATTTCAGCTTTGTTTTTTTTTTAATGTGCTGAATAAATACTTAAAACAACACACAGGCAAAAGCAGCACAGCATAGTCTGGAACAAATGCCATTTACTATTATGGAGGTAAAATCTCTGAACTGGACCAACCAGAACGCAAGCTAAACTAGTGCTAACACAATGACAAAATGGCCTGGATTTTGCCTCCTGTGCCCGTCATCTTAAAGGAACAGGCCACCGTTTTCCCGTACTGTGATATGTTCTTACCTGAGCTTAGACGAGTTGATGCGTACCTGGTGAGGTACCAGGTACGAACATATCTCAGTATGGAAGAACTGTGTGCCCTCGGTTGCACAAAACGACCAAAGATGTTGTTAGCATTTGGCCTCTCTCAGTATTATTCCTACATCCCAGCTCGTCCATGGGCATATAAAGATGCTTGGTCTTAACAATCATTGATTAGCACTGCGTGACAAAGGACAGTTTTCTGTGCTAATTAGGGCCTCACTGATATATATATCAGCCGGTTGATTTTGGAGTATTTTCAGTATCGGTTATTTGCGAATATCTTGAGACTTGACATTTTTTGTTTTGGAATTTTCCTTTTTTTTTTTGTCTTTCAAACAAGCTCTCTCTGAAGAACATACTAAACATGAATATACAGCGCCCCCTGCTGTCACAGTTCAACACTGACACGTTTAGAAGCTTTACACAGGATTATAGACCAGACATAAAAAATTTGGCCAAAAATATCAGCAGTGCATATCGGATATGACACATATTGTGTATTGTGTATATATATTCCAAATATTTAAGTATTACATTCATGATTTTTAATGTATGGCAAACTGCGATCTGTGTGCTTTTACACATTAAAAAATAATAATAATTCAGTCCGGCGTTTGTTTCTTAACCAATCAGCACCAAATCTGGATTTAAAGCCACACCATGTAGAATTTTACCCCATTCATAAAATTGAAATACAAGCATTTATTTCATGACAGATATTTTCATCATTAAAAAAATACCTCATAAATGTACAAACAAACATTTATGAGGCTCACCTCTCCTAACATATGACTGTAACTTTCCCAGGAGTGGGCACGTTTCCAGCTCGTCTCCATGAAGATGTGACTAAAGTCAGCAGAACGTGAGATTTAAACAGGTTAGATTCTCATCCAAATCCATTCTTTGATTACCTACTGCAGTTTTGCCGGCAACAGTATAGTCCAAAATGTTACGCAGTGTACCTTTAACAAAACTACCTCAAAAACATTTGTATATATTGTTCTCAATAACTGAGTCGAGTATCAAAAGTGAGAGAGAAACAGATCTTCCGTTGGCTGTGTGGCCTAAGCATGACGGCCCTATTCGCTGATAAAAGCCTATTATGACGGTAAACACCATTAATCAGGGAAATATATAAATAAAAGCGCCCGGAAATTAGCCTTGCCGCTATTTATTTATCTATTTTCCTTGTATTATTTTTCACGTATGAACGCCCAAACCCCAGTTAATTATGTTTGCGTTTGCCATTAGTGGTGATGGATTTCCCGCGCGGTGGAATAAAGCGGCTGGTGAAGGGAACACTTCTGGACAGAGGGGGTGTTGTTGCCGTGCGTGACCTCCGTCGCGTGTGTGTGCCCGCCTGCCCGCCAACGGGGGGGCGAGGGGTTCAGACCGCGGACCAGATCACAAAGAGCTACGGAGGGGAGCGACCACAACAAAGGGGTCTGATGGATGGATGGATGGATGGATGGATGGATGGATGGATGGATGGATGGATGGATGGATGGATGGATGGATGGATGGATGGATAGATAGATAGAGTGGCTCTGTTATGAAGTCTGATGGCACGTGGCTCTATAACAGATAGCCACTCTATCTGTTATAGGACTGTCCAAGGACTGGCCTTGGACAGTCCTTCCGTCTGTCCAAGGACAAACTGAAGGACTGAGTCCTTCAGTCTGTCCTTGGATTGGACAGGATTTTTCTGATCTTGGAGAGCGTCCTTTGCTCCACCATCTTCAGCTCCACTGAATCCAGGCCCAGTCCAACCACCGAACCCGCCTTTTTAATGAGTTCATTCAGCCGCTGAGTGTCCCTTTGTCTTGTACTTCCCAACAAACAACAGCATAAAAAAGGACACTGGACACAATGGACTGATAAAACATGTAACTTAGAAAATACATTCTAGTCTGCTCCTTCTTGTAAACTGCGTCCATGTTCGCTGCTTAGCTTATCGTCCAACTGCAGCCCCAGGTACCACTTCTACCTCCGAACCCTCGATGTTGATGGACTGTATAGACCACCTCCTTGGTTTTGGGTCGAGTTCAGCAAGTTCAGCGAGTTCCGCTAACTGCACTCCTCAAAGTCCTCCACCAGGCCTCTGTACTCCCCCTCTTCATCCTCCCTCATACATGCCACGATTGCAGTGCCATTAGAGAACTTCTGCATGTGGCATGTGTCAGAGTTGTAACGGAAGTCAGCAGTGGTGAAGAGGCCCTGAGGTGCTCCAGTGCTGCAGGTCTCAGAGAGACTTATCCAAATAAACGTGCCTTGCCTGTAGAGAATAGGATTAAAAACGGCACGCGCTAATCTATAATAACTGATATTTTTTTAAAATACCTAATTTCACATATAAATAGATACATAGATCTTGTACTGTTCTGGACTTTTACATAACACATTTAGTCCTTGGTGATTTAAGTTATTGCTGTAAATGAAAAAAAAAACACAAACTCATACACACTGCATGTGAGTTGTCTAAATGTCATTCTCATTCCCGTCCTAATCCATCCTCAAAACGAAACATAAACTTCTGCTCTGACTCTTTTCGTTCGCCACTTTCCACTCCAAGCTACAAAACATTGTGTGTGTGTGTGTGTGTGTGTGTGTGTGTTGTTGTTGGTTTTTTTCACCGCGGCGTTGGACACAATTCCTGAATATTTTTAAACTTGGAATGTGTTTGCAGAAAGTGTCCTAGTTTCGTACTTTTGAAATCCGTGCGCACCTCCAGTCTGATATTTGGAAGGGTGGAATCCAAAAGTGTGGAGAAAAAGCCGCCATGAGGATGAATACATTCCAGCTCTGTTCGGTTTAACCAGAAAAATGGAACGTTCTCATAAGATACCGACAAAATTCTTTTAAAGCAGACAGTGGGTATTTTTGTCGAGTTTCAGTGTAAAATCATAGACCAGACTTACCCTTTACAAGGTTAGAAAGGTTAAGAGGTTAAAAACAAACAATACATTCTTCAAATCAATTAAAATGAACAGGAAGCCAATGCAAAAACGCAAGGACTGGTGTTTTGATCACAGGTTTTGCTCCCCGTTAAAAGGCGTGTTGCATGACTAACTGCAAACAATGAAGGATGTTTTGATTTACCCCAGAATAAAGTGTGTTGCTGTTGTCCAGACGTGATGAAATAAGAGCATGCTCGATATCTGTAAAAGAGAAAAAGACAAGACGAAGATGATAAAAGCTGGATATGACCACAAAAACACAACAGAAAAGTGATAAAAACCTGATGAAAACATGACGAAAAGGAATGAAAAAATATTATTAAATATTATTAAAAAGTAACAAAGTGACAAGTAAATTTGACAAAAACACGCCAAAAGTTACGTGACAAGAAGTTACAATCACTTTTTGTAGGTGTTTCAAATGAGGGGTTCCACTGTTGCTCTTCTGGACTGGAGAAAATGCATTCGGTTAAAGGAATAGGCCACTGTTTTCACATACTGAGATATGTTCTTACCTAACCTTAGAGAGCTAGCAGAGAACAGTTGAAGAAGCGTCGATAACTTGTGAACAATGCCTTTTACGTGCATCGTGCCGGGCTGTGATAACAAGCAGAAAGTATATAGTGTAGTAATGTTTCACAGATTTCCAACTCACCCCGGACGACGACACAGGACTCAGGACCTCTACCATGAGGTAGGAATGCGCGAGCACTTTCCGAAAATATGTTTTCTGCTTGTTGTAAAAGGCTCTGTACAAGTCACGCAGCTTCTATTGACGGAAGTGAGCGGGGGAAGTCTTTAAGAGTTACTGCGCGGACGTTGTGCTCCTGTATCATTACACCTCACAATATAGTTCCCTTTTTATCTGCTTATAAAATCGACATGTTACATTTCTGTGTAAATATACTTCGCATGAAAACAGCTTTTTTGGAGCTATGTGACATGTGGGAGAGGCTGCGTATGTGCTCCGTTTGCGTGACAGAGCGCACGGACAAAGACCAGACGGGGATATATTAACCGGTCTAAGGTTAGGTAAGAACATATCTCAGTATGTAAAAACGGTGGCCTATTCCTTTAAGGCGGAGGTTAAGAGGTAAAAATATGCCCTTGTGGAAGTGCACGTTTATGCTAATTTGGACCAGGTTGGCCAGAGTCCAGGGCCGTTTTTCAGTCCCAGTCCGCCCCTGGACAGAGTTCAGCTATGAAACTGAACTATGAATGTAGTGTTCTGGGAGGAATACTTAAATGAATGACACAGGGTCTGCCTTTGGCCACAGCTGTAAACAGTGTTTTTATTTTTCTTACCTTTGCATTGGGATTGACTGTGAATGGCATCATGCTTAATAGAAATATTGTGATGATTGTTTGTGCCCTGGGCTGTATTTAGTTGATTTTTAAATATTTTTGTTGTACCGTGATTTGAATTAGAGTAAAACATAGAAACCACAGGACTTTGCGGGTCAGGGACTTATGTGCATCTCTGTCTCATTCATACTCCAACATACGTAGACACTGGAGGCAAGGTGGGTGCAGAGAGAGGGAGAATGTGGCTCATTTTTTACGTGTTAATAGTGTGTTGGCGACAGACGGGAGTTTCCCTGCTCAGACTGAAGCAGGATCCTGACGATAGTTTGTCAGAGACCCGACTGTGTCACTGCAGGAGTGCAAAATACAGGTATTTTCCTCGCTGCGTCTGGATTCAGCAGATCCCACTCATGACACCGGTGCATTCTTGATCGGCCGGTAAGTTATAAAATGCAAGTCCTGGATTGTTGGTACATCCATTGCATTGTGTTGTTTCTATACGAAAACAAAAGCATTTCAATCGCATGGTGGTGCTTGTACAGTAGTTTCCCAGTCGTTTTTAACCAAGCCTGCATGTGCATACGCATAATTTAGGATGTATTCAGACCTGCACTGTTTGGTCCACTTTAAACGGACCAGGGTTTGTTTCTGATCTTTTATGCAGGTGTGAATACATCAAACGATTAGCGTTTCAAAGAACCGGACTGAGACCCACTTTTGGTCTGCTTCCAAATGGACTCTGGTGCGGTTCACTTCAGGTGTGAATATAAACCACTGTTGATCCGAAACAGCTCCAGGATACATGCGCCTTTTTGGGCTTAAGCCACCGTAGCAAGGCACCGTGGGAAAAACGCTAATACTGGATCGATACTACAAACAATGAGCCGTGGACAGACCTGGAGCCTCGAGGAGACGCTGAGCCTCCTGGATGTCTGGGCAGATGCACTAACACAACTGCTAGAAAAGACAAACAAAAATGTGTTTGTGAAGGAGAGGGGCTTCGAGCGGTCTCTTGAACAGCTGCGTCAAAGTGGAAAAAACTTCACCAAACTAAAATGAAAGTACGAGACGCGTTAAAGAAGAGTGGAGGAACAAAACAGTTTGTCCCGTGGACATGATAGAAACAAACTCAGCAGACGACCCTTGATCTGCACTAAACACCTCTTCCTCCGGCCACTCCAGTGAAGCTGAGGTTGATGGTCAGTGGTTTAGTCTCTCGCGTTTCTTTTATGATCATAATGAGCGTCAAATATTCATGTGTCTTGCCATAAAAAAACCAAGCCAGTTCATCATGACATGGCTTCTTTAACATTTAACTTTACATTAACTCAAGTCTAAGTCATCCTTTTCTCCATAGCCTAAGACGCATTCTCCAGTGTGTCTCCCTCGCCACTCATATGCAAATGACTCTCTCTCCCCCCCCCACGCTGCGCTCTGATTGGGTAACGGTTATTAATATTCCGCTCGCGTCTGACTCCGCTTCGCCCCGGAGTCGGCCTGTGCCAACAGGCAGCACTAAAAAGGGACTTTGTCAATGTTGGATGCCCACTGAAGTGAAGCTGCGTGTGCGGGAGCCAGTGTGGGAACCGCGCTAGGAGTTGATATTTTCCTAAAGGCATTCAGATTTTGGCCGGCAGGAGCCCTGACCCCCCACCGGCCGCACATCCACGAGAGCCTGGTGATTGCATTGTGGAAATGTTGGTCCAGGAAGTTTCTCGATACAAAGCAGTGGTTTAGGAGTGATTTGTGCAGTTTCTAGTGGAGGACAGAAACTTCCTTCACAGGGCATGGCTCCAGACTGACACTTTTGATTGGCTGAGGCACAAAGACATGATTTAGAAATGTGTGAAGGAGGCCTTAAACAAGGATTCAGGACTGTAGGATAGAAATGTGTTCGCCCCAGAAAGACTGACAAAGGAGGAGGGACTTCGGTCTGCTGCATGTGTCCACATCCTGATGTCATCGTGGTTGGCAAAGCTAAGACAGCCCAAGTGCGGTAAACTTGGACCAATGAGTTGTAATCTGTAAACAAGAAGAATGTAATGAAATTAGCGCGGAGTATTATAAAAAGTCACTGTTGTTGTGCTTAAACTGGATGGATTGTTGTTTTTTAGTGTAATTTTGCTTTTTGCTAGTGTTACCCCTCCTGGAACCACCACATTAACGTGGAGGAGAGGTTTGAGCGCCCGAATGATCCTGGGAACTCTGTTGTTGCCCCTTGTAGGGTCTCCCAGGGCAAACAGGTCCTCAGTGACGGGTCAGACAAAGAGCGGTTCAGAAGCCCCTTATGAGAGACCAACAGGCCCAGTTAGAATCGTGAGGCCATCCTGCTGTGGACCCACCACCTGCAGGAGGAGACATAAAGGGCTGGTGCAATGTGATTTGGGCAGCTCCAACAGCTGCCCCCACGACCCGGCAACGGACAAGTGAAGAAAATGGATGGATGGCTGAATGGATGGATGGATGCGAGCTCTCTTTCCTGTGATGATCTTTGAAGCCTTTCAATAAAAACAACTTTCTGCCACTGCCCCAAACCCAACGCCTCTGTCTTCATCTGTGAGTGTTTCTGTCCGACAATAGTAAACTTTCCGCGTGTCCTCTGTTCTCTCTGGGAGACATTGGGATGTCCAGTTAACGTGCTGACATTCCAACGCAGACTGCTGATGTTTTGAGTCCAAGCCCAGTTTCCCCCAGTAAGCCTTGCCCTCGGACAGTAAGGTCTGCTGCGTCAGATTCTCCGGGCTGGAGCTGGTGTGGCCAAAGCGTCCCGGTTCCTCAGCGGGTCTGGACCTGAGGCAGAGCTGCTGCCGCGCTCGGTCTGGCCTTTCCTGAGACCTCAACTGTCAATCATTCAATTCATTTCAGAAACATATTGGTTGTTTTGGAAATTTGCAAGTAAAATGTCCTATTTTGTATTAACGCATTAAAAGACCAGGCCACCGTTATTCAATTCTGAGATATGTTCTTACCTGAGCTTAGACGAGTTGATGCGTACCTGTCTGGTCTTTGTACGTGCTCTCAGTCACGCAAAACAACCAAAGATGTTGTTAGCATTTGGCTTCTCCCAACATATTCCTATAGTTCCAAACGGTGGTGAAGTTGGAAGCTACCACACTTTTCCCTGGGCACAAAGACCAGACAGGTACGCATCAACTCGTCTAAGCTCAGGTAAGAACATACCTCAGTATGGAAAAACGGTGGCCTGTTCCTTTAAATAATGTAAACTCAGTGTGTATTCTGCTAGATATTGTTCCATATCGGTTATTGACAGATCGAATGCCAATTAAAGCCAATAACTCCAGAATCAAAAGTGATAGAGACTTGAGGTTTTTTTCACTGTAAAGAGCAGAGTCAGAGTTTTAAAATAAGCCTCCCACAACTTCCTAAGCCTCTGAGGAGCAGAGAAACATCGCAGGGAACATCGGTTATAAGTTTTTAAAGTTTGATATTCTATGTTGCAAACTTTTGCTTATAATTTCGGAACCATAACAGATAGAGACTTGCCGCTTTTTGTTTTGGAATCTACTAATTGTTGTCTTTAAAACGGGATCCCTCTGAAGCACCTACTAAACATGAATGTTTTGAATAAATCACCCTACGCCCCTAATAAAGCGCCCCCTGCTGTCACAGTTCAGCACTGACACATTCTACAGTTTAGAAGCTTCATCCACAAGATTATAAATGTGACATTTGGAAAAATATCAGCGGTGCATATCGGTATCGGCCTTATACAAACCCATATCGGTCACCTCTATATTCAGCCTTTCAGGTACCCAGAGGCAGCCACATGTGCCCAGTCACAGAAATCAGGGACACAAGTCGGTTCTGGGTCATTTTGGGCTTTTCACAGATTGTTAGAGTGTAAATCATGTAAATCTGATCATATTTGGACACGTTGCGGCGAGTTGAATTGAACAACTCTTAAAAGTCCAAAGGGCAGAAAAAAGGCCTCTAAAGTTTTGGGCTGTTCTCACTAATAATAATAATAATAATACATTTTATTTATATTGCACTTTACATTTCAACAAAACCTCAAAGTGCTACAACAGAAGAATAAAATCTGATAAAAACAAAAAGAACATTCACATAGTAAAAACAATGCAGCAAACAAACAAATTAGTCTGAAAAGGCCTTTAAAATAAATGTGTTTTTATGCCTTTTTTAAAGGCCTCAACACTCTGGGGAACCCTCAGGGACTCTGGCAGGGCATTCCAGAGTCTAGGGGCAACTGCCTTAAAGGCCCTGTTGCCCATTGTGGAGAGCTTGGTCCCGGGCTGGTGAAGGGTGTGGGTGAAAGTGGACCGTAGGCGCCTTGTGGTGGTGTGTGGGGTAAGGAGCACAGTGAGGTATGCCGGGGCCGTTCCATGGACACACTGGTATGTGAGGAGGCAGATTTTGTAGTGGATTCTGTGGTAAATGGGCAGCCAATGAAGGGACCGGAGGACGGGGGTGATGTGGTCATATTTGCGCCTCCTCGTCAGGATCCTGGCTGCAGAGTTCTGGATGTGCTGGAGCTTCAGGAGGCTCTTACCAGGGATCCCGACGAGAAGGGCATTGCAGTAATCCAGCACTAGTGCTGTGCAATTAATCGAAATTTGATTACGATTTCGATTATTACACTAGACGATCACAAAAATAGCATAATCGAGAACAAACGATTATTAAGGATGCCCTCCCGCTCGTCCATCCTCGTCTAATCAGCTGAAACACCAGCGCAGCGTGACAGAACTGTAAATAATATCGTACTAATGTTTTTTATACCTAACTCTTAGATAACACCACTGTTAAGTGCTCACCTTGTGCTGAAAGGAGAACAGCCGTTTTAGAATCCTCGCCATCCTTTGCTCAGGCACTGGTTTTGTTTAGTAGAAAAGTCTAAAACTCTTCTTCAGGAGCAGATCTAAACGGAGCTCAAACACACTCTTATTATTTCATGCTGCTGTGATGATTGTTTCTGTTCCCTTCGCATTTCACGTGCTAAAGGCTCAGGCTTTGGTTTGACATGAAAACACTAGCGCTGTGTGATGATGTCATGATGCCGCGCGGCTCTGTTGGACAGGTGTGAGGGCTGGCCAGCAGGGGGCAGGTATCCCTAGGATTAGTTTAGAAACGTGAGCATATTTTAAAAAAAATGCTTTTATTGTCCAAAGAAAATGGAGTCCATAGTTGTTTTTTAAAAATAATAATAAAAATGATTTTTTTTTTTTTTTTTTATGGAAACAAATAATCGTGGATCTCTGCTGCTTGATTGACAATAGGGCTCATGTACATGTCATTTAGATAAGCCATAAAGCCAAAAGTTCACCTGGAAAAGTTCACTGGTTTCACGCTGAAAAACAAACTTCTGTAGTAGTATTCCAGCGTTAGCATTCGGCTATTCAGAGCGTTGCTTCATTTCCATTTTTTGGGGGTGGGGGGGGGGGGTGGGGGTTCTGGTAGGTTTTCTGGATTGGAACATAGAGATAACCACGGCGACAGTTACATCAGCAGTGAAAACCTAAAAAAAAAAAAAAGAGGTTTTCTACATTTCTACACATTGTACCTTTTTGAATCTGGACCCCTTCGAAGTGAGAAACGGCCCTGATGTGAGATGTGGCAGATGTGTGTGTGTACGTGCTGAAAACCACGTATGTGCGAAGCGGCGCCAGGCTGTTTACATGTTTGCGTTTTGGGAGCTGACACGCGCTCGCTGCAAACTAATCATTTTTTTTTCTGTGCACGTCAGCAGGCCGCTTTACACCGCTCGCCATTACAATCTCCAAAATAAGCATCTTTTGCATGGCTCCCTTTAGTCTTTAATTGCTTAAAAGCTTGCATTATAGACTAGAATAGACCCAAGCATATTTTTAACTCGGCAGCCTGTTCCCGAAGAGATGTGCGTCTTTGTCTAAAAAGCTGGCAAGGGCAAATGTGTTTTTATGAAGCAGTGATGTACCACGCTAGGGTTTTAAGAGTTTCAGTATATTGGGTAATTGCATTATTTAAAGGAGACGCTGTACGTGTCCTAATGGCTTCAAACGCTACATGAATCTGGAATAGCTAAGCGATTGAAAAACACGACAAATCCAGGCACTTCAAATAATATCAAGGCGGTACTTAGAATGCCTGCGATCTGCTTTTATGAATAAATGGATTTTAGATTATTATTATTATACGACACCATATGCCCAGCTCTTTCATTGGGTTTATAAGAGACCACAAAATCACCAAAAAACCCAACACAAGTAACCAGACAGACGGTTCTGACTCAAACAAATAAACAAGTAGGCCGTCTTTTGCACCAGAACAGGTTTTGACAAGCATTTCACTAAAACTAAACTCATCATAGAGCTTAGATCAGGCCCATGAACATTGTTGTTCATAAGCATGGCGCTGCATTTACAATACTTTTTACTTGACTTTTTACTTTTGCACAAAAAGGAACCAAACTGCTGTATTGAGCCGCAGAGAAAGAGCCTATCGTGGTTCCACTGTAGCGGCGGTATCAAAGCGCTGGCCTCTCCAAGCGTTCCCCCCGCAGCAACCCCCTTCTGGGTCGCAGGGAAAACTACGGGGCAACTATTTTATAATCAGTAGCCTAAAGACTAATCACATTTTGTATCAAATGGACCAGGGGTAGGCAAGTGTTCTTGGCGGAGGGACGATTTTCTTTACTGTAAACAGACCGATGGCCGAAGCCGCTGATTATTAGCCCAAAGTAAAGCACAACACTGGAAAAAGGATCATCATGAGATAAATTACTTAAAATTGCTTGAATTACAGTTCTTCTATGTTGAATTTCAGTCGGTTTTAACTAATCCAAGATACAAATGCTAGCGCCAATGGAACTGGAACCCACTTGAAATCAGACAAATAATAATTGTTTTTCACGTGAAATGACACAAAATCTAAGACCAGACCAAATCTACTCAAACCTTAGATTTAATCTCTTAATTGAAGCAGATTTATGTCATTTCTTCCTTAAAACTATTATTCTTTTCCCAGTGCACTTCCTTCAAATGCCAGTGTTGTACATATTATATAACCTAATTGGGTGTATTGATAGTATTTCTACCTTTTTTGTCTCCCATTTAACTCTAATAATGTTAAACGTACTCTCTGATTTGTGTAATAGCATTTGTCAAAATCATCTTGAGGGCCAGAGGTTCTGTGCTGGAGGGCCGGGTTTGGCCCCCGGGCCTGACGTTGCCTACCCCTGAAATAGACTAAGCTGACACAACCCGACTCATGATGACATCTCGGCACGTCCCGGCTTAAGATCTAAACTCTAGCAGGGACAATAAAGGGCACATGTCATGTAACTAAAAACAATGAAATGCGCCTTAAAGTGCAAATGGCAGGTTTGAATGCTTTTGAAAATATGACTTACTGAAAAGTTTTATTTGAATATTTAAGCTGCTGACAGGAAGACGCATTTCCCATTGACTCAACAGTTTAAAATGGTTTCCCTTCATCTACGTCACTTCCTGTCGGTGTCCAATAAGGAAGTGAAACTATAAACATCACAAAAATGGCCGGACTAAAGAAAGCTGGGTACAATCTTTAGCAACATCTCACTGTGTTATCTATGTTTTAGCACAAATTGTGTCAAACATGTCATTATGCACTTTAAACGGCAACTCCAAACAACAATACAGTATCGTAGCAATAAAAGATTGAGAATAAAGTATATACATTTACAGTTCATTGATTCAAGTGATCTCTGTTAGTGTAAATGTTTTACAAATCTGATAGATTGCGTATCATTGAGCGCCTTGGTCTGAAATTTGATGTAATATAAGTCATATTAAATCAAGTGTCCCTGTGAACTGGCCTGTCAGCGACAATCAGGAGGAAGGGGGCGGGAGCTTGATCGTTTACTTTTCAAAGTTTGAAAAGCTTTCTGGTCCAATCAGGAGGGGAGGGAGGGGAGCTTGATTGTTTGCTTTCACATTTCACTCTCACTCTCTCCTCACTTTGCAATCTTACAGACTGTCACTTTAAGGATTACCAGATTAAATCGTTCTCAGCCTGGTCTTCAACACTGCCGCTTTGAAAACACAACTCTCACCAACTTAATCTAAGTGAATATAGACCTGCTGTGTCTAACTTTGAAGCACAGAACCTGAAGGATCCAATCGCTGACTTAGTGTTAACCTCCTCAATTGTAATTTTGATCGCCGTGCAAAGTGCTGCAGCTAGCTTTGCAACAGTATGCTAAAGTATGCTAATGCTAACGTGCCACTGGTGTTTGTATTTCAGATTATGAAGTGCTGCTAAAGATCTGCTATTTGTTATGCACAAGTTGTAATGAACAGATCGATTTATATGAGTTGTTTATACATGCTTTTCAGTCATGTGACCTTTGTTGTTCTGGCGGCCATTTTGAATACCAAAGTGGAACTGTGCAGTAGGCTACTACAAATGTAACAATATCTCTACTCAGCATGACAATAAAAGACAACTGATTGGCGCTGAAAACATGGCCCCAGAGACGCACGTTTATGTGAATAAACCAGTGAGTCAGTGTTTAAGATGCTAGCATGCTACAGGTTAGCATTTAGCTTCAACAGCTCAGCTCTGACCTCTCCAAGAGAAAGTCCTGAAACACAAACATCTAGCCTTGGATACAACATGTGACAGAGGTCAGAGGTCAGAGCTGTTTCTGTAGTGTTTCCTCAGTGTTCATAGATGTGAGCCACACATGTGTTTATCAGGTTGAAGCCATTGACAGTTGCTAACCAGTAGCAGGCTAAAGTATTGAGCAGCTTAAACACTGGCTCAGACTGAGACTCTGTTGACAAACTGTAATAATCACAGATAACGTTTTTCTGTCTCTTCTTTGATGTGTTCATTTAGTCTTCAGTGTGCAGCAGATCTTTAGTAAATCCTGCTGTAGCTCGACAGACAGAGCTGCTACGTCTGTACCACATTTGCGGCTTATATCACATAAACACGTGTTTTTACTGTAATCTTCTTGAGTTTGAGATTCTTGAGATTATGAGTTCATTAAAATGCAACTGTCAGTCAGTTGGCTTTTATTTTCATCCTCAGTAGAGATATGGTTACATGTTGTAGTACTGCATAATTCTACTTCGGCACTCAAAATGGCCGCCGGAACTATGTGTGATGTCATTGGAAACGCATGTATATGAATGTAATCTAAATAGCTTGTCATATAGGCTACCTGAGGATATTTATAGTAGAAAAGTCCAGTAATTCTTGTTCAATGTTTTTCCATTACAGTTTATTAAAGGGACTACACGGAGTTTAAAAATGTTAAAATTATGCATTTTCCTCCCCCTACATGTTCCAGCAATGTCCTAATGTGTAGAATGAGCTCAGACCTGCTCACCACAACTGCCTCTAAAATCCTGCACTGTCACTCAAAATGGTGTTGATTCGGGTCTGAAGTGCCGTCATGCACGAGCTTAATATAGAAGCTGCAGTTACACGTATGACCTGAGGTGGCAGTAGTGAGTATAAAATGGCAAACTTGCATCTCGCCCCTTTAATAAATATCATATAATTGATAACATCTCATTTGCAAGAGAAGATCAGACTTTATTGATCTCCCATTAGAGACAAGAGGACCATTCACTTTTTCACTCAAAGAAAGTCTCTTGGTATCGGTCAATATCGGATATCGACAGATACTCGAACCCACAAGTATCGGTGTCGGAAACAAAAAAACTGGATGGGTGCGTCTCTTGACACGATGGAAATGAAAAGGATCATGAATAAAGCAACATTTTGAAATCTGTAAAACCTTTCAACAGCGTTTAAACAAAATACACCAATAAATAAATAAATCCATGCTATTCTCATGTTTTTTTGTTCCCCCCTGAATTTGGAGGCTTTGAAAAAAAAACTCCAAACACGACGGCGAGCGCACCCGGTGGCAGATGGAGTATTTCCAGCGCTCCGGAGAGCACTGGCCGATACGTCACCAGCAGTTTCCCCCGTGGGCCCCCCGCGCCTGTCACATCACACGCTTGAAGTACGGCTGGCTTATGGACTCCGCCAAGGCCCAATCTTAACCTATTGCTTTTCATCCACTTAGCTCTGGCCCGGCGCCAAACATGCCTCCGCTTGTAAATAGATTTAGTTGAATCATAGCCCGCGCCCACCCCCCCTTCCTCGCCCGGGCCATATCTCCGAATAGGCCCGTGTGATGTGGGGCCCCCAAACCGACTGTGACATATTAGCCCGTGGGCCAAGCCGTCTCTTTCTAAGTCTATCTGTCAGTGGCGGATTTCCGAATGAAAGAAAACGCTTGTGTGTGTGTGTGTGTTTGGCGTCACGTAAGGACAGGAGTGGTGACGCCTGGAAATTCAGGAAACTCAGAGCCCCATATTTGGGAGATTACGGAGACGCACTGCGGGATGGAAACGGGAAAATAGATTACTTTGGATTACTGACAAACATGAGGAAAACATGCATCCGAGTCAGAATCGGGATGGGTTTTTATTTTGTTGGCACATTAGATACGAAGATCTTATTTTGGATACCATTTTAATACGCTTGTTTTTAGGGGTTCGAAACGCCATAAATCATGCCAGGAGTGAGACATTGAAAAATTGAAAAAAAAATTTAAAGTGTGATTTATCTGAGCTACGTGCTAACCTTGAAGGAGCCAGGTTTAAAAAAAAAAAAAAAAGTAAACAAACAGGTGGCATAGGCTAGAGATATTTGAGACCTACACATTTCTTTTTTCTGAAACACTGAAGAGGCACCAAGAGCCCCCCCACACCTGCAGCACAGTGGAGGCGTCACAACTGACCTTTCGCCGAGCCCCGCCCCCCCTTAGCTACTGTTGCTACGCACGACAAACAAATGGTCAATCACGACCAGCGCCACAGGATTTTAGAGGCAGTTGTGGTGAACAGATCGGAGCTCATTCTACACATTAGGACATTGCTGGAACATGTAGGGGCAGGAAAATACTGAATTTAAGTGAATACTGAAACAATGACATCAAATAATAATTTACATAATAAATACATGTTGTAATATATCAGTAATAATGTACCTGTGTGCTGTTTTTAACTTTCTCCGGGTGATTGCGAGTGTTCTGTCATTACAATAAAGCCAATTTTGGGGTATTTTACATTACAATACTACCATATTTCACCAACTCCAATACCTACCAATAAGAGAAACCTGTGACAAAATATATATTTCTTCTCACTTCTTTTTCCTATTTACTGTGAGAAATGAGGCGCTGTATGGCTTTATTAGTTCTATTTCTTATCAGCATCACGTTTTTTCGGATTTTCCGCCGTGCTGTTGTGAACACGTTAAAAGCCAGCTCCACTTTTCGCCGCTGACCCTGCCTCCACTACTTTCCCCGGGTTGGAACGTTCGGACATTCCCCTCAGGTGCCCTAAGCGCCAAGAAAAGTGGAGGCAGCATTTTCTAAATTGCAGTCAATACCAATCGGCCATTTATCTGCAGGCTGTGCCCCGACGCTGAGGCCGCGCAAACACAAAGCACTGATGGATTTCTACATGATTTAGTGCCCACAATAAACTTCAAATCATTTTCTTAAAACAAAACACAGCGTCATTTTATTAAAAGAGTCCGAGACTTTTGGGGCAGCTCTCCGTGAAATGAAGAAGTCCTATTCAAGCGGCGTGACGTTTAGCCCAGAAAAGATAATACATTTGTTTCATTACAGGTGGTTTTATTTGCACTTAGAAAATGACGTAAAAGTGCTTGATTTAAAGGATCTGTATCATGTATCAGCTATTTTATCCATTCCAAAGCAAAGTACAGGCATTTCTCCTTCAATAATGGCTTTCTTCTTGCCACTCGTCCATGAAGGTCAGATTTGTGTGGAGTACGACCAATGGCCGCTGGCTGCCCTGCTTTTTGACCACAAACGTGGGGGCCGCCATTGCTCCGCCGTTGCTGCAGTACCTCCATATCGCCGCTAGGCCCCCATTGAAAAGCATTGGACTTTAGACACGTTAAAAACTACTTTAAAGCCTGGTTTCAATTGTTTCAACGCTAGACTAGGCTAGATCTTCCTCCTGAGATAACGCTGGGTTAATAACAATATATGAAACCAGGCTGGTTTTCGTAATATGATTTTTTGAAATCTCGTATTTAACGAGGCTCGGACTGTTAGCATTGGAGCAGCGCGAGCTACACGTCACGCAAGGTCCGAGTCTACGGTGAAAATCCCGCCCGTATGTCCTTTTTAGGAACATGCTTCGTCAGAGCTGGGGAGGGGGAGCCTGGTAAATCCGCCATGAATTGCCCCACGGCCGTGGTCATTCTGGTAAACGGGGAGGAGTGAGCATAAGACGTCCATTATTTTCTACAGTCTATGAGTACGACTTATAGTTGTCCCATGTACAGATTCCCCCAGCTCAGCGGCAGTACTTCACAGCTCTTCCAGAGTTATCTTGGGGCACTTGATTGTATTTCTTACCAGTGCTCTCCTCCTTGTTCGGTCTGTTAGTTTAGGGGGACGGCCGTGTCTTGGTAAGTTTGCAGTGGTGCTATACTCTTTCCATTTCTGACTGATGGATTGAACAGTTGCTCCGTGAGATGTTTAAATCTTGGGAAATCTTTGTATAACTTAACGCTGCTTTAAACTTCTCCACAACTTTATCCCTGACCTCTCTGGTGCTCCTTGACCTTCATGATGTTGTTTAGTGACCATAGCTCTGAGGCCCTCACAGAACTGCTGTAATTATTATACTGAGAGTAGATAACACACAGGTGGCCTCTATTTAATGGTTGGGGCAAGGCTTTCAATCCAGAAGGTTTCTTTTAGGGTCAGTAACCTTACCCTGTCCCCACCTCTTCTGTTATGACTAATAACGTCAATGACCATTTCCCTCAGATGGTTGATGTTTGAGTGGCCCACAAAGTTGAAATGTTTCGCCATTGGATAACCAAATGTACCTTTCCTCCCATTACCCAGGGTACAGTCCTGCACAGTTGGGTGTGTATAAGGCACCCATAGCTGTTCCTTTTTTTTGCTTGTAAAGTCTGTCCTGAAACAAAAAAAACATTGTTGTTTAGTGTCCAGCGAGTCAAATCCACGATCAAGTTTGTTGTAGGGCTATTCGGGTCCACCCTGTCTTGGCTTCATCGAAAGCATTAGATCAAGTGAACACTTGTTGAGCATCGCTTCCCATTTTTTCTTGAATTCCGGGTTGTTTTGACCAAAATAAAGGAAATTAAATAACCGTAGGCCTCTGGGAATCATCACTTCTCTCCAATAATCCGATAGTGAAATGGCATGTAGCTCTTGCTTGTCTTTCTCCATTCATTTTTTCAAATCATTAATGGAAGATTGGCTCGTAGGTTGTAGACTGTCCGTAAACAATGTGTCCTTGAGAATTATAATATGCCCTTGTTTATTAGTGAAGAACAACGTGATGGAGGTCTGTGACATTGTTACAAACTATTTTGGCCCACAAAACGTCTGAGGAGTACTTGGCAGACGGAGAAACTCACCCCAGAGCCGGAGGAAAACTCAATTGGAGACAAAGCAGGATGGGGGTGAGTGCATCAGTCCGTCCCGATAAAGTGCCAGTCAAGTGCTCTTCAAGGACAAAACCCACCAGGGATTTACGCTTGTTCCACTGGCATTATCCATTATCCATACATTATTTTAGATTAGTTTAAACCGACTCATATTCAACATAAAGAACCTTTATTCAAGCTTTTTTAAAAGGGTTTTCCAAGAGCAGATTGAAGTTTGGAGTGGGAAAACTACCCCAAAAGCACTTTAATAATCAGAAAGATGCACGAATAAAGCAGTAGGCTAATGTAGCAACAGCTAATGGCATAGCTAAGTGGTGGGCCGAGATACAAATCCCACGAGACAAGACACGAGATTGAGTCTAAGAGAACTTGACGAGATGAGATTTTGTCTTTGTCTGTGCCAGACACGGACACACAGGAGGCTTTAAACTTCAAACAGATAGTGATTGTTAGTTACACTGACCTCTGTCACAGCGTGTGTGCAGTTGTGGTGGTGCGGAGGTCGCAGATGGAGGAACAGAGAACAAACGCACGAAAGTACGAACGGACGAACGAGCGAGCACCGGACAGGTACGTGGTCTTGGGACGTACGTACATGGCGTTGAGGGCGGACGATGGCCACCTGGACAGGCACGGCGGGATGAGCGGCAGGACTCCCCGGGCATACGCGCCCCGAGGTTGGCCCCGTGACCTCCGCCGCAACACGGAACCCCACACGGAGCCCCCCACTGCAAGCACCTTTTGCACACCCTCCTTTTAGCTTTTTAGTCCTTTTAAATTCTCCACTTTTTAGTCCTTTTTCCATGTGTTATCTTGACTTTTAACTGGTCAGTAATAAACTCGTCAGTAATGAATTGTTGTTTAATTCCTTTTTAACCCGACTTTGTTGTTAATTGCACCAGTTTTATTCTTATTGAATTTTAAACCTGTGACATATGTGTGAATCTGCAGCGGCTCCAGTCTGCAGGTTAAAACACTGACGTCCCAACTTGAAAACTTATCAAAGTTATCAATTTAGGTCTTAAGTCCAGATCTAAATTGCAGTCTATGAAAAAATACAAAATCACTAGATTACTTTACATTGTGATGAGAAATCTCATGGCTATTTTGTCATGCGAGATCTCGGCCAATGCCAATTTTGGGGGATTTTGATTGGCTGATGCCAATATCCACCACCGATATTTGTCTCTTCTATAATCTGTGTGCAGCTGAACTGTAAAATGTGACAGCAGGGGAAAGCAGGCGCTTTATTCGGGACATTAGTCGGGCTAATTTATTCAGGACATTCATGTTTCATCAGTACTTCAGAGGGAGCTTGTTTTAAAGAATAAATAAATCAAAATAAAAGTGGAAATTCTCTATATCTTATGAGGAAAATGAGACAAAATCATAAGCAATGTGCTCATTTTAAGGATCTGCATCATGCTATTTTAACCATTCCAAAGTAAAGCATTGGCATTTACATGATATATCGTACATCTACCACTATGGAGTACTCATTTTTAAATATAAATATAGGTAAGTAAGTAAATAAGTAATTTCTGGAGGTATTTTTCAAACCCAGAAGAAAAAAACGCTTCAATTCAGTTAACTCCGCCCCTTCTCTCCGCTCATACAACTTTACCGTAGTAGAAATAAAAATACCACAGCAATAAGTGGTTACTTCACGATGTAGTTATAAGGAGTTGCAATCTGCAACACAGCTACGTAAATGGCTAACACACAAGCTAGCACACACGCTAACACACACACTAACACACAAGCTAGCACGCCTTTTGATTGACTCACTGCTCTGTCCTGGCCACTCCATCGTTTTTATTGTGGGACTTGTGTTGGTTATAAAATTTAATCCGCTTTGGTTCTGGCCAAGGTTCACCAAACATCCATTAAGAGACAGTCACAGAAAAACACTAGTTTGGCTGATAATCGCTGAATCCCGGAAATAAATTCCAACTTCTAGCGAGTGGCCTCTTCTTTAGGAAGGTTGAATAAAGTCCTGTCCTCACAGCCAAAAGCGCTTTGACATTATTGTCAGGTAAGAAAAAAGAACAGGCGTGTCCAGAGTAGGTTAGAAAGAGCTCCTTCTTCACAACTTTCAGTGCAAACATGACAACTGTTCAGACGCTCCGGGGTGCGTTTGTTTTCTCTGCAGGGGCAGCGCGGATGCTTCAGGCACTTCCTTTTTTATTTTTTCTTATGACAGAAATAATGAAAAAGCTGTTTTACAAATTAAAATCAGGCCATGAGCATAGAATTAAGACATTACATTACATACGTCGAGTTCCGCTTTGACGACACAACTGAGCAACTCAGTCGTTCACCAGCAGAGGGCGGAGCAGCTGCTCAGAGAGCAGGATTAAGGATTGCTGAGAACTGCGTGAATTAAGTCAAAAAACACTCTGGGGATGTTTTTGATAAGAAACTAGCATAATAGCATGGTTAAAAGCTCCAAAAACTCGATTCTGCATGATATACTGTAGGTCCTCTAAGGCAGTGTTTTTCAACCACTGTGCCGTGGCACACTTGTGTGCCGTGAGATATTGTCTGGTGTGCCTTGGGAAATTATCCAATTTCACCTGGTTGTTTTTTTTTAAAACAAATGCATTATTATCCACAAATAATGTACTGTTTTCAAGCGTCTATGCTGTCTAGTGATCGGCAGAGTAACCATATAATACTCTTCCATATCAGGTAGTTGATTTCTTTGAGACAAGAGAATTAGTGATGTATTGAGGCATTGTGGCTCGTGAGACTATACGGTGTTCCTAGTCAAGACACTTTGATGAGAACATTTTCTGCTGGTGGTGTGCCTCGTGATTTTTTTCAATGAAAAAAAGTGCCTTGGCTCATAAAAGGTTGAAAAACACTGCTCTAAGGCTCTGACTGGGCTCTTTCCAATGCAAAAAAGTCTATCACTTCCGGTTTTATTTGCATTATTCACCTTCCAGAAGTTCGCGTGGGCGCTGCCGTGAATTGTGCCCGCCCCTTTTCCCCTATCAGTTTACATAGGACTGGACAAGTCCAGATAAAATAGTTACTACACGAAAACAAAGCCGATTTTAGCCCGCGCAGAGAAACAATAAAGTGCTGACATGTGCAAGTGAACATTGGACATTTAACACTAATCAACCTACTAAACATCATTTTAGTGGCAAACATTTTCCCTCGTTCTCTGTTTAAATGAATGAGCTTCACGCTCTACTGGAAGTGTCAGGACAACGGAAGTGCCGAGACAAGACAAAAAGAGGCAAAAGTGGGCGGGGCAGAATAAGGTGAATATCGGCCAATATATGGGTATTCATATCGATCAAGGTCAGCAGCTAAGGTTTTCACTGTTAGAAATAAATAAAAAGGAGAAGCAGAATTTGATCCTAACATATTAGCAAATGGGTTAGTCCAAGGGACTTTTCAGAGTCTGCTAGCATTAGTCTTTTTGCTATAGCCATTAGCATTAGCCACCAAACATCGCAGATTATGAACGATCTAGATGTTTTTAGCTGTTGCCAATTCATCGACCACATTTAGGTCAAAGCCTTGTTAGAAATTATGAATGGATGGAAAGACCTTCTGAGAATCACTGCTGACATGTTAGCCCTGTAAATAAACTCTTTTTTTAAATCCGTAAACAAGCTACAAGCTTCCGTATGTCAAATAGTGCATCATCGTCTTGCCGTCCCTCCGCGTTCTGTGAAAGGTCCCCAAATCGCGAAGATTTCGGCCACGGTCCCCAGGCTGCTGTGCAGGTCGAAATGATTAGAGCGCACATAGCAGTCTGGCGTTAGCCAGGCTGCAAAGTTTTAGCTTTTTGTGGGTCGTTTACCCATTCAGTGGCCTCTAAACATCATCTTATAACATAATAAAGAAACCACAGAAATGATAATAAAGCCATGAAAAACATATCTCCCCATACATTTATATGGAGATAGAACATTCCAAGCAACCTCGCCTGGAACATTCCAGTGTAGCTTTAAGCCTCTAACCCAGGCTCAGGTGAATTTGATCAAACAGCAGTGGGTCAAGTCCTTATTTGGTGAAAGTGTGTGTCAGCGCCCTGACATGACAGGAGCAGTCAGATCTCCATACGTCCTGGAGAGATGAGGTAAACACAGAGTGCCAGGTGACATAATAGGTCAGACTGTGACTCACACGAGTGTCTGGAGAGAAGCTCGAACTCCCAAAAGCAAATCATATGTATTAAAGGAGCTTTTGACCATGATACAACATTGTTCCCTCGTCAGGAGCCAACCTGTAGTAGTATTTTGCTTCATTCAGACAGTGACAGTTAGACTAATCCCTTTTTATTTTGGTCAGTATGTGGAGGACACTTGTGTGGTAGGGGAAACCGGAGTACCCAGAGGAAACCTACACAGACACGAGGAGAACATGCAAACTCCACACAGAAAGGCCCCGACCGGGAGTCGAACCTGGACCTATTTAATGCGTCATTACACGACGTGTAAACAAGCCGCAGCCACCCTCTCTCTTGGTACAGTTTTTGTTTTGTTTTTTTGCCTTTTTCTGCAAACTGCATTTGTGGTTTCTGTGCTCAGCATTGTTTTGCTGGATGCTTTTATACGTCTTTGCCATTTTTTCTTACAGATTTTTGTTTAGAGCTCTTTTTAAAGTAAACAAACAGCTCGCGTATGAGCTAAAGTCATTTGAGACCAACACATTTCTACTTCTGAAACACCAAGAGCCCCCCACACCTGCAGCACAGTGGAGGCGTCACAAGAGGGGCTACGGGAAACAAAATGGGCCAAACGAGGGGGCATCCAGGCAAGACTCACAGCTAAGCCACACATGCCTTGTATTGTTCTGGCTAATGGACATTCACTGGAGAATAAAACAAATTAACTGCTAAGCTGTTCCCAGAAGATGATGAAAGACTGTTGTGTGGAGCGGAGGGAGCTGCGCAGGAGGAAGAGAAGGGAGGAGGTGGAGCTGATCAGTGCAGAACACCACGCTCTGAAACAGGGACAAACCTAGGAGTCGATGCACCGTTTCAGAGGAGACTGAAGGCAGCCAGCCAGGTTTCTTCAACCTCCAAAAACATGCTGGTCAGGTTGACCCACAGTGGCGCAGCTCAGTCGCAGTGGCTCAGGACAAACACAATTTAAATTGTACAATGACAAGTAAAGCACTTACTTAATTACTTAAAAGAACAGTTCTCAGGGCAGTACGTTTTTAATCTTACTTCACTGTACATACACATAATACCCCACCTCACTCTGAGATGTTGAGCAATCACTGACCTTACAATGGTTCAAACTTTTCACTAATCTGACTTTTTTTTTTTACTTCCCAATTAGTAGAGGCAGTCTGCTCTGAAACTGCCTGCCCCGTGCTTCCTCGTTTGCAGTTTGGACGCTTATCTTCAAATTCCGTGCACCCCATTGATTCCAAATGTGTTTTCCAACGTTTTGGCTCATACCTGCCACTCCGCTCGCCCTCTGTTTTGGCACGGCGCTTCGGCACAGTGTTCTGCTCACTGAGTAGCGACGACACAACCCCCCCAAAACAAGGCTGCTTGGAACACACTTACTCTCCACCTGTATTAGGAACAATACGATTACCGACCACAAAACCAAATGCTACAAGCACGCACGTTTAAGGGGGGAAACTTTGCTGAGCTTTTATCCATGTTATAACGTCTAAAACATATATAACAGATGATAAGATAAGATCTGACAATGGAGATATTCACTACATGAAGTGGTACATTCATCTTTCTGTACACAGTTTGAGTAACCATTGTACTTTGATCTTGTCTTCTACTGTTAAAAAGCACTTCAATTTGTGTTTTCTGGATTTGGTTGCGTAATAATTCGAATCTTCAGCAAAGTAAGTGCTTTATTTGTCATTGTACAACCGTACAACGGAATAGTCTTGAAGTCCTGAAGCCGCTGCGGCTGAGCTGTGCCACCACAGTGGGTCAACCACAGGGTTTGATTTTAGACCCAGTGCTGTTAAACCTCTTGGCGGTGTCATCAGGAGACATGGAGACAACGTTCATAGTTACGCTGATGATATACAGTTGTACATCTCCGTGTCTCCTGATGACACCAGGCACTTTTTAACTGTGGGTGCTGTCCTGTGGGTGCTCAGGCGGAGGTGTGGTGTCTCTGCGCCGCACCTCCTCTGGGATCTCTTGGGTCAGTGCCCTGTAGCTGTGGACTGCTGCTCCCGGCGCAGACAGCTCCTCAAATGTACCCAGCCATATATATCTATTTATTTGTATGTACTCTATTATTATTTATTTTTTGTGTGTTTGTGTGGGGTAAAGGTTTGAGTGTGTGTGTGTGCAAAAACTGTATGTATCCAGGGGATGCCAGGCGTATTGTGTTAAATGTTGTTATCTTTAAAGCACTTTTGTGATACCTTTCGGTATGAAAAGCTCTTCATAAATAGTTAGATTTCTCCAGTGAACGTCCATTAGCCAGATCAATAGAAGGCATGTGTGGCTTAGCTGTGAGTCTCGCCCGGATACCTCCTTGTTTGTCCCTTCCTTGTTTCCTGTCGCTCCTCTTGTGACGCCTCCTCTGTGCTGCAGGTGTAGGGGGGCTCTTGGTGTCTCTTCAGTGTCTCAGAAGAAGGAACTTGTAGGTCTCAAATGGGTTATGGGCTACCATCAACAAACAAAACAAAAAGTATCCAGTAAAACAATATGGAACACAGAAACCACAAATGCAGTTCGCAGAAAAAGGCAAAAAATGCAGCCGTACCAGGGGAGAGGGAGGTTGCTGCTTGTTTACACGTGGCCATGATGTGTCCTCTGCTTTTTTAAAGGCCATAATAACCATCCCAAAGCCAATGCACTATGGATTTGTAAGCATGCTGTAAATCAATCACATCCAAACTAACAACAATAAACCGGATTTTAAATGTTATGGCACCCCTTAAAATATTATAAATACTAATCCCATTTTACAAAAGAGTTGTTGGACGAGTGATTTTGGGGGCAGCGGCCTGAAAACTTTGGGAACCCCTGCAATCTCGTGTTGTATGGAGATGTATGGACTTAGGGAATAATGTGCATGTAAATTCCAGTTTAGGGCTAGGGAGACTACGACCACTGCGCAAAGCCTTCCCCAGCAAATTCCGACGATTCTCAATGGTGTGAAAAGGATGTCTCCCTGAACCACTCTTTCACAACGTGAGCTTGCTGAATCCGATGAATGTCTGTGCCACCAGGCAAGAAGAAACCCACGGCTGGAATAACCTGGTCATTCAGGATGTCCAGGTCGTCAGCTGATCTCATTCTTTGGGCACATGGGGCTGCTGAACCTAAACCTGACCAACTGCAGTGACACCAGACCAGGGGCGTCGGACTGGGGGGGTAAAGGGTACTGTGTACCCAGGGCCCAGAGCAGGGTCGGGGCCCTAAAAAGTGCTGCAATAAGCGTTCTGTATTGTACTTTCTAAGTTTCCTCATAATTGATACTATAAGAATTGAACACAACCGGGCTGAAATACAATGGTTGCTAGACAGAATTTTGCACAAACAATAATGATGGATGAATTTAAAAATGTGCCAAATGGTTCAGCCGGCTTCAAATATGGTGCAAGACTAAATGAGGCTGAAGCCCTTGTGCTTTTTTGTTCATGAGACAACATATAGTATAATATTTCTGCAAAATAGCATTTTAATGCCTACTTTAAAGTCACACATTTGTTATTCCCAGCACAAATATCCTATGTCCCTGGTGCAGTCGTCCTGTTTAATGTGGTCTGCTAATAATCATTATGCATGCAGAATATTCCACCACCAATTTAAATATCTATATCACTACCGGGATTGAAGGTAATTCAATTTCTGTAACTGAAGCCAAATCAGATGAAATTTCAAGTCAAACATCGAGTACACAACAAACAAAAACAAAACAATGAACTAAGTATCCAGGACTAATCTAGATTTTTAGGTCGCTGTATATAATAAAGTTATAATAGAAAATAAGTCAACTGCACTGTCAAACCACTGTTATGTGGTTAAAGAACAAGAAATATGAGGGGGGTCCAAAAAGATAGTTTGTACCTAGGGCCCAGAATATGGTGCTACGCCCCTGCACCAGACCACGCGAAATCCTGGAGGGAGTGATTACAATTACAGCCACATGTTTCCTGTTTTAACTGGATATTGTCTATGGTGATTTTGACAGACTGTTGCTAAATATCACACCACCCCTGAGTATGAAGTGAATGTGTAATGATCTAGCGTTTGTGCTTTGAGAAACTCGTCAGTTCAAGCTCTGTATAGCTCAATTCTTCTTCTCATAACTGTTCAGCTAACACAACGCCCAGAGAGACAGCACCACGGCCGCTCCTCTTGTACCACTCCACTTTTCGCTATTGACACTGCCATTTCTCCCGGCTGCGGCTTGTTTCCCGCCACTTCTCGGCTGCAATTTCGCACGCCGCCGCCTCATTATATAAGGCCCTCTGCGCATTAGCGTGCTGATCTATATGCAGGCCTGCGCCCCGCTCTTCTCAGATGGGGATTACGCGCTCTAGGGCCGCGGTAATTTGATATACATTGATTGAGTCAAGAGCCAATCTCAAATAGAGGAATTGTAGTTATTGCTATTGATTTTAATAACTAGGCTGTTCCAGTTCATTCAGCGCGCCGCCGATCGATGCAGTGAAATGTTCCGCGCTACGGAAGAAAGGGCGACGCCGTCCTATCCAGGCCTATTTAATTTCTAATAATCGGAGGTATAATGCACAGCTTGCCGTATTCCAGAGTTGACTACAGTGCTACTGGTAAACGTGCAGCTATATGTTACAACTTACAACTTTGGAGCTTGTTCTTCATAATCAGTAATCCAAGTCCTATGTGGAAAGGGTGTCCTGGTTACAAGGCCTTTTCTTTAGAATGCACAACTGATTAAAACACAAGGTTCCTATCTTTTGAGTTTCATTCACTGACAAGCGCCAAAGAGACACCTTTTGAAAGAAGTGCTTTACAGTATTTGTCATTGTGCAACTGTACAACGAACTTGTGTTCAGGTGTTGGTCCTGAGCCGCTGCAACTGAGCGCACCGCCACTTGGCTATTGGTGCCTCTTCAGTGTTTCAGAAGGAGAAATGTGTAGGTTTCAACTGTCTTTAGCTCACAAGCTGTTAGATGACTTTGAAAAATCTGCTTCCTGCAGTAAAAAAAATAAATACACCAAGCCCCACAAAAACACAGCAAAGACAAAAGCATCTAGAAAAACATCCATCTGCAATGTCAAAAGATATATTTCCATTCAGTGATTTTCCGCAAAGACCTTGACTTGATGGCAAGAGAGTGTGACCCCCTTGCAAATCCAAGTCCTATGTGGAAAGGCTGTTTTGTTACATTTAGGATACACACGCTTTTAGGTCACGTGACTTTTGTTGGCATGGCCGCCATCTTGGAGACTGCTGGCTGGTGTATCAGGACAGGGCGAAAAGGCCTAAAATCTATATCACGATAGGAAAAAGAAATGACGATATATTTGACGATATAATTGACAATGGACAAAACACTAATTCAAAGATCATAATTCTTTTTTTATTCTCCATGCTAATATCCTCACAAATACGAAAAAAGGTCAAAAAGTGACGGCAACAATGCGAGGAAAATGATCAGTTTAGATCAGTTTTGAAGCTTTCAAATGAGCCTTCACTCTGGCCTGTAAGCTCCAGTCAAGAAGCTTTTTTGGGTGTAAAACTGAATGAGAGAAAATGTGCTCGGTTCAGGCGGGGGTTAAGGGGTTAGGAATGTAAACAAAAGCAATTATTGTAACACCATTTTAAGATTCACTAGAAACTGTACATTATATATTTTTTAATCATTCTGTCACTTCGTTTGACTAAACATAACAATCTTGCTATTTTTTTATTCTTTTTCCTATTTGCAGATGGTGTTCAATTTGAAGAATGCAGGAAGAGCCTTAGAAAAACAAGCCAAGTCAGGAAAATGATCAACCAAAATGTACAACTAGAGCAGATGAAGAAAAGAAAGCAAGGTAAAGGGAAAAATGCAGAGAAAACAAACAAAAACATCACAAAAAAGGCGAAGAATAAATGAAAAGCGCGGGGAGGAATACCATCAGAAAAAGACAGATATAGACAATGTCTCTCCAAGACACTCATCAGCAAAACCCTTTGCATTGCACAGGGCAAGAAATCACTTCCAAGAAATCTTGAACAGTTCTTTGAAGTCTCTTCTGGGGAGTCCATCACGTCGAAAGCAGGCCGCTTTAAAAAAAAATGTGTCAATGCTCCAAAACTGAGTGAAAAAATAACTGGTGGTGTTAAAACACTGTTTCATAATCTAAAATGCAAATCAGGTCGTTCAGGTCAAAAACAATAGAAACTATTACAGCAGCAATGTCAGTGCCTAGTATAGAATGCTAAATAGTGCTATAGCAGAGTCCTTAATATGCGGAAAGGGTCACTCACTAGGCGTAAAAACATGTTGTTCTTGACAGGTCAATGAAAGTCCTTCACAAAGAATCCTTGAATGCTAATCCTGGTAAGAATATCAGCTCGGCCAAGTTCTGTCAGCTACGGCCTAGAAGTATTTTACTGGCGAGTAAAAACCAACGGTGTCAATGTCTTTGTGAATATTGCACCAACCTAAATCTGAACAGTTTGAACAAACTGGCTCTATCAGAAAAAACACCCACAGATCAAATTTGTGTGTAGATAGACTGTCGAGTCTAACTCTGTGTGAACGTCTCAATGGTGAACTTCGACACAAGCATCCCTGCATAAAGAGACAGTGTGACTCGTGTAGTGTCAGAAATATCAAGAAGAAATTTGAAGAGATGGTTACCAGAGTAGGTGATCGTGAAATTACCTGGTACCAGTAGGAGAATGAGAAAATCTCCAATGTTACCAAAAGTGTGGAGTCTGTAATAAGACAATGTCTGGTGAAAAAGAATGGCTCTAAAATCAATCTAATTGAGTCACTGATGGTTCATCTCCACAGGGCTTCTTGGTAGAATGTTTTTTTTTCCAGGGCTTGTGGAAAGATGTACCAAAGAAGTTGGTAGTGATGGTCCTGGCTTTTGCAGAAAACTACGCATGTAATCAGCAAGATGACAAGAAGAACCTCATGTTCTTTGCTGCTTCTTGGATATTGCAATTCAGCACCTCCAGTCCACCAGACCCGTGGACATAGTGGGTGCTCCAGCCAATATAAGTCACAAAGGTCATTCTACAACATTTCTATGGCTAAACAAAAATGGCTTCCATGTGAAGCCATAGTTGGTTCCCGTCATAAATTCTGTGAAGAGAACTTAACCACTGGTCTGCCAACAACTGCTGACCAGTGTAACCATTTCCTCCGTCAGTTCTTTTGGGTCTCATCTGTGGAAATGAAGACAATCAACATGCTGTGAAAACAATCCAAGGCAGCCGACAAATACATAGCATTAGGTGTGTGGAACTTGGTGTTGTGGTCATTAAGAACCTCAGCTGCTTCTGCTCAAACAGTCGTACTGGTGTCAATCTGTGTGAGAATCAGCAAATGTACTTGGAGCCAGTGTTCAATACATTTTCAGCACTGTACAGAGAATACCAAAATTACTGTGGAGCGCATGCTCGTGAAGCAGTCCATGAAAATACTCTCAAAACGGTCTTCAGACAAATGAAATTGAGCTCATTTAAGCCCAAGAAAGACCAGTGTGACATGTGTGTTCAATATGAAGAGGGCAATTTAGACAAGGAAGCATACGAGAGGCGTGTGAAGCAAAACGATATGGTACGCAAGCAGAAGACACTGGACAAGGAAAGTTACGCAGAAGATGAATCGACTGTGGTATTAACAGTGGACCTTTATTGGCCCAGAAGATGATTTTGATGTGTTGGAAGTGAGACAAACCCCCCTCTTTTGAAATGTGGCTATAAGATTTGGGAAATGTGCTACATCTGGAGAAAATTTGATACATCTTGTCTAATCGACTTGCAGCTTATTTCAAGATCTGGCAGCTAGTCATCACGATGTTGGACAATCTTAAGTGATTGGGACTCTGTTCTCTTCTTTATTATTAGTATTAGTTTGATTTTCTTTGTACTTGTGAATTTGCAACATTACCACCTGTTTATGTTATGTTTGGTTTGTTAATTAAAAAATAATAAACATATGTTAAAAAAGAAAACAGTGGACCTTGAGTCAGTCCTGTTGGCACCAGTATTCAAGGCCAGTGCACTGTATTACAGAACTAAGCTGTCACAATAACACACTCTATGACCTTCATTCACATCATGCCAAATGTTACTTTTGGTGGAAGGTACAATAGGTGAATCCTCCAGCCAGGTGATTCTGACCATCAGCCTGGCTCCACATCATGGAGATGGGTCCCTGGGCGCGGCACAGACGTCGACCACTGCTCCTTACGGGTTGCCCCAGCGGCATCGAAGGATGGGTTAAATACAGAGGACACATTTCCCTACGGGGACAATAAAGTAAACAAACAAACAAACAAACAGGTGAACAGGTAGCTGTCATCTGGATTACCTCAACAACAATGAGAGGTGCAAAGCCGCATCCACCATAATTGTGTACTCAGATGGGTGTACTTTCCAGAACAGGAACAAGGTTCTTGCTAATTCACTGTATGACTTTTGCTGCAAGACCAAGAAAACAGATTGTTTGTTTGTTAAAGACGTTTATATACAGTTACCAGACAGGAAACATATTGTGCCTGTCTGGTAACTGGTCCTTTGTTGCTGTTATTGCAGTTATTACCATATTTACAATTCTATTACAGTCTTGTAAGCCTATTAGAACTGGGCATACAGAGTGTATGTATGCAATTAAAAAACAATTCTATTCTATTGATACCGAAGTGAGGCAGGCCAAGTAAACTTCACAGTCTTACTTTTTAGTCAAGATGGAGGTCGGAAACTACTTTGCTGTTTACTTCTCTCACCAGTGCTACCCGGGCCGGATCCTGACTGCGGATACTTCGGGATTGTATGAGTTTACATTCCGACGTAGAGCTGGTGCAGCATTATTTGACTGGCCAAAAAGGAAAGACCAAGACATACAGTGGGAGGAAAAGGTATGTGAGCACTTTGTAATTTCTCACATTTCTGCCTAAAGTGGTCATAAAATGTGGTCTGATCTTCATCATAAGAATGAATAAATGGTGTCTGCTTTAACTAATACCACCCATTTACATACCAACATTTACATTTTAACATATTTTTAATGGCCATAACATGTACACACTCAAAATACAGTGTGGAAAAAGTAAGCAGTTACTGCTGCAAAAGAAGAGTCAGACAATTATTTAATACAGGGGTTCCATACTGTTGTGAATGTCTCAGGTTTTCTGCTTTTCTGTAGTTACAGATTAGTATTCACTTACTTTTTCCTCCCTCTCCTTTACATTTTATGGCCAATAAAATGTAATCAAATGTAAATGTTTGGGTGGTATTAGTTTAAGCAGACAGTGTTTAATCCTTATCATTTTGATAAAGATCAGACCACATTTTATGACCAATTTAGGCAGAAATGTGAGAAATTACAAAGCGTTGACACTGTAATCTCCTCAGAGGGTCTTCTGTGGACCCATAACACGTATATTAACAAATGTTTCATAAATATAATCAACTTAGGAAAGTGTTGCATTGATTAACTCAAGCTAAGTGAAGTACAGTTTCAAAAATGTCCGAAAACACAAACTGCCCATCTCAAAGTTTTTAAGCTGAATGATCCTTTTTCAACCACTTGCCAGAATAAACTTATCAATAATACCTACATTTAAATACTTCAATATTCTGACTAGATTAATTGCCATATTTTGGCACAAACTTATTTCCCCATAAAATGACTCCCTTCCTTTATATTTTACCATTCCATAAAATGAATTTTCACTAATTATTAATTATTCAAATCTTTTTATTGTTTTTAAATTTAAGAACAACAAACACAAATAACAATAACAATAAAACAGCGGCAGTCGGTGCTCACAAATAAGGACAAAGACAGATGAAACAAAAGGGAGACATCTAATTAAGCATAAGTGATATTGTTAGAGATGATCGTTATCAACAAAATAAAATGGTTACATACATGATACAATAGGTAGAAAGAAAGTAAGTAAAGAGATATGGGCTATACTCTGAAATCAGACTTAAAAAAATTGAGGAATGGTTGCCAGATCTTGTAGTATGTTTGGAGGGAGCCATTCACGGTATGTCGTAAATGTTCTAATTTTAAATGAGACATGACTTCCTCCATTAGGCCCTTTAAAGAAGGTGGAGCATTTTTTTTCCAATTGAGTAGAATCAAGCGTCTTGCCATTAATGTTATAAAAGCTGTTGCACAGGCCTGATGCCCCGTTACAAAGATAATTGGTGGAACAACCCCAAACAAAGCTGTAACACAATTTGGTGCAATATTTTTCCTACATACAAATGAAATTGCTATAAATATTCCACCCCAAAAAGAATTAAGTGTGGGACAACCCCAAAACATATGACTTAAGTTAGCTGGGCCATAGCCACACCTTGTGCAAGACCAATCAGCACCTGGATACAATTTAGCAATTTTACTTGGGGAGAAATGCAACCTGTGCAGTACTTTGAATTGTATTAGACTGTGCCGAATGCAAATGGAAGATGAATGAATTCTTGTAACTGCAGCCTGCCAAGTATTATCAGTTAATTGTTCACCTAGTTCTTCCTCCCACTTACTCTTTAAATGATTCAATGATGGAGATGCAGCATTTTGGATTCTGTTGTACAAGGCTGACACCAGGCCCTTATCAGATGTGTTGAACTCTAAACATTCGTCAAGCCATGTTTTTGGGGATAAAACTAAAGAGAAAGTTTTCTTAACAAAACTGCGAATTTGTAGGTACCTGAAAAAATCTGACTGTAATATATTAAAGTCCTTTTTCAACAGCTCAAATGAGACAAATTTGCCATTTCTAAAAAGATCCTTAATACACGATAGGCCTCTCCTATGCCACTGCTGAAAAGATGGATCAATAAGTGATGGAGCAAAGTGAACATTAGAATGAATAGGAGTTGCTGCTAAAGCATTTCTGAATTTGAAATGTGTTCTAAACTGAAACCATATTCTCAAGGAGCCCTGGACAACTGCATTGTTTGACCAATGGCGCTTACTCAGTGGTAGTGCACTACCTATTAGGGAGCCTAGTGAGACTGGACTGCTAGAATGTTTTTCCAAGTGGACCCAAACTGGAGATTCATCGTCCGACTCATCCGCCAGCCAAAATAGTAATTTATGAATATTGGTGGCCCAGTAGTAATAGAGAAAGTTTGGTAAAGCAAGCCCCCCGTCTTCTCTCGGTCTCTCCAAGAACTCCCTTCTGATTCGAGGAATATTTTTATTCCAGATGAACATGGACAAGCATTTATTCAATTCTTTAAAGTAAGATTTAGGAATGAAAACCGGGATGGTTTGAAATAAATATAGAAGTCTAGGCAAGATGATCATTTTTACTGAATTAACCCTTCCGACTAAAGACAACGGGAGTTTTGACCACCTCTCCATATCCTGTTTGGCTTTATCGAGTGCATTTGTGAAATTTTTGTCAAACAAAGATCCATAGTTGTAAGTAACACACACACCTAAGTAGTTAAAATGGTCTTTACTGATTTTAAAGGGAAAGCCTTGTAGAGATAACTGTTGAGCTTTTTTATTTATTGGAAAAAGTATACTTTTTGAGAGGTTCAACTTGTAACCGGACACTTGCCCAAATTTATTGATACAGGTAAGAGCAAGAGGAATAGTTTTGTATGGATCGGAAAGAAAGAGCAGGAGGTCATCTGCATAAAGAGACAATTTATGAGTTTGTCCTGCTCTTTGTATTCCAACTAACTGGACAGATTGCCTCAGCATAATTGCCAAGGGCTCAATAGCAATATTGAATAAAAGGGGGCTCAATGGGCAGCCTTGCCTTGCCCCACGGAAGAGTGGAAAAAAGCTAGACATAACCTTGTTTGTTCGTATTGATGCTTGGGGTGTTGCATATAGGATACTAATCCAAGAGCGGAAAACGGGACCAAATCCAAATTTTTGGAGTGTAGTAGACAGGAAATTATATTCCACTCTGTCGAACGCTTTCTGTGCATCAAGAGAAATGACCACTTCAGGCACAGCGTTATTGCGCTGGTAGATTACATTAAACACTCTACGCAGATTGCTAGATATTTGCCTTCCAGCAATAAACCCTGTTTGGTCGGGGTGTATCACTTTTGAAAGAACCTTCTTGAGTCTACCAGATAACACTTTTGCTATAATCTTATAGTCACAATTCAGAAGACTGATTGGGCGATAAGATTCACACAGCAGTGGATCTTTCTCTTTCTTTAATAAAAGTGAAATTGTAGCTTGGGTCATGGTTGCAGGTAGAATTTTTTTATCAAAAATCTCTTTGAAAACCTTAGACAACAGTGGAACTAATTTGGCGCCAAATTTTTTGAAAAACTCTATTGGATACCCATCTGGCCCAGGAGATTTACCAGATTTCATCCTATTGATGGCATTACTTATTTCCAGCTGTGTAATACTGGACTCCAGAGTACTTATGTCTGATTCCTCTAAGGCGGGCAAGGCCACATTGCTAAAAAAATCTTCCAGTTGGGTTAAATCACTAGCTTCAGAGGAATATAGTTTCTCATAAAATGATTTAAATTCAGAATTTATGTCCTTTTGGTCTGTTAATACATGTCCATGTTCATCCTTAATTGCAGCTATGAAACCTGCAGAAGTTGACTGTTTTAGTTGGTGAGACAGCAGTTTGCCAGCCCGATCACTATGTTCGTAATGGGTGAGGCGGGACCTCAAATGGAGGTCAATGGCCTTAGCATTAGTGATTGAATCGAATTCTGCTTGAAGAAGAATTCTTTCCTTGTATAAATCAGCAGAGGGCGACGTTGAATGCAACTGATCTACTTCTTTGATGCGATATATTAACTCTGAAGCTCGCTTTGTCTGATTAGAATTTTCTGCTTCACTAATTATTAATGAATGGATGTTATTCTTTACAATAAACTTCTTTGTTCAAGTGCAATTTTTTGAGTACTGTTCTTTGTCTCATACATTTATTTATACTGATGAATTTTATACAGTTAAATTGTTATAATTTATTGGTGTATTTGAAATAAACTTCTAAGAAAGTACATTACAGAACATTGTACTTTTTCAATTCAATTTCAATTTTGCATTATAGACTGTCCGTGGATAAAAGCTATCAGTAAATGGTGTCCATGTTACAGTTAAGCTGTGAGCTTTATATCAAGATTTTCATATTAAAACAATGACTTTTGTTGCTCTCTGTGATTTTACAGACCCAAACTGGGTATTTTAACTATTTTAATGTGTTTGTTTGCAATGTAAAACTGACTGATATTCAATGTATTCGGGGACATGAATGTACGCACTGGGCTGAAAGATGACATGATACATTTGATACAGACACAGCACTTTGCTGTTCACTGATACTAACAATAATTTTGACAATATTTCATGAAGAAAGTCATTGCCTGAGCTGCACTTTAGAGCTTGTCCCTGTTACATCCAAAGATTTGCATGTTTTTCATACTTCACCGCTCTGTCAAAATCTAAAAACGTATCTTTTAAACAGTTTTTTCTTCTTTTTTTTTTTGCATTTACATACATACAATATGTGACATTAGACAAAGACAAACTTTATGTTGACAAGACAAGTGTGGAAGTGTAGTGTGTGGTGAGGTGTGTGTGGTAAACAGTTTTTTCTGATTACCCCATTACTTCATATGTAGAAAATATTATGATAAGCAACAGTTCCAAACCTGACCGTTATATAACACAATAGTACAGTTTAGTGTGGAGTGACCCAGATGTGAGCTGCACATGTGTTTATTGTGTAGTTTGTGTAGATGCTAACTGCTGTAGCATGCTAACTGTCCTGAGCAGCTTAAACGCTGACTCAGACTGAGGCTCTGTTGACATGACAAACTACAACATTCACCGAGAAAGGTTTTCAGTTTCCTCTTCCATGTGGTTCATTTAGTCTGAGGAGTGAAGCAGATCTTTGGTAAATCCTGGACTGACAGTTTCCCAAACATAACCACATGCTGCTTTGTTCACATACATGTGCTCTCTGGGTCTGTCCTTTTACACTTATCTTCTTGAGCAAAGATTATGATTATACAAAATGCTTCTATCAATCCTGTGTCCTTCATGTTCATCAGCAAGATATTATTATATGTTTTAGTACAGTGTAATTCCTCTTCAGTCGACAGAATGGCAGCCTAAACTCTGCGTGAGGTCATTGAAAACACATGTATGGACTAAGAGAATTGAACGACTTGCAGGAAAATCACAAATCACCTGCAACGTCTTTTTTTTTTTTTACTTGCAAATATGAGCAGCTATGAGTGCCCATGGCGTCACATGGGGATGTAGTTTAGAAAACCATCCCCTCCATAACACTTTGTGTAAAGAAAAAAGCAATGGCCTTGTTTCAGATCTCTATATGCTTGTCACTAAAGCCTCTTATAAACAATTGCCTATTGAACACCTCTGGAAAACAGAGCTAAAAGATCACTCCGAGTGTGTCTCTGTCTTCGAGAAACCCAAACCACCAAATGATCCACTATGAGTTCATTCATAAGGCTCTATCCGAGGAGATTGCACCTGATGAAACTCAAGGACAATCCTTATTGCGACTTCTGTTCAGACAAGGTCATTGGGACTTTTCTTCACATGGTATGGGAGTGTCCCCAGGTTCACTGGTTTTGGGAAAATGTTGCTGGTGCTCTGTCAAACCTAATGGAAAGAGAATTGCCCCACACTCAGAGGTTACTCTTACTGAACGAGACTTCCAATTTGAAATGAAATATCAACGGACGCTGCCAAATTCTAGCTGGTCTCACAGCTGCTAAAAAGATAGCATGTCGATGGAAGCTTAGACAAACCCTGAGTGTGGAGCAATGGCTCTCCTCATTTAAAGACATTGTCCAGTTGGAGCTCTCAGCAGCTCGGATCCACGGTGCCAAAAGGGAAAATATCTCATGTTTGTCAAATCTGTTACATAAAATGCAGCTACTGTATGAAACTTGATTGCAAATGCTTGAGTGTATGTAATAACTATGAATGTACAGTACATAATTATATGTATTCCAAACTATTTCTGTAGATGTCACTGACGGAGGAAATGAGCAAATATGTCTGTTCTGTCTCTTGTCTACCAGTGTTGTTTGATTAATTTTCTTTTCTTTTCCTTCTTTTAACCATGCCTGGACAGTAGGGGTGGGACAGGGGGGTGTGAGTGTGTGAGCGTGTAGTATCTATGTGTGGTGTTGTCTTATTGTATTTTTGTTTCCTTAAATTGTACATGAAATGTATTGTGCATCACTGCTCATACTAAAAGACACATAATGGGTGAGGGGGGAAAAAAACATAAAATATGTGTGCAGCATATGGAATTGGTGTGTAACCTGATAACATGCACAACTCAATCAAAACTTGATCACAAAAGAAAAAAAAGGGAAACGCATGTATAGTTTGGTCATGCTGCATATTTAGTCTCTCCTTAGTCTCTCCACACTCCAAACACCAGCCCCGCACTGGCTCACGTACAGAGCGATCCATATCGCGCTGTGTTTTTAAAGGTCAATTCAATATTTTATTGCCAAATGACAAATCGTTGGGGATTTGTTTTGTAAGGTTAGTACAATTCATAAAACATTGATCACGCAGTCATGGCAAGACCAGGGCAAGTTTATTTGTAGAGCTCAACCCGTACACAACGTCCTTCTGGAGAAGGGACTCCAGTCCAGGCAACAGGGTTTGAAAATCTTCATCACAACGGGTCATTTCTGGACGACTGGCAGCTTACACAAACAAACACACACACACACACACACACACACACACACACACACACACACACACACACACACACACACACACACACGCACACACACGCACACGCACGCACACACACACTCGAGTTCCTATCATAAAGATAGTGCAAAAGGGTTTCTGTAACTGCTCATTTACAAATTAAACACTGCTTATGTCGCATGTATTATAAACACACAATTCATCAAAAGTGCAATGAAATAGTTTTCAGAGAAATGTGTGTTTAAATTATATTCATGCTGTTGTGGTATAACCTGTGTAACAATCATAGTACAACAGAACCAGAAAAACAAACTCGCTGCAGATCCAAGATGAGTGGGCAGGGAAACAAAGGCAGCAGCCTCGAATGTGCAAAGTTACCAAATGTAAAGGAATTAACTGATCAGAAACTGTCGTATTGGCTGCGGAGGAGTTGCAGAGTTATGCAGGAGTTGCAAGAAAATGGTAGCATTTGAGCTACAGCTGCAGGATTCTTGCAGCGGCTGAAATAAAAAAAAAAGTTTGCCATGTGCCCTGTTTGTGAAATGCGCTTCTTTCTTTTGGACAAAGCTGTGGCCGACACAGGCCGAATTTTTACAATATACAAAGGAAACATGAGGCTTATTACAGCGACCCTGCTGATGCTCTTCATTCATCAGGAGGTAAACACTGACACCATGTAAAACGCACATCAGACCTGGTGTTGTGGCACTTGAAGGCATGTGTGGTTTATTTATGGAAAGCTGTTGTTCTTTTGGTGTTACAGGTGTGCGTGTTGATCTACTGTATCAACATAGGCCCATGTATACGCTCAAACAAACTTTTCAAGGTAATTTCACTTTTGTTTTCAATTTGACATGATACATGGATTCTAAGGAAGAAGACAAGGCAGTGCGATGTAAAGAGGAACATAATGTGAAGGCGACCACTGAAGAGCAGCTCCGAGTGCTGCTTGTAATGATAAAGCATAAATATATAGCACCCGTCCATTAAAGCAACAACAGTACATATTAAAACATGACATGCATGACCCGCAAGTCATGACAACAAATGAAATCATACATATTAATCATTTTGTTATTTATGAGAACAATGTTGAGTGGATTATAAGTAGTGTTTTAATTTCATCTTAAATTTGGTATCGTATGTTTATAGTTTTCAGTCTGTTGGTAAATGTTTCTTAAATAACGCCCTCTCCCTAGTGGTGCAGCCTTTAGAGCAAAACCTGCATCACATGCAAGATCACACGTGTGCCACGTTGTGCACAGACTGCGCCAGGCACAAGATCTGGCCCAAGGAGGTGGGATATAAAGGTTGTAGCTTGAATGTATAATTTTGACAAAAAGTGCAAAAAAAAGGAGAAATCAGTCACTTGCCTTTGACATTGACCTGAAGACGTAGAAAGCTCAGGGCCCCAGGTCTCTGTCATAGAACAGCTTTGAAGTTATTTGCAAAAGTCAGTGGCATGTTGTTATGCTGCTCCTCAGAGACTTAAACAAGGACTGGACGTTATGCGATCTTGGCCCGTGTACTGTGGTCTCTCATCGGCCCTGGGCCTCTGTAGCCTGTCCGTCCATGGGAGTTTTTCCTAAGGACGGGGGACACCCACGCAGCTCGTCACCACCGGCTGCTGACACTTATTTGGACGTTATGCTCGCCTGAACTTTACATTGTCTTATTTAATGCTCTGTTTTATTGTCTTAATGTTTAGTGCAGCCCTGTGAGGCAACTCCTGTTGTGATATCGGGCTATACAAAACTATTGATTGATTGATTGATTGATTGATTGATTGATTGATTGATTGATTGATTGATTCCAGGACCTCCTTGCTGTGAGGTTAACTTTGCCTTGTCTGGAATGATCCAGACTCTCCCCCGTGTATCATTCTAGATGCCAGGCTAAACTTTGCCACCAAGCCGCAGCCTGAGCGTGTCCCAGGCGTATTTCATTTCAAACACCCTCTGATGTAAAGGCCAGCATTAGTGCTGTGCATTATGCCAGAGTTCATTACAGCGATGAGGGCCGTGCTTAACAATAATGAATGTAGTTACAGCAGCAGCAGACAATCGGCCATTAACAATAACAATAAAGTCATCTATTAGGGGCAATGCAAATATGCTGTATAGAAGCCATTATCACCCTCTGAGCATGCACACGCTATAGGACACGCTGCAGTCTGCAACAGGCCTCCACAAAGCCACTGAAATCACGGCTTTGTAGTGGAAATGCAGACCACAGTGTTCATTCCTGAAGTGTCTTTCACAGCAGCGTATGGCGCTCTACTGTGGGCCATGGCGTGCGTCCTTCTCAGTGGCGTGGTGGCCGGTGTTGAGGGCGTCATTGCCACCCGGGCCGTAATGAAGTCGCTGATGGAACGGATCGGCTGCGTACTTTAAGGCGGCATGTTTTGTTCACTAAAGTGGTGTCTAGATGAAATGACCTTAATTTAAGCGAACTGAAATATCCAATCTACAGAAAATAGATCTCTTCGTCAGTCTGCATCCTGCTGTCTTGCCTTGCTCCGCATTGTCTTTCTATGTCGGCACCTGTTTATTTTTCAAGAAGATGTAACGTTGGACCATAACTTATGGACTATGATGGAGTATTATGGATATATGGTTTTGCTTTTAATTGTGAAAATCATGAAACAATGATGAAACAAAGAGAAACAAAAAATATATAATGCTAACTTAAATATATTTTCTGCCTCAATCAACGAACCAGTGTGCTTTTGGTCCTAAGTTAATCTTAGGTGCCGTTATCTGGCTTTAATTTCATTTGTTCATTTCATAATTTATCAGACCCTCAATATCCCACTCTGCTACATTAGCATTTGGCCTCTCCCAGCATGCTCCTATAGCTCCAAACGGGGATAAAGTTAGAAACAACCAAGCTCTTCCACAGGCACAAACACCAGACAGGTACGCATCAACTCGTCTAAGCTCAGGTAAGAACATAATGGAAAAACTGGCCTGTTCCTTTTAAAAATCAAACAGATCAGTGTCATGTGATCACTGTTGGCACACACACAGTTCAGTGCTGCAGGGTCTTGTTGAACATGTTTACAGTCCTTTCAAATGGAAATAAAAGTCAGCGGCATGAAGAAGCGGGATGTGTTTCAGTGGATGGGCGGAGAAGAAGTAAGAAGTAACCGCCTTCAACTCGCCAAGACTCGAACCGACTCGGCGCGAATGAAAATTTGAGCAAATTCGGGCATGAAAGTCATGTAGTGTACAGCACAAAGCCTATCCACTTCTCCATGTTTAAAAATGATGGTTCAATAGACTGTGTGTAACTGACATTCATGAGATGAAATATCTTAATCGATTGATGGCACTAAATAAAAACCTCTGTATATTTTATGTTAGCAAAAGTACATATCTTTTCTGTTCAGATTTGATTACCACAGTTATCAGCGAAAGTGATCATTTTCAGGCATAAAATGTATCAAAATCTGAAGTGAAATAAAACTAGCAATGCACCTTTTATCTCATGTTTAATTTCTTAATCTACTGCACGGATTTCAACTTATTATATCTATAAATCTACCTGTTTTGCTATATTCACCTGCAGTTACTTACTGTTCGCTCTCCTTTTTCTAATTAAACCCAACATGAGCACACGGGCTTTTACTAAGCTTTATCTCCCACATCTCCATTATTACATGGAGCAGAGTTTTCGGTACTTAATGAAACTATAAGGAGCTTTCGAACTATGAACCGCTACATCATCATTTGGCTCGGCTCGTTCCACGGGAGAAAGATTGATGCTTTTCATACTCGGCAGTAAAAAAGCGCTTCTACTTTCTATTTTTTCCCCGCAGATTCTTCTCCCATTGTGAAAGGTGGGAGTCAGCGCCCGAGGCTGAAGCCGGATCTCAGACGATGAGGTGTAGCGTGTGGGTATGTGGAGGACACGCTGGTGCAAGATTGATAAGATGAGGCACTGCGGGTGGATGGATTCTTTTTTTTTTCTTTTATATATATATATACATACAGTATTGATTCATAAAGTCCTCATAGAGAATACGCACATCAATATCGGCAGGTTGTTTTATGTTATTTATATGGAACGTTCAGGTGCACAATCAGAATACTGGGTTAAACCGTGTCTAAGATGATACTTTTCTGAAGATTTTGGATGGAATTCAAGGAAACGATTCTAGGAATTAAAGGGATATTTCAGGATTTTTGACATAGGGCCTCATTTCCTAGTTATCCAGAGTGTTGCTGATTTCTTGAGATATTAAATTAAAGATCACTAATAACACCAGACTAAACATATAAATGTCTGTGTCGATAGAATAATTATATATATTTGAGCGGCATCAGCTTCGTGGTTGTATAAGCTATGCAGTGGCGGAGTGATCTGCTAGAAAATAGTCCCTCAAAATGCGATCATTCATGTGATGCAAGGTAAGTTATATTCCAAAAATTATTCTATCGACAGACATTTATATGGTTAGTCTGGTGTTATAAGTGATTTTAATAAGATAAGTGAATATCTCCAGAAATCAGCAACACTCTGGATAACTAGGAAATGAGGCCCTATGTCAAAAATCCTGAAATATCCCTTTAAGGGTGCGTGAAGAATACCCCGGCTATGGGTCCCTTTGCCCGACTAAATCTGAGTTCTTAGCCCACGCCCAACTCGGATTACACTTACTACAACCTCAGGCTGGAAGTCCCTGCCGAGCCTCTTATGGTTTCTGGGGTTACCTTATTTAACGTCTTGGCGGTCGAATGGGGGACTTCTAAAATTGTAGCAAGGATCAACAGCCTAACCTCAAACTCCTGGTACATTCACTAACCCACACTCAAACATCCACAACACAACCATTCGGCATTGAGATATCAGGATAACACATTCGTTGTCATAATAAAAGAACACTTACCCAAGTCGTAGTTTTGTAGTCAAATCAGAAGAAGTTTATTTTTGCAGATTTCAATATTCCAAATTCCATACAATGTTACAGAAAGGCAAGGAGCTCAACCTGTAATCTCAGCACAAGACCGTGGTCCCAAAGTTAAGCGGAACCTTCCCGTGTGACACTGCCAGAAGTCTCGAGGCCGTTCGGATTCTTTTCAGGAAGCGTCGACCGCTCTCATCGGACTTATACAACCAAGGTCGTCGACACCTCGCGGGCCTACTAAAAAGGCTCAACCGCAAAATGCAACCAAGGTAACGTCCACTAAGCGAGAGTGGCACTTCCAGTGAAAAACCCGAACTTATATTGCCGACAACAGCAGTGTGTACCACAAAGGAAAGTCCCTCCAGCACACCTTTAAACAAATCAGGCAACGATCAAGTGCTCTGGAACTCTTTTCAGGTTGAGCCACCACGCCGACATCCGATAAACAGAGTAGGAGAGTGATGGCCCCGAGGTCAGGAAAACACCCGTGAGTCGTCAACCGAAACTGGTTTGAGACCGAATTGCAGTAGACGGGACAGCTGTATTTATACAGCTCCTACCGTCAGCTAACCTGCGTCAGAAGCGAGGGAAAGTAAGGGACTTTCCATCAAAACATCCCCCCACCCCATATTCCGAGAAGGCTGAGCGCTCAGGGTTTCCTGTTATTGTTCTCGCCTCTAACCCCAGGTTACAGGGCGGACTTTGTTTAACTTTATCCAATCATATCATAAAAGGCCATTTCTCTCCCTGGTGACAGAGGTATTTATATATATACAACATATGGAAGGCCATTTCTTGCCTTGGTGACAGAGTTATTTATATGTGCACCCATATGTGATGCACACCATTACAGAATACTGATCAGAAAACTTGATCAGATAAATGAAAACCATATAAAATTAAAACATCATAACAAATAACATATAAGTATCATCTCATTTTTATAGCATCTTGGTCCCTAAGGGAGCCTCGGCTAGGTATACTGTTTTATCCTTTTTATAGCAGGGTTTTTCCCATTTTTCTGTATCATAAGAAACATTATTCCTGACCTTTACAGCTGGGAACCCCAGTATTACAGCACCTTTGTAACACTAGAGTTCCAATCTTTATTCATTTTTTATTTACATTTGTACAGGCTGGATTCATCACTTATTGGGAAATACATTTTCTTGAGATCACTTGTTGGGATGTACATTTCTTGAGAGAAACACCTTTACACAAATACAATTATAGCCATAAATCAACCACTTAACGAGAGATTGTTATTTCCGAACTTTTCCACGCAAGTAAATAAGCAAGCAAGCGTCATTACAATAAAGCAAGTTAACCTGTAATTTCCATTGAATGAATGAGGATTGAACTATTCTTGATAAACCTTTGTAAACTTAGTATGCTCTTGAAAGTAGCCCATATGTTATATCTTTGTATGGGTAATAGAAACAAACCTACTGAACTCGTATCATATAAAACTCATCAATCGTATAAAAAGCATCCACAAACTTAAAATACTCAAAGTCATATAAAATAAAGAAATCCTATCTTGGCTAAAGAGTTAAAAAGTCAATACAACAACAACACTTCTTTTTATTTTTGCATGTATGCTCATTTTTATAACACACCCCTTTCATTTGGAACTTTTGTCAGAGCAAGCGAGGTTGGGGAACTAAGCTACTTTTTATACTCCTAAGTTTTCTGTGAGACCCTGACGGCATCTCCTCCACTTTTTAGCTGGCCGTTCATCCGGGGACCGGATGGGCCTAATAGGCCGCCGAAGCAGCCTGGGGTGTCCAACCGGGAAGTCCCTAGCCTAAAGCCCCCTCCCTCCGTTCAGCCTCTGCCCTCAAAGCAACAGGAATGATTACTCCAATCATTACCTCTTACTGGACAGACTCCAACAGCGAAAGGGTGCGGCCAGAGGCCCTGGTCGGACTAGAACACACTCCTTCACTCCAATCCTTCAACATCCTCCTCTGGAGTTATCATGACTGTTGCCACTCTAACTCCCTTTCCTCAATATCGATGATCACAAACTTAATCCTCCAAGGGAGGCGGGTCGTCCTCATCCTCCTCTGGCTCTGGGGTCTCACTAACACTGAGAATTTGTCGTTGTTGGAACTCCAATTCTTCTAACTCATCCTCAATCGCCTGAAAGTTCCACTGCTGCTCTACAGCTTCTTGTTTTTCCACGGCTTCTGCCCAGTCCTGCAATTCAGTTCCTTGCTCCCTGTCTCCCTCTCTGGTTTCTTTACCTTCATGGAAAATGACTGTCGATTCTGCTGGTTTATCATTAGGTTCAGGGTCTCCCAAGGGAAGCTTCCTCTGCGCTTTAAAGCGTTTGTTATGAGGTTTCTGTGGGAAGGGTTCTGACAGTACCTGATCTACTTCACCAGAGGAAAGTTTATCTTTCCTCCCTCTCTTGTGTCTGTTTTTAGAGAACTCCTTAGGGGTTTGGGTGCTCTCTTTAGGGGTTTGGGTGCTCAGCTTATGCCACACCTCAGTCATGACACTCAAACACTTCTCCTCCTGTGCCTCAGTTACTGTTGGAAATGCACTGTGTCGTGAATAGTCCCTGAACAGGCTGGGCCTAGCACACCATTCCGAAGTCCTGGGGGAAGGATTCTTCCTATCATAGTGTCCCACTGCCCTGTCCCACAGATCGTTATTCCAGAACAGTACAATACGATTTCGCTCTGAATAATGCTCCTGGGGCATTATTCTATTAAGAACACTCCTCGCGTCCCGTCCCTTGCTTCCGAGCCTCATCATCTGGCGCAACTTAATCCAACATGGCCACATCTTAGTAACCACCCTTGAGTCCTCTCCTTTCAAGTGGAGACCCTGTTCTTTGAGGTGACTTAACAAGGATCTGACCTCTGTTTCTGGCACATGTTCCAAGTTTACTCCCGGTATCACGCGAGAGCCCAGATGACCTGCTTGCTCCGTACAGCTTGACCGATCACATAACCATTTATTGTCATTTACTTGTGTTCCATCTCTTACCCATCTGTATCTCGCAATGACCCGTACCAGGCCTTCCTCCGGATCAGTGGTAACCACAAAGTGTGGATGGTCATCCACCGCAGGACCCCCGGCTTTAAGAAACTGCCACCTACGCCATGGAGGGTTGTCAGGTACCTCCTGATACCAGAGCCAGGGTCCACCTGGTGATTCCAGTCCCACGGCTGCGGCTGGAACAACCAGCAATCTCTGCCGCAGTAGATAGCCCCCCAAAGTTTCCCCGCTGGTTGAACAAGGGTCATTCATGGTGGTGTCAAATGCGTAAATCCTGTCGATTGGTCCGCCCCCAAAACCGTTGTTTTGGACGTCATAAATCCTGATACAGTTACACTGTGCCCAATTTTCCTCTAAACCCAAGAGTTCCCAACTGACTCCTGGCATGAGGGGCGTGCGAGCCTCAACTGGCTTTTGGATAGCCTTCTGCCAGCCCCTCATCATGTTGCCCAGCAACTCGTTAGTAATAGATCCATCAGGCCGTTGCCAAAGTCGAGGGAACAACTCCCTCGAGGGAACCTCTGCAATATTATCCTTCAAGGATGGCATCAGGATCTCAGGTAGCCCCCTTTCTTCTCCCTCGGGATCGTGGGTCTGGACGAGCTTGGTAGCACAGAGGATCCTCTCCAAGCCCGGGATATCCTCTGCCTGGTACGCTGCCTGGAATCGATGAATGGCCCACAGCCGCCGTAACCGCTCCGCCTCGTCTCGATGTTTCAGCCAGTCCGCGTTGACGTTGAACTCGGTGAGGTGCAGGAAGCGAGACCTCTCCTGGTTGTGTGCCTGCATCCGGTCCCAGTACCACTCTCCGACGTCCTGGTCCTTGAGCTCGGCCATCTTTCTCTCAAATCTCTCCCAACATCCTGCCATCTCCCTATCAGCCTCGGCAAATTCTTGTTCCTCTAGAGCTGTCATTTTAGATCGGCCCCAGGCTGACGACGTTTCCCCAGGCACTGGCCCTTGGAAACACTTAGCCGCTATTCTGTCCCTTTGGTCATACCTTGGGTCCCCGAACCTCATCCCTATAGCAGGCCAGGTTCTCTTTTGGATTTCGGTCTCAATATCTGTTTTCCCTATTTCTACCAGATCCCTGTCCTCCTCCTTGGTAAATTGATAATTGAAGCATTGTGCCTCCCACTTAGTGGGGGTTTCACAGAACATTTTGAATGTGGCTATCTCTAATTGGGTCATTCTTTCCAATTCAGCGCCTGTCACTTTGTTCCTTTTGGAGGTTTTAAGCTGGAACTCTTCTATTATCTGTGCCATTTTTCCCTCTTCTAGCAGCGAAGGTTGCCCCCTAGTCCTCAAGGAAGGCATGAAAACTGACTCCTGTCCCTCGTCAGACCAGTCTGTATCATCGTCTCTTACCCTAATGTCCATATCTCCTTCTTCCCCCTTCTCTCCATTACTCTCCTCCGTTATTCTCTCCTCATCACTCATCTTATCCTGTAATCACAGACAAACCTTGATTCGTCAACCATTTTATAATATACCTTGAGCCCAAGGCAAACACTCTGCATTCATACTTTCCGTCCACCCAACTACTGTAATGTAAAGTCAAAAGTTCCTGATTTTTCCCTTCAACTCGGCCCTCGTAATGTTTTTTAGTGAAAGGCTGTCCGTCAATCCCCGCGGCCATGGTAGACTTCGTACGCCAATGTCTGAGTCTCTCTCCATAGTCAGGTTTCAGTTCGATCGAATTTTCTCCTTCTACCTTCCCTGGTTTTAGTCCGCAAATTTTCTTCCATTTTCTATTGTCTGAGTAGTTCCAATATAGGAATCTCTTGGGACCGACAGTGGACTCAATCCATATGTCCAAAGGTTTCTCCCCAGAGCCCTGGGTTAAACTGGACGTCTCAGATTCTATGTCCTCTAGAGAGCCCTGAGTTGGACTGGACGTCTCTAATTCTATGCCTTCTAAAAACCCCTGTGCTGCTGCATGGACCGGAGGCGCACCAGGAGTCTCTGTGGGTAGACATGGACCGCGAATCGCCCTCTCCTCCTCAGGCCTTAAGCCGTCATCAGGAGTGAATGAGTCGACGTCCATCACACCCTGCTCCATGACATGCCTCACATCCAACACAACATCACCTTCTTCGGTTTCCACCACCTCCGGGAAAGTAATGTCCATGAGATAGTCGTCGACCTCCATATTTACTTCCTATTATTTCCCCTCTTTTTAGGTCGTCCCCGTTTCTTTGCCTTGTGTGGCGGTTCGTAGTCAGTATCAGATGAGTCCTGAGTCTCGTTGGGATCGCCGCCTGGATTTTCGGGTTTTGTGACGCCTGGATTTTCGGGCTTCGCAACAGCTACCCCAAGAAGTCGACGAGCGAGCACAAATGCCCCTGTAGTTTGAGTACTATTGTCTATTAATCCTTCAGTCTGAGTGCTGTTATCTCTAACGGGGATTAACTCCGTTATTCTTGCAGCGGATCCGTCTGGGTCCTCGTCGTGATCAAAATTGCAACGTCGACAGTACACGCAGTCGTTAAAGCCTTCCCGCTCTCGTTCTCTCTCGTTGTACACGAACACACCGGTCACATCTGGGTTGGTGTTCAATGCCTCTACTATGATGCTTTGTCCTAATCCTACTAGTCGGTAAGTGGCCCGTCCACAGTTAAGAGCCCGAACGTGACGTCTTTGTATGAAGCAGCACAGACAAGGACTTGCCGTTGGAGCCGCGCTATCGCATATGGTCCGTCCGTCGGTGCTTGTGGAAGGGACAGTTATCAGATTGTTAAACACGTGTCGTGGAGGCTCTGAGCCTAGATCCACCGTCTCTTGTTGACCTGGCGGTGTGGCTGAACCTTCCTGAAACGTAACATGCATACATTAGCACAAATAGCGCAGCGGGTTGTTTTAATATGAGCATCATTACTAGTCCAACGATGAAACACCCAGTTTCCATAAACAGTCCAAGCCACACTCTCCGGTCGTTTTTTGAATTAGTCCTCCCAGTCAATTTCCTTTTAAGCGTATAGAAACATAGCATAACCCAGCATGCCCCTCCTATGCCTAACAGGGGTTCTACAAAATTTGGGACATACTTCATCTGGACCTTAAGGGTCTGTTCAATAGCCTGATGAGCACCGTACATGAGGAAACTAGCTCTCCATACGTTAGCGCCCACGTCATATAGGCTTCGTGGTATAAACAAACGGTGCTGAATTAGAACTAACATTAAATAGAATGCGGATCCATCTATCAAATTGAGCCCCACCAGGCTCCTAGTCGCCATGACCACGCTAATGGCCGAAATCACCAATAAAATTATTAAAGCCCCCGTAACATTCCTATGGTCACGATTAGTCAGGATTCTCAGCATTGAAGTCAGAATTGGTATGAGAAAAAGCCATCCTACCGCCGCCGTAGCTACAGTCCCTTCCGGGGCTGCCTCGAAGTTGGTCGCATTTTTTGTTGTCTGGTTAGGGGAAGCCATTCAGTCTGTAAGGAGGGAGCGTATCCTGTGGAGCATCAACCCAGAATGAGCGGTGCTTCCGTGTCAGGGCTATTATTGCGCGAGGCGTCTCCGCCCTCGGCTAAGGACCTCCTCCTTCTCTCTCTCCCTTGCTCGGGGTCTTCATGCGTAAACTTATTCGTTCTAACAATTTTATTCTGCTTAACCTTCGCCTTTTTCTTCGTCTTGACATCCTCATAGATCTTTTTGATCATTAAATTAGTGATTTTGTCTTCCCTCATTTTCCTACGGTTAGAAATCCACCTATACGGAGCGCAGCAGACTTTTCTAAGGCAATTTAGAACTGCTAAAAATTTCCAAAATATCGCCAGTACTATAAGCGCCGCTATGGCTATCATTATCCATTTTAGATACCAAAAGACTTCTTTAACCCACCATTGTACCGCCTCTGCTGTGTCCACGACACCTTGTTTAACGCCTTTTACCGTGGCGCCCAATAACATTGCCCCTGCTAGTCTCCATGCCGGAACCCCCGAGCCTTTGGGCCAGACATATGGCCTGCTAGTATGAATACCCATATCAGAGCAGTCAAACAGATCATCAGTGGTTTCTGTTGGGTATGATTCCTCCATGGGCTGACATGACCTAGAGGTGGCTGCAGGGATCCACCAGGGATCGGATCGAGTAAGATTACGTGCAGCCAGGTCTTTTTCAAACTCTGCTTTCTCAGTCGTTGTGGTATCTAGGTTCTGAAAGCCGTTTTTCCGGCATAATACGTTTTTAGTGAACATGTACCTATCTCTCATTAGTCCTCCTATGTCTACGCCTTGTAACCACCCTATCGATGCTACGTGCTTGGGCCAATTAGGTACTCGATAGTGCTTCCCTGGGATGGCGCATGACTGCCGCCGATTTATATCTAGAAAGGCTCCTGAGCCAAAGGCATATGCCAAATTCGTCAGTTTTCTTACTCTCGCCATCTCTGTCCTATTGGAGGAACAGGCCCATGTTCCGTTAGATAGCAAATAACATGGTTGCCATTCAACCTCTGCTGATGAGTATTCTCTCGGGCGTCCGGTATACTGATTCGCTTCAGAGATTATCCGCGTGCCTGCCGGTTCCGTAATTATTTTCCTCCAGGCCTCTGATGCGTTCCCCCACCTAAGTTGTTTCCACTGTATATCCGGGGAAACCGGGATCCATCGTACATCAACGGTATGAGGATCGTGAACGGAGGAAGTATCTCCCCCAGTCCAGTCACTTTGGGCTATTCTATACATTAAGGCCCGCTCGGTTGTATATAAGTTAAACAGCTGGTAAGGGAACGGAGACTGGACGGTGTCCTTCCAATACCATACCCCAGCGTGTTTGTTATGCCGTTTGATGGTATGTAAGAAACTTGGGAATAATTGCTTGATGCGGTTGGGGGGCTCGAACTTGAGGTGCAAACCGTCGACATCGTTCCATGAGAGCAAATCTCCAGGAGAGGCGGCCCAATTAGTAACATAAACCCCGCGAGCCCACCGGTTCTCAGATCTGGTCAAGAAAGCCTTATATGCCCTATGCATTTTTGTCAGATTCATCCAGCTGCGAGCAGGGCCGAACTGCACTCTGGTTAACCATCCCCACCAGTCGGGAACACTGTATCCCATAGGCAAATTATCAGTCACCCTGTCGACAGGTAAGCCATGTTTAATAAACGGTTCCCATTCTCTAGTATGACTCCATTCTGTCATGTTTTCAGATCTAATTTCATCCGAGTACCAACCATGATCATAATTCTGGACTTTTATCTTACTTTTCCAATCTTTCTTAATAGATTGTCGCACATGTTTCAGGCCATCGTGGTTATGAGGCGGCTCGGGATAAACCATAAACTTGTGCTCCACGCGCTTACTGGTTCTGGGGATACTCATAACGTATGGGATAACCAACGTGTCCATCTGTTCTGAATCAAAGCTGTCCCACCCCTGATTGCGGCCTAAGATCATTCCCGCTAATTGAAACCATTCCCAAGCTTCCATCAACATGGAGGCATTGTTCCTGGAGCGAAGATGTAAGTCTGTCAGTTTGTTGGGCAAGTGCTTGGAGCATTGAAACATTGCGTCTTCCCAGGTTTCGTTTTTAAATGGCCAAATTCTAGAGTAGTTACGAACATACGGCCACGGGTCAGCGATTAGCTGGTAGGCGTGGGTGACCTTCGTCAAATCATCCCCAGTAAGATGACTGAGGCACCTCTTAGCCCTAGTCCACCACTCAGAGCGCCCTTTTACAGTCCAGTCCCGGTAAGGCTGTCTGGACATTTGCGGGAGAGATATCCCTACGGTAATCCTCCAACAGGCATCGGGGCCGTCAGCCGGATTAAGAGGTTCTCCTTTGGTCATCCTTCGAGTATTACACAGGATCTCATCACGCGCAAACTGCCCTGTCTGACTCCACATTAGCCTCTGCTGGGCTCTAGGGAATTTCCTCAGGAACTGATTTAAGTCAGAGCCTGGGTCTTTCTGTGCATCAATGCCCTTCCAGTCCTCCTCTGGGAGAACAAAAAGTAGCCACTCCCAGGTAAAATTATTGCCGCTTTTCTTTAGTGGTTCATATATTGCCGTAAGATCCCCCCAGTCCGTAGCCGAATCTTCATAAATTTCCTGTTGATTGACATGTGATCCCATGGGTACTGGAGATGCCCAGTTTGGGAACGTATTATTCAGATTAATAAGGAAGCATGGTTTAATTTCGTCAAGAGTCTTACCAATCCGATCTTTAGGTCGTAAATAAATGACACAGTGCCTACGAGGATCGGACACGTTCAGTCCTTGAGCTGGATCTGGGTCCTGACTAAATCTACCCTCCCACGGACCCCACGGACTCCTAGCTTCGTCCCAACCGATGGTTTTGATGACGGGATATGGGCATTTGGTGCCATTACCATAAGTTAATTTTCCAACTCCGCCAGTCATATTCCAAATTTTTAAGAATATGCCCTGGAGCCATGCCATATCGTCGTTCGTGCAAAGTAATTTTCTTAAGGTAAGTTCTCTAGTCATATAAGCTTGTCTAGTTCTCCTAGGTTTTCCTACCGCCTGCTCTCTTGGCCAGTGATCTTCCTCTACCAAGGTTGGCATGATTCCGGCAAACATTTCTTCCCGGGTCAATTCGGTTATGTCTGAGAGCTCATCAGTTTCTTGAGTCTCCCGCCAGGGGAAGTCCTGCCGCTCAAATTCTTCTTTAGTGAGGATCTTGTGCAGAGGCCCCATCCACACCGTATCGTTACCTAGCTTTTGGCAAGTTTTGAGGAGACCATAAGTTGTCTCAGTAACCGTCCACCCGCGCCTACTGGTTTGACCATAGGCCACGTAGCTGCACTGTACCGTTTTGGTAGCTTTAATCGTCCCCAAGAAGCTCAGATATCCCGGTTTCCTAGATATTGACGCGTGCCGAACTATCAGCCCATCCTGGGTCGAGTTTTGAAATTGTTGAACATATTGGTCCCACGTTGCCGCTGAGCCTGCAGTAAGGTTTTGCTCCGTGTAAATTCGTTTAATCGCGCATAGATTTCGATACGCAGTTTCCGACATAAGTTTCATGGTTCTCATTATTTCCAGCTCACAACACGGGCCTGTATATGGCACAAAAGCTATGTCGCATCCTGGCACTATGGGTTTTGTGAATGTGACCTGGCAAACTGCCCGGACTCTACTGTCTATGGTTGTTCTAACAGCGTCAGGGGTAACGGTACTTGGGTGTAGGGTCGCGGTAGCCGTGATGATGTTATTCAGATTAGGTTTGACGGTGGTAGGGATGGAGGTGCTCAGATTTTCAAACAAAGTTGACCCATTCAGAATGATTGGCAATGTGCAGTTGTCATTAAACGGAGGCTCAGTGGGCTCCTCTATATCCGTGACCCCAAAGGGAAACTCCGTGGCATTAAAGGGGAATTCCGTGACATTAAAGGGAAATGCCGTGGCATTAGCGGGGGATTCCGTACGTTCCTCCGGTCTTACGGCACTAATTGGGGGCCCTGTGAGTTTTTCAGGCCTTACGGCCTGGGTTGCGTTTCCTGTCTGTCCTTCCTGAGGTTCGATAAGTACCGTTTGATTACATGCCCCATACAATCCCTGAGTTATCATTAGAAACCTAACTCCCTTGATTATATAGTCTGTCTGATCAAATACGGACATATTGCCTGTCCCATACGGTATGGGATACAATACATCCCGTACTGGGGTGTAAGTGGCGCAGTTTTTACACTTCACCACCTTCTCTTTAATGATTCTCTTCATGGACCCTGTCTCTTTTACTTTTGTTACAGCTCTCCGCCCCGACTGAACAGCCAGAATCACAACCACTACTGATAGAATAATCATAACAATTCTCGGCACCCATCCCATCTGTAGGTGTTTTTCCAAATCTTTGAGCTTCTTTTTACGTTTATGGGCCTTATGGGCTACTCGGACCGGTGACAGTTGTCTTTGGAGGTCCTGTGCCCTATCTCTCTCTGCCAAAATGCGGCGGGCTTTAAGCTCATAGTACTTGTGGTGCCACCATGCCGAAACAGTCTCGGACCAACTTAACTTCATTTTCTAGCCTATTGTTTTACTAGTGATATCAGAGTGAGGTGTCCTACTTGAGAGACTTCAGAAGGGATATGCTCCACTCGACTATGTGCCTAATTATTCAGGAGGTAGAATTATCACCCTCTTTCACTTCCTCCTCTGATAATTTACCCTCCGTCTGCGCAAACCAACACTCAAATTGCCCGATCCAGGTGTCGTCAACAGATTATCTATCCAGCGATGTCAAGTCAGTATAATAGTCCGTAGTCCTAATACCATATGTAAGCAATAAGCCAATCTCTCCAGTACAGCTGCCACACTCCACCCAGTCAGCTCCCGTCCACTACAACACACAAAGGCCTTATATCAATCACACCACTCACACTAAGGGCCTGTGGGCCTAGTGAACGTTCCAGGAGCATGGTGTACTACATGGCCCTGGCTATCCAGGGACAATACTTCCCGCCATAGCGCTTTGTATGCCAGCGGCAGGCTTCGATTCCCGAAAGAGGTTGGCGCGCTTCCTTATAGACAACTCGAGTGGGTTCGCCCTTAGGTCTGGGTTCTGACATAACACACATTGTGATTAGCTCAAAGGAGGATCCAGCGCTTTTGAGCCCACCGTACATAAAGTACTTGGTAAGTTGGACTTTTTGAGCGCACCTGCCCGGGGCACGGCCTACAGTTGTATGGCAAGTTTCTTGGATCCACAAATTTCCTTTGAACTGATTAAATGGGAAAACCACGTTTATCAGGGAAACTTGACAGACTAGGTCGTCGCGTATCATCCCCCAGGGATATTGGAGACGAAGGGATGCCCCTGGAAGTTCCCAAGGATGGAACTCAACTCTCGATGCCTGAGTTCTAGGAACACAGGCCACTGACTTTGAAAGATTCCGGGCCCTCCAATTATCCGTATGGTTGGCACCAATGATCTTACTCAATTCACCGAACCAAACCTCAGTCTCAGTGGGGGTCATGTTACAAGGTTGTCTGGGAAAGGGAATCACCCTGGCAGGTGCCCATAAGACTGCACCCGCCGGCTCCTTATCCTCCTCCACATTAGACCAGGAAGCGATAATCTGCTCCTCCATGGGTTTATAAGTGAGGAACATAGCACCTAGCATCAGTGTGAACACGGCCCCAAAGAGTAGCCCCACCCCAAACATCATCCAAACAACAAAGCTTGAGGGCACCTCTTCCGTATCTGATTCTGCCTGTCCATCTCGATCCTTTTCCTCCATTGCACGGTAACTAGGTCCCGTCATGACCTGTCAAAACAAAATTTTTCCCACTTAGCTCTTAATACAACTACTAATCACCAAATTCAATCATCCCCACTCGTTCATTCTAACTCCTACCATTCACACTATAGGTCTGGCCTTCATGGCTGACCGCTCGTTACTATTGAAACTATTACTGTTGTACAACTGCTTCACCCCCACAACTCTGACTGCCAGACGAGTCTTGGGCTCCGCTCGTTGGAACTGGCCTAGCTCTGGACATATCCCATCCATCTGCCGCCTCATCCAGTTTGCAAATTCTGTTCAATCTCTCTTCAGAAGAAACAATTAGAGAGGAAAGGGGAGCAATCATGTTAAAACAGACAGCTACGACATCACTCCATCCTTTCATCTTAATCTCCCGTTTGCAAACTGTCGCCGTGACCCACAGGTCTGGGCTCGCCGTCACATCCTGTATATCACTAGCCAACAACACAATTGACTTTTGCCAGGTGACAATTTCCATGGAGGCTGTGTCATAAGCCCTCGTCCCAGTAGTAAGCCAATCCCCGTCATCGGGTCCACTAGAGGACACCGAGAAGTCCAAGGTTTCATAGTGGGACCATTTGTATGTCTTGTCATCCAGGACCAATTTACTAAGCTCTTCCTTTGTACCGTCTTTTTTGAAGAAGCGCTTCCACCCGGTCAGTGGAGTAACTACGGGGAAGTCAAAGATACGCCTGATCATAGCTGTCTCATGCTCTCGTGTGACACGCTCATTATCTGTCAGGTTACCTAGCAACCCCAAGGGTCTGGGTCGTTGGCTTTGCCCCTTACAGTTCCTAAATGTCCAGCCAATAAGGTGACACGAACACGTAGGCCCATTTGAGAATATATGCCCATCCTGCCTAACAATGTCGAATCGATGGGACTGGAATCTCCTACAGTGGTTGCACAATGATACCCGGTATTTCCCCGGCAACTCCACACCCCGGTCAACAGCTGGCTCCGTTATATAAGATTTGGGCCTGTTCTTCTTTAGCCCAGTCCACACCACTGTGAAGACTGGGCGGTTACACAGTACACACTCCCCAGGTTTATATGGTTTCCAATTCGGCCTGGTGTAATAGGGCATCAGTGGCACAATGATACCCTTCATAATAGGGGCGGTTGCTTTTATTATGACAAGACCCCGGGCGCCATTAGTACGTCCTTCCATCTCACCGAATGGTTTGGGTGGCTCAGTTTCTGCCTCACTAATCTCACCTCCATTAAAGCACATATCTTTTTCCCTTTCTTGGGTCCCTCGTTGCATACTTCCGGTGGGACTAGATCCTGGAGGACACGGTGCCAACTCACCGTCCTCCTCAGGATCCTCCTCCTCTGGTCCTTCCGCTATATCCTTTAAACCAAGAGAAGCCATATGTTCCGCTAGTTGTTTTTTAGAAAAACGCACCTTCTTCTTAGGTCGTTTCACACCCTCTACTCCCTGGTCCATTGCAGCTTTACCTCTTCGCCCACGCGGCATAATAGCCCTATCAGTTTGGTTGGGTAGGCGAGACGCGGTTTTTCACGAGCAATTGGGTGGGGTGTGTCAGATACGTCCTAGTACCATCCGTTACTTCCACCACATTACCCTCAACTTTAGTTACCTTGGCTGCGCCTTCAAGGCTCCTAAGCACCCATTTTCCCGCTTCTTTTCCTCTATTGGTAATCCACACTTCGTCTCCTACCTGCAAATCAGGAGGATTAACGTCAATTTCCTTCTGTTTTGGGTTCAAGTGGGGTAACGACAGCATCTGGTTAATCCTAAGCAAGTTCACTGGGCTATCCCATTGTTCGTCCCCTAAGGTGATTATTGCTTCCTTAACCGTGCGTACCGCTCTCTCAGCTACTCCATTCGTCTGTGAGGCATATGCAACGCTACTAACATGAGTGATACCCAGGTCCTCTAACAACTTTTTGGACGCTGCTGAAGTGAACATCGTGCTATTATCTGTTCTTAGGGTCTGCGGATCCTCTGCCCCTGCCAAAAACTGACAGAATGTGTCCACAAATGCTTTGCTGGATTCTTGTTTTATCGGATAAACCCTGCCATAACCTCCTGCATTATCGATAATGACTAGAAACTTCATATTTCCCCTTTGGCTCCGCTGATTCAGATGTCCCACGTCTGCTGAAAAGTGTTTACCCGCCTCATTTGTGGCAATAGTTTTCATCTGGTATTGTACGTGTCGCCTTCCACCTTTCATAGCGCACATCTTACACTTTTCCTTCATCCTTTTGTAGTCTCCGTGCCAGGCACTGATCTCTATTCCCTGCTCTGACATCCATTTCCCAAGCCTCTGGCGTCCGATATGACCCAGAGCTCTATGAGCATGTTTGACAAAGTGATAATTTTCATCTCTGGGGATGGTCAGCCTTTTGATACCATCCTCGTCTACTGCGTACCAGGCTTTTGGAAAAATCGCTGGTCGCGACTTGAACAATGCTTGAACCCTTTCCTGAACTAACTGATCCACTTCTGCATTACGCATGTGATCCTCAGTAGTACCCTTGGTATGACTATTAATATGTTCCACTTTAATTCTGACGCCCTTCATTAGTTTAGCAATGATCTCCCAAGTTTCCTTGTCAACCAACTCTTTACCCTTAAAGTTTTGGAACTCCTTTTGCCTCCAATACTTCAGATTTTCTGTCATACCATCTTTAACGTACATGCTGTCTGTGACTAATCTTATAACCCTCTTCTTCCTGCGATCCGCCCATGCTAACGCCATCATGGCCGCAGTTACCTCCGCCGTTTGTGCCGATCCTACCACGGTTCCTCGCTTTTTAACCATCAATCTACCCGTGGGGCCATAAGCTACATATCCCCAAGTGCTTTTAGTCTCTCCCGCCTTACAACTTCCATCAGTAAACAGGGTAACCTGGGGTTTAAACACCTCTTCTGGTTCCCTTTTAATGATATTGTCGAACTTGGCGTTGGGGTTGGTTGTTATTTTCCAGGTAGGGTCTGTCAACATAATTTCCCATTTTCCCCATCTACTGAGGTAGGCCTTAGCCCCGGGAACAACATCTTTCTTCGTTTCCATAACTAACCCGGAATTCGTGAGTACGGTGACTCCTTTTGAGACCGCGTATTTGTTTAAGTATTTATAAGCCTTTGACAACAGCTGCAGCTCCCTTTCTGGGGCAGTGAATCTCATTTCCGTATCGGTCCACACATAACTGATGAGGGCTAAAGTTTTACGCTTTTCGTTCATTACTGTGATTGTTCCTCCCTCATCATCAAACTCTGTAGTGAGGACAAGCGGTTCGTCGGCTACATGTGCAGTCAGCGGGACAATATTGGCCATGATCTTTTGCTTGGCCTCCTCGAAAGTTGCTTTTTCTTCTATGGTTAAATCGCGATCATGCGTAAGGACGCGGTTTGCCTCTGAACGAGTTCTGAGGCCTTTTTTCATATTGTGTAGTGGCTTCAACAATTTCGCCATATCTTTCACGTGCGTTTGTACGTAGACCATTTTACCTACTGCTCTCTCCAGGTCCAGTACCGTGTTTGGCACCGGTATTTTAGCAATATATTCATCTGCTACTTCTTTGCCCAAGTCAGTTAGCTTAAATCCTAGATACATCACTGTACTTTGTCCAATGAAAGATTTCTTGAGCCCGATCTTTAGGCCTGCTTCTGCGAGACGTGTTATGACCTTCTCTAGCACTTGTAAGTGCTGGTCTTCGTCGTTATTGGTGAAGTAAATATCGTCCACATAGACCAGCACCCCGGGGATATCCTTAAGGATCTTTTCCATGGTTTCCTGAAAACAATTTGGCGAGTTTAAATAGCCCTGGGGGAGCCTCGCCCAGCAGTACGTTTCCCCCAGGAACACGAACCCTGTTTTGGTGGCTGATTGCTCCTCTAAGGGGACTGACCAAAAACCATTTGCACAATCGATACAGGTTTTATATTTACATATTTTTAGGTCCTGCAAGGTTTGCCTTGGGTTAAGCAACACCCTCTGGTCTTTTACTGTAACGCGATTTAATCCCTTAAGATTATGCACCAATCTATAGCTGCCATCTGACTTCTTGTATACTGCCTGTATAGGCAGCACTGCTTGGGGGTGGTCAACTCTTTTGATGACACCTAGGGTTAGTAGCTCTTTTATGGTTACCTCTAGTTCAGCCTTTGCCTCTTTTGGGATGGGGTATTGGGGCTCTGAATCTGGGACTCCTCCCCTAATGGTATATTTCATGTCTTTTATCAGGCCAACATCATTTTTAAAGCGTGAGTAGACACCTTTGTCCAAAATTGCCTTAAGTTTGATGGGATCCAACATTGAATTCTTAATTACTGTAGCTTTCTGCTGTTCTATGTCATATTCTTTTAACCATGCCACTCGTTCGCTCTGTAACGCGGGGTGATTTACCCTGATCTGTGTAGAATCTTGCTCTATGAAATCTGAGGGGTAGTATGTTTCAGCATGTATTAAGTCTTTGTTCGCGAGCAAATTATGGGAGCCTTTTATTCCAATAATGGGGCCTAATCGGACCTCTGGTACATGTTTGTGGGAGCCATCAGCCAAAATCACGCATCTCTGTTCGCCCGTACTTTGTGCTTCCTCCCCTATTACCGAAACGTCAGCTCCTGTATCAATATCAAATATAACCAACGTATCTTTATCTATTTGTACTTCTGCTTTGAGCCTCATGTGGTCTTGTACCGCTATTCGTGACAATTCTTCTATAATATTTACAGGATCATGTGCGCTAGTGTCGGCTAGTTCTGGGGCGTTCCTTGATTCTGAGAGGGAGCAGACTGTAGTACATCCCTCGGTGGTCCCCTCGGCTGGTATCTGGGGTTCTGTGCCCTTGGATAATAAACTGGCCATTGGTCCGCTGGTGGCATTCTCTGTGGGGCAGGTCCGTCCGTCCAGTCCCTGATGTAGTCTGCTTTCTTCCGGGCCAAATCTTCCTTCTCCTCCTGCGTCATGTTCAGGAAAGCCTCTCGATCGACATACTGGGGTGGAGGCGGCGCTCCTGGTTTGATCTTCAACCCCATGAACACCTTCCTCGGAGGTGGGGGTCCTCTTGACTGTTGTGTTTGCGCTGAGTAGGGGGGCTGTGCTGGTGCTTGGTAAGGTGACTGACCTGACTGTTGATAACCATCGTTCCCACTCCTGGGAGGAGGTCCTTGGTTTCTTCCCCTGGGGACTTGGTTGGATGGTCTGCCCTGTGATTGGTGTTGCCTCGGATATGCATCTCTCTGCTGCGGTGCGGACCCCTGAGGTTCCGTAGCTGCTGCAACTCGATCTGCCTTTTTCTTTGATTTGTCCCGTGGTGCCTTGCTGGTCTTGCCCAGTGACTCCGCCAATTCTTTCAGAGCTTCCCATGACATCAGTGCTTGGGCCCTCGGTGCCTTGCTCCTTGTATGTGCGCTTGGTCCGTCCGCTGGGCTTTGTCCGCGGCCCCCAGTCTGGCCTGTCTGTCCGTTTTTTGAGTCCTTAGTCTCTTTTCTGTCCTTCATCAACTGGGTCCTCTGGTCGTATGCCCTGGTGTTCTTTGCTTTTTGGTCCACCGACCACTCCCTCCATTCTATAGCCAGGTGGTCTCCTCCAGGAACTCTGGCCCAAAACCTCTCGAACATTGTAGTTGGCAGTCCGGCTTTTTCCATCTTCGCCATGGCTATGGAGGCAGTAACTGCCCCCTTCTTTACCCCTTCGATCACTTCAGCGAGCAACTCTTCTCCTGGTTCTTTTCCTGGACATGATACTGCCGCGTCTGCCATGTCTTGTAGAGTGTATCCGCTGGGTAGGCCCAGGTCCTGGATCTGGCTCACGATGCAGCTGAAGTGTTCATCTCTCATGAGGGCATCTCCAAGGCCTTTGTGTTGAAGCCTTTTAACATATTGCTCCGTAGTCTCCTCTGGGCGTCTCTTGGGGGTCAGAGCTTGTATGTCGGATACCGATAGATGGTTGGGTTGTCCCGTATTCGAAGATAGCCGCGGAGTGGACATGAAGCTGACACGGCCAGTTGATGGGGGAAGGCCACTTCTGTTATTATGTCCAGAAAGGAGCAACTCTGTCATTGTCACGTTATGGGCGTCATCTTCTAAGGGGTCTTGGTAATTGGCTCGGGAGTCTCCTCTATTTAATTCTCTGGTGAGCGACCGTCCTCGTGTCCTCCGTGGCGAGGGCGAGCGACTCCTACTGTGAGAGTAGGCTCTGAGAGTGCGGCTAGAGCCGTCCCTGCTATCCCCGTGTGAGCGTGAGCTTGAGCTAGAAACTCGGTGTTGCCTCCTAGAGCGTCCTTCTCTGTGGTTCTCTGGAGAGAGGCTCCGACTCCTCTGTAGGGCTTTTTCGTGTCGGTCGACACTGCGATCCCTTTTACGGCATCCTTCCAGCAGCCATTGTGCCTGATCCGCGATCATCTGGCACTTGGTTCCCTTAGGGATTCCGGGGGTCTCCAGGATCTGTCTTGGGTCTACAGAGAAGTATTGGGCTCGTCTCTCGTCCTGTCTTGGCCTATACCATTCGTCATAGGGTTGGTTCCATTCCTCGTCGTCGTCCTTATACTGATCATTGACCCCGTCCACCCATGAGTTGATAGGCTCCCCATCGCTCATCTCATACTCTGGCTCTCCGGCAAATGGGTGTCTGCTATAGTCTACCTTGTACCTTGGTAAAACTTTGGCCCGTCTGTCCCTTCCTCGCAGGGTCTTCTTTTGTTTGGGGTGAGGGTGGTACGACTGGACTGGAGGTGGTCCTCTCCATGGGTTTCCCTCTTCGTTCACAAAGGCTGAAGGTGTTTCTTCCTCAGAATCCGAGTCCTCTTGTGATTCTTCTTCAGAATCACTGTCTTCTGGGGTTGGAGGATCCTCTTCCAGGTCAGGTTCTGCTCTGGGGGAAGGCATGGTTGACCTACTCCTCCTCGATCGTCCGGGCATCCCCGAATTATTGGGCGAGGCTGGGGCTCCTGGGGTAGGTATAATGGCGATGCGGCTGGCTGTTTCCAAGTCTGCCAGATTCCGACAAGCCTTGTCTATCAATTTTTTCACCGCTGTATCTGATTGCCCCACCACAGAGATGTGTATAGTAACCCCAGGGAGTAGTCTGTACCCATCTACAGTAAGCATACATTCCAATCTATCTCGGGGCGTGAGGGTTTCAACCCTGTCTCGTGAGTGGGTTACCAAAATAGTTTCCACCTCAGTGCGTTGGAATGACTCTAGCGCAGTTTGATACAGGCTGGAAAATGTCACCTTAGTTAGGGGCTGTCTGGTTTGAATGAAGACGACCTGTATTACCTCCAGATCTAATTGCTGATTCAAACGGACCACTTTCACACAGTTCTGCCCTCGTTCTGCAGTAGACATGGATCCATAGACCCGGCCACAGAGGGAGTCCCATTTCTCTTTATATCTACCCCGCCAGGCATACTGATCGGTGGGCCTCTCTATGGGGTCAATATGTGAGGTGATGCATACAATCCCTTTTTTCCCTTTAGCCTTCTCGGAGTGTGGACGCATGTACTCGGTAGCCAAGTAGATACGACCAATTTGTGTCGAGCCACGCTCCCCTTCTATCAGGTGGCCTGGCATGTCCGGAGTTATCAAACGCTTATCTGACCTGGGCGTAGATCCGCTCGGTGGTGCGAAGGGGGAGGTTAAGGGGTTGGGTGCCTCTGACGGCCCCGACGGTCTGTGTTGCGGGTTGCCCATTAATGACTGCATTATCTGTGGAGACCGTGACCTGGACGGGGACACAGGGGGTAAGTTTGAGGTATTTCGTATCTGCGCAAGGTTCTGTCTAAGCCTCTCTTGTTCCTCCTCAAGGGCCCTAGTCCTCTGCTCTGCCTCTTGTGCTATATCGTATGCACGAGCGGCGGCAGCGTCTTGCTCCGCACGCCTTCCCCTCCCCTCTTGTTCCCGCAGAAATTCCTGCCTGACATTTATTAGCTGTTCATCTTTTATTTTCAGTTTACTTTCTATTTCTCCGAGTTTTTCACTGACTTTGCGAGTTAGATCTGTAAAGTTAATATTTACAAGAGTTCGGGCCGATTCCCCTAACTCCTGTCCTTGTTGAGCACGCTCACTCCTTTCCTGGGCTAAGAGTTCCATTTGTTGTTGGACTGCCTGTTCGCAGCGTCTCAACTCATTTTGAAAGTCATAGTACTCTCTCTGTCTATTTTGGTTCATCATAAATGCCAGTTTACGCAGCTGCCGTTCTCCTTTTTCTTGGATTTCTTTCATCATCTTAGCGGTGGCTTCGCTCCTATTCTTAAGCTCTCCCTCCAGCTGTTTCATCCTATCTGTTTGGGCCTTAAGGTTCTGACTCATCCTAGTGATTTTACCCACCACTAGTGAAGGAGGGGACGTTTCCTCTAAAGGATCTCCCGAAATTATGGTCTCTTCCCCTGGAGATAGCAGGGTGTGTAGCTTTCCGGGATTAGTACTGGGTAAGGAGTATTGTGGCAGGTTAGCTCTGTCACTCAGGATGGATTCTAAGAACTGCGAGTCCTGAAATGCAGAACTCGTCGGTCTAGGGACCGAGTTGGACCTTTCCCTACTCCTACTTCTATCCCGACTGGGGCTTCGCCCACGGTCCTGCCCAAAGGGAGGCCCACCTTCGTTCATAGTTTCAGGTCTGGTAGGCGGGTGACCGCTCTTATTAGGAGATATTTGCCCTGTAGGGCGACCTACTGCGATGGAGCTATGCTCTGAACTGTCTTGTCGGGAATAACGTTGTCTAGGGATTGTGTTTTCTGGTGAATGATTAGGATTAATCTCTATATCATCCTCCTCTCCCTCGGTTTTCTCCTCGTCGCTGTCTACCATGGTCTCCTCAGATATATCCTCATCCGACTCATTAGACGGTTCTCCCCCAGAGTCTAACACCTCGGATGGCACTCTTGTGGGTGGTACCCCGTGTCTACTGTCATCTAGCACAGGAGAATCAGAGTGTCCCCTGCCGCTTCTTAATTGACCCATTACCACCTCTTTGTCTACCCCTTGCTGGTCAGGCTCTCGTGCATTAAGAGGGAGCAGGAAAGTGTCTATGTGAGGCAGCTGCTGTCCTGTCCTGCCTATGGCTTCATGGAGTTTCTGTATCTTCGGAAACCATTCTGCGGTGTACACAGGTTCTGGGTCTATGCCCGTTTTATAACACAGCTCTTCCCTGACGCTCGGACGATAACCAAACCAAAGCGTTCTCAAGGACTCTAAAGCATCTGCTCTCACTTTGTTGATCTCAGGGTTTTCTTCTACGCCCTTACTCAGTATAGCTCCAGCTTCCTTCTTGATGTAGTCGTAGCCTTCTCTGGCTAATATAGCCTCCCTTGAGAGGATTTCTCTCGGATCCGGGGGGGTATAGGGATACTCGGTGTCGGGGAAACTGGTAACCGCCCCAGGCCGCGAGTCGCCCTGAGAGTAGTCATACTCTAATTCGTGTTCTAATGCATCATCTGTCAGAAACACTACATCCCCTCTATCAGATCCCGGCTCATCATCTGTGGCAAAGTTGAGGTGCGCCACAGGAGTTTGCTGATCTCTGTCTATGCTTGTAATTCTACGCTGTCCTCCCTGACTTCCGGTGAACTGGTAGCTAGATGTCCCCTTCCCTATTTCCCTAGGGGGGGTTTGTTTCTTATTTCTATCTCCAACAGGGAGTTTACTTTTGCCAGTGACCTGAGCATAGGTAGTGCTAACCGACGCTGTGGGGCGTGTTCCGCCAGAATAAGGACCAGCATCACTAGTTGAAGGTGCTGTAGGCACGTAGCCAGGTATTTGATCATTTTTAATCTGCAGCTGTTTTATGCTGGGGTATTTCGTCGCTTTAGTTAGCCTCTCCATTTCATCCACCCGGCCGCTGTGCTGAAATCTAGATGACGCCTCCCCCTGGATAAAGGGGTCAGCATAAGCCACTACAACTTCACGGTGCCGAGTGCGGGGTCGGTTTGCTTTGTTTTGTTTCTGTTGCCGGTCAAAAAGGTCTTTTATATAACCTGCCGCATGAAAGTAACCCCTCATTCTATAACTGCCAGGGGGGTGGGGGTCAGGTTTAGATCGGACGTCAATAGTACACTCTGCCACTTTCTTAATAGTTTCTACTAAATCTGTTTCTCGTTTAGAGTCTATCTCCCCCCCTAGTGACTTAGATTTGCGGAGGTCGTCTAACGCACTGATTTTCTGCTGTAAGAGTGTACAGTGAGTGAGTGCTTTTAATATGTCATAATCCGGTCGCCCCCAGGCTATAGTTGTTGTACTCTGAAAGGCGTCGCACACCTTTTTATACACTCCTGGATCTGGAACCAGGATAATAGGAGTAAACCCTGCGATCTCGTACATTTTTGCCGCGCCCACTAGTTTCTTAATAGTCATAGCCAAGTCGTACCCAAACAGGTATCCTCCCATAATGGTCATAAGTATTATGCCGTCTTTGAACTCCTCCGAACCTGCCAGAGCCTGAAGTGTCGATAAGTAAGCCATTCCTACCTGCATTCCCTGTGTACCGTCCTGAACATCACTAGACCTTCTCCAAGGAACTAGGCTGATTATATCTGTGGCCCCTCCTGGGCCCGGCGGCGCAAGTTTCTGCTTGGTAGCCCCATCATCCGTATTACGGACAAGAATGGGATTAAAAGGGGTCAGAGGAAAAGACGCATATTCATGGTTATTTATAGCGTTTATGGCGAACTCATGTGCTGCGGGATATAAAGCTTGTGCTGCTTGTGCTATTCCTCCTCCTGCCTGCAAACTCGTGTTAGCGCTGGACACCAAGATTACCTTGCGCGTTCCCCTATTCGGAACCATAATCTGTTCTAGTTTAGCACGCACAATGCCTATCCCTTTATCTCCCAACCACATGTATGGGGGTGTCCGTTGTTCCGGTATGGTCCGGCCCCCCTCACTAGGAGCGTAACCTAAGTCGGTCTCCGGTGGGTTCGCACCTTTCTTTTTAGACTTCTTCGTCACCCTTGTCCATGACGTTTTGCTAGACATCTTACAACCTTTGAGCTATACTCTGCGGGGACCGTTCCTTGTCCTCCTCCCTTGGACAGAGTCAATATTTCCTGATTGCGACGAGCGGTCACGTCCCTTACGTAAGGAGGCCGCTCGCTGTTAGTATCTCAGGAAGCTTCCCGTTCCTGGATATCGCACCGTACTCTATTTTAGCTCCTCTGTACCCAGCCGTAATGAGCCCTCTTCAGTTACTAGTCGGATTATTCACCTAAATCCTCGTTCACTGGACACGGGGTATTTTAAGACCCCCTTCTCCGGTACCTTCCCGGAGGAACCAATTTTTCCTTACACGTAATACCCTAATTCCCTAGTCTAACCATTAAAAGCTCCCTCGAGCCTCTATCCTAATTCTAGGACTCACTGAGTGCAGAGACCCTTGGTCCAAGCAGCTCTTTGGGGTGGCCAGGCCCAGATTACCGATTGGTCCTTTAGTTTCTAAACCTACTACCCAACCTTTTTTATATTTCTTTTTATAACCCTGTTTACGGTTTTTCGGTCTACCGACCTAACTCTACCACGTCCACTGTTGGTTGGAAGCCCCACGGCCACTCCAACCCCAAACCTAACAAGATCTCAGGCCCCACAGCCCTCAAGATCACCACAGCCTTCGGCCCCACAGCCCGCAAGGCAGAAACAACACAATTCCAACAATACCTTCTAAAATTCCACACTAAGCTCTTTGGTCAACTCCCAGCTTGGTTTATGGGATAATTGATCCTGTTCGTGACGCCATGCGTGAAGAATACCCCGGCTATGGGTCCCTTTGCCCGACTAAATCTGAGTTCTTAGCCCACGCCCAACTCGGATTACACTTACTACAACCTCAGGCTGGAAGTCCCTGCCGAGCCTCTTATGGTTTCTGGGGTTACCTTATTTAACGTCTTGGCGGTCGAATGGGGGACTTCTAAAATTGTAGCAAGGATCAACAGCCTAACCTCAAACTCCTGGTACATTCACTAACCCACACTCAAACATCCACAACACAACCATTCGGCATTGAGATATCAGGATAACACATTCGTTGTCATAATAAAAGAACACTTACCCAAGTCGTAGTTTTGTAGTCAAATCAGAAGAAGTTTATTTTTGCAGATTTCAATATTCCAAATTCCATACAATGTTACAGAAAGGCAAGGAGCTCAACCTGTAATCTCAGCACAAGACCGTGGTCCCAAAGTTAAGCGGAACCTTCCCGTGTGACACTGCCAGAAGTCTCGAGGCCGTTCGGATTCTTTTCAGGAAGCGTCGACCGCTCTCATCGGACTTATACAACCAAGGTCGTCGACACCTCGCGGGCCTACTAAAAAGGCTCAACCGCAAAATGCAACCAAGGTAACGTCCACTAAGCGAGAGTGGCACTTCCAGTGAAAAACCCGAACTTATATTGCCGACAACAGCAGTGTGTACCACAAAGGAAAGTCCCTCCAGCACACCTTTAAACAAATCAGGCAACGATCAAGTGCTCTGGAACTCTTTTCAGGTTGAGCCACCACGCCGACATCCGATAAACAGAGTAGGAGAGTGATGGCCCCGAGGTCAGGAAAACACCCGTGAGTCGTCAACCGAAACTGGTTTGAGACCGAATTGCAGTAGACGGGACAGCTGTATTTATACAGCTCCTACCGTCAGCTAACCTGCGTCAGAAGCGAGGGAAAGTAAGGGACTTTCCATCAAAACATCCCCCCACCCCATATTCCGAGAAGGCTGAGCGCTCAGGGTTTCCTGTTATTGTTCTCGCCTCTAACCCCAGGTTACAGGGCGGACTTTGTTTAACTTTATCCAATCATATCATAAAAGGCCATTTCTCTCCCTGGTGACAGAGGTATTTATATATATACAACATATGGAAGGCCATTTCTTGCCTTGGTGACAGAGTTATTTATATGTGCACCCATATGTGATGCACACCATTACAGAATACTGATCAGAAAACTTGATCAGATAAATGAAAACCATATAAAATTAAAACATCATAACAAATAACATATAAGTATCATCTCATTTTTATAGCATCTTGGTCCCTAAGGGAGCCTCGGCTAGGTATACTGTTTTATCCTTTTTATAGCAGGGTTTTTCCCATTTTTCTGTATCATAAGAAACATTATTCCTGACCTTTACAGCTGGGAACCCCAGTATTACAGCACCTTTGTAACACTAGAGTTCCAATCTTTATTCATTTTTTATTTACATTTGTACAGGCTGGATTCATCACTTATTGGGAAATACATTTTCTTGAGATCACTTGTTGGGATGTACATTTCTTGAGAGAAACACCTTTACACAAATACAATTATAGCCATAAATCAACCACTTAACGAGAGATTGTTATTTCCGAACTTTTCCACGCAAGTAAATAAGCAAGCAAGCGTCATTACAATAAAGCAAGTTAACCTGTAATTTCCATTGAATGAATGAGGATTGAACTATTCTTGATAAACCTTTGTAAACTTAGTATGCTCTTGAAAGTAGCCCATATGTTATATCTTTGTATGGGTAATAGAAACAAACCTACTGAACTCGTATCATATAAAACTCATCAATCGTATAAAAAGCATCCACAAACTTAAAATACTCAAAGTCATATAAAATAAAGAAATCCTATCTTGGCTAAAGAGTTAAAAAGTCAATACAACAACAACACTTCTTTTTATTTTTGCATGTATGCTCATTTTTATAACACACCCCTTTCATTTGGAACTTTTGTCAGAGCAAGCGAGGTTGGGGAACTAAGCTACTTTTTATACTCCTAAGTTTTCTGTGAGACCCTGACGGCATCTCCTCCACTTTTTAGCTGGCCGTTCATCCGGGGACCGGATGGGCCTAATAGGCCGCCGAAGCAGCCTGGGGTGTCCAACCGGGAAGTCCCTAGCCTAAAGCCCCCTCCCTCCGTTCAGCCTCTGCCCTCAAAGCAACAGGAATGATTACTCCAATCATTACCTCTTACTGGACAGACTCCAACAGCGAAAGGGTGCGGCCAGAGGCCCTGGTCGGACTAGAACACACTCCTTCACTCCAATCCTTCAACAAAGGGGAAACACTGCAGGCAGAATAGCCTGGTTTTTCCAGACCCTCGTACTCATTGCGTTTCGTACAAGGGTCTGGACTTTCACAATTGGGCTCCGTTGCCAGGTGGGAGGGGTGAAGTCCTTTGAAATGATTGGATATGATCTTCGCTAGCGTTTGGTTGTGACGTAGGTACGTGAGTGAAGCAGCTATCATAATTCTATCATAACTATCATAACTCTATCATAACTCTATCATAACTCTATCATAACTCTATCATAACTCTTGGGGACATTCCTTGCACATTCCAAGGCTTCAGTTTTCATTTCTGGATATTTGGGAGCCGAGCAGAACGGATTGAAGAGCTTCCATTACTTGCGTATCCGCCGCCATTGCCAAACTACAACCAGCAAATGCGGCGTATATGCTTGACGTCACCTACAAGCCCCGCCTCCCCCGCGGAAATGTAGGGAAATGGTAATTGACCGGAGTTTTCGGATGGCTTAAGGTTTGCGAGGAGCACTTGGAAGCTCCACAGCACTACTGGCAAGATATTCTATGGACTGATGAACCCCAAGTTGAATATTTTGGGCGGAACACACGTCATGCGTGGAGGAAAAACCCTCTCCTCACTGTGAAGTCTGGAGCAGGAGAATCATGGTGTGGGGCTGTTTTGTTGCCTCAGGGCCTGGACAACGTGATTTCATCAATGGAAATAGCACTTTGATCAACTTGTGAAAAATTAACTCACAAGTTGATCAAGATGTTCTGCAGAAAAAACCTGAGACATTCACAACAGTATGTGAATAAGTGAGTACACCCTTGTATTAAATAACTGCTTTTCAGTAGTTGCAGATTAGGGTTAGTACTTTGTCCTCTCTGTCCTGTGAATGTTTATATGTTGTGGCAATTCGTTTTTTTGTCATAATTGTGCCGCCCTATTGGTGGTGGTAAACTACTATTGGAGCCACAGCTACCCTTTGGGGTAGGCCACCAGTCTGTGTCATCGGCCCCTCCAACCACTCACTTACCCAACTACATTCATCCTAACCTGTTGTACATGTTTTTAGAGGTAGGGGAAACCGGAGTACCACACAGACACGGGGAGAACATGCAAACTCCACAGAAAGGTTGTGTTCAAGTGGGAATCGAACCCGAGACCTTCTTGCTGTGAAGCACGAGCACTAATCGCTGTGCCACCGTGCTGGCCTGTGCATTTTTCTCACATTGTGGCGACAATATCTCCACAAAATATCATTTTCCAATATATTGCAATACTTTTTCCTGTGATACCAAGTATTGATACTTTCAAACCTTTTATAAAGTATGTTAAGTTTCATAAAAGTTTTAACTTTTGTTAAAGGGACGCAATGCAAGTTGGTCATTTCATACTCACTACTGCCACATCAGGTCTGACACGTAACTGCAGGTTCTATATTGAAGGGACTAAATGCAAGTTGGTCATTTCATACTCACTACTGCCACCTCAGGTCATACGTGTAACTGCACCTTCTATATTAAGCACGTGCATGACGGCACTTCGGACCCGAAGTAACACCTTTTTGAGTGACAGTGCAGGATTTTAGAGGCAGTTGTGGTGAACAGGTCTGAGCTCATTCTACACATTAGGACATGGCTGGAACATGTAGGGGGAGGAAAATACTTATTTTTGAAAATTTTTACAATCTGCATAGCCCCTTTAAGTTAAAAGGATGAATAGAAATTAAAAAAGGATGAACAAATTAAACTAGTCCAAGTGACTGTATTAAGGTGCAATTTTAGCACTTTTTAGCTTTTGGTTGAATTTAAATGACATTACTTGCAATTGGTCTCAGTTTCAGTTTGGAGGCCTTTTTTATCTTGCACTCCTTTATTTTTGTCATGGATACTTTGGACATATGATTGTTTTCTATTCACACATTTCAAGGTAAATAATTACTGACTTTATCACAATACCCCTGAGTATCATTAAACGTATCAGATTGTGACAAAAAAACAAAACAATGGCAAACAAAGAATGAGAACCACAGATTTAAAAGACCTACATTATAATACAATAAAAGATAAGGTCTAAATCTGCGTTCCTGAATGTAGACTCCGATTTGTACATTCACATGACTCCTTTGAGCGTAATAATAGAGCCAGTCTCCCATTAAAAAGGTGATGTGTTGCGCAGTATAGAATCGCAGTCCGGTGCTATTTTTCCCGTAGATCCTTCCTTCCTCCCCCCATTGTGAGAGGTGGGAGTCAGTGCCTCGGGCAGAAGTCATATCTCTGTCTATCAGGCGCCGGTGTGGCAATGTGGAAGGAGCATTGCCTTAACCATTTTCATAACACCGTTGAAAAAAATCACATTTGACAATCACCGCGACGGAGCGAGAGCGAGGAGGAGACAGGCGCCGTATCCGAACACATCCACGGAGGACGTCGGGTAATACTTTTGTAGCGCATGTGACGCGCTGTCGGGAATAGTGAGGATTTCCCAGCCTGGATTGGTATGAATATTTTATGCTTTATAGACGTTTCTGTCTGATGGTGCTGTTCTGAATCACGGCTCTTGACGTCAGAGAAATTGCAACATGCGTGATGGGACGTTTTAATGAATGATGTTTCAGGGTTATTGTTTTTATTGTTCTGGTTTGGTAAGATGATAAATGACTGCACAAAGCAACCAACTGACAGAACTAATTTCTCAAACTCTTTTGTTAAACAATTCAATTATCTGTTGCTAAAACCTTACTTTTACATGTCCTGTCACATTACCCATGGGGCTGTATGGACTTAATCAGATTCATTGTGACTAGTGAATGATACTCAGGCTTTGTCAGTAAAACAATGTGCTTAAACAAATATAAAACAAACAATATTTCAGTTAGAGGTGCACCGATCATGATTGACCAGCACGGCCTAATCTGTAAAATGTGGCGATCAGACGATCATTCTTTTGATAGATAATCCAGTGAAAACTCTTCAGTATAGAGTATCAACCGAGTATTAAATGAAGCCTGGTAGACTAATTTCAGCATCACCGACCTCCAGCCAATGATCGCTTCCGAGAGGGCCACACCTCCGGCGTAAGAGCCGCACCTCCGTAACAGCCAATCATCGCCCTCCGTCCCGCTTTTAAGCCCCAGCAATCATGGTTTGTTCGCTTCCCAGCTGTGCTGCGACCCGCCTCCACCCCATCTCCGCCTCTTCCGTCTACGGCTTCTACCTGCTGCATCTTCACGGGTCTTCTATACCATCACCAGTGTCCAGTAGGGCTGAACAATATGAAGAAAATGTCATATCTCAATCTTCATGCCAGATATCTCGATATCGATACAATACGATATAACTATGGATTAGATGAAAACCAAGCACTTTTCAGAGAAATAAAAACATAATACAAAAGAGTGCAGTTTTATTGATGGAAATCTATATCGTTTATATCTTGCTGTTTCGATTTTAATGTTTTGAATGTTCATATCTCGATATCAATACATTAACGATATATCTTTCAGCCCTAGCGTCCAGGCTCCGGGGGATGACATCCCTAACTCCAAGCTGTTCATCCATACTGAGTTTCATGCATCAATTCTACCGCCGGGGTCTGTTTGAGTCTATCCATGTTGAAATGTAATTTGTGGATGTGCTGCTCTAAGTGTCGACTGTGTCCCTCCGCGTCCAGTGGGTCTACGTGTTTCTACACAGCAGCAGTGTATAGTGTAACTAAACTAAACAACCACGTAGCTAAAGCTAACCCGCTACGCTTTTAAGGAACAGGCCACTGTTTTTCCATTCTGAGCTCAGGTAAGCTCAGGTAAGAACATATCACAGTATGGAAAAACGGTGGCTTGTTCCTTTAAGACAAAAGCATAATGAAGGCTCATGACCATCTGCGTATGGGACTTCTAACAGGAGGCGAAGGAGACAATGTGCCAATATTTACCTTTGCATCTACTGCATACAGTATGCTCCCGCTGGTACTACGAGCCCGAGATATAATCACTAAACTGCTGTATAAAGTACTGGAAACTACGATCAGAGGCAGGAGTCCATAAAACCTGTCCTGTCTTATTTCTCTGAGAAAATATGCTCTAAAGCGCTAAAGTGTCACTAAATGGCTGCTGGTCTAAAGAGAAAGTAAAAGGTCTGTGTTTGGCACCGTCTCCTTGTGCAAGTTTTTCTTCTCTTTCTTCAAATGTTTGTGTGTGCCCAAACCACGCTTTTGGAACACTTAGAACCAAAATATTTTTTTCTGTGAGCTCACCAGGGCCTGGTGTGGAATTCCCTTCCCTTCAACGGTTAAACTGTTTCTACTGAGCCAGGACACACTATTTTTTATTTTTATTTTGTGTTATTCACAAATATTATTTTTGATTTTTTACTTTGATCAAGGTTAAGGTTCAATTGCTTGTGGTTACAGTATTGAGGAAAAAAAGAAGCTGTTTGCAGAAAGCAGCACCACAATGGAAAACATTGCTATTGTTCTGCCTTGGACTGTTTGGCCTGTTGGCTTTATTTGAGCCTGGGGAGACATTCAGCAAATTGACAGAGCCAGGACTGGAACCCAGATGAAGAGCTTAGAAGAGTTGATGTGCACCTGTCTGGTCTTTGTGCATGCTCTCAGTCACGCACGACCAAAGATGTTGTTAGCATTTGGCCTCTCCCAGTATATTCCTATGGCTCCAAACGGGGGTGTAGATGGAAGCGACCAAGCTCTTCTACAGGCACGCACACAGACCAGACAGGTACGCATCAACTCGTCTAAGCTCAGGTAAGAACATATCTCAGTATGGAAAAACGGTGGCTTGTTCCTTTAAACTTTTGCCACACAGCATTAAGGTCCTTCCCTAATGCTGGAAGGCCCTTAATCCTTCCTCACAGGTGAAGAACCTGGGTGTGATCTTTGACTCTGAGCTGGCGTTTATTCCACACATTAAGAATATCACAACGAGAGGTTTTTACCATCTAAAGAACATAGCCAGAGTCCGCCCCATTCTCTCTCGGGCCAACACGGAGACGCTAATGAATGCTTTTATCACCAGTCGTATCGACTGCCCTGCTTTCTGGTCTTCCCAAAAAGAAGATCTCAGGTTTACAACTTTTACAAAATTCAGCAGCTCGTGTCCTGACGAAGACCAGGAGGCGGGACCACATTACACCGGTTTTAGAATCGCTGCACTGGCTCCCCGTGTGTTTCAGGATCGATTTTAAAGTTCTTTTAATGTTTTTTAAATGTCTTAATGGTCTTGGTCCTTCTTATCTTTCAGAACTGCTTTTACCTTATGAACCTTCACGGCCCCTTCGCTCCTCCGGCAGGGGTCTCCTAGTCATTCCTAAAGTCAACAAAAAGACTCATGGTGAGGCGTCTTTCCAATAGTACGGCCCTCGCCTCTGGAACGACCTGAGGAAGAGCTCAGGGCTGCAGAGAACAAATTTTTTTTGAATTTTTTGAGAGCAGCTCAAGACCCACCTTTTTATCTTAGCTTTTAACTGACTAATCTATTTACTTAATCCTAATATGTAAAATATATATATGGGAGGTTGTCCCAGGCACATTGTTTTAAATGTAGTAATCTGTAAAGCACTTTGTGATACCTTTCGGTATGAAATGAAAATGAAATGCGCTTTATAAATAAAGTTTGATTGATTGATTGATTGATTGATAAGGTCCCTTGTCTGATTCCGTATGGGGATTTATTTTTTACCCCGTTGCACCGGTTTCCCCGTCAACCCTAAAAAAACATGCACAATAGGGTAAGGACTTCAGCTTCTCCCTTCCATGAAGCATATACCTCAAACCCAATAGCAGCACTAGCAGGTTTGGTGACCTACGCAAGACTGTGAAGCCAAATGGCCTTCCATGTGATTGCTATTTTTTGGCTACTATTCTGTATTTCACTGTATTTAAAAAAGGGAAACACATGCATTGTGTAAATTATGAACAGTACGCACTTTACACGTTTTCATTGCCAATTGTAGTGAAGTCTGATTGTCGACTGGACTGAGTTTGGCTTCTATTCAGAAAGGGTAAACCCTGTCCAAACGGTGACTTAAGCTTCACTACGATGAACTATTCCTGGATGAACGAGAGCCTTCACAAACAGTTTCACCAGGATGAGGCCTGAGGACCAGTCGGCGATGTTGTACAGTAGATGGTGGGGGTATAGACCTCAGAGGGTTCAAAAGTAAAGCACAATTGGGCATCCCCTTCCAGCAGATGGCACTTTACATGGACGCCTGGTTTGCCTATGCCTAGGGCCCTGCTCAAACCTTAAATCTTAGTGGAGTTCAGTTTCTGGCTTCAGTTGATCTTGTCTTCCAGTTGTGATTACTGAATGGCGTCTCTTCTGTTGTATTTTGCGCTCTCCAAGTGGCAGTGATTACGAGCGAACAATCAAAGCTCTTGCCCATCTGTAGCCTTCACTAACCATGTGCACGAGTTGGGCTGCGGAGCTTAACTGCAGGCCAATTTTTTATTTTATTTTTCAAATCAGTTCATCAACAAAAGGGAAATTATGCAAAACACAGTTGTGTCAAACAGCCCCTGACTGCCGTTACTGTCGACATGAACATGATTTAATGGGGGGAATTAAAGGGGATGGCATTTGAGGACGCCTTGTATTTGTCCCAGTTAAATATGTGTTTGTGAATGAATGCGTTTGGTCAGAGAACGGAGAGATCCCGGTCTGCACCAAACTGAAGCCGTGCCTACAGCATGTTGGAATGGTGAGTTTGGAAGAGCGAGACCAATTCAGAATATTTATGTGGGAAAAGGGAAGACAGGGACAGTTAGAAATACAATATATGCATTGATTTTAGATTTTTTACTGATGGCACTTTTGGCCGAAGTGCCTTCATGCACAAGCTTAGTATAGAAGGTGCAGTTACACGTAAGACCTGAGGTGGCAGCAGTGAGTATAAAAATGACCAACTTGCATCTAGTCCCTTGAACAAGATGGGCACATTTTTGTATTAGTGTACATTTCTGTGGAACCAGTTCGAGCCCAGCGGCAGCTGTAAAAGACAAACACCAGTGGGAACACATGGCTAATTATTATGCATAGGCAAAAGTGTGCACCTACAAGAACGCTCTCATCTTCACAGTTCTGTCTCCTCTGTAAAAGCTAATGACAGCCCTGCAAAAGTAAAAAAGGAACTTTTCTTTGCCATTATGTTTTTAGCTGCTGCTGATTGTCCTCAGTGAGTTTTCTAGAAGCAGGTGTTAGCGGCAGGTTAGCGATAGTAGCCCAGGTTAAAGGAACAGGCCACCGCTTTCTTCCATACTGAGATATGTTCTTACCTGTCTGGTCTTTGTGCCTGTGGAAGAGCGTGGTCGCGTCTAACTTCACCCCGTTTGGAGCTATTTGAATATACTGGCAGAGGCCAAATGCTAACGACATCTTTGGTCGTTTTGCGTGACTGAGGGCACACAGTTCTTCCATACTGTGATATGTTCTTCCCTGAGTTTAGATGAGTTGATACTTACCTGTCTGGTCTTTGTGCCCGTAGAAGAGTGTGGTCGCTTCTAGGTTTCCCCCGTTTGGAGCTATAGGAATACATTGGGAGAGGCCAAATGGTATCAACATCTTTGGTCATTTTGCGTGACTAAGGGCATGCATAAAGACCAGACAGGTACGCATCAACTTGTCTAAGCTCAGGTAAGAACATATCTCCATATATAAAAACGGTGGCCTGTTCCTTTAACTAGCTTTGTGGCTGCGATCCTGAATCTGCATTGGCTATCAATACTGAATATCAGATCAGGACATCCCTATGACAAAAGATATATCAGTATAAGATCATTGTAAATGATGCAAATGACAATGTGGGCTATTTTGAAATGATTATAAAGGACTGAAAAGGTGATTGTTCATCAGCCTAATTCATTATTTTGTTTTAACTAAGTGGATAATAAGTCATACATATTTCATAGGCAGTAACATGGTCTCAGTTGAGGCTAGATTTTATCTTCACTTTGAATATCTCTGAACCGTTCTTTTCTCTTCGCAGGCGGTGTTCGCCTTAAAAAGCCGACACACAGGTGAGACTTGTGTGTGAAAATCCACTCCACTCCAGATTTTGCACCTTGACATTTAAAAGCTGTAGGCTCCACAACCAATACCAAGCGTGCAGAATGCCACCACCACATTCTCAAGTGCTCTGCAGCTGCAAGACCAAAAACGGCACAACACATGGAAGAAATTCTAATAAAAGAACATCTTGCTGTTGCTCGTCTTAAATGTCATTCTCACAGATGTTGTATAAATGACCCATACTTTGCCAAATTGACTTTCATGCTTTATTTCACTGTGGTGTAATGTGTTCCCTTCACAATAAAGTTATGCATCGTTTCACTTCGTGGCACTTAAAGGTCTTTAGCGGCAAGGGTTACTAAGTACTTCTTTATGTAAGTAAGTAAGTGCTTTATTTGTCATTAATTGTACAACAAAATTGCGTTGAGGTGTCGGGTTAGTCCTGAGCCGCTGTGGGCCGACTTGAGCAGCATGTTTCTGGAGATGTGGACAACTGGATGAAGTCGGAGGAAACCTGGCTGGCTGCCTTCAGTTAGGGCTGAGCGATAAGACGATATTAGACCGTCTTACGATCTCCAGAGCTGACGATCTGTCATTTTTGTGAGGTCGTTTCATCACAGTTCTAAGCCACAGTTGACTCTTTTCACCGTCAGTGAAGCAAACCCAGCGAGCCGCTCCTCTACAGTGCACATAGACGACCAGGCTCCTTAATCTGGAGCCTTTAAACCAGCGTTCTGTCTCTATTTCAGCAGTATTTATGTGAGCGTCTTTCCTCCGTAATGCCGCTCGCTCTGCGTAGATCGCAGCGTGTGTTTATTTACCTGGCACATGTGCGGAGAAGCGAGTGTGTCCTTCATCATTTCAGTTCTGTCAGGCGCTGCATCCTTCTCGTTTCTTTAACTTAATTCCTGAGCTGTGTTCACCCATATCTTTGAAAATATAAGACTTGTCCAACTTTGGTCAATTACTCGGTTAAGTAGTAACTTATGCTAACTAACTGCCTCCGGTATGCCTTTTACACAATAAAAGTCACTGTATGTTATCGCTTTACTAAGACTCTTATTGTGAAAGGGTCGGACAGAAAAGATACCAAACAGACACGAACAACAAGCCTTTACCAGTTTTATTGTGTTTTTAATATATAGAGTTAGTTTGCTGTGGTTCTAAGTCTATTTTTGCACAATGGTGAATAAATGTGTATATTCATTCAATATAAGTTATTTTAGTTACTCTAAAAAAAATCGTGATAAAATCGAAATAGGGAGTTTATCATTCAAAAATCATGATATTCTACTTTTGCCATATTACCCACCCTTACCTTCAGTGCTCCTCTGAAACGGTGCAGCTCCTCCTGGGTTTGTCCTTGTTTCAGAGCATGGTGTCCTGCACTGGTCACCTCCTCCTTCCTCTTCCATCTTCTCCTCATTGGTCCCTTCCTTGTTTCCTGTTGCGCCTTTTGTGCTGCAGGTGTGGGGGTTCTTAGTGCCTCTTCAGTGGTTAGCTGTTTGTTTACTTTTAACCTCGTATCCCTCACCTTAACCGAGTGAAATTTATCCAGTTCGGCTTTACCCAAATCTAAAAGCTTCTCGACTGGTGCCTACAGTTTATAGGCCGGTGTGACGCCTCATTTGAAAGACCAACAAAACTGATCATAACTTCTTTGTCGCACTGTCGCCGCTCTTTTTTTTCCTTTTTATTTTTAAAGAGTGTTTGCCGTGTTTTGGTACCTTTTTCATTGCATTTTTGTCTCTTTTTTTGTCGCTCTTATGTAGCTGTCTTGTTGATTTCATTTTGTTTTTTTCATCACGTCTTTGTCGCTCTTTTTTGTCTTTTATATTATGATAATGCCAAACTGGATAAAAAGTGCTTGGTTCATGTGGGGGTTAAGAGGTTCAAAATCTGGGTCCTCCATGGCCAGTACAAACTCTCTGTAGTAAAAAATCCACTGAACCTCACAAAAACACTGCAAAGATGTACAAAAGTATCCAGTAAAACAATGTGGAACACAGAAGCTACGAAAGCAGTTTGCAGAAAAAGACAAAAAATTTAACGCCACAGTACCAAGAGAGTGGGAAAGTAATGTGCTGAAAGTGTCCAGGGCCTGATACCCTTTTTTTGGTCATTGGCCATTGACTGGTTTCAATCACCAACTCAAAAATGATAGTTACTTCATTTTTGATATTTCAATTTCAATTTTTATATAATGATTAGCATTGATACAAACTCAATCAAAATCAAACCAAAATCAACAATAGAATGACTGCTTTGGCTTACTTTAATTAAATGTATTAAATATATGTATTCGCCTTTGCCAATGTTTATTAACTCATTGACTGCCAATGACGCCTATAGACGTCAATTGATATCCGAATGTTGACTGCCAATGACGTCTATAGACTTCAATTAGGTTTTTCAATGGGAACAGCTGCAGCAAAGCCTTGAGCATGTCTGGTGTTAACATCTTTGTTGTACTGCCTAATGCTGCCAGCTAATGACTCAATAAAAGAACTACAAGTTATTTTACTCACTAGGTGGCAGCATTGCTCGTTTTCTCAGCTTTTTGGTCAGAAATTAGCTTTTTGGGTGATTTCACCTATTTTCTACAGACGATTACTAAAGAATGGAAAGAGGTACAAACTGTTAGAATTAGCAATGGTGTTCGAGAGGATAGATGAAAAACAGGCAGCAGTCTGGATGTCTTATACGGTGCGGGACCCGGAGACATGAACTCGAGAGATTGCGCTAGTCCTCCCATTCAAGTCTGTCTATGCTTCCACAGAAAAGGGATAAATACCCTCTCAGAGCGTCATACTGATATGCAAGCATTCAGTAGCTAAGAGTGGCACCTGAGCCCCACAGTCAAGGCTATGACAGAGATAGTACGACTGTACAGCCTGACCCAGTATGATAAATAGCGATTTAATGTTATCCTCTAACACAAACAAACTTTTTTTTAGATGAAAGAAGAGAGTCTAATCTTTCTTTTGGTGGGTTTCATGTTGACATAGACCTAAATGTTCTGTGGGTCTTGAAAAAACAGTCAAAATCCTGAAAAACAAGGGCAGTGGGGAGCTCTCTGATTTGAAAATGACTGGCAGCCAATGTTAATAATAAGTGCCACCCATAATGTCGCCTATTTCAGTGCAACTTGGAGCTTTAGGCAGAGTGCAACATGCTTGTCGACCTGTAGCATTCTCCAGACCAATACCAAAGTGTTTGAGGCGATCGTCCAACGTGAAGCCAACTTGACGCAGTCCAAAGCATTTGTCTCCTGTCCATTTTTCCCCTTCAAAGCGGGCTCTTTCCTCAATTTTCTCTTTGCTACGAGTTCTTTCATTAACAGTGCGCTGCGTCTGCTCTTTCATTTGCCGTTTTTTGTGCTTTCTGTGCTCATACGGGACATCAAAGTAGCATATTTAGTTGTGAATTAAACACTTTGTCCTGAGAAAAGAGAAGGTCCCGGTGACATCGCTGAGGAGCCGCTGTCAGTCACTCGCTCTCTCCGATTGGAGCGTGAGGAGAGAGAGCAGAGGCAGGACGTGACGGGACTCCAGCTCAGGCAGAGAATCTGAACCGTACAGGGGGTTGTAGTGTTGTTCAAAAGAGGGATGTTGAGAATAAAGGTGAATCAAATCTAAGCACTGCCGAAATCCACAAATCTACTCCCATTTGACAGGTTATAATGTCATGTCCTGATTTGACACTAAAGTATTTTAAGATCTGATATCAGACTGAGGACAGTGGAAAAAAACAAAGCAGTGATAGCTTGGCTTCTGTCTTGAGGTGTGTTTATTCCGGTTTGAGATGAAGCTTCAGCGCAAATTCAACCTTGAAGACATTCCTGCAGCCTTCATTCATCGCCTAAGCAACGGCAGCCTTTACCAATCATAATCACGGCCCCAGCTCAAGCCGCACCTTGACGTCATCCAATCCTGGCAGCTGCTCATGCTGCTTCAGCCACTCATCGCCCAGGATCCCCTTCTTAAGCTGCCCGGTCAAACACTTGGCCGTTTCCCAGCCGTGCTGCGACCCTCCTCCGCATGGCCTCTCCTCGGCTCTGCTCGTCGTCATCAACTTGCCTCCCCGGGTCTCGTCCTACCCCCACCAGTGTCCGTCCGTCTATCGTCCATCAATGCGACGTATTCCAGATCATCACTACAATCTTCCGCCAGGGTCTGAGCCCAAATCATGATTAAATAAAACTTCCCTAACGCATTCTGTCTCTGACTCTTTCAAGTTGAATTATAACAGTTCAGTGAAGTGTAATTGTTGGCTGCAACAATCGGTCAAAAATGGTGGCCAAGGCCATTGTGGAGGGTAGTCGTCATGCCCATGTTCTTCTTGGTGGAACGTTGAGTGATTATTTACGTTAGCTACCATTAAACAGAAGAGTTTGCAGTAAGAAAATGGTGAACAGTTGTTGCCTGAAAGGTCGCTATAGCAATTTCCATCCATCCATCCATCCATTTTCTTCCGCTTTATCCGGGGCCGGGTCGCGGGGGCAGCAGTCTCAGCAGAGATGCCCAGACTTCCCGGTCCACACACACCTCCTCTAGCTGTTCTGGGGGGACCCGGAGGCGACACCAGGCCAGCTCGGAGACATAGTCCCACCACCGTGTCCTGGGCCTTCCACGAGGCCTTGTCCCACTAGGAGGCATCCAGAACAGATGCCCTAGCCACCTCAGCTGGCTCCTTTCGACGTGAAGGAGCAGCGACTCTACTCCGAGCTCCTCCCGGGTAACTGAGCTCCTCACCCGATCTCGAAGGGTGCGCCCAGCCACCCTACGAAGGAAACTCATTTCGGCCGCTTGTATTCGCGGTCTTGTGCTTTCGGTCATTATCCAAATCTCATGACCATAGGTGAGGGTGGGAAGGTAGATCGATCGGTAAATCTAGAGCTTTGCCCCCCGACTCAGCTCCCTCTTCACCACGACAGACCGATACAGCGACAGCATCACTGCTGACGCCGCACCGATCCGTCTTAGCTACCATTAAACAGAAGAGTTTGCAGTAAGAAAATGGTGAACAGTTGTTGCCTGAAAGGTCGCTATAGCAATTTGGACCAGAAAATACACCAAAACCTATGTTTCCATATGTTTCCTAGGTGGAAAAGATGCCATGGAGGGCAGGTTGAGCAGATTAGCAGTAGGATGCCAGTAAGCCTGGATCTCAGCCGTGGGGTGCAGTGATTTCCTTCTCTCCATGCTGTAAACCAATCAACACAACGATTGACAGGTGTCATGTGACGCACAGCTGAAATGGTGACCTCCAGCGGAGTCACTGGTCACGTGTCTTCATTTGACCGGTTGCAAAATGTCAATTTTTGTGAATGAACACCCGTGGGAAAGACAGCTTTGCGAAGTGACGTAGCAGCTACTTCCAACGAAACATCATAAAATAAGGATTGTACGGGAATGGTTTTGTCATTTTTTATCCCCTGACATGAAAGCTAAGATGTTAAAGGAAAAAACTATTAAACAAATCTCTACATCGAACACTGCGTGAAAAATCAGTACTTTCACCGGCAGCGCCCCGCCTTAAGGAGAAGTAAAACGTGAGTAAAACACACAGCCCGCCTCCCGTATAGGTCCTTCAAAAAACTCTTCCGTTTCAACCTCACACATTTTCCCCCAGTAGATGCGAAAGCCCTTTCTGCTGCCAAAAACACGCGCCCATTTCCTGGCTCCGGTCATTAGGGTGTCATCATGATAACAGTTATTGTATCCACGGAAGCCATATTATAAGCATCATTACTACTGAGTAAACCGCCGGTCAGATTGATGAGAGGCGCTCTGCAAATCGTTCATCATTTCGGACCTGCTCATATACCAACCAAATGCCTTTCTCTCCCTCTCTTCATCTCTTCATCTTTCCGACGCGGCGCTGGAGTGCGTGCGGACGAGCCGAGCGGCGAGGGGCTAAGCAGGCGGCGCGCGGAGATGGAGGCTCTTAGCGCGGGATAAATGGATGGCTAATTTGATGAGGCACTTTTCTCCGCGCCACATTTAAAAGGCCATTACGCTAGCATCCGCGGCCAGGCGCCCCGCAGGTCCATTTTGAGGAGGCCGCGCGCCGCAGGTCAAGCGTTTATGCACACTTCTATACGGCCGCTGTGTTCAATGACTTACGTGGAAATGGTGATGCTCTGCCTGAGCGGCTACGTTTAGGAAAGAGGGGAGGGACTGTACGGGGGGGAGGTTCAGGGGGAAATGCTCCTTCTGGTTTGAAAATAATAACCGGGACCTTCATCGCTTCATCGTTTGTAGCTAATATTTTATATAGGTAATTAGGAAAAAGGGCATCTCTTTAGCATAAGAAAGCAGGTAAGAACATATGTATGGAAAAAGGGTAGCCTGTTCCTTTAAAGGGGGGGTATTATGCAAAATCGACTTTTTCAAGCTTTACATCATGTTATTATGTCATTCCCTCATTAAAAACATGCCTGAAGTGTTGCCTTGGCACATTCACGTATTTTTGAGTAATCTGTAAAAACTCTGATGGCGGCCATTTTAGGGATAAGTTTGCCTGAGTCCTCCTAGGAACGCCCCCACCTCCTGGAGACGCCTCCGAGCTTTCGTCACCAGCCAAGTAACCAACCACTGCTCCTCAGCAGAACCCCCTCCCCACTGATGCCACAGACAGCGTGTGGAGGGGGCGTGTCGGAAAGGCTCAGAGGTTCTTAAAGAGACAGAGGCCTATTTCATTTATTTATACAAGGCAGTTATTCTAATTTACTGCATTTACAGACCAACAGAAGGTTTGGTCATCATTGTAGTGTGCTATAGACTGGTGCTATGTGATTGAAAAAAGCATAATACCCCCTCTTTAATAGATTTTTCTCACTCAAGTCTGTGCCACTCAATGTTATGCGTCCAATGTAGTTTTACACAGATGTTTTTTAGAAATATATATATATATTTGGACATTAAAGGAGAACAAAGGAACTTTTTAACAGTGCAGCTTTCGCGGCATTTCACTTTTTTTTTACTCATTCGGCGTCCGTGCGAGTAAATACTATACTGACAGAAAAGACAAAGAGAGAGATGGATATTGTACATTGTGCCACAACCCAATTATACAATGGAGATATTTTTGGCACTCAAACTTGTGTAGCTGCAAATACTGCTTAAGTCGTGCTAGCCCACAGCTAGCTTTGCCCGTTAGCTTCTTCTGATCGTAATAAACCAAATAACAATGCTTTGCAAAATGTTTATCAACAAACCGAAAGTTGTAGACAGAATACAGTCAGGACTTACCTGTATCATGTCATACACCTCAGAAATGCGAGCCACAAGGGATTTAGTGGACAACTGAGAGCAGCAAGGGAGATGTTTTCCATAAGTGTGTTTTGGAGGTGTCGTGTCAGGGCAGGAAAATCAAAGCTGTAAGGGTGGTTTTCTGGTCAGAGACACCCCAATCATCCCAGTAACACGTGTATTACCCCCAGATGGACTACATGAAGGTGTTATTAAGGTAAACAAGTTACTTAGTTCTGCTTTTACTTGTAAAATGAAGCTTCAGCGCAAATTCAACATGGAAGACGTACCTGCAGCCTTCATTCATTGCCTCATCAGCAGCAGCCTTTACCATTCATCCAATCACGGCCCCAGCTCAAGCCGAACCTCCCCGTTAGCCAATCATCGCCCAGGATCCCCTTCTTAAGTTCCCTGGTCAATCACTCTGCCCCTTCCCAGCCGTGCTGCGACCCTTCTCCACCCCTCCTCCACCAGGTCTCTCCTCAGCTCTGCTCATCGTCGCCAATGGCAGCCCCGGGTCGTCTTACCACCACCGGTGTCCGGGCTCCATCATCCATCAACACCATGTATTCATAATCATTACTGCGATCTTCCGCCGGGGTCTGAGCCCCCATCATGATTCACGTTCAGTAAAATTTACTTAACGCATTCTGTCTCTGAGCCTTTTCAGGTTCAAATGTCAAGCAATGTGTCTGCTTTCAGAAAGCATTTTGTAAAAAAAAAAATCATATTAAAATCATATGAAAGTGCATTACTAGGCTTGGACAATAACACACCTTTGTTGCAATACCAAGCCCAAATTATATACTTTATCAAAGTATCTGTACATTTCTGGTTCGGGCACCAAAATGTCTATCAGCGGCCTTGTCTTAAAGCTGGAGTACTCTATTTACCCTGTTCAAACTTTTAAATGTCAAAGTTTGCCAACTAATTTCTGATTCTGGTCTTTTCTAGTTCTGGTCTTCTATGGCAATGTGCTCCACTGAGAAGCACAGGATCTCATGTAAGTCATCCAACTGTAATGAAGGTCGGTGTGATTGTCATTTGTGTTTTATAACTGTTTGAAACACTTGATGTGCTCAAAGAACTGGATGTGCTTCCCATTGCATTGCACACCAAGTTACTTACAGTATGTATGAAGTGTGCAATACAAATGAAGTTTATTCTTCTTTGTTACACTCATAGATGGGAATGGCTAGTGGATGTTTCATATGGCGTTGAGCACATACCAGCAACATTAATCCCTAAAGAATGTCTCCTTGGATATCAATGTAGGGGTATTTCTGGTAGTGGCACATGTCCATCCAATTATTCCGTATGTCGAGAGAAGCGCGTGACTCGGATGTTGGCATTTATTGGATAACAGCACAGACACAGTGGCAACGACAGCTGTGGCATTCTCTGGTTTGCTGCATGCTGCGAGTTCAGGAATGATGACATTGCTATGACCTTGGATGCGACAGGAAGGATTTGATGTAAAAATCAGACATATCACTCCTTACTAACAGGCTGAATAAAGAATTTAAATGCCTAGGTTTTATTCAAAGGTCTCTTCTTGGTCCAAATCCTGGCCCGTTTGCTCGGATAGTTTGGTTCGTTTGAGGTGTTGCCAAAGAAGTGAATCCAGGTCCGGCTGAGAAGGGAAACATTTCTCCGTGGTCCACTCCTTGTGCCCATTGTTGCACTGTGTATGTCTGCCAGGTGTTCAAAAGTGTGAATAGAAAACCAACACAGCCGATACTGCTCCATTTTTGTAAACAAGAGACGGAAAAGGAAGTGTAGTTAAATCGACCAATCACAGAAGCGTGTTTCTTGTTCACTGTTTTTCATCACATCTCCTGAAGAAGGCTGTGATACATCGCCACCACAGCAGTGTCACGATGATAACATTTCAAACTCGATTTCAATTCTGAAAATAAAACTTGATTCTCAATTCTGATTTTGATACCAAAAAACATAACTTTATTATTATTTTAATTATAATAATATTAAACCTTTTAAATATTCACTATATTTGGAAACTTGTGTCTCTATTTCTATCTGCACTGTATTATCCACATTACAGAACTCATCACTATATTAGTTTATTTGGTTTGATAATGTTAACCCCTCAATCTGAACCCAAGCACATTTTCTCTAGTTTGGCTTTACCCAAATCTACAGTAAAAGCTTCTGGAAAAAAGTTGTCAAAATAGTGACTAAAACGAGGATGAAAATGCAACCAAAAAGTGGCAAAGAAGCTACAAAAATTGGACGAAAAAGTGGCGACAGCACGACAAAGAAGCAGCGGTTCAGTTTTCTAGGTCTCGGCTTTCAAATGAGGCGCTACACAGGCTGTACGCTCTCCGGTCATGAAGCTTTTAGATTTGGGTAAAACAGCCGAACTGGAGAAAATGTGCTTGGTACAGGCGGGGGGTTAAGAGGTTAAACGAATAAAGGGTGCTATGCTAAGCTACGCCATAGGAATGAATGGGGCCGCTAAGCTAACATTTAGCCACACTCACAAATTCTCCAGTTTTTATCAAACCGCCTGCTCCTTTCGACCTGGGCCAGCAGCAGATATCAGATCCTACACTTCCACAGTGGATGCATTTAGTTTTAGAACTCTATTCAGGGTTTAAGTGAGAACTCTAAGCTCTCGTTTACGTTTTGGGCACAGCAGCAGATTCCCTCCTTCTGCACTTCCTGCTCAAACTAATATTCAGCTTTGATTTAGTATTGAGGAGTCCATTTCTTGGCAACCCTACACCACAGATGCGCAGTGTCTCAACGCAACATAAGTGTATTTTTATATCTTCTTATTATGAAACCATTTCTCCAAGTGGAGCCCAACCGCATAGCATTTTAGTTAGTCACTTGACATTTACAGCATACACCATCATGTCGCTATGTACAGACCCAATTTAATCCTCTTAGACCTTTCCCTCGCCCTCAGCGTCAGCATGGTCGATGTGAAGCCACTGCTAAGCGAAACGCGGCCATCTTAGTGAGAGTAGAGTCTGGGCGCGCTGCTTACCCCCGCATTATGAATATACGTCTCGGAATGACTCGCTTAAATAAGCGCGCGGCTATCACTGAGTTATTAGGCCGTGAATCCTCCTGTGCCTCCCAAAAGGTTAGCGCTCATCCCGTCCTATCACCTGTCAGCCTGAGCCATTAGCACTCCCACGGAGAGGCTGTTTGGCATTCTGTGCACAGGGCCCTAACATACCCCCCTGCTACCTCTCCCCCTATGCCTGCCTGTCTATAAACCAGTGGGGCGGGCAACTGCAACAAATGCCACTGTAAGCACGGCCCCGGCCCTCGTTTATCTAGTGCTGTGAGCGGGAGGGCTGAGGCAGGAAACCACACCAGGTCTCATGAAGCGCACTCTTTCATTTTCAGATTTCTATGCCAGTGTCCGCTGCTAATCTGCTGAGACCAGAGCGTTCATTTGGCTTCCATTTGAGATTTCTGCTTTGTACACACGTATGACATTTTCTGACCTGACCAGCAGCATCCATTTTTTACAACCCACCCGGCAAACGGGAACTAAAGTAATATGATATACTGATATATGTGTCAGGGCTGTCACACTGTGGTCTAGTATAGGGTCAAACAGATGTATCGGGCCAATATTTAAAAAAAAATCACTATTGCCTAATTAAAAGACCAATATCTCCAGAACCGAAAGTGATAAAGATTTTTGCATTGGAAAGTGCTCAGTCAGAGCTTTAATATGAACCTTAGAAAATCCCACATCGGTCGACGTTTATTATACTTGTGCTTCTTTATAATTCTTTGATTGAAACCTTAACCATAATAATACAGGTTTAACTATAGGCTATTTGAGAGACAAAATCATAAAATTCCGGCCTATATTGGCAATTGGCCAACCCCTTTCATATTGGTATTGGACCCCAAAAATCCATATTGGCCAAGCCTGGTATACTATTTATGAATCAGTTCCAATAATGTGCTTCTACATGTTGATGAAATAATAAAATGAAATCACTGTTCATCATATTAGGTCAAGCTGTGCAGTCGTAGCCTTGACTGTGGTGCTCTTAAACCCCTCTCAGCTGCTGAATGTTTGCTTGTGAATCAGTATGATGCTTGACAGAGTTTATTTATCGCTCTTCTATGGAAGCATAGGAAGACTAGAATGGTAGGACTAGCGCAATGTCTCGAGTTCATGTCTCCGGGTCCTGCACTGGTGGTAAACAGCATGACCTACAGGGATAGCACCAAGCTCTTCCATGTTTCACCTATATAAATACGGTTACGTGAGCGTTTACATGATCCAAGTCTTGTAACACAAAATGATACATGCCGAAGTGGATAAAAAGGGGTACATTATGTTGTAAGGCGTAATAATACCTTAGGAGTGCTCATCAGTGGTCTGTGTGCATGACTGAGCACAGGTAAGGTAGGGTAAGGTTTGGTGCCCCCAAGAAATGTAATGCTTGTCCTTACTTCCCTGCATTCTACTGCAATGCAGAAGGTTAAAACTGCTCTTACACCAAACCACTTTCTAGAGCAATGTTATGTTTTTTCTTTTGAAACCAAACATTTGAAACAACTTTAGCTCACACGATGTCACTCTGTCAAGCTCTCATAATGTTTCTGAACATCACAGGCTCCATATCACTGTCGAGCAGAGACAGGGAGCAAAAGGAACATTTAGGCTCATTCATAAAATGTACAATAAATGGTACTTATGTGAGCAGTTCTGCCATATTTGTTTTGTATTTGAGTAACGATTAAGAAAACAGGCGTTCTGCTAAATATTATGGTACATGGTGGGTATTAGAGGAATATTTTCTGTTTGTCTTTGACTTGCCAGGTAGTCTATAACTTAGATTAGATTTATATGTCATGCAGGTCAACACAGTTAACCTTTAAGCTTTTGTGCTCACACAATAGTTTACCAATGCAGTGAGCAGTGACCGCACAGGACTCTGGATAATATACTAATCCTACAGCACTGATGTTATAGTTATGTACTTTTAGTATGACTGTAGTAAAGATACATATCGATGCGCATTTAACCTATTGTAAAATGTATTTCAGATTGTTCAACACACAGCTAGACGATCGTGCTAAAACAAACACTAGAGACCGACGGTTTCATATCGTGTGGGTTGCATATACAGCGCTGACCACTTCTGTACAGTCTGAGGGACGTAGAGCAGGGCTGTGGGCGCTGAAATGGCCTCTATGATGATGTGAATGGTCATTGTTTATGAGTGACCATTGTGAGCCACTGAAAACACGTGTGTAACGTGTGCACTGTATGTTTCTCTGTACATAGTCATTAGCATTTTCATTACCAGAAGTGTTTCAGTGAGACCAGAATGATTCCCCACTGTATTTTTTTTATACATCGGGAAATTAGTCTGGACCCTCCAGCCCCGGCGGCGGAATGTGCAAAATCAAATCGTTTGCGTCACATGTTGTTCACGGGCAGCATCACTCACGGGACGCTGAAGTCCCCTCAATACCAATCTATGAACGCCGCACGAGCGAGAGGACGAGCGCGTCTCCAATCAATAGTAAAAGACCAAAAACACATCCACAGTCCAGTTTCGTGATTCATAATCCTGTGAGAATACTAACGCAAAACCGCTAATAGCGGCGCATCAACAGCAAACGCCAGCCCTTCGCTGATTGGTTTACTCCGTTTCCTGTTTGCTTGGGTATGTACCGCTGTGGGAAATGGAATCGACGTAGCGGTGACCAGACTCACCCGCAGGTAGAGCTGTGACCAGACTCACTCAAAATATAATATCACATTTTTTTTTAAATTATAAACAAACAATTTCATTTGATCACTTTTTTTGCAATGACAAATGTAACTTAAATCTCACACGAAAGACTAGAAAAAAAATCACTTGTTTATTCAAAATGTGCAACTATCAACAAAGTAAGAATTTACATTGCAAACAGACAATAAATTATAAAAAATAAAGAACAACTGCACAAGGATAATGTTTTTCAAGTCGCCTAGTACAATTAAAAAAGTAATAAATGAATTACGTATATCATAGTTATTTTCAAACCTTGGAATTGTATAGTTAAAACAGAACAGCACAGTTAAACTTACTTTAGTAAAACAGTCCATAACAATGGACAAATTGAATCAAACAAAATGAAATGTGAATACATTTAATGTGAATAAAAATCTAACATGCAGCAGCAAATATAGTGGAAGATGTTTTGTGCAGTTTGTAATGAACCTATAAATAGTCTCCACACAAGGAGGTCAAAAAAACTGAAATAACTGAATGACAAAAATATCTAAATAAAAACATTAACTTGTTCAGCGATGCTAATGTTGTAAATAAAAGGTATGGAAACTGCTGCTGTTGAGGAACAATATAATTGGAACACTGCAAAAATAACATGAAGAGACATTTTTTTTGCCAAGAAGATTAGTCTGTCCTCTTTTGTTGTTTGAAGTCTGCCCTTTGACATGCTACAATGTGTCCCCCAGTGCTAAACACTCGCTCAGAGGGAGAACTTGTAGCAGGGATGCAGATATGTGTCTGAGCAAGTTGACTGACTTTTGGAAAGTTTCCCTCATGTGCCTTCCACCATTTGACTGGATCCATTTCACGATCCACATTTAGTGTGGAGGTAGTGGGTACTGGACGCTCTGATCATTTCATTTTAAATCTGGAATCAACAAGTGATGACATGTCCAACAAAGCATCAGAGGCTGGTACTTTTTCTGTGAGCTACTTGTCTTTGGTCTTTATTGGTGTTGTCAACTCTGGGTCATCGTCTTCGGATTGATGGTTTGGAAGAAGATGCAGAACAGGCTTCACATATGACACACTCACATAGTCCTCCTCACGAAGAGCATCCAGGTCTTGCCAAATGGGAGCCAAAAGTTTGATTTTCTTGTCTGGTTTCGGGGCGTGAGAGATGGCCTTTGCCAACTCCAGAAATCTCTCAATCATCGACAGTCTGGTAACTCTGTTTTCAGCTTCATTTGGGGAAGATTCATGCTTTTCTGAGCTTCCATGAGAGCATGTTTCTTTTCCCAACTGAAGGAAAACATGCTGACCACTTTCTTGCAAACTGATGTCACTCTTTCGATCTGTGGATCTTTGGAACCATCCATCCATTCTTCCACTTTTCCGTTTCCGGCTGTTGGAGTTGCCCAAATCACATTGCACCAGCCCCTTATGGCTCCTCCTGCAGGTGGGGGGTCCACAGAAGGACGGCCTCATATCCGGGCCTGTTGGTCTCACATAAGGGGCTTCTGAACCGCTCTTTGTCTGACCCGTCACCTAGGACCTGTTCACCATGGGAGACCCTACCAGGGGCACGAAGCCCCCGACAACAGAGCTTCCAGGATCATTCGGGCTCAAACCCCTCCACCATGTTAAGGTGGTGATTCCAGGTGGGGATCTTTGGAACCATTTAAAAAAAATAAAATAAATAAATAACAGTAAGTACGCTTGACATCAATTACAAAACAAATGTTATAATCTAATAATCAATAAAATATAATGACTTGAATAGCAATTGTTCTAATAAAGTCACCTACTGTAAGATGTAATCTGTGGCCAAAGCACCACAGTCGGATCCAGTGCTTTCACCAGGTTGGATCCACTCAGTCCTCAGTCCTGCAGAGATACCTTGTCCTGTGTGGTCGTCTGGAAAAATAAGATGTCTGCAAAGTGGATGACTTATTGACGTGACTTATTTTGTTGTGCGGATTGAATACACGTGTTGTGTTGCCATCGCTTGCCTTGATGCTCTCCTTACACAGTAAACATATGACATTCTTTTGGTCTTTGTCATCGGGGTAAAGCCAAACCAGTTCCATATAATAGATGATGAATTTATTTTAGGAACAAACTCTTTTGCTCTCAGCTGAAGCCGCCATGGTTCACGTGCAGTGGGAAACCAAGTGGGAGGGGAGTGGGCTAATCACTGTCGAACTCACTGACTGGTTTAAGGTCATGTGTGATTAGATCTCAGATTGTGCGATGGTCTAATATCGTCATATGCCACACCAGAGAGAGATAGAGAGTATATGTGTGTCTCGATCTATTCCTAGCCTGATTATTTGGCTTTTAACCCCCAAAACAAGATACAATGTGTACATTTCTATTTCAATTCAAAAATACCAACTGAATCTGACTCTGTTCGCCTCTGGAAATGTATAGAATTCTGGCCACTTTAATACATAGAGAAGCAATTTTGACAGAACGAGCACTGGCAGCCTGGACCTTTGAGTTTGTGCCTGTTAAAGGGCCTGCTGGCTTGTTTGCTCATGTGCTGATGCTAGTGGTGCGCGTCCGTTCACCTTCATGGGATTAGGCCATGCTGGACTGGACACCCATGGCATGTTCACAGTCCACTTATTGATTTTCCCATATGAGCTTTGCCCGTAATGGCCAGTGTGCACGCGTGTTACAGTGGCTGTGCGTGTTCGCATGTGTGCCGAGCCTTCTTTAGTGTATAGGTAGGAGTTGGCGTCGAAGGACCATATTGATAAACTACAGTACAGGATTGATGCTTCTCCGAACTGCTGCATTTGCTTTCCCACTCCCATTGTTACAGGATCAGGCTCATACGCTTCAAATCCGCCTTAAGAGCTTTGCTCAGATCGGTGTGAAAGGAAACAGTAAGAGTAAAAATTAGAGAGAATGCTCTGTTCTGACCTGATCGAGCTTTTAACCTGGTTGCAATAGCACACACCAAGAGCTGTTTGTTAGAAAATTCTTCCAAACTTGCAGGTTAAGCTACTGATTTTTCCCTGTATTCTAGTACAGAGAAAATCCGCCTGGTGTAGCACTTTAGAGCCGAACAGAACAAAAAACACGAGGAAAAAGTGTTGCCTTCAGCTTCAGACCTGGTAAGTAGTAAGCAGATGGACAGAGGCTGGACAGACTCCCACAGCCATGCTATGGACAGCAGTGGTCCCTCCCAAAGCTTGGATACTGGAATATTTTCCACTACTGCAGTTGGTGGGGGGCGCACATGCAGGTGTTTTGATCACGTTTTGCAGCGTGGAGTTTGCCCCGCCTCTTTAATACCGGCACTCGAGCGAGACAATATGTGCCCCATCGGGGATTCCTGAGACACAAGTCGGCTGACTCAGTTTCCCACAAATCGGGAAAGCGGTTTTCGCTTTTTTGCAGAATCTGTTAGTTGAGATCTCGAAGAAGCCTCCCATGTTTTAGGTAACAGTATTGGTACATTTAAAAGTGTGAAATCTCAGGGTGAAAAAGCTGGAGGAATAGAGCATGCTGTGGGGGCGTGTCATTGTGTGTGTGTGACTTCATGATTATGCAACACTTCCCGTGTGTCTCACGGAGGCCGGCTGCTGTTGCTAATGTTCTGAATAGCCGAATGCTAACGCTGGAATACTACTACAGAAGTTCGTTTTTCTGAGTGAATTTTTCCAGGCTAACTTTTCTAGTGCGACTGATGATGCCCTGGCTGCAAGCATGCACAGCGCCCCCTGCTGACCATTACGTTTCCCGAGCCAGCTCCTTCAGAGCGTGTTTTAAGACAGAAGGATGTAGCGCGGATTTGCATCACTCTACATTGAAAATAACTGAGCGACGAAAATGGATTTTACCACAGTGAACAAGTTTGCTAAGCAGAAGGCAGGCAAAGGTTACTTCAGACGGGTGAGTGAAAGTTTGCTTTTTGTCACTTGTGGCCGAAGTGCCATCGTGTCTGTTTGCTTTTTGATGAGGCCATTGTTGTGCTGTAAGCTAACATGGTGTGTTCAGTTGATTGGATTTGTTTGTGTTTTGATTTTGGTCGTAAGCCGTGTGTTAAGGATAATATAACGTAGTCATTGTTCATGGCACTAATGACCGTGTGTGTGTTCTTCTTTCCCTCTGGTCAAGTGTGTGTGTGTTGAGATAATATTGCTAGTTGTCATCGTGTTGCTAGTTGCTGTAGAGGTAGGCTCTATGGGAAGTGGATTTATCGCTGCACGTGATGTTAATGCAAGAAGAGGAGAGCGAAGAGGAAGATGCAAGCGCTCGCAGTCGTCTGCGTTGTTTGCAGCTTCAGTGCTGCCCTCAAGCGACCGGCAAAAGCACTGGCGCACCGTTGTTTGTTCACAAAATTCCAACTTTGTCTTGAACAACGCAGTTGTCGCGCCAGATGGGAGATCAGGCTCCAAATCGCATACTGTCACCTCGATACATTTAATGAAGCTTCAGTTGTACATTTTTGAAACAGCCATATTTAGTTTGGATTCCGGATTTACAGGAACGTCTTTGCAGCCTCCATTTGCAGGTGGCGTCTTACATGTCGAGGTGTACATACGTTCAGAGAGAAGACTAGGGGAATTAGTCGCAGCACCTCGGGCCGTGTGTATTAGGATGCCTGCCGAATGATTAGAAATGCTTTTTATTGACATTGTAAATGGGTTTTTACACAGGCAAACGCGCTGCCAAGGGGATAAAAGACTCCCGCTATCAAAGCGGTGTGTGGCGGACCTCCCACATGGGCCCGGCGAGTGCGAGCCAGCCCGCCTGCGCCTGCCTGGGCTGGAGCGCATTTCAGAGCCGGTGCTTTTAATTACCCCCCCAGTGAATTAGCGGCGGCGCCGGTGGTGGAGGGGGGAGCGGTGGTGCAGGGCTAACTTCTCTGTGGTGGAGAATTATCTGTTTAGTGGCTCACGTTTGATCTTCAGGAGTAAGTCATTAGTTTTAGCAATCTGCTCCCTCTCCGTCGCTCCAGTCCTCTCCTCCTCCAGCCCTCCCTCCTCCCCTGCACAAACCAAGGTTAGTGATGGAGAGGAACAAAGTAAATGAGCAAAAGTGTCATACCTAAATACACATTTGAATTTACCTGATCAGATTTCATAATGACCGCATTTTAGAGCATGTCACTTATTCTCTCTGACATTAAGGATGTACACAGGAATGATTTAACAGTGTCTGCTTACACTAATACCACCCATTTACATTTTATCATATTTTTATTGGTCATAGCATGTAAACATTCACAGGAGAGGGAGGAGTAAGTAAGTACACTCAGTTTTGTAAAGAGGATCAGGATGAATCTTGGACAATTCCGCTTCACAGAACTGTTGGAGTTCAGTGAGATTCAGGCGGTGTACTTACTTATTCCACGCTATGATCAAATGTAAATGTTTGGGTGGTATCAGTTTAAGCAGACACTGTTTAATCATTCCTGGGATTTTGATGACGAACACACCGCATTTAGTGACACATTTAGGCAGAAATGTGAGAAATTCCAAACGGTGTACTTACTTTTTCTTGCTTTATAAGCTGAGGCCATTTACAATTTTGTTAAAATCTCAAGACAAAAACAGCTTTAAGGGATATTTCAGGAGTTTTGACATAGGGCCTCATTTCCTAGTTATCCAGAGTGTTGCTGATTTCTGGAGATGTTTTTTGTTGTTGTAATTCATGCAGTTCTTATATTTGAAGAGTTATGTGGTGCTAGGCTAGTGCAAGGCTAGCACATTCCTATAGTATCAGTTATCCTGCATTAAAAACAGTCTGACCCGCTCCACAGTGCACCTGAGGCAAATCACTTATAACACCAGACCACATAAACATATAAATGTTTGTGTCGATAGAATATTTTTTGGAATACAACTGACCTTGCATCACATGAACGATCGCATTTTGAGGGACTATTTTCTAGCAGATCACTCCGCCGCTGCGTAGCTTATACAACCACGAAGCTGATGCTGCTCAAATATAAGGTCTTTTAAATGCAAAATGGTGAAAATGATTCTATCAACACGACATGTATATGGTTAGTCTGATGTTATAAGTGATTTGCCTCAGGTGCACTGTGGAGCGGGTCAGACTGTTTTTAATGCAGGCTAGCTGATATTGTAGAAATGCGCTAGCCTTGCATTAGCCTAGTGCCACAAAACTCTTCAAATACAAAGAACTGCTTGAATTACAAAAATATCTCCAGAAATCAGCAACACCCTGGATAACTAGGAAATGAGGCCCTATGTCAAAAATCCTGAAAAATCCCTTCAATATCCAGGGATAACTGATACATGTAAACGGACAGAAGCAGCTAGGCTAAGCTACGCCATAGGAATGAATGGGCCACTAAGCCAGGCAGCGAGTATATTTTTCCTAGGATAGTTGGTAGATCAGCCAGTCACAATTCATGAGAGTGAAATGTCACACATATATCAACCAATGAGCTTAACCCTGACCCTGCCCTAGCCACTAACCTTAAGGATAGTGGGCTGGTGCCTAATCTTAAAGGAACAGGCCACCGTTTTTCCATACTGTGATATGTTCTTACCTGAGCTTAGATGAGTTGAGACATACCTGTCTGGTCTTTGTATGTGCCCGTGGAAGAGCTTGGTCGCTTCTAACTTCACAACGTTTGGAGCTATAGGAATACATTGGGAGAGGCCAAACGCTAACAACATCTTTGGTCTTTTAGCGTGACTGAGGGCACACAGTTCTTCCATACTGAGCTATGTTCTTACCTGAGCTTAGACGGGTTAATATGTAGCTGTCTGATCTTTGTGCGTGCCCGTGGAAGAGCGTGGTAGCTTCCAACTTCACCCCCGTTTGGAGCTATAGGAATACATTGGGAGAGGCCAAACGCTAACAACATCTTTAGTCGTTTTGCATGACTGAGGGCACGCACAAAGACCAGACAGGTACGTATCAACTCGTCTAAGCTCAGGTAAGAACATATCTCAGTATGTAAAAACGTCGGCCTGTTCCTTTAAGTTAGTCTCTGATTGGATGATGAATGTCCACCATTTACCAACTATCCTAGGAAAAATATTTTTGCAGCCAGGCACAGACACTCTCAAAATCTACAGGGCCTGCTCCTTTCAACAAGCCCCGGCTGCAGTAATCAGATCCTACATTTTGACAACGGATGCATTTAGTTTCAGAGCTTTATCCAGAGTTATAGTACCATTCAGAGAGACATTTAGCCGGAGTAACGGCTGTGGGGATGAAACAGAGGGGCTGCTCTGTGCTAAACATGCACCGGAGGAAATGATAAGTATCGATACCTGCTCAAATGAGCGATCGAGATATTTTTTTTGACAACCCTGGTGCATTTCGAGTGCTGTACTTTACCTAGGTGCAGATATGTGCCTGTGTGACGAAGCCTGCGCTCCTCCCCTGCACACCAGGATTATTTAGGGAGGCTTTGGAGCAGTGACTCAGGTTCACTGCTTACATAAGGCAGCGTGAAGAAGATGCTAGGGGCTGCAGTCAAAGCTGGATGGACGGATAAAGCAACACTACAGCGTGGGCTTAAGTTTAGGAGAAGTCTAGCATGTTTACCACTGTAAGACGCTTTAAATAACACAGTACTTTTTACTTCTAGTTCAGTCATATCCTTTTGAATTGTACTTTTAGTTGATTTTTCTAATTTGGCGGTGACACGAATGTTGTCAATCCAGCTTTTTTGCTTTCGATACCGATACCAGGGATTTGAGTATCTGCCGGTATCTGATGTTAACCGATACCAAGAGACTTTCTCTGAGTGAAATGTGAAATCTCCTTTGTGAGATCATCAATAAAATCTCATTTTTTTGTCATGATGTTACAGATCAATTATTAATTAAATCTATTAATAAACTAATAGAAAAACATTATACAAGGATCACTGGATTTTTGACACAATTCTTGGGACAGGCTATTTCATATTAATATGTCAAAGTAATTTGTGTTTATATAGCACTTTTTAAAAACAGCTACATCTGCCCAAAGTGCTGTACAACAGGCATTATTAAGAGCAGTTAATGGGTAAAAAGACAATTACAAGATATACAAACATTAATAATAAGGTCGGCATGAGGCTTAGACATAAACATCTCACATAAAGTGATCTGGTCATTAAAACTTGTGCATTTAAAATATCTTCAGTAGGGCCCGACCGATATATTGGCCAGCCGACATTATCGGCCGATATTAGGATATTATCAATATTGGCTATCGGCCAAAATCGACCGATTAAAAAGGCCGATTCTCCGAGACCAAAAGTGAGCTTTAAAATCCAAATACCCGATAATTGTTTAGTTTAGTTTATTGAAAGAACAGTGTTCAGTTACAGTAAAAAGATGGCTGCACTATTTACCAATGTGGATAAAAACAGTCTATATATGATTGAAACCATTACTATAATAATAAATGTTTAATTTTAGGCTATTTAAGAGATTAATAAAAACAAATGGTAAATGGTCTCAACTTATATAGCGCTTTTCCACCTACATTAGGCACTCAAAGCGCTTTACAGCAAGGATCCACTCACCCATTCATGCTCTCATTCATACACCAATGTACGCAGACACTGGGGGCAATGTGGGTGAAGTGTCTTGCCCAAGGACACAACGACAGTGTGCACCTTCTGGAGGTGGGATTCGAACTCCCGACCTTCCGATCATGAGACGACCCTCTCTACCATCTGCGCCACTGTCGCCCCAACAACATATCGGTATATCGGACCCCGAAAATCCATATTGGTCGGGCCCTAATCTTCAGTTATTCTTTAAGAGCATTTCATAAACTAAAATACAAACACTTGGCTGCTCCAGCAGTGGCCAATGGTATTTTATTAGGCTACTATCATAGTTTCTGACCCAGCCTTGATAAATTGCTGCTAGCAATAGCTTGCTCCCGGTAGCTCTAGGATGCTATTCTAGCTATTTTGCGCGGTGATCAAACTGACATACAGCATGCCCACATTCACTTAGATTTAGTTGGTGAAAGTTCCGTGTTTACAGCGATGAGAGCCAAAACTGGTATCGTTCTGTATCGGATAGGTGTAGCCAGTGCATCCTTATGAAAAAGCACCAATTTTATTGTTATTAAGTTCAACTCTTCATTTTCTCGTGTCACATCCTATCAATTATTCATCAAAATATAAATATCATATCATTTGTATGGCATGTATCATAATTTACATGACACTTGATGTTTTGTCTGTTCTATAACATGAACTCCTAAACTTAACTCAGACTTTCACGCCAGTATCAAAGTAGTATTTTCTACTTTTTACTCCAACTTGAGTAAATATTTTGGCTACACTACCCACATCTGCAGAATGGAATATCTTTGTCCTGAGAAAAAATAATACATTTTTTAAATTAATTGTTCTATTTTTCTCTCTCTAAAATCACAAAGTAAAAATGATCTGTTTTTTTATAACCTTTATGATGATACCGCCATTGGGGAATTGTTGCCTCATTCATCCTGGCCCCACAATGGGGTGAGTAAACCAGCTGTACAATAATGGATTCTGAATCGTCAAACTCAAGGTAACGAGCAGAAACAGACCCGTTTTCTGAGGATCTGAAAGTGTCAGAATTACAGCTACAAATGTGTGCCCGGAGCCGTTATGTTGTCAAAATGCTGTATAATTTCGACCAGCACATTCCAACCCCACAATTGGCAACACACAATAAACAACACGCTCACATTTGATCAACACATCAGGGACATTCAGGAAAAACAGTCAACAACGGACTTCATGTCGCTCCATCTCTGCTGCTGTGGTTCTATCAATCCATTATTCAACCTGTCATATTGTTCTGTTCCACCTGCTTTTTTCATCAAACCAAACCTCTCAGGTCTGAACAACCGGGCCATTGGACGTATGGCACTCTCCATCGAACAGGACGGAGATGTAGCCTAATTAAAAAGCTCAAGTTCAACTTCAGATGGGATTAACAAACGAAGACAAACCCTAAGGATACACATTTATAGTCTCTGTTTGCGCATTTGGAGTTGGACACAAGGCAAGGCATGTTTATTTATACTGCAAACCTCGTGCACAAGGCGACTCAAGTGGAGTTGGAAAGTCATCAGGACTGACGGTGCAGTGTTGACATGTTGGTGCACATGAACATTGGACATTTCAGGTGTCAGGACAACGGAAGTGCCGAGACAAGGCAAAAAGAGGCAAAAGTGGGCGGGGCGGAATAAGGTGAATAATCGCCACAATAGTCCATCCATCCATTTTCTTCCACTTGTCCGTTGCCGGGATATGGGGGCAGCTGTTGGAGCTGCCCAAATCACATTGCACCAGCCCCTTTATGGCTCCTCCTGCAGGTGGTGGGTCCACAGAAGGACGGCCTCGCGATTCTGACCGGGCCTGTTGGTCTCTCTCTTTGACTGACCCGTCACCTAGGACCAGTTTGCCATGGGAGACCCTAGCAGGGCAATGAAGCCCCCGACAACATAGCCCCCAGGATCATTCGGGTGCTCAAACGCCTCCACCACGTTAAGGTGGCGGTCCCAGGAGGGAGGGGTAATTGCCACAATAGTGCATAAGTATTTCTGTATCATAATGGTTGAAAATTGCAGCTCCTCCTACTGTAATTAAACTATAGTTCCTGCCACATCTCCTTGCTGCTAGTGATGGGTCGGACGCAAACGAGTCGGTACAAAGAGCCAGCTGAACGATGAGAGCCGAGTCTCACCAGGTTGCATGTTTATCAAGCTCTACATACACCGCTCTGTGCTACGTTAGAGAAGACTAGAAGAGTAAGAGAATGGGATCGGGTAGAGAGGGAGAAAGTAAGTATAAAACATCTGCAGCTGCAATGCGTCCGCGAGGAACAAACCTGCTGTTGACACAAAATCAAGAGCTCTACAAACTTAAACTAATCCATAAATGTAGTCAGCACATCTCCAGCTTTTAGCCACTTCTTAAATGAGAAAGATCCGCCTGATATTTTGGTAAGACAGAGTTACGCTGGGTTTGTGGAGTGAAAAGTAAACACTGTGATGATGTTGCAACGTCAGCCTATTCCACATGTGTATGAGCCCATTGCAAGAACAACAAAAGCAGAAGAACAGGAGTCTTGGGGCAAAAGTTTGGATCAGTGATGTTTGGAGTCTGTGTTTCTCTCTCAGCACGAGGCTCCAGCAGACGGAGCAAAGGTAGAGCTGACACATGCAGCAGCAATGGGAGAAACACTAAGAATTTTGACTCTTAATAAAAAAAAACAGTACATATATGTAACTACTACCAGCTTTAAAAGTGTGTGTGTTGCTATAATAAACACAAAAAACAACACTGTAAGCTAATATCACTTCATTATAGCAATGAATAAAAAAATAATTCTTCTGCTTTATTTATTTCTTGATTATAGTTGTTTTGTCCAGGGAGTCCCCTCCTGGAATCACCACCTTAACATGGTGGAGGGGTTTGAGCACCCGAATGATCCTGGAGCTCTGTTGTCGGGGGCTTTGTGCCCCTGGTAGGATCTCCCATGGCAAGCAGGTCCAAGGTGACGGGTCAGACAAAGAGCGGTTCAGAAGCCCCTCGTGGGAGACCAACAGGCCCGGTCAGAACCATGAGGCCGTCCTTCTGTGGACCCACCAGCTGCAGGAGGAGCCATACGGGGCTGGTGCAATGTGATTCCCACGACCCGGCAATAGACAAGTGAAAGAAGATGGATGGATGGATGTTCAGGAAGTTTTTGAAAAGCTCATTTAACAAAATCTCTCCCAATTTAAACTGTATATGTAATAGCATGAAGAGCCATGTGGGTGCCAAAAGAGCAGGCTCTTTTTGGTGAGCCGATCCAAATGATCTGGTTCACCAAAAGGAGCTGAAAATCTCATCACTACTCGCTCTTATTTTTAATAAATAATGCCCCCATTTCCATGCATTAAAGTGGACAAAACATACCATGTTTTAATGTTGCTCCCTAATCAACGGAAGGAAAGGACTATATTTGTGTAGCTTCTTTCACAGACATGGTCACAAAGCGCACATGAGACCATTTTTTATTCACTCCATACTCGGTGGTGGTAAGCTACTTAAAGGGATATTTCAGGATTTTTGACATAGGGCCTCATTCCCTAGTTATCCAGAGTGTTGCTGATTTCTGGAGATATTTTTTTGGAATTCAAGCAGTTCTTATATGTGAAGAGTTTCGTGGCGCTAGGCTAGTGCAAGGCTAGTGCATTTCTATGGTATCAGATAGCCTGCATTAAAAACAGTCTGACTGCTCCACAGTGCACCTAAGGCAAATCACTTATAACACCAAAATAACCATATACATGTCTGTGTCAATAGAGTAATTTTAACCATTTTGCATTTAAAATAACTCATATTTGAGCAGCATCAGCTTCGTGGTTGTATAAGCTACGAGGCGTCGGAGTGATCTGCTAGAAAATAGTCCCTCAAAATGCGATCATTCATGTGATGCAAGGTCAGTTATATTCCAAAAATTATTCTATCGACACAGACATTTATATGGTTAGTCTGGTGTTATACGTGATTTGCCTCAGGTGCACTGTGGAGCGGGTCAGACTGTTTTTAATGCAGGCTAGCTGATACCATAGAAATGCACTAGCCTAGCGCCACGTAACTCTTCAAATATAAGAACTAAATGAATTACAAAAAAAAATATCTCCAGAAATCAGCAACACTCTGGTTAACTAGGAAATGAGGCCCTATGTCAAAATCATCATCATCATTATCGACTCTGAGCCGCTCTGTCCTTGAAGTGGTTATCACGCACCGCTGGAGATGCTCACACGCTGTATCCAACCTGAAAGTTATTTTTTGAAGACAATTATTCCTATAGCTGCCAGCAGGGGGAGCCTCAGTCAAGATCTCCACCAGCACTTTCACCTACAGGGCAATTCCTTCAGCACTGCAGCCCTAGTGCTAAGCATTGTGGGATTGCTCAGTGAACTGCAATACATTAAGTAAAAACATAAACAGACAAGGTGGGTTATCTGTCTGTCCTTCCATGTTGGCCCCGCGCTGCTTCCCTCTCAGCACATCCATATTTCCACCGGCTCTAATGCCCGTCTAATGGCATAAATGAGGGGCTGTATTCTTCAGTACATTGCACATGGACAGCGGCCAGAGAGCCAGGCTTCGGGGGCATAAAACGCGCGTGCACGTGGAAATGTTTGTGTGCGCCACTAAAGTGCGGAGAAGCAATCAAGGAGCCGGCCATTAGGCGGTAATTGGCCGACCAGATGCTCTTTTGCAACATACAAATTACAGTCTTTAGCCGCTACGTGGCTCTTCACTCTGCGCCGCGACGGCTCGCATTAATCCCCGTGTTTATGCTGTTTTAGTGTCGCGCGTCCGCTAACAACGCCACGCTTTTTGTCAGGGGTTGTCATGTTGTTGATGGAAGTGGCCAATGTTAAATTATGGCAACACTAAGGATTATTACACTGTTCATTCAAAAAAAAAGCACTGCAATAACCAATACATTCTACACACCGAGCGCCGGCGTAAACTGTGTTGGGAATAACGGCGTTAGTAACTGCATTCGTTAGTAACTGCAAGATTTTCTAAATTGTCAACTCAAATGAGAGTCAGCATAATTTTCAAGTCTTTAGCTGTTAGGATCATTTAAATGTGGTTGAAAAAATCTCCCAGTGTCCCAGTATTGTTTTCAAAAATAAATATAGTAAAAACTGTTCCAAATTATTATGCAACACATCGTTTCAAGACATTTTAAAGCTTGTAATTAACTGAAAATGGTCATTGGAATTGTAGCATTAGGAGGTCATATTTACTGAAATCAAAAGCTATTTCAATCAAAATTACCATTGGAGCCCTTGTGTGATAGCAGCGTCAAAATTCTTAAATCCATTAAACTTGTGAGTTTTTGGACAGTTTCTGCTTGGATTTCTTTGCAGGATGTCAGAATAACCTCCCAGAGCTGCCGTTTGGATGAAAATTGCCTCCCACCCTCATAGATGGTAGAGGTATTCTTTACAGCAGGACATGGTGCGTTGTTTTTGAAAGGTCATTTTCACACCTTCAAGGAGCCTAAAAGGGCCTTAAGGGGTCGACCAGCTCTCTCACCATGATTCTGGCCCAACATATGACTCCGCCCCCTCCTTACTGCTGTCACTGCCTTGTTGGGACATGGTGGCCACTCACCAACCATCCACTACTCCATTGATTTGACCATCCAGGGTCACACGGCGCTCATCAGTGAACAAGACTGTTTGAAAATGAGTCTTCATGTATTCCTGAGCCACTGCAGCTGTTTCTGTTCATCAGCTTCAATGAACAGTTTAGGGGAGGCCGGATAGAAGGTTTATGCACAACTGCAGCCTCTGGAGGGTCCTACACCTTGATGTTCGGGAGACTCCAGAGGCACCAGCAGCTTCAAATAATGTCTGCTGCTTTGTAGCAGCTGTTCTCTTAATCTGATGTGTTTGTCTGGCAGAAACTGTCCTCATTGTGCCTTTATCAGCACAAACCCAAGTGTGCTCTGAATCACCCACAAATCTCTTACCAGTACGATGATTACACTTCATCTGTCATGAAATACGGAAGGTTTTCATACCTAGACCAAGGCATTCAACTATTTCACTCTTTTCATCAGCAGAGAGACCCTTTTTCTTTCCCATATTGCTTGAAAATCTGCTTAATAAAGTGGAACATCATTCAGTGTTTTTTTCCCTTAACTGGGCTTAACCTGAAAACTAATCATCCCAGGTCTCTGAGATTAATATCAGATTCAAAGAGCCCTGAGACACAACACCACCATTGAATTTCATTTAAAAAAAAAAAAAAGTAACATTTTTGACATAAAAATACAATTTGCATAATAATTTGGAACGCAGTGTAATGAATTACTATTGTGACAAAGTAACGGAGATTATTACTCTATTAAGGCTTGCAGAAAAGCTGTATTCCTCAGATACTCCTGCTACTTTTCTCTTTTTGTAAGGAGCGGCAGTGTTTCAGGAAGTCAGAAACAGCATAATCGGAACAACAGTGACGCTGATGGACTGACAGATTGATTGATTGCATAAGGGACCAATCATCATCGAGTCCATCCTCACCTCCTCCATCACCGTGTGGTTCCCCGGCGATACAGACCGGGACAGGCGTCGACTGCAGCGCCTTGTGCTGCTGCTGAGGGTGATTGGCTGTGAGCTCCCAGATCTCAAGGACCTGTTCACCTCCAGGACTCGGAGGCGTGTGGGTCGGATCACAGCTGACCCTTCTCACCCTGGACATTGACTATTCACCCCCTCCCCTCAGGCAGGAGGCTACGGTCCATCGAGACCCATACCTCATTTTTTGCACTGCTATGTTGTACGCTCTCGCAGTTGTTCAGTGTTAAACTTTCATCATTGTTGTTAATGTTTCATGTTGCTCGTTTGCACCAAAGAAAACCTGTACACTGACAATGGCAATAGAAACAGTCGTGATCAGAGGAGGAGCTGGACGGGAGAAAAGTATGTCCTGACACAATCATTTCTATGATTTTCTATCAAAGTCAGACTCAGCCTGACACACGACACACAGTTATATTTCATTATTTGGATGGGGTGGGTAAGTGCAGAGATGTATTTTTATTTTGCGGTTCATCCATCGCAGTTCACAGACGGTGACAGATATTAGCCTGGATATGTCCTGATATCATTTTTTGTTTAGTAAATGAGTTGTTTGGCCATGTTTGTCGACTAATGAAAGATGTGGGAGCAGTTGATTTACTCTTGCCTTGTGTTAGCTGTGTGTGTCAGTGTCGGAGCTCAGGTTCAGAGACTGAAAGTAAACGCTGGTTCTGAGAGCTTTAGTGTTTCTGTGGCTTTGTTCAATGACGAGTTCCTGTTATCATACTATAACTCAGTTACCACCGCAGTTACTTTGGTGGAGTAGTAACTATAACTATAACTGATTACTTTTTAAAGTGATCTCCAACACTGTTTATGACCAGTGTTGGGGGTAACGTATTACAAAAGAGTAACAAACATATATATACAGGGCGGCACGGTAGCACAGCGTTTAGACGGGGCCTTTCTTTGTGGAGTTTGCATGTTCTGCCCGTGTCTGCGTAGGTTTCCTCCGGGTACTCTGTTTTCCCCTACCACTAAAAACATGTACAACAGGCCAGGATGAATGCGGGTGTGGCTTGTTTACATGCATGAGACCCATGTATGTTCATTAACATGCGCCGTCCCGGCCAAATACATAAATACATAAAATAAAATAAAAAAATATATAACTTTTTCAGTCCTTTTTTTTCAAATTCATGTTAAGAACCTGTCTGGTCTTTGTGGAGTACAATCTCCCACTGAAGAAAAAAACTTCAAGGAGGTGGGGGAATTTATCACACATCCAGCTGCTCTGACCATTTCACCATCTGCTGTGAAGTAAGTGCAGCACTAGAACATATCCAGGTCTACACACACTACATACTATTACTACATACTCCCTCCTTAACCCGAGAAGAGTCAGGCTCACGTTATGTGCACCTTCTGGGATCATCAAGAGCATGGAGGACCCCGGTGTAACGTAGCGATAGCTGATGACCATCGGTGTTTGTCTCTCCTCCATCATGGACATTTATGTAGATGTATGTAGAACATCTGTTGTAAGTCATAATTCTCATTTTATTTCAGTGATGCAGCAATTTTAATGAAGAAATGTTGGGGAGAAAAGTTATTTTTATTTGAATGTTTAAGCTGCTGACAAGTAGGGATAAAGGTAAATTTACATTTCCACAGCAGTTTGACTCATTTCCCATTGACATAACATGGTCGTCATGGCAACATATTGTTTGCCTCTATCTATGTCACTTCCTGTCAGTGTCCAATTCACCTTATTCCGGAAGTTTGCGTGAGGGCTGCCGTGAATTGTACTTGATTTGGGCCGTTTACTTGAATGACTGCCTTAATGTGGTTGCGTGGCCTGGATGCTCTCAGCCTGGGGCACTGCTGAGGTGTTATGGAAGACCAGGATGCTTCAACAAGAAGCATTCAAAGCCCATGTCCAGGATCCTGTGTGTGGAGGCTCTTGAGGCACTGACTCCAGCCTCAGTCCACTCCTTGTGAAGGTCCCCCACACTTTTGAATGGCCTTTTCCTGACAGTCCTCTCCATCCTGAGATGATTCTGAGATGTTTTATTTGGGTTTTTTACAAGCTGTCAGCCATAGTTATCAAAATTATAACAAATAAAGGCTTGCTATATCTTACTTTGCATGATTATTTTTGGCTCACAGCTTGTAAAAAAAAACAATCTGTCGGCTGAAAGTGTCACCCTTTCATCAGCGGAGTCATCCAAAACACCTGCAAAAGGTCCCTGAGACTTTAAATGATCTCTCAGTGGTTCAGTAGTTCACCATCATGAGGAAGACTGCTGACCTGACAGTTGTGCAGAAAACCATCATTGACAAAAGCCTCAAAAGGGAACAGCAAAAGAAATTGGATGTTCTCAAAGTGCTGTATCAAAGCACATTCATAGAAAGTGTGGAAGGAAAAGGTGCACAAGTCGCGGGGATCAGCGCAGTCTGGAGAGGACTGTCAGGAAAAGGCCATTCAAAAGTGTGGGGGACCTTCACAATTTGTGACTGGGGCTGGAGTCAGAGCATCAAGAGCCTCCACACACAGGATCCTGGACATGGGCTTCAGATGACATATTCCTCTTGTTGAAGCATCCTGGTCTTCCATAACACCTCAGCAGTGGCACAGGCTGAGAGCATCCATGGCATGTAATGATATATCATCAATTAGTTTCACATTTTAAATTGAATTGGTTACAGAAATAAATGAACTTTTTCACAATAATCAAATTTTCCGAGTTTAACCTGTAATGTTGATGAAGGCCCATTTCATAAACAGGCCTGTCTCCTCTTTGAGAGCCTGGAGCGCACCACGTTGGCTGCATTTGTCCAGCTCGTTGAAAGCGGTGAAAGGGGAGATTCAAAAAAGCGTTTTGTCTGTTCCTCCGAGCTGTTTGTGCGGTGTCTCCCGGTTACTCAGAGCACTCACTCCTACGGGGAGCCAAACTGTGCCAACGCCAGGAGAAGCATTAGCTGAGGCGCCCTCGCACCCCTCCCCCCCCTTTGCGCAGATATTAATAAAGCACGCTCTCTGACTAACATCTCTCCAGCCGCTGCTCCTGCTCCACACCTTCCCTTTTGTCCTCCAGAGTCAATATCCTCAAGCTCTTTCTATGGAGCGTTGTGACGATATATAGATTTCCAATGTTTCTTGAGGCCTGTATTTGGCAACACAGAACTGATATCGCCGTCTGCTGACTGGCCGTGTGTCCAGTTAATAAATAAAGCCTGTTGCAGTGTGAATCATGCTGTATTTTGGAGATTAATCAAACGGCGCTGCAACAAAAGTGTGAAGAAACCACGACATATAAAGACGACCAAAACCTTAGAAAAAGTTTCAATAAAGTCCCCATCCCCACTCCTAGTTTAAACGTGCAAAGTAATGTCCAACTAACACCATCACCATGTATTTATAATTGTTTAGATCAAGGGTGGACAGACTGTATTTAGGCATGGAGCTCTGTCTCACAACAACATGTCAGTTTTACAGGTTGTAGATTGAAGAACTTGCTGCTAAAGTGTGCCGCATATCGCTAGAAAGCCATAAATTGGTCTGAGGTCTACATTTGGCCCCGGGCCACACTTTAGGCACCCCGGGTTTAGATAGTGTCTTTGTTTGCACGTAATACTGTAAAGTCAAAAACAAATCAGTCATAGCCGAATGATTCTTTTTTAAGTTTGTTGTTTTAACATTTTCGACAAGAATCTGGGAAAAATATTATAATCATTTAGAGCAGCCATTTCCAAAAGTCCATCATCTCGGCCCCATTCAATGTACTTGTTTTGTAGACAAGCATTGGGGGCCCCCTGACCCCCCTGATTTAGAGATATCGATTTGAAACCTGTGCTGTGGATTACTGACATAAATGTGGCAGAGGTTTCCTCCGGATTCTCCGGTTTCCCCTACCACAAAAAACATGTGCAATAGTGTGCAATCCTCCAGTCAGGTGATTCTGACCGCTGCTCCTCACGGGTTGCCTCAGTGGCATCGAAGGATGGGTTAAATGCAGAGGACAAATTTCTCTACGGGGACAATAAAGAATACAAACAATATATGGATTTATTGTGTTTATATATTGGCTACAATGGTTTTTGCAAAGGGAATTTTGGATCTTGTCAGTTATTGAATAAGCTATTTATAAGTGAGATCAACCTATAAGCTAGTTGAAGCTGGTTGGTACTTGGATGGGAGACTGTTTGGTAACACCAGGAAGCCTGGGTGAATGTAGTGAGTGAGGGGTTGGTGGTGGTCGGAGGGGCCGATGGTGCAGACCGGTAGCCCTGCTTCTGTCTGTCTACCCCAGGGCAGTTGTGGCTACAATAGTAGCTTACCACCACCAAGTATGGCGTGAAAGAATAATGCAATGTAACGCGTCTGTGAGTGTCCAGAAAAGCGTAAAACCAATGCATTCTTTATTTTTCTATGAGGGAACAACAATGTCCAGAGTCAAACTCCCTTGTCCTCTCTCTCTCTCTCTCTCCACCCTCCTCTCCATCTCCCTCTTCCTTTCTCTCCCACTATCTCCCCATCTCTCTCTCACTGTAGAGTTGCAGTGTCAGGCCTTTCCGCTGGGGCTGCTGCCGCCGACGTTATATAGTACACTCTGTGGATTTAGTAAATTCCTCATTAGAGCTCAGGAGTAGGTGAGCATCCCCTCTGCTGGCTCCCTACAAAGTGCTGACCTCGACAATCCACTCGCACAACTCGGCCTTCGAACATCAGTACCTCGCTATACCTACTCCCCGAACTCCCGGCAGCAGAAAGTACACCACACAGCGCGCACATAGTCACCCCTTTGCTTTCCGCGCCTTGATTATACTAATGTACGGCCCCGTGGAAGTGGGAAGACAAAGTGTGCGCTGGCATTTTAATAGAGGATAATGTTTTCTCCTAATTACTGTCACTCACAATGGAAACAGATTCGAAAACCAGTCCGCCGCGCCGCCACGAGCCAAAGCAATTATACCGGAGACCATCAAATCATGCGCATCATTTTAACTGACAGCCTCGCAAGCCGCCGGTGCTGCCAGTGGGTAGTTATCGCGGCCCGGGAACAGTAAATTCAAGTCACTTTAGGTTGAAAGAGGTTTAGTGTTTGCCATATATCAAGCACAGCGTATTGAGTCGCGGAGATGCGCCGCGCTATTCGCTAATGTGCGGAGGAGTGGGTGTAAGATTGCGCGTCAATAGACTTTGATTATGTACGCTAGCATGGCAGTAAAGGTGCGGCCGATTGACATGTACCAGTGGAGGCTGGTGGTCTTTCCAAACAGGTATTTTCCCTTCATTATCTTGGACCACGTGCAAAGGATTTTCCCTACTTAAGAACATGTGGTGAGTTTCCTGACACTGCCTTGAACGGATTTTAAGAAGTTTCTTAAGAAGATGTTCATGAATGAGGCCCATTGATCTTGATGTGTAAGTGTAACTTTCTTTCTTTCAAATAGGTATGTGATAGGTACTAATACTACTACAACTACGACTAACACTAACTATTGTCATTTGGGGTATTTTTAGGGAAATGATTACAACGATTACTAATTTGTAGCTTTTTTCTTTCAGGCCCTCTCTTACTGACTCTGAGAGTTAAAAGTGCTGTTCTGGGGCGAGAGACAAGTGGGGCAAAGGCAGAAGCAGAAGCCCAGGCAGACCAAGAGGAGCAGCAGAAGCAACTGAGTCAGCATAGGGCAGATGGAATGATGTTGAGGACCGGGACCCAACACCCACTCAGCCCATAAGTTGGTATCCACGTTGAATTACAGTGTCCTTCAACTCTTCCAATTATTTTTTACAAACACTGGTAACCAACACCAATGAGCATGGCCGAGCTACACAAACTAAAGGACACAAACTACGCCACAATAAAAGACATATGTTCCTACCTGGCCATTGCAATTTTCACTGGGTTCCTGAAATGCATGGCACTTACAGACGACTGGCGAAAAAGACCATTATACGTAATAGTCTCCCATTTCCAAAATAAACCAGGCTCTTCATCTTAGCAGTGCGAAAGATGATGCAGCAAATGAAGCAAACAGATCAGCTGGGACTTTTGACAAACTCTGCAAAATAAAGCCTCTTTATGATAGCAAAACTCCAAATGAACTGAGCTATGACGTGGTCATGAAACTTTAAGACCTGGGTTAGAAACTGTATGTTGACACTTTTTGCACAAACCTCACATTGTTTCATGACCTCGTCCAAAAGAAAATCTGGGCCTGTGGAACAATCCAAACGAAAAGGAAGGGCTAGCCCAAAACCCACGTCAACGCACTGGCACCAAGATCACAACGTGGGACCTTCAAATGGGTGAGAGAAGATCCTCTACTGTTTGTGCAAAGGAAAGACACGAGGGACGTCCTCCTGTGTTCTACATGCATGCAGCTCATGGGGAGGAGTATGTACATTATACATAACCTGTGAAATATGTTTGTTTTACTGCATTATCCTAGTATGTTTTATGGTTGTACTTTGTAGGCATATGGGAGGAGTTGACCTTTTGGACGCACTCACAAAAAACTCACTCATCCTGTACACGTCCCACTGCAAAGACAAAGGAGTGGTGCCAATGCATCTAAAGGCTTTCAGAGAGTCTCTGGCACTGGAGCGTTCTCAGGTCAGAGAACAAGCAGCACAACCACTTCCTTCACCACGCGCTCCACCTGCTCCACCAGCCGTTTACTTCAGTGGACACAGCACCTCTGAGACTTAGGTGCCAGGAATGTGGTCTTAAAACACCACTAAAATGTGGCTCTTGTGATGTTGCCTTGTGCCCTCAGCCTACCAGGGACTGTTATAATAAATAGCATGAAGACCGCGATAATAGTATATCTTTTGTATTCAGAGTTTTCATTGAAGCAGTGTGATTTATACTATATATATACAAAAAATATATAAAACTCTTCCTCACCCTCCCCCTGGAAGCTTGAGGGTTCTGCGCAGTATCTTTGCTGTTCCTAGAACTGCACTTTTCTGGACCGAGATGTCTGATGTATTTCCTGGGATCTGCTGGAGCCCCTCCTCCAGTTTGGGGGACCACAGACACCACTGATGCCTTCACCCTCTAGGTTTTCTCCAGCTCTTCTCTGTGCCCCTGGCATTTCTCTAGTTTCTCGTGTTCCTTTTTCCTGATGTTGAAGTCGCTTGGTATTGCTGTGTCGACAACAATGGCTTTCCTCTACTCTTTGTCCACCACCACAATGTCCGCTTGGTTCGCCATTACCATTCTGTCCGTCTGTATCTGGAAGTCCCACAGGATCTTGGCTCGGTCATACTCTAACCACCTTTGGAGGTGTTTCCCACTTTGACCTTGGGGTTTCCAGCCCATACTCTGCACAGATGTTCACTATACCAGCCACTTGGTTATGGCGCTCCATGTAGGGGCTTGTCATCCCATGACGGGACCTCCAGGACTTCATCTTCTGTTCCCCATTGTCTGAGACATTCACTGAGCACGTCATCTGTTGGAGCCTTGTCCTTGATGTATTTATGGATCTTGAATGTTCCATCCTGGATAGTGGCTCTCACACTCACTAGTCCTCGGCCTCCTTCCTTACGGCTTGCGTACAGTCTCAGAGTGCTGGATTTGGGGTGGAACCCTCCGTGCATGGTTAGGAGCTTTCGCGTCTTAACATCTGTGGTCTGTATCTCATCCTTTGGCCAGCTTATTTTTCCTGCAGGGTATCTGATTACTGGCAGGGTGTAGCTGTTTATTGCCTGATTAACAACTGATTTTCTCACACAATTGAACACATTGGTTCTCAACAGGGATGCTATCAGGACCAACCATTATCCTAAGAGGGCCAGCCGCAACCCAAAAAAGAATTGCAGTTCTCATATATTGAGTAAAATACTGCATTAAAATGCATTTTGAAATTATGACCATAAATCCCATCACTAGAGCAAACCAAGTTCAGCTGCAGTGACTCTTTTGAAGCACGAAGAGCCTCCCACAGACAATCACTTTATGCATTATGAAAAAAGTTGTTTTTCTTGCATACTTGACCTTGTAGTGACACATCGGCTGTATGAGTGGTCAGCAGTTTCAGCATTCGTTTGCCTCCTCCACCTTTTCTAGCGGAAGATTTTACAAAAGCGTGAAAGTTTGCCCGGTAACAGATGGCACAGTTGATCCCGTAGCCAGCCTTTTGTTTAAGCAGAGACAACGGCGCAGTTTGGCGGGTGCAAAAGCCAAAGCATTGGGATTCTGTATGTGCGCTATAGTAAGACTCTAGACGCGAGCTCCTGAGCTCCTGACATGCGCTGGAGTTTCTTATTGAATTCAAAAAGGTGTCAAAGAACAAATCCATATCTGTCTCAGCTCAGCGGCGTGCTTTGAGGAGAATGCAGAGGAGAGAGTGTACTCGCTAAACAAATATTGCTTTGGCACTTTCTTAGAGGTCTAAGTGAGCGAGCTGCGTGTAAAGGGGTAATGGCTGTCTAAAGTGGAGAGTGGATGGAGGTTATACACGAGCAGATAAAAGAGAGTATGGAGGTCGAAGCACATGAATTTTAAGTCTTTTCCTGGAACTGCAAGCAAAAGTTCTTTTTTTAAATTTTTCTTAAACATTTTAGGGCCAGTTTGTTATTAAATGAAACGGTACTTCATTATTGCACTGAGTCAATGTTTCTCTGAAGATGAATGCAGGACATTGTAACGTCAAGGGCGATTTGGATTTTTCTCACATTGTGGCGACATCTCCGCTTAACGTAGCGCCCACGCACAACTTTTTCCAGTCCCGCTCTCAATATTTTGAAGGCTTCTTTCACATGACTTTCTCAAAATCGAATTCCTCGCCCGGTTTCTTCAGCTTTGAACCCTCAAGGACAGGGGTGCATAATTGACGTATATGTGTACAGCGTAGAGTGCCACAGATCGGTGGTCAATGCGTTCAAACATTCAACTGGCTGTATTTAAGACGGGTTTAAACTGTTTCCCACACCTTCATTTAGGCTTGGAACAATAATGCCACTAAATACTTATTTTTGAGGTTTTAATTGTGTGGATTTATTAAAACTGCAGTTGCACTTTGGCACCCCTGCTCAAGAACAGGGTCAGCCCTATGTTCCCCGGTACCGATGTTCCCAAACTTCTATTGATTAAGATTAGGCACTAGCCCACTATCCTTAAAGGAATAGGCCACCGTTTTTACATACTGAGATATGCTCTTACCTCACTTTAGCCGAGTTAATATATCCCCGTCTGGTCTTTGTCCGTGCGCTCTGCCAGGCAAACGGAGCACATACGCAGCCTCTCCCACATGTCACATAGCTCCAAAAAAGCTCACGATTGAAGCTACCAAGCTCTTCCACGTGTTCCCTATTTAAATAAAGTTACGTGAAGTGTTTTCATGCGAAGTATATTTACACAGAAATGTAGCATGTCGATTTTATAAGCAAATAAAAAGGGAGACTATATTGTGTATGTTACATTTCTGTGTAAATATACTTCACATGAAAACATTTCACGTAACTTTATTTAAATAGGGAACACGTGGAAGAGCTTGGTAGCTTCTATCGTGAGCTTTTTTGGAGCTATGTGACATGTGGGAGAGGCTGCGTATGTGCTCCGTTTGCCTGACAGAGCGCACGGACAAAGACCAGACGGGGATATATTAACTCGGCTAAAGTGAGGTAAGAGCATATCTCAGTATGTAAAAATGGTGGCCTATTCCTTTAAGGTTAGTGGCTAGGGCAGGGGCAGGGTTAAGCTGATTGATATATGTATGACGCTTCACTCACAGGACTTGTGATTGGTTGATGTACTAACTCACCAATGAACTCATGAAGTGTTGAAGACAATAACAATGTAATTTTGTCTACACACCTTTTTTAAAATGACGATAACGTAGCGAGCTAAAACATAGCTCTTAGACATGGACTCACATGCGTCAGGCTCCGCCCCTCTCTCCTCATACGCCTCTACCATCAGCGTACGTCCTTCACGATATTACAGGCACTATATTGTTTCTCAGGACAGTTTTGAACACCGCAGCCTATAAACGTAGAAGGTTGTTGATGAACGGATGTGCAGACGGCCACATACAGTAATTGCACTGTGCAGTTTATAAAGAGTTTTTTTTATTTTACCCATTTTGACATTTCAGAATGTCAGATTATATTTGTCTGGTTGGTAATAGTCATTGTTAATTGCAGGAGGATGTGGAGCGTATATTGATGTCACTTCCTGTTTGTTCCCTCCGTTGGGTTAGGAAGGTTCAGATTGTCCTGATGCAGAAGGAGCTTCTGAAGCTCCTCAAGGTTGACCTCATGGGTGCGTACCTATGTTCCCCGGGTGCGATTTTTTACTCGTAGTGGAGTTGGTACATCAACCGATCACAAGTCATGAGTAAAACGTCATCAATGTATCAGTCAGCTTAACCCTGACCCTGCCCTAGCCACTAACCTTAAGGATAGTGGGCTGGTGCCTAATCTTAATCAATAGTAGTGGGGGAACATAGGTACCGGGGAACATAGGGCTGACCCCGACCTCATGACGTCAGCCTCACAGTTTGAGGAAAAGAGGAAAGAAGCTAACTTGTCACTTTTTAGATGCAGCCATTGCCTCTGCCAGGGTGTGTGCTGCGGCCTCATGCCGGCCCGGGAGTTTTAGGATTTAGATGGGCCCGTTTTCCCCCCGGAGCTTTAGCTCACCTCGTAGGCCGCTGTTGTGGGATCGGTCCCAGATGATGACGCTTTCTCATTTTTAAGCCTAAGCTCTGCTGTTAAAGGCGAGACATGCCAAAATAATTGGACCTTAGTTCATACAGTGGGGAAAAAAAGTATTTGGCCAAAATCCAATAGAATGTCTATGTGAAACTGACCAAATACTTTTTTTCCCCACTGTATGTGCTGGTGGAGAAGACAATGAACTTTGAGACAGTTTTTGTTTCATGTGGATTTTTCCAGTAATGACTGAATTATTAAAAAAATCTGCAGTTCGCCAGTTTCCACAGTTACCATAGTTAGGATTATATTTATGATATTACACAATCCAACGAAGGATAAAGGACAACTACTGACACTAAAGCATACAGACAGGTCTCAAGTGCGCTCTTGCACTGCTGGGTAAGCACTCTCTTACTTTTCTACAATTGGTAAAAATAGTTTGCTAATGCAGCCATTTATCAGGACCGAGACAAAATTCACAGTACTTAAATCATAAAGGGAGACAAAAAAAATGTGAGACTGTAGGCTTGTAAAAAAGTCACCGCCACAGCTCCAGTGCCAGTTTGTGTAACATTCACTTCTTTGTTGTCTGATAGGGTTTTTAGTGGTAAGCTGTGCAAAGTGCATCTGCTTAGTGCTCATTGCTGGTATGTCCCACTGTTTTGCACTGGAGGTCTGCGACTTGACGGACCAAGCTTGATAGTAACGGTTGCCAGGATGTCTGATTGGACAATTACCGTTTTGAGGTGGGGCTTTGCGAAAGGTCATTTCTTGTCTTTCTTTGTGCCTTTTTTAGTACAACAGCTTTCAAAAGCAGTAACTATGAGTTGATAATACTTTAACTCACAGCAGGAAATGTTCTGAACCAAATTCCTACAAATATAACAAGTCAACATTTACCCCCAATATAATCAATCGCCCTCCATTTTCCCATCCCTCCCGCCTCTGTTTCCCCTGGGCGTTTAAAAACACAACAGAATGTGCACAGTTCTGCCTGATTAGCGCTCATGCACCGATCGGCGAGCCCGTGAGTGGCTAATGATCATAGCTCCCTTTGCTTACGGAGGAGACAGATGTTTAGTCACGTTGACAAGTTAAACATGACATCCATATTCATAAGAGCGGCATATGTACGGGCGACTGCTGCATGTTTGATTGAGGCGAACACCTGCTCGTGCTCGGCATTAAGTTAGCTCCACACATCGGCGGCAGTGTTAAGTGAGCGCAAACGCAAAGGAGAGGCATCCTGATAGACCGCCTTTTAACATTGACATATGTTCCCCCGCCGCAAACGGACCTGGAGGAGAGTTTTGGATCATTCTTGCAGTTTTAAGTAATCCATTCACTCCCATCTTTATTTGCTGGATTTAGTTGCGTCATAGATGAAACTCAAAACCGCCTTTTACATATTTACAGCCCAAAATCCCTCAATGGACGGTTCTGAGCTGTCTGCTAAAAGTGTGTTCATGACATCAAACAGTATAGATACAGACGGCATCTCGTCATAGAAGGGGCGTGGCTTCGCCGAGGGGGAAAATAGAATCTTTAGAAAAACACAATTTTCCACTGTTTTTCGCCATTTCCTGGTGGAATATGAACTTATTTATCACACATAAATAAAGTCAAGTGTAAATCGGGCCCATATTGATATCTGCTCACAGCAGATTGTTCAGTAAAAAACGGCAGTTGTAGCTAGCGCTAGCTAACCGTTAGCATTAGCCCGATGCTAGCATGTAGCATCAAGTTAGCATTCTCCATTATTTATGTATTCATGGGCTGTTGAACCACTTTGCTCCTCTCCATGTCTTTGTATCTTTAGTTAGTAGAAAACTATGTTCATAATTCAGCGTTTGTCAAAGTAGTTTTTGAATAATTAGAGAGAGTTTACATTTTTTCTAAATTGTTTTCAATTTAGGGCATCAAACTGTTTTCAAACATGACCATATATGGGCGATTCCAGAGATGCCGTCTGTACAACATTTTGCTGATGTTGTTGTTAGCATGCTGTAAGCAGACAGTGCAAGCTTGTATTCACTGCACTATCACCTGTCATGACAACGTTTATTGATCCACAAGAGAATGTGTGTTGCCTAAACCTGGCTCTATACATGACTGAAAATTCGTCACTGATAATATTGGCATTTTTGGCAATTTTTATGAATAAAGTGTCTTATTTTTATATGAAAACATACAATTGAAAATAGCAGTACATGTTGTTCTCATATTCAGCAAAAGTTTTCAAATTGATATCTCTAAATGTATCTATTTTTCCCTTTTTTACCCATAGCGTCTTTAATATACAACAGTGGTAAAATGAATAAATTGATTGGAACAGAAATGAAAACATATTACAGGATGTGTGCACTTTTGAGGACACAAAACGCAGAATGCACAAAAACATGGTAAACAAAGAACAGAAAAAAGCTCTTTTATAGTGCGCTGATGGAGTCGTCTGATGGGCATCAAACACGAGGTCCGAGACTCTGCTCAAAGGTGTAAATGGGCTCCATCAGGGCTGTTCACCCTTTGATCAGAGAGCCTCGGACTGGATTTGATCAGACTACACTACTTCATCAGCACAGTCAAAGGGAGACTTTGCACATCAATAGGAAAAAAGTGCTTTGGACATAGGGGATCAACCCGATTTGCCCAAAAGTTGCCTAATGAAGTTGTTGCAAGGACTGACGGCGTGAGGGATTTGTCTTTATCTTTATTTTCTTTTTCTTCTACACTCAGGTATATTCCGACGCTGCACATTTATGCTTCAAAGGCAATCAATTCAATTCACCACCATGCTACGATAGACAGCAATGGGATGAGTCTGCAGTTATTCTATAGAAAGAGTTATCAGTGTTATTTTTTAGAAATCAAAATGTACACATTTTGTAGGAACAGGCTCAGATAGTTAAAGGCATTTCGACCTGAAAAGACTCACGGAAACAGAGTGGTGCTAGGAACGTTGTATTGGACATGAATCATAATTGGGGCTCTGACCCCGGTGGAAGATTGAATTAACAATATGAAATACATGGCGATGATGAACGTTGGACAGAATCTCCTCCCGGAGCCTGGACACTGGTGGCGGTAGAGGAAGAGACCCGGGGCAGAGTCGAGGAGAGGCCAGGCGGAGGAGGGGCGCAGCACAGCTGGGAAACGGACAAGTGATGGACGAGGAAGCTTAAGAAGGGGATCCTGGGCGACGAGTGGCTGAAGCAGGAATGAGCAGCTGCGGTGATTGGCTGACAAGAAGGTACGGCTTGAGATGGGGCTTGTGATTGGACGATTGGTGAAGAGCTGCCGGTGATGAGGCGATGAATGAATGCTGCAGGTAGGGCTTCCAGGTTGAATTTGCGCTGAAGCTTCGTTTATCTGATTTCTATGGGGTTTCTGGTAGGTGTGTATGCGTAACTATGGAGACGGTTCCATGAGCAGTGATCCTGGAGTAGGGGTGGGAGATATTGACACAAATGAATATCTCAATATTTTTGTTCAATATCTCGAGATCGATATTCAGACGATATTTTGGCAATCCTTCAAAGAAATGTGTGCAAACTGGCAAAGAAGGTCCAGGGTCTTTTGACTTGCTGTATGTGACCTATTATATTGTATTGTATAAAAAAACAGATGAGAAGGATATTATTAGCCTTAACTGCGTTTGTATCGTGGTTTTCTTCACCGTGTTGTTAGTTGGCGCCAGGCTAAAAGCTAGGAAAGTTAGCTAGCTAGCAAGGCAGCGCTGAAACTTGTGCTGAGCCCTTTCCTCGCAAATATGAGCGACTCAAGTGGCAGATTAATCTCTGTAATCGCTCCACGCTGCCATGTTGTTGTTTTAACTGTGTTACGCAGGGGAGGGGGCGGCTGGCTCACACCGCGCTACGGTAACCCACAAGGACAATGCAACAAAGACAAAAAAAAAAAAAAAAAAAAACATGTTTGGTGGGTCGGATTGTACAAATGATGAAATATTCGATATCCCAATTTTGCATATCGTCCAGCAATTTGGATATTACCGTCTAAACGATATATCTCCCACCTCCATCCTGGAGTGTCTTAGTGGGCCACCAAGATGGTGAATAAAGGCACTATGCTAACCACTCAAGCAGCCTCTGGGTCACTGAAATGTGGTCATTGTTTAAATGTGTAATAGAAGAAAAAAAAAAAGGCCCTTAAATTTGCAACTTCCTAAATAAAAAAAAACCTACTCTCCGTCGTCAACAACAAGCTTTGAAAGACTCTGTTGTCATCATGCACGGTGAGTGGATGTGGAGAATATGCTCAGGGTGCTCCTCTTCTTGGCGCCTCTTGACTCTGGTGTGCTCACTTGGATTTGGAGAGCTGCTCATTTGGCTAACAGAGCTCATTACACGCGTGGATGGCCCATCGACCCCTGGCTGTTGGCATTGAAGAACTCTCTCCCCCCTTTTTCCCTTCCGCTCGTCCAGCCCCCGAGCGCGACACCGTGTCCTGCCGTCGTTATTTACCGGCTCCTCGCAGCGCGGCCGCTAATCTCACCTGCGGAGCCCGGGACCGTAAATGGCCTCCGAATGGTTGGAAATTGGAAAGCTTCCCTGGTCTGATTTTCGAAGCTCATTGAGGATGTTTTAAACTATTAGCCTTCATTTGCAAAACAGGACGGGCTCCAAAAAAAAAAGGGAAAAAAAGAACATGAATTGGCAGAACGCATTTGTAGGCCTTGAAAGTTGGTAATGGAGTTTAAATTCAATTAGAGAGAAAGTGTTTGGACCTGTCAGCCAATCACAGCCCTGCAACCTGTGTTTCTCAACTACATCGAAATCATTTCTGTGCAGATGGCTTCACTAGAGTCCTCTGCTCTGCTGGTCTTTTTGTTCTTTCAGTTACATTTGTGTAAATAGTTTTCATTCCACTTCTTACAGACTCCAAACTTTGGAATGTTTTTTATCTCTAATTCCCTAACCCTGTTTTTTTTATTGAGCTTTGAATTTGAGTTGTTAAAAGTAGTTTTCTTGACCTCCCACCTGGCAATTACCAGTGCGGGTCTTGCGCACAGTGCAATTTCACTTACAAATGTAGAACTTATTCACACCTCAGGACAGGGAAGACATTCAACATTATTATTTAATTGCATGTTCAACAAAGAATGTCATTTATCTACTAAAATGCCCCTGTGGACTTGGCAACGTGGGTAAAACCACACGGTTACTAAAAACTGGAATAGAAGAGCTCAGGTGTAGCATAAGAAATGAAGACTTGAGAAATCCAGTGGCTGTTCACTTTAAAGGGACTATACATGTTAAAACTAAGTATTTTCCTCCCCATACAAGTTCCAGCCATGTCCTTGGGTGTAGAATGAGCTCAGACCTGTTCACCACAACTGCCTCTAAAATCCTGCACTGTCACTCAAGAAGACGTTACTTCGGGTCCAAAGTGAGCTTAAAGAGATATTTCAGGATTCAGGCCTCATTTCGTAGTTATCCAGAGTGTTGCTAATTTCTGGATATATATTTTTCATGCAGTTCTTATGTTTGAAGAGTTTCGTGGCGCTAGGCTTGTGCTAGGCTAGCACATTTCTATGGTATCAGCTAGCCTGCATTAAAAACTGTCTGACCCGCTCCACAGTGCACCTGAGGCAAATCACTTATAACGCCAGACTAACCACATAAATGTCTGTTGATAGAATAATTTTTACCATTTTGCATTTAAAATAACTTATATTTAAGCAGCATCAGCTTCGTGGTTGTATAAGCTACGCGGCGGCGGAGTGATCTGCTAGAAAATAGTCCCTCAAAATGCGATCATTCATGTGACGCAAGGTCAGTTATGTTCCAAAAAATATTATTATTATCGACATACATTTATATTAGGGGTGTAACGGTTCACGGGGATGTATTGAACCGCTTCGGTTCGGCCTGTTCGGTTCGGTCCACTTGCGTACCGTTTCGGTGTAATATTTTCATTAAATAATGTAAATTTATTATTAACGTCATATTAAGTGCCGCGGAACAAAGTTCCTACGCGAGTTTCCGCACGGACGCTATTGAAGCTGCATGAGTAGTTGAGAGAAACTGCAGTCGTTGAAGGCGCTGGCTTTAAGTATTTGATTAAAAGTCTTGAGCCTCGCTACAATATCCCATCACGTCCGCACTTCAGCCAAAAAGTTATACCAGAGCTCAGAGCCGGTTCTTCCTATACGCAAACTACGCAAGGTGCCTAGTGTTGCTTCACTGATTAATCAACGAGTTGTTACGGGGACAGGCTCTTCCAGCGCGCACTCACTCTCCGCCTACTTCGCCACATATAACACCAAGTTATAGTCTGCTGAAGTGAATGAGCTGGAGAGACCGACCGCCTTCCCCCTGTCTCTTCCAAAGCGCGAGTGCTTCTCCGCTCGTGTCCCGCTCGGCGTCTGTCTCCCGGTGCTCGCTTCGCCTCATGCGCGGCTCCTTACTTACAGTAACTCTGGTTCTCTGAATGTGCACAGTCTAAAACGGATTGGGCGACTCACAGGCTAATTCTCAGCGGTCAGACAGAAACAACCGTCAGGAGCAGGTTTCAGTTAGTTTTAAATCAGCGGTTCCCAATCTGGGGGTCAGGGACCAGAGGTGAGAGAATGGGACCATTTGCCATTTACTATTTTAAAAAGGGAAATAGACTAGTAGTCGTCCTAAATCCCAGTCTCACAGTGGTTTAGTGGTTTAGTATTGGCAGCTTTTCAAAAGAAAAATTTTGTTATTTCTTATTTATTTGTACCGAAAATTAACCGAACCGAGCCCTCCAAAACCGTGAACCGAACCGAATACAATTTTAGCGTACCGTTACACCCCTAATTTATATGGTTAGTCTGGTGTTATAAGTGATTTGCCTCAGATGCACTGTGGAGCGGGTCAGACCGTTTTTAATGCAGGCTAGCTGATACCATAGAAATGTGCTAGCCTTGCACTAGCCTAGCGCCCCGTAACTCTTAAAATATAAGAACTGCATGACTTACAAAAAAAAAAAAATCTCCAGAAATCAGCAACACTCTGGATAACTAGGAAATGAGGCCCTTTGTCAAAAATCCTGAAATATCCCTTTAATATAGAAACTGCAGTTACACATATGACCTGAGGAGTCAGCAGTGGCAGCAGTGAGTATGAAATGACCAACTTGCATCTAGTCTCTTAAAGGAAGCACAGCATCTTTTCTTTTCTGTCAAATATATAGGGAGTGATGATGAAACTCCCTATATCTCCAGCTAACCTAAACTCGATAAGAAGGCCGTCTGTTTGGTAAGTTTAATCACGGCAAACTACTTAGCATACAGCATCTGGGACTTCATACTTTAATCGCTAGCCGCAGTTAGCATCGATCAGACAACGACCAGAGCCCGGCGCGGCACTAACCTCGCCATAAACCATGTCGCTACAGTACATTGGCTGACCAGCATACCTCGAAATGGACAGATAGCATGTCCACGCACACAACGCCGCAAACGACTATGCAAATGGACCTCATATCTCAACTGGCCAGCGCGCTAATTATTCCTGGTTAGCCATTGGATATTGATGACATGTTTGTTAGCATATATTCTAATTGTGGGGTAATCGCGGGCTCCAGATGTGCTCCGAAACCAAACACTGTGACGTCGCTTGTATGGAGTGCCGCACGCGCACATTCAGATTGCATTGACAAGTCTAATTAACTTGACGACAATGGCTAAATGACCATCACAGCTGGGCTCCGGTTACCATGCTAACGCGTCATTGCTGTGCCGCAGCAATTGTCGCGTTATACTTTCCACAACATTGAGTGCATGTTTCTCGGTCTCAAGAGTGAACTGAAGTCTCCATGCGGGGACTAGCTTAGATGGAATGGCTTTTAGTGTGGGACATTATACTATATCAACTTTTTTTTTAGCTTTGTTACAGTGTTGCTCCCTTGATATAATCCTGTTTCATTTCATTTCTTCTTAAATTGCTGAAACACTTTGATTTATAATTCAGGGACATTGACAGAACAAGGACAAATGTGGATACTAAAACAGATTAACTAAAATGCAGCTGCTAAACAAAAATTCAGCCAAGGAACTGACTGAGGAACAAAATAACAGTGTTGAACTGAAATAATACTAGCTTAGCAACGTTCATTTTGTTCATTGTTTTACGAGTATAACTTTCAAGGTTCGTTGAGTCAGACACTAGGATTAGAGATGTAAAAATCTGTACCTTTACGTGTTTCAGCATCTGCAGGCCGTCATCATCTAATCCTAGTGTCTGACCAGATGAACCTTGAAAGTTTTACGAGACAATACAAGTGTCTCGACAAAGACAGCCGCGACGAGCAGGCGAGGCAGTCCGATGTTTGTCAGACAAGGCAAAACAGGTGGATGCGCTTGTTTGGAGTATCGGGAGAATGCCAGCCAACCAGCGCACGAGTCGCATGGCCAACCAGGGAGAGGCGGATGAGGAGCCGTCCAATGGGGAGAAGGGTCAGAGGTTAGAGCAAAAGAAAGCTGGGAAGTGTAGACGTGGAATAAAATGGTAGTGGCCCGCAATGTTATCCATAAACTGTCACCAGAACCCACTTATTCCTGTGCCACCAAACTATAACAAAACTCAAGGACATTCTAACTATCGCAGTGGCAGAACTGGTGGAAGTTAGCCAAATAAACAAAATAAACATTTGCCTTTGTCAGGTCCTTGTCAGGTTAGACCTTACTGTGACCCAGTGGCTGTATGGATGGTTAGCTTGGTGTCTTTACTTTCCATCCCGGTGGCCTCTAGGACGCTATTGGATAAAGTTGATTTGGGGATTTTAGGGTTTCTGGTAGGTTTTCTGGATAAAATGTATAACCATGGAGACAGATCAATCAGCAGTGAAACCCTACAAAACAATTGGTAGTGGAGTGTCCAATGGAAAATAAAGGTGCCATGCCAACCACCCACACAGCCACTGATCACTTTTGGGATAAAAGTTCCGTAATGCACCTTCAAGAAATTCTTTATTGGTCTCACAATAAAGAGCTATAAACAAAACTATCTGATAAAAGATATCATCAAGGATTTGACAACTGGCCTACTTACAGTTTGCTGCTCTTGAAAAATGGTGCCAGAGGCTGTGACACATTTTTTGGGGGCATCTAAAAGTCCTCATCAACATTTGTGCCAAACTTGTTGTTTGTATCGCACAGTGAACGATTTGGCCACTCTTCATCATGAACATGAAAAATCAGGGGGGAAAACAGGTTGAAATAACTGTGTAATAAATAAGTCTGAATCCAGGATATCGTAACAAATGCCGTTCTACATTTCTGGCAGTGCAGCCGCCATCCACACACACACGCACACACACACATGTGAAGGAGCCAATATTTAGACATGCTTGAAGCTCCGTCTCATCTTCCATGACCGCCCAGCTGCCGGACTATAGTATAGAAACGATCAAAGCAATGGAGCAGCGCGAGGTTCGTGCCCACATACATATTTCACCGCGCCACATGTGAATATCAAAAGGCCTCGGGCGCCGTATATCCATCCACTTCCATTGCGCCTTATGACTCAATGTCCCGCCCCTCGGCCGCCTTCATTGAGTCGTCTGCAGAGGAGGTCATGTATGGTCACTACAACCCTTCGGAGCGTCCTACTTTTTTTCTTATTATTCTTTTCTTTGATGCCCACTCGCGGTCTCCTACTGCGTCCTCGGCTGGCGCTAACACCCTGCAGCCTGCTTTCGCTGCTTAAGATGTCAGTAAACAATCGCACTGATAGGAGGAGACAGAGTACTTCATACACCACGGGGAATGCAATATAGTAATAGTAATTCGTCACGCCTTTTAATGATGCTCAATCAAAGCAAAATTAGACTGGTGTTCTCTGTACAGAACGTAGCAAAAGTATGAATAGAGAGATTGGGATGGAATGCTCTTTATTCCACGTTAGCGTGGTAATCCGCCACGTTTCTGGTGCAAGAGTCAACATAAACGAAAAACAGTGTAGATGGGGGCGACATTCGGGGACTGTTGCTGAGGCTCCGCCCCCTGTGGGTGAAAACAAAAGGAGAAGGAAGAAGAGCTTGGTAGCTTCTAACTTCACCCCGTTTGGAGCTACAGGAATATACTGGGAGGGGCCAAATGCTAACAAACATCTTTGGTCGTTTTGCGTGACTGAGCACACGCACAAAGACCAGACATGTACGCATCAACTCGTCTAAGCTCAGGTAAGAGCATATCTCAGTATGGAAAAACGGTGGCCTGTTCCTTTAAGGCGAGACACAGCAGGTGATTTTTCACGCAGTGGTCGAAGTGGACGATTTGTAGCTAGTTTCCGTCCCTTAACATCATAGTTATCATGTCAGAGTATGAAAATGACTAAACTTACCTGTACAATGCTTATTTTATGAAGTTTTGTCGCAAACGAGGCAGAGATATCCAAGAAGTAGCAACTATGTCGCTTCACAAAACCGTCTCTCTCTTGGGTATTCATTCATAAATATTGACAGATTTTACATCCACGTGTCCTGGGTGTCCACGATGACACTATCCAAACATCCAAATATGCTATTTTTCCTTCTGCGAGTCACCCGGTACAGAAGAGCAGAGAAATGTGTCGCCCATTTATTCAGCTTAAACAAAAACAAAACACTAATTTTTTTGTTTTTACAGATCTTTTCACATGATTAGCTTATTCAGAAACTAAACAAGATCCAAAATCCCTTCTGAAAAAATCTTAGTTTCTAATATGTCACAAAATCAAACCATGCATTAAAGGAACAGGCCGCCGTTTTTTCCATTCTGAGATATGTTCTGACCTGAGCTTAGACGAGTTGATACGTACCTGTCTAGTCTTTGTGTGTGCCCTCAGTCACGCGAAAAGACCAAAGATGTTGTTAGCATTTGTCCTCTCCCAATGTGTTCCTATAGCTCCAAACGAGGTGCCTTATTTTCATATGAAAATATAAAATGACCCGCAATACATTTTTCTCATATGTATATCAGTAATGTTCGGCAAAAGTTTCAAATTGATATCTCTAAAAATAAATGTTTCCCCTATTCACCTGCAGCAAAATCAAACCATGCATTAAAGGAACAGGCCGCCGTTTTTTCCATTCTGAGATATGTTCTGACCTGAGCTTAGACGAGTTGATACGTACCTGTCTAGTCTTTGTGTGTGCCCTCAGTCACGCGAAAAGACCAAAGATGTTGTTAGCATTTGTCCTCTCCCAATGTGTTCCTATAGCTCCAAACGAGGTGCCTTATTTTCATATGAAAATATAAAATGACCCGCAATACATTTTTCTCATTTGTATATCAGTAATGTTCGGCAAAAGTTTCAAATTGATATCTCTAAAAAGAAATGTTTCCCCTATTCACCTGCAGCGTCTTGCCTTGAAAATAGCCTGATGAAACGTGCTCAGCGCTAGGCCTAGTCTTAAACCCACATTAGCTTTAGCAATAGCAGCTAGTAGATTGTTTGCTGAATGAACCATGGATATTTTGCTCTCACAATATACCACACCACATTTTAGGCTGCATACATTTCATTTGACAACAATACAAAAGGGACAGAATTAAAGCTGATGCTGAAACAACAACTGTAATGTAGGAAACGAGAGCTTAGATGAGCCTTTATAGTGGCCGGGCAATTTTCTGCTGATGTTGAAAAGAGAGATTTCAAAGGGATGAGGCGTTTCAGATCAAAATAGCAATTTCTAACCAGCACAATGTAAAATGTGATTAACATGTGTTTGACATTACCACCAACTACTAACCATAATACCCTTAAACAACCTTCCACGCTGATGATTCTGTAGACATTTATAGATAGTGTTTGGATCTCCCACGATGCCGAGCAGGTAGTTCCTTGGCCTCCTGTAGATCTTCAGCGCTGGGCACAGGAGCAGTGCACTCGGTGGACGCCTACAGCAGTGTTGAGAAGGACCTCAGGAGCACACTCAGCTCATTATTCCTCATGATGGCCAGGCACCGCTCTCTGATTTTCAGTACGTTTAAGTTAAGGTCCTTCAAATTCTGCTTAGTGACATGTGTGTGCTCTATTCTAGAGCAAGTGTCCGCCTTGACTTCCTCCAACCACTGCTGCTTTGTCAGAAGTTCCATTCTCCTGTTCTCAAGTGCTGGGAGGAGGTCCTTATTCTTCAGCTCACAGGCGGGGCCAGAGTTACAGAAAACCTGGAAAAGTCATGGAATTTTAAAATGTAATTTTTGGGACCTGGAAAGGTTTTGGAATTTGAAAGAAAATTCTGATATCTTCAAGAAGCCTATCATTAAAAAACAAACGAGTAAATCGGGAAACACTGCGTAGCTTCTCATTCCGGTAGAGATAAGGCCTCTGATGTTAGTTCATGGGGCTAAAATTGTAAAAATAAGTAAGTGCTTTAATTGTTATTTTACAATTGTACAACAAAATTGCCTTCAGGTGTTGGATTAGTCCTGAGCCGCTGCGACAGAGCACCGCCATTGTGGGTCAACCCAATCAGCAGACGTGCCCCGCCTCCTGGGTGTGTCCCTGTTTCAGAGCGTGGTGTCCTGCACTGGTCAGTGCTCCTTCTTTTTCTTCCTGCACAGCTCCCTCCGCTCCACAACAGTCTTTCACCATCTTCTGAAGAGCGCATCAGATGAATATAATACGTCATTTTCTCCAGAGAACGAACAATCAGGACAATAGTAGGGATAGACGATTTGTGCGGTGTAACTGCCCGCCCCCCCACCCACACACACACACACACACACACACACACACACACTGAATAGGCTCTTGGTGCCTCTTCAGCATTTCAGAAGAAGAAATGTGTAGGTCTCAAATGTCTTTAGCTCATAAGCTAGCTGTTTGTTTACTTTTAAAAAGCTGATTTATTCAGGAACATTTTAGATTCTGCAGTAAAATCAAAATAAAATGTGGCGCTGAGGAGACTATATCGAAGCTGGCATCAAACACCCACAGATACAAGACCTGAGGATGAAGAGTGGAGCAAAGCTAGGTTTACTTCAATATGGTGACTGACGCTAGCCGCGCATGCCAGTAGAATTATTATTGCAGTAGATAGGTAGAAAAATACTTACGTTGTGAAACAAGCCTGACAAGCATTAAAAAAAAAGGTCTGATGTGCACATTGATCCAATGACATATACCCGGGTAAGTACATGAGAAGAAGTCTGTAGTTGTGTAGATAAAAGTGTGCAAAGCAGCTGCATTTTTCACCAGTACCAGTAGTCTTGGCCTCAGCACACAGCAGTGGCGGCTGGTCCATTATGGGCGGTGGGGCGCCGCCCCTCCTATCAATTTTGCAAATAAAAAAAAAAAAAAGTTTTGAGTTTAGCAAAATCATGGAGGAGGACTCTCGTGAGCTGCACCTTATTTGTGACCGGATCATTTGTCTGACGGTGAATACAGGTTTAAACCTGTGGCTCTGAGGCTCTTAATGTAACCATAGCAGGTGTGGGACTAATACAGTACAAGAAATCAAAGAGGAAACACCTCCTGCCTTTGTTCTGGTTCTGCTTCAAAACACAGATCAGTGGTGCACAACACAAATATGTATAGTGACTATCTTTACACTTTTATTTCATTTAGTCAGAATTTTTCCAAAAGCATAAATTCATTCCATGCTTTCTTTTTGAAGTTACTTATGTTTATAAGTAAAACATAATTGAAGGTAGGTAGAGGCAACCATAGAAATCATATAGCTATGGAGGCAACAGCCCCCCCTGGTTTTCACATCACCAGCCGCCACTGGCACACAGTAGTCTTAAGTATTCTAGTCTCAACTTCAGCTCTCATAAAATCCCTGAACAGAAAAAGTTGCGTTAATAAATACGTAATACATATGGCTGATAATTGGTGGGATTGTGGTCACTTAAAATTTGGTTCATGGAAAACTTCAAGAGGAAATCTGTACAAACCCAAGAGTGTCTGACTTCACCAGACTCCTTAAGCTCGGAGAGAACGGCCTCCACCTCCTTCACCCTATCCTGGTTGTTCACCATCCTGCCAAGCAGCATAGTCAACACGTTCTCCAGCGTCTCTTCAACAACTCGTGCAAACTTTCTATTTCTCTGGATATCTTGAATGTTCAAGTCGATACAATGAAGGAGAAGCAGCATTCGCTCCCGGTCCTTCTGCACAAGAGAGATGAAGCACTGGATCTTTGAGACAAAGCGATCCGCGAGGGCCCAGAGCATTTTGACATCTGATGGAAAACTGTGCACGTCTGTCGTTTTAAAAATACACAACTTCTGTATTCATTCCAACTGCCCGCTTTGTTTACTTTTGTTTTGCTTTCAGTAGGTCTGTGCAGCATTGTTTCCCAACCAGGGGTACGGGGACGCCTGGGGGTACTTGAGGCCTTAGCAGGGGGTACTAGGAACTATTTCAGATTGAAAAAGAAGGTGAAACTGAACACTATTTTCAAAGGAAAAGCTATTTGTGGAAGAAGAATTATCCATGTAGATCAGTTTTGTAGGTCTTAGCTTTCAAATGAGATGTTCCACTGCCCTATAAGCTATTAGTTCTCCAAGATTGTTTTAGATTTGGGCAATGCCGAACTGGAGAAAATGCGTTGGGTTAAGGCGGGCAGTAAGAGGTTAACAAATGTGTTGCTGTGCAGCAGTGGCGGCTGGGGATGTGAAAACCAGGAGGGGGCGCTGTTGTCTATACCTACAGTACTCTCAATTATATTTAAAAAAAAGACACTTATAAACATTGTTTTTAAGCTAAAAAAGAAAGAGTGTTATCGTTGTAAATAAATGAAATAATGAAATGAAAAGAGCAAAGATAGTCACTATACATATTTTTGTTTTGCACCAAGTATGAGATGATTTTTGTTTTGTACAGAACTAGAACAAAGGCAAGAGGTGTTTCCTCTTTAATTTTATGTTCAGTACAGTTTCATTATGAGCCTCAGAGCCACAGGTTTAAAACTCCTCCTCAATGAATGAACGATGTTCTCCTGCATCTTCTGTCGTAGCTCCTCACGGTCCTGAATCTTCTCTCCGTCAAATGTCCACATCCGGGGACATAACTGTCCAAGTCAGCAGGGTTGTACCAAAGTTTGAAATAAACAAGCAGTAGCCAAAGCAGACGAACTAGTTAGCATCGTAATGCTACCTCCAGAAAAGTCAGTTTAGACGTGACTTCGTACTGAAGAAAGTTGTCAAAGTAAATTATTGAGACAAAATCCTTTCACCTCCTCTCAGGAAACAACACGAAGCTTCTCCCAGGTCTTTTACTTACAGGAGAGTTTTTACTCCCCTGGGTTCGCAGCTCAGCGCTGCTAACCACACAAGCTACTCGTACATTGTTTACAGTCGGGGCACCGTGTGCTGTGACATTACATGATTGGCAGCTCCGTTGTCCAACAACATCAGACAAAAAACACAGTAGCAAATATTCATTGGCTGCTTATCACAGTGGGAGTGTCGAGGGCGCAATTAAGTTAAGGCGGCCATTAAGAGAGAAGCCTCCAGTCACATGCTTCCCAAAAGTTCAGGGGCTCGTATTTACTTACATCAGACCGGTGCCCTTTGGTTTGAGACGATGCATTCACACACAGTAATAAATGAATCCAGTGAAAACCCTTTTTAAATACATCTTAAATACATCTCTGAGAGGCTTTTCTGCAAAATATAATGCAATATTTGGTATTATTGATATAAGATAATGATTTTTTTTTAGAAAAAAATTACTGCTGTGCAGCATAGAAATAAAAAGCAGAAGCTGCACACGATCCTAATGATACAACCAGTTAGCAAAACTTTTCAGCGTCTGTTAGCCTGCTCAAAGTATGTTACCTATAGCCATTAGCCATCTCACATCACAAATTCTGAACGATCCAGGTGTTTCAGCTGTTGTCAACTTATCAAGCACATTTAGGTAAGGTGAAAGTGGCCTCTGAGCTAAATGGTTAATCATAATCAGTTTCATGCTTTGGCGTCGGATTCACAGTCCTCATAGTCGGACTGACGTCAGTGGAGCGTTGACTTGAGGCCACTCCTTTGGAAACCGCAGCCATGACTCACAGTGAGAGGCAAGCACCGGTGCAGACCTTTACACAGGTGACCGCTGCACCTCATGCCACATGCTGCATACCACATCGCCAAAGCATATGAGTGCTTTGACACAGTGGATCAGACCACCAGGAAGTGGTACCTGGACAAAAATGGAACTTCCCAACGTGTCCCTTCCGGATTCAAGCTGATGAGTGGACAAACAACCCTAAACCATGGACCAAGCTGCAGTATGCGGACGTTTACTTCTACATGATGAGTAATCCATGTATGTGGAACTAACAGTTTGAATCATTTTACACGTGTAATGGTGGAAAACTTCTTTGCCGTATCTACTGGCACGTTTGAAGACTGTACTGCACCTCCGGGTCTTCATCCACCCACTCAATTTGTACAATGCATTGGCAGGAGTTTACAGCACTGATGCAATGCGGAATTATAAATCTCTGGAGGCCTACAAATGCTCCCTGATACTGACAGTGTATCACCTTCACATATTGAAAGCGGACATCAAACACTCTTATAAAGTGACGGGGCAGAGCCATCGCAGGGTGACCACAACAACGTCTCACTCCACTGAGTCATTTTCCTGTCCACTTCTATTCAACATGGAGTCTGCCTTTAGGATGGGATACGCAGACACAGAGGAGCAGTGAAGATGAAGGTCCAGCGCAGGAGAAACAGAGGGAACAGGGTCGACTTCTGCTGGACAAGGATTGTGGAGGGTGTCTTTATCTGACGTCTCTTTGCTCGGTCATATCCCATTCATTTGTATGGGTAGAGAACACTCAATTTAGGCCTTGTCCACACGTAGCAGGGTATCTCACAAAACCTACTTTGTGGCCTATCATCCACATCGAACCGCAGATGTCTGTCCTTTGCTGGCACGCTGTACTATTTATCTAACGGGAAGATTACAAATAACAGTTAAATGCATTTGGTTTGTATACCTGCTGTTAGGTGTGGATTGCGTTTTTTTCTAGATGGAGGACAGGTTTATATAAAGGCCCTGCTACGTGTGAACAAGGCCTTAAACAGGTCCAGCCGTTGTGTAAATGTACGCATTTATAGCAGGCTGAAGGCATTTCGACTATTTCTATGCTGTCCAGTATACCAGCGTTTGCAATGACAAAGTTAACGCCATTTCCGAAGAGGGATTATGCTGTAGTACACATGCAGTATGCTGTCTACTCAGCAGGAAAAAGAACAACTGATGGTAGCATTTTTTTCAGTAATCACTGCTCAAGAAGATAAGTATACAATGACGGACCCAGAGAGCACATTTAAGTAAACAAAGCCGCATGTGGTTATGTTTACCAAGTAAAGACATAGCGGCGCTGTCAGTCCAGGATTTACCAAAGATCTGCTTCACTCTTCAGACTAAATGAAACACATGGAAGAGGAAACTGAAAACCTTTCTCTGTGAATTTTACAGTTTGTCATGTCAACAGAGCCTCAGTCTGACTCAGTGTTTAAGCAGTTCAGGACGTTGGTGTCCACCCGGTGCCATGTCGTTGGTCCGACAGCCCATTAGTCCGACGCCTCATTATTCTGAAAATTACCACTGAGCAGAGGTGCCATTAGTCTGAATTAGAGAGCCACATACAACCATTGGCCCTAACCTTAAGGCCAGTGGACAATTGCCTGAACCTAATTTTGGGAAGGACAATTTCAGTTTTACATATACATTTCCGGACCAATGGGCGGACCCCGTCCACCCGCGGTTAGCATTTAGCCTCACACAGGGGCGGATCTAGAGGGGTGGCACCGGGGCAGCTGCCACCCCTAGTAGAGGTCTTGCCACCCCATTAATGTCAAGTATTGTCTCACATCTGCTCTAAAAGCAATAGGGTGCTTCATAGGCTTACTCTCAGTACTTTTTTGACAGGACAAAGACAAACAACTTTATTGCTAAATAAGGAGCCAGGTGCCAACTCTTGTGGCTCCCAAGATGATGACTTATTTATTTATTGTTTTACAAAAGTTTAAGTTAGAAAGTTAGAGTTAGAAACCCCCTACTTATATTATGGACAATGCTACTATTTTTACATAATTTTAGGAGGCATCCAAACGGAAAAATGGCCTTGCGATCAAGGAAAACTTGCGTACCCCCGCTATAAACATTCGACGTTGTAAAATGTGTTGCCACCCCAGAAATGATCTTTTCTTTTTTCTAGATCCGCCCCTGGCCTCAAACACATGTGCCGTTCACATCCATGAACCCTCTGAGGGAAAACTACAGTCACAGCTCAGCTCTGACCTCTGTCGTATCCAAGGCTAGATGTTTGGAGTGTGGTTCAGGGCTTTCTCTGGGAGACGTTTGTGCAGCTAACGTCCATAAATGAAATAAAAGCGGTGTCAGTTATTTTCCAGGCCTTACAGGTGGAGGTAAAAGAAGAGCATAGTGCCTAATATTTACTTACACTATTTTCTTAAATGTACTTAACAAGGATGCACCTGCTTCATCTTTTCTTAGAGTATTATCTTCTTCTTGCCATCTCGTATTGAATTCTCCTATGTTTAAATCTGAACCGAGTTGCTAATCTCCTTGTGTAGAAAATCCACTGCATGCCGCCTGCGTCATATCCGGCTTTTCTCTGATTGGTTAATACACCCGTCAATCACGCCCATCTGGAATTCAAAGAAATCACCCCCGGTCCCAGATAAACGTCTTTGTAAAGAAGAGAGATTTTCTTATTCTGGCTGAACGGCACATCCCCACACTTACCAGGGCTCATGGAAAATGAATGGTGCGATGGAGGCGGCTGTTTGAGTGAAAGTGGAGAGGCCGTCGCTGAACAGAGGGGGGGCCTGCAGACACTATCACGCCTTATCTCAAACACTGTGTTATCATCTATATACCCACTGTATCTCTATCTGCGCCCGCAGCTCCAGCCTGGATGTGCCATTGAAGCCGCAGCGGGCTGAATCTGAAGGGGGGAAAAATGTCACAAGAAGCACTTTACAATAAGAGGCTGGCTATGAAGGCCGTGATAGCGCTCCCAACGCATTGATTAGGAGGGACCACGTAGGCCGGGATGCTCCGCTCTATTCTCTATTATTCCAAATGTTTCCCCCATGCAAATTTAAAGAAACTAAATATTTGATGTGATTTTGTGAAGCTGTTAGGATTCTACGTAGCTTTTATTCAGAAGAACCGTTCCCCAGTCCAGTTCTACTGCTCACTCTTTAGAAACACATTACTGATTACAACGACAACATTCCTGCAGAATTCTTCCCAGGGGTAACTTTTAAAAGGTTTCTCTCACAGATGATTGATCGTTCTGAACATCGGTCGCAGAAGAGTAAAATTACTATCGACGCAACATTTCTAACTACGCTAATCCTGACAACAGCGAGCGCCAAACTCATTTTACTGCAGCTGAATCAACACCGGAATAATCCTGAACACGAACCGGAGCATCTACCCCATTTTTAACCACAAACAGACGATTTAGAAAAGAAAATGACTCGGTTGTAGATTTGGATGATTCCAGTGACGTCGCTGTTACTCGCTCATTAGTTTGCGTTATATGTTTCATTCTGTTGTCAATGGAGCTGCACAAATGACATGGATATCGACAGCGGTCTTTACAATGTATAACGTATGGAGCATGGAAAGGTGAAAGACAGTGGCTTACTCGCTCAGGGGTACACGTGGCTGGAGGTGGGTCCAGCTTCACCAAACACCAAGTTTTGGACATTTTTATGTGAGAAATTGGGCTGAACACAAGCACAAGCCCATCACTTATTTCTCAATGTTGCAATTTGGTTTCACGAACAACAATGCTGCCTCTTCCAGGGATGGGATATGTCCTATAGAAGCCACAGCCCCTTCCCTGAGACCCCTGAAAATGTATCACTGCAAACAATGTAGCTACAAGAGCAAAAGTGTTGCTTCACATGTGGTGTAGCTGCTTGTACACGTTCATTCCATAAATATGCTGCCTTCAATTCTCACATTTTCCAGGACCATAAGAAGAAACATATAGGTAATCAAAACAGGGCAACACTGACATGAATCGTGCAGAAAAAAACATTTGCAGACCGAAAGAATGAATTCATCACCTGAGAGGTCATATAAGGGAAGGCAGGAAAATAACATGTCCTTTTAGAGGCTGTTATAAAGTATTTGGAATCCTAAACTCATTGTCTTACCAGCATCTTTAGCCTCCAACAAAAACAAACAGAAGTGCAAGACATATTTGAGTTCGACACATTTCGAACTCCAGGCCCTACTGGGAAGGATACAGGAACCATGCAACGTCTGATGGAAGCAACATGCTATCTCAAACACAAGAACATCAATGCTGTCCCAGCAAGCGCCATCAGGGAGCTTAAAAGAGACTGGCCATACCTTTTCGGTCCAAAGGGACTGTAGAACCACTTTAGTTTACTCACTGACTATTTTAGAGAACATGGAGCGTGCTATAGAGGAAAAGGGGAAACTCATTCTTGTTTGTTTTTTTTGAGAAGAGACGACCCTGTCCTCCAGATGAATTTGAGAGGCTCCTGAGCAAGTACAACGATGATGAAAGATGTAACCTCTACACATGTGTGATCCTGTTGCTCGTGGCACACTTTAAAGAGAATCCAGAAGGATTATTTTGGCCTGTGGATGTAAGTGTTCTTAATATCTTATTATGTAACATATTTTGATTTCATTAATGATTTCATGTTTATTTATATCTTGCAGCTATTATCAACACCTGCCGACGTTGAAAGAACCCCACTTCCTGACTCTCCAAGACTTAAGTAATGCTATGCTAACATGTTCTATTTTCTTTCTTAAACGTGCATTATGCAGCATTTTATGTGGAGAGAAAAAAAGGTGTACATTTGTGCATATTTGACCTTGTAGTGACCCAGTGGCTCTGTGAGTGGTCAGCATGGCGCCTTTACTTTCCATCTCAGTGGTCTCTAGGACGCTCCAGGATCAATTGTTTGGAAGGTTTTCTCTGCTGATGGGCCCTCTCACAAGAAAACCTACAAAACAACTGACCCTTGAACGTCCTAGAGACCACTGAGATGGAGAGTAAAGGCGCCATGCTGACCACTCACACAGGGTCACTACAAGGTCAAATACACCAAAAAAAAAAGAGGAGCAAGCTGCATGCACTTTTGGAATTCATTCAAAGGTTAGCATACATTTTAAAAGGATGGACAGTTGAAGTAAGGTGGTGCAGTGGTTCGTAGGTCTTGGGTTTGATTCTCTGTGTGGAGTTTGCACGTTCAATGGTCACGTTTATATAGCGCTTTTCCTCCTGCTTTAGGCACTCAAAGCATTGCATCAAGGAACCACTCACCCATTCACACTCTCATTCATACACCAGTGTAAGCAAACACTGGAGGCAAGGTGGCCAAAGACACTACGGCGGTGTGCAACTGCGGGATTCAAACCGCTTGTTCAAATATTTTTTGCAAATTGAATTGGAAAAGGAATTGTGTTTCATGTGGTGTTCAACTGTGAGCGAAGTTTTAAACTTATGTTTCAATTGAATGTGGTTGCAGGTGTTTCGTTGGCCTGAATCCAACCATAGGAACCAAGACTGTGCGAATTGCGAACCAGAAGTAAAAGAGAAGAGGAACAACGCCGCCCACCCTCTTGTTTCGTCCCTGTTGAAAAAACTAATGGACTTTGAATTTCTGCGAATGTCAGAATAAGGCTGAATTTTTTTTAATTTTTTTTTACTTTATTGCCTTTGAACACATAAACATAGGCAATTTACATTACAACAAACAAAATAGAATGCAGAGATTGTACTCAAAATCAAAATAATACTGCAGACATATAGAAAAGAGGTGCATACAATAGTAGTAATAGGAAATAGTAATAAATGGTGAGGTTCAACTTGGGTTAAACAAAAAAAAAACACAAACAAACACTATATATATATACATACATACCTACACCATACATCACCGAGAGAAGATTTTTGCCACACATGACCATCTTCTTAAAAAAATATCAATTTTAAGTTGTAATCGAGCCGTTAATCCTTCCATCAAATACACATGTTGTAACTTTTGTGTCCATTGTGCAACACTGGGTGGAGATGGCTTAAGCCAGTTCAAGGTGATAATTTTTCTCGCTACCAACAAGACATGTAGAATGTAGCACTGATCATCATTAAGTATGTTGCTGGGCCACAGGGAGTATTGTTCTTGAAGATATGAAAATGATTTGAATGTCTGCCCATGGAACAAATGATCAATGACAAGGAGCAGACCTCACTGACAGGACAGGACTTGATGGAATATTTGACCAGAGCATTTGTATTTCTTTGATGAGGTTTGCACCTGTAATGGTAAGTCTGAAACAGCTTTGTATCATTGTCTGTTTCTGTATAGTGGTTCATGTTTGAAACTTTCTGAGCCAGAGCAGATGTAGCTTTCATCTGTGGGGTTTATAAAGAGCTGCTCATTGAACACAGCAGCAGTTAGACTTAATTGAGTCACAGATTATGGTTATGCATGTTTAAAATATAATTAAAGTCAGTGGCCAGCAGCTCGGGAGCGTTTTTATTGTCCAATACTATGAGTGATGTAGTTTTCATGAAACAGCTGTTGGTGATGTCATTTCCCCTGTTGTTTCCGTCGCTGAGTGACGAGCCTCTGCTAGGCTCCACATTTGATGTACTGAGCTATGAATTATTAGCCTACAAGATTAAAAAAAACATGCAGTGATGGTTTTAACAATTTTATATCCACTCGATTATTATTATTATTATTTTAGTCATAATTGAAATCACGATTATTCAAACAATTATTTGTTGTCTGTCACACCTGCCCCCTGCTGGCCAGCCCTCTCACCTACCCAAGCAAACCAAGCTGCGCGGCCTGATGACATCATCACACATATTATGAGATCGTCCAAACACAGTTCGAGATCCTAGCGGCATACGGACCCAACGTTTGACCTTATCCTGTGACAAAGGAATGGGAGCCAGGATCAGGACATAGGAGCTATCATCTGAGGAATTCAGAGGGTCTGAGGAGCCAAGTTGTTTCTAAAGACTTCATTTCTGTTCCAATACAGATTCTCTTTCTCGTCATATTTTGCCTCTTTGACCCCTCTCTCAGACAACCTAAGGTCCTCAAAGGGTGGGGGGCTTCTCTTGTTTCCCCAATGTTCTTGCCGTAATGGAACATGGAAAACGCACTTCCAGCTCTCTCTGTTGGTGATCGACAATAAAATAGGCTGGGTATGAGAAGGGTGCGGCAAATGTAAAAATGCAAATGTGACGACTAAGACCTCAAGCAAGCAAGATATTCCTAACCCTTGAAGAAAGTCTGGAGAAATCAGGTTGTGTTTCTCTGTCAAACTACAGACAGAGCTAAGATATTCTTTTTTCCCCATACAAGTGTTTCCCTGTTTTCTCTTCACGCTCCCGTCCCATAGATTACGCCACGCTCTTCATCCGCGCCGCAGCCTGCCCCAATCTCACGGCTCTTACGTAAAGTGAATATAGTCCGTGCCACTAAAAAGATAGCGTGGATGAATCTTTAAAACATTAGGCTGTCAACTCCCGTTACAGTGTCTATGCATCAGCCTTACATCTGCGCTAATGTTCCCGTCCAGACATCCGGGAGATGGGGATTACGCGGCGGGTCCGTGGAGAGCCGCGTGTGACGTCTTGATAAACCAGGACGGGCTTGACGCTCCTTAACGCAGTTACAGTATGTGCAATCTCACTGTCACGCCGCATTTGTTTCAACCGCTGCTTTCTCGCGTTGTCTATGGCTATGTCTTCAGCAGAGGGATCCGGAGGTGAGGAAGTGCTGTCTGAACAGGGCAGCGAAATGGAAGAGATTTTAAATACTTTTTTAATGGCCTCACAGTGAAAGTCAATCACGTGCCAAATAATACAATTTATTCTCATCATACTGACAATGTACATACATTTGCTGCTTACTACTACTGAAAATAATAAGGTTAGTATAAGCAAAAGGATATAGTTGGACAGTTTGAGGTATTTTAAAGGAATAGGCCACCGTTTTTACATACTGAGATATGTTCTTACCTTAGCTTTGACGAGTTCTTTAGGACCTGTCTGGTCTTCACCCGTGCCTTCAGTCATGTAAACACAGCGCAGACGGCGTTAGCATTTAGCCTCTCCCTCTCTCCTCTATAGCTCCAAAACAGGTCAACTGGTTGTTGGGTTGACGACAGCTGAAAACATCTGGATTGTTCATAATTTGGTTTCCAGTTTCAGTTTCCAGAGGTTGTACGCCTTTTGTCAATTGTATTTTTAGTGGTATAAAGTGTTAAAGGTCCTATATCATGCAAAATCGACTTTTTAGAGCTTTTAGCCATGTTGTTATGCTATTTCCTTATCAAAAACACCCCCAGAGTGGTTTATGGCTTCATTCATGCAGCTCTCAGTAATCCTCCTGAATCCTGCTCTCTGAGCAGCTGCTCCTCCCTCTCCTGGTGAACGACTGAATGTTCAGTTGTGTCGTCACAGCGGAACGGAAGTGCTCGACGTCTGTAATGCAATGTCTTACAGACTGATTTTAATTTTCTGTTGTAAGAGAGAGACAAAGAGAGAAAAAAAGTGAAGGAAAAAAAAAAAAAGATGTGCCCGAGGTGAGCACAGGTCAGCTGAGGCCAAAACAAACACATCCCCTGAGCGTCTGAACAGATGTAGCTCGTTATAGTCTATTCTGGACACACCTGTTCTTTATTCTTACCTAACGATAATGTCACGGACGGAGAAAAAGAAGCGCGTTTGGCTACGAAGACTTTATTCAACCTTTTTCAAGAAGAGGCCACTCGTCATTAGAAGTTGTTTTTTTCTCCGGGATTCAGCGACTATCAGCCAAAATATTGTTTTTCTGTGACTGTCTCTGATGGATGTTTGGTGAGCCTTCACCAGAACCAAAGTGAATTAACTTTTATAACCAACGCGAGTCCCATAATGTAAACAGCGATGGACCAGAGCGGTGAGTCAATCCAAACGTGTATTAGCATGTGTGTTAGCATATTAGCATGTGTGTTAGCCATTTATGAAGCTGTGTTGCAGATGTCAACTCTTTATAACTGCATTGTGTAACTGCATGCTGTTTATTTATTTTATGGTAAAGTTGTATGTGCGGAGAGAGGGGGCGGAGTTAACTGAATCGAAGCGTTGTGTCTTCCGGGTTTGAAAAATACCTCCAGAAAACACTTATATTTATCACAAAAATGAGTGCTCCATAATGTTAAAGGTACAATATATCATATACATGCCTATACTTAACTTTGGAATGGCTAAAATAGCATGATATAGATCCTTTAAATGTAAAAACTACCAAGACTCAAAGTAAGTCTTTTTGCAGTCTGCTCTACTCTCTTTTACCTAGCGCCGTCCAGTCGCATGCTTCTTTGAGTATCCAGATCCTATGGTTACGAAAGTTTGCAAGAAACAAACTCTCTCTCACTACTAAAAAACAGAGCATCTGTCCCCAAACAAGTCCTTATTAGTGCTAGTCCGGGCCTGAACTTTTTAGAATAAAGCTGGTGTTACCAACAACAATCACTGTCTCCCCGAAAGCATGTACACACAGCGGCTTTTGCAATTCACTTCCTGCTTCAGTGGCCTGATAACTTCTTCAATAATTAAAAGCTATTGTTATGAGCTTAAAACACAGCCCAGGGAACATTGCGAGTTCTTCTTGAATGGAAACTCTGCCTTTGGGTTCAGGACAAAAAAATAATAATGTCTCTTTGTCTCCAATTAAGAGCTTATTGTTTGTCCTGCTTCTTTTAAAACAACGGATAATAAAAGGCGCACACAGGCACAATTATGTCTTTAGAATTACGAAGAAGTGCGGCACAATGGGCGAGTAATGAATGGACTAATTTGATTAAGAGGTTTGGAGGATGGGGCTGGGAATGGTATGATAGCGGGACGAGACGACTGTATACTGTCCATTTGACAGGGGGGAGGGGCCAGCTATGGTTCGGAGGACGGGTCGAACAAGGACAGTTCTCAAACCAACTGCAAGTGCCAAAACAATCCGAAATTGCCTCGTAGTTGAGGGTAATCGAGCACCGAACTGATTGGAAAGAGTCCGGCGAAGTTGTATCTGAAGTCAAATCTCCAAAGGTCTGAACATTCATTAATGATTTCTAACAAGGCTTTGATCTAAATGTGGTCGATGGGTTAGCAACAGCTGAAAACATCTGGATCGTTCATGATTTGCGTCATTTAGCTAACGGTTAGGGGAAAAATACTTTGAGCAGGCTAATGCCAACAGCTAATGCTAATGCCATCGGATTCTGAAAAGTTTCCCGGACTAGATGACTCGGTAACTGTCTGCATACAGCGAACGGCACTTCTCCTTTTTATTTCTTGGTTGGCACGGCAACAATTAAAAAAACGTGTTTTAACTCTACTTGTGTTACTTCCTGCCAGTGTTCCAAGGAAGTGACCGAAAAAACAAATGAAAATGGGGTAAAAATTATCCTAAATTCTTTAGTATACGTGTGTTAACTGTATATTTGAGCAAAAATATGTGTCTAATGTGTCATGTCACGTCATGCACTTAAATATATATATATTTTTTTCCAAATCTGTCAAGGGAATAAAGCCCTGAAGAGTTTAAATGTGCACTGTCCCTGTCAAATAAATCCAATAATAAAACAAAATACAGGCGATATTTACGACAGATCCTCATGTATTTCCCTCACTGTATTTCAGGGCCTTGTGGTAATTGTTTCCCTCGGAGTAAACACAGCTGCCATTAATTCTAAATGAACGGCGCTTCGTTTTCCGCACGTCTTTCGCACCTTTAATGGAAGCTAATTTCATGAAACAAGTGAAACAGTCGCTGATACCTCACAGTTATTATTATAATCAGAACAAGAAATGATTGTGGTTGATTTGTTTCCCGCACATAACAGCTCTGATTTTAACTCTTGTCATGCCGTGGAGGAGGTGGGTTAGCGAGGTAAGGGCTGTGATCAATATGAAGTCAAATTGTCCATGGCCAGATCTTTTTTGATAATACTGCACATTGCAGAGCTCTGAAAGTAGCGCGATACTGTAAAACGCTAAATAACAGCACACTTCACTTCGCCCTCACTTTCTCCCTCCCCGCCGCCGGTCTCTCTCCGACGACTCTGCAGTGCGTTTCCAGAACACACTGGGAAACAACAATAAGATAAGGCGGCATCCTGATCGATAGGTTGCATCTACATCGCGAAGTGCGGGGCAGCTGGAAATTCCATTCTAATCTTATTGTATTGCTAATATCTCTGTGATTAAGGTTAAGGTACATTTTATTGTCCCTGTAGGAAAATGTGTACTCTGCATTTGACCTTCTTCTCTTCCAGCACATATGATCTATGGTCTAATTATTTCCTCATAAAGGACTTTCAACCAGAAGTATAATGTGACAGGTTTGTGAATTCAATCACTGACAAATAATGATCAGGAAAAACATTTGGACATTTTATTTTGGGGATTTTCTCTCCCATAGAGTTGTATTGGCACCTGCCCTCCAACTGAGATAGAATTCTAGAGCATGAACGCAACCTATTCTCCTGTC